>NW_024741901.1:21317547-22027547 GCF_018991925.1 Homarus americanus | reverse complement strand
ACAGGCGATAAAATGAACAATAACTCGCGGTGGACAAAGGACACTAGAGTAAATATTAAGGTTGGCAGAGAGAGAGAGAGAGAGAGAGAGAGAGAGAGAGAGATAGGTGATAGATAGATAGATAGATAAGAATAAAGAGAAGAGAGAGAGCGAGAGAGAGGAAGAAACTTTCTCTCACCTTCTCTCCTCTGCTACTCTTCCTCCTAACCTCAGGTGTATCCGATCTAACCCTGACACACGATCACTCTCTCTCTCTCTCTCTCTCTCTCTCACACACACACACACACGGACGTCTTCAGAGTAAATTAAATAATGACTCCACCAGAAAACATTGACCACCACGGGATTACTTAACGTGACAAACGACTCATTAATCTCCTTTACTTTATTAGTTCCTCGTTCATCCTCTGACCATTGTGTTGAGACGTTTATTTCTTTATCTCTGTTTATTTCTCTTTCGTGTGTTTACGTTTTTGTGTCTTTTTGTTTGGTAGTTTTTTTTTTATTATTTTTTTTTTACCTTTTGTTCATTTTTTCTTGTTATTTTACTTCATTTTTTTGTTCACTTGTTTATTCTTGTTTATTAGTTCTTTTGTTCGCCTCTATCATTTATCCCGTTCATTTGTTCATACGTTGATTGGTTGATTTTGCCTTTAGTAAGAGAGAGAGAATTATAACACACACCTTTATACACGCCTTCCACATACGCCTTTATACACGCCTTCCACATACGCCTTCCACATACGCCTTTATACACGCCTTCCACATACGCCTTCCACATACGCCTTTATACACGCCTTCCACACGCCTTTATACACCCCTTCCACATACGCCATCACACACACACACACCTTCTCACGCCCTTATACACGCCTTCTCACGCCCTTATACACGCCTCTTCCACGCCCACACGCCTCTGATCCACACGCCCACTAGCACCCTCCCTTGTTATCACAGCGCCTGCCAATACATCTTCAATACCCTCCGTCACACACTTTGCCTGTTTACCCTCCCACACGCCTTCCCACTCCCCCACACACCTTCCCACGCCCCCACATTCCTTCCCCACGCCCCCACATTCCTTCTTCCCTACCACTCTCCCTATTCCCCCACACGACCCAACGTCCTTCACGTCCCAAGCCGCCCCATGCTGCCTGAGCCCCACACCCCCACCACACCCCCACGCCTCCTCACACCCCATCCGCCCACACCTCCACTCCAAACCCCCCCCACCACCCACGCCCCACGCGCCTTTATTTCCGCGGTACAGAGGTGGGGTCCCGGTGGACTTGGGAGTGAGGTCGTGGACTTGCAAACTAAGATTGATTGTGTCCGGTGCAGCCAGGTGATCAGTCTCCTACACTGACCCACCTGTCCACTCTCTCTCTCTCTCTCTCTCTCTCTCTCTCTGTCCATCATTCTATTTCAATTTTATTCTGTGTCACAATTCTCCTTCTCCTTCTCCTTCTCCTTCTTCCTTTGTCCTCCCACGAAATAAAATCACCTTTTTCTTCCTCTTCCCTTTTATGTAATTCTTTATTCACTGTTTTTCTGTCTCATTCACTGTCTGTCTGTCTCATTCACTGTTATATTAGGTTAGGTTAGGTTGGGGCCTATATGGACGGGGCCTATATGGACGGGGCCCATTGACCATCCTCACTCTCTTGCCATCACTGTAGTGTGGACATTATTCATCACTATTTCCAGGGAGTATAACATCCGTTTATTGGGGGGTGAGAGGGGAGAGAAGGAGGGTGAGAGGGAGGGAGGAGAGGAAGGAGGGGAGAGAAGGAGGAGGGTGAGAGGAAGGAGGGTGGAGAGAGGAGAGGGAAGGAGGGTGGAGAGAGGAGAGGGGAGAAGGAGGGTGAAGAGAAGGAGGGGGAGAGAAGGAGGGTGAGGAGAGAGAGAGAGGAGAGAAGGAGGGGGGAGAGAGGAGAGGAGAAGGAGGGTGGAGAGAGAGAGGGAGAGAAGAGGGGAGAGAGGAGAGGGAAGGAGGGGGAGAGAGGGAGAGGGGAGAGAAGGAGGTGAGAGAGGGAGAGGGAAGGGAGGGTGAGAGAGGAGAGAGGGTGGGAGAGAGGAAGAGAGGAGGGTGGGGAGAGAGAGAGGAGAGGGAGAGAGGGTGAGGAGAGAGGAGAGGAGGAGAGAGGGAGGGGTGAGAGAGGGAGAGAGGAGAGGGGGGGAGGGTGGAGAGGAGGAGGGGAGAGAAGGAGGGGTGAGAGAGGAGGGAGAGAAGGAGGGGGTGAGAAGAGGGTGAGAGAGGAGAGGGGAAGAGGTGAGGGGAGAGAAGGAGGTGAGGGGAGAGAAGGAGGGTGAGAGAGGAGAGGGAAGGAGGGTGGAGAGAGGGAGAGGGGAGAGAAGGAGGGTTAGAGAAGGAGGGTAGGGTGAGAGAAGGAGGGTAAGGAGGTGGAGAGAGGAAGATGAAGAGAGGAGGGTGGAGAGAGGAGGGGGGATATAGAGGGTGAGAATAAAAGGAGGGGTAAAGTAGGGGAAGTTGAGGGGTGGATAATGGAGAGGGGGAGAAGAAGAGAGTAAGGAGAGGGAGAATGAAGTAAGGAGAAAGACGAGAAGAAAGAGAGGGTAAAGTAAGTAGTTGGAGGAGGAGAGAGGGAGGGAGGGAGATAAGAGGAAGAGGAAGATTAGAGAAGGGAAGAAATGTTCCCATCACACTCACTTGTTCCCATCACACACACTTTGTTTCCACCTCACACACTTGTTCCCAACACACACACACACACTCGTTCCCACTACACATACTTGTTCCGACTACACCCACACACTTGTTCCCACTACACACACTCGTTCCCACTACACACACACACAGTTGTTCCCACCACCACACACTTGTTCCCACTACACACACTTGTTCCCACTCACACACACTTGTTCCCACCACACACACTCGTTCCCACCACACACACTTGTTCCTCCCACTACACACACCTCGTTCCCAGTACTCACACACACAGTTGTTCCCCACCACACACACTTGTTCCCACTACACACACTTGTTCCCCACCACACACACACACTTGTTCCCCACTGCACACACTTGTTCCCACTCACACACACACCCTGTTCCCACCACACACACACTTGTTCCCCACTCACACACACACTTGTTCCCCACTACACACACACACTTGTTCCCACTACACACAATAATTTGTTCCCACTACACACACTTGTTCCCATTACACACACTGGCTGCCCCATTACACACACTTCTGTTCCCCACCACACACACACACCCTGTTCCCACTACACACACACACAATTGTTCCCCACTACACACACACACACACTTGTTCCGACTACACCCATACACTTGTTCCCACTACACACACACACACTGTTCCCACTACACACACACACACACACACACACACCCACTTGTTCCCACCACACACTTGTTCCCACCACACACACTTGTTCTCACCACACGCAGTTGTTCCCATTACCATTTATCCTAATAGTTATCGTGTCATATGTCTTCTTCCCCTTCATTAATTACCTAATTTTTCCTTCTTTTATCACATTTAAATACATTCTCCTCTTTATTATCCCTTTTAAGACGTTTTTTTTCCTTCATGTCATTTTTTATTTGTTTTTCCTTCTTCACCATTCGTCCTGTCTCTCTCTGTCAGATACTTCCTCCTGTCCCTCTTCTGTCTTCTTTCCGTCTTTTGCCTCTTCCCCCTTACATCTCTTTTCAGTTCCTCTCCCGTATTTCTTCCTTCCTTCCCTCTCCATTCCTTCCGCCAATCCCTCTTCCAAATCTCTCCCGTACCTCTTCATCCCTCCTTCCTTCCCTCTCATCCTTCTTCATCCCTCCTTCCTTCCCTACCATCCCTTTTCTTCCCTCCCCTCTTCCGTTCCTTCTTCTATCCCTCCTCCCTCCCCTCTTCCGTCCTCCTTTACGCCTCTCTTCTTCCCTCCTTCTATCCCTCTTCCGTTCCGTCATCTATCCCTCCTCCCTCCCCTCTTCTATCCCTCCTCCTTCCCCTCTTCCGTCCATCCCTCTTCCATCCGTTTATTCTATCTTATATCTAGTTCCCCTTTCAATAATATTTGTCGTGGTGTGTTTTCTCTCCCCCTTCATCTTGTCTTTAAAAATCGTCCACCATGACAGCTAGTGATTCCTTTTTCCTCCTCCCCCTTCTGTGTGTGGTGGGGGAAGGGGGGTGTGGTGGGGTGGATGTGGGGAGGGTGAGTGGAGGGGTGGATGTGGGGAGGGGTGGATGTGAGAAGTGGATGTGGGGGAGGGGTGGATGGGGAGGGTGGGAGGGAGGTGGATGTGGGGAGGGTGAGGGGATGTGGGGAGGGTGAGTGGATGTGGGGAGGTGGGATGGGGGGGGGAGTGGATGTGGGGGAGGGGGGAGTGGATATGGGGGAGGGGGAGGGTTAATTTTATGTGTGTGTGAAGGGAAGGGGATGAGTGTATGTATGCATGTATGTGTGTATATGAAAACCAGATAAACACACACAGGTATACAGTCAGACAGAGAGACAAAAAAAATATACACAGAAAATATACATACACAGACTTAAGGTGAAATGTTAAGCACCCATTCACAGCTGGGTCGACTGGGAGTAACCCCGTATGCGAACCAGTGACTCTTAGTACTGGAACCGAGTGGTGTATCTACTCAGCTACCACCTCCCAGCCAAAGTAGGTAATCCCTCACCAAAATATCATCTATGTCATAAACTGTGCCGGATTTTATGTTCTTAACGTAGAGTAGTTTATCATATGAGAGCCTCGTTGAACACTCCCCTTCCTTTCGTTTGATACAGATAGTTAATCCAGTGTTGCCTTGGTTCTAGCTCGTTAAACAGTTAGAAAAGAAGCTAATTGAAATATTAATCTTGGAATATACTGTATATATATATTTTTACTATATATTCATTTTCACATTTTAGAATTTGTTGTGTGGGTGTGTGTGTGAGAGAGAGAGAGAGAGAGAGAGAGAGAGAGAGAGAGGATCCACACCACAGGAAACTCAAAGTGTAAGCCAAGACAAATCTATTAAAAACCTCGCAGTACACATCCTTCACCTCCTCCTCTTCTTCCTCCTCCTCCTTCAAGTAGAGATGTTCACTCCTTGCGTGTTTACAGATAAAATAATATCTCCGAGGCTTTCAAAAATTGACTGGAAAGAGAACATTAGAGCTCAAACACGAACAAAAGAACAGCAGGCAGCATCTCACACAGGCGTCAAAGATACAATTTTAAGACGTGTGAGATAGAGGCTCGGGGGTGTTGGCAGCCCTGTGCGGCGCGTGGCAAGCCTGACAACACCGCCAAGAGACGCATTTTACAAATGACTCAATTTGCCGCCGACTCCACCCGTTCCAAGCCCAAGCCCAGCCCAACCCTGCCGTGCCAGCCTTTGTGTGCAGGAATCCCAGCCCGGTTATTCATTTATTTGTTCATTCGGGTATTATAGCGAGTGATTACCTGGGAGGAGAGGGGGTGGCTGTGTTGGGTGAAGGACACTGCACGAGTTCTGCACCGTAATACAAGTTTGCTCTCCTAGACAACATATAAATGAATTCTTTTCAGGGATTAGGATTTTCTGATGCGATATGAAACACAAAGGTTCTTAAGGGGACGAATTTATTATTTAAGAGAAAGTGAAATAGTTCTTTAGTGCCCTCGTATGTGTGTAGTTCTGATTCCCTAAGTAGGTTGTTAAAGGTTCACACTGTAACCTACGGATATTTCAGTATTCACCTGTAACTTTTATAGACAGGCCTTAACCTAAACAATAAATCTTTATTATATTATTGGTCCGGGCGGCCAGAACACATTTGCTATTGACTTCCACACTAAGTTAACTCCTACTACTCAACAGATGTCAACAAAACCCGGGACTTGTAACACGAGAGGTCAATGAAGAAGCCTCTGTGATGCTCAGCTTACGACGGTCTTGTTGACACTACACAAGATAGGTAATGTACAGTAGATAGTATACATCACCTGTTTCTTTAAGAGCGGAAATTCGGGGGTTTTTTTTTCTTCAGGTTATGTGAATTTTTCTTACGTAATAGGTGAAGGTTAGGTTAGGTTAGGTTAGGTTAGGTTAGGTTAGGTTAGGTTAGGTTGCCTAGTATTTATGAGATCCATTTCAGAATCAAGTTAAGGGAAAGTATCTACCGTGAGAATCTCTGAGACTCTGGTCCCTTGGTGTTGAACACGGGGAGGGAGATGGGTGAGGGAGGTATGGATGAGGGAGATATGGGTGAGGGAGATATGGATGAGGGAAGTATGGGTGAGGGAGGTATGGGTGAGGGAGGTGGGTGAGGGGAGGTATGGGTGAGGGGGGGTGGCAGCACGTACTACTTCAATATGTCGATGTATAGTGACTCCTGGAGAGATTTACTGGTGCTATTAAGGTAGTGTCTGGACCTTACACACACACACACACACACACACACACACACACACACAACACACACAACACACACACACACACACACACCAACAACAACAACAACAACAACAACACAGTGAATCCTGACAGTTGTGATTCATTATAGTAGCTTTTGGACTTGGGTTATATTATGCAGCCCACGCTTGGCACTCTTCATTTGTAGGATGGGCTTTCGATGTAGTTCTCAGCTGATGATGAAGAAGTCGAAGTTCTCTCTGACTCGCTGTTGCTTCATGGTTCTTCTGTTCGTTGATGCCGTTTACTCTCGCTCACTGCTACTGCTAGTTCTGTTACTGTTACCGGTTTTGTGTTTCTGTTGCTTGTTTGCTAGCTAGTACCGTTTCTATTACTGTACAGTGTTTTATATTCCCGACTTCTGGCTGTGGTGCTGGACGGAAGAATTCACACAACAAATAGACTAAAAAATACACACACACATACACAAAAGTATACATACACTAAAAAATAAAATAGATATACAAACTATTATGTCTTAACGTAATGGTTGAGGTAAATCGTTATTGAGGGCTTAGAGTAAACGCTTGTAATACATAACTAACCGTCTGACCTGTGTGTGTTAGTTCAGGGATTGAGAAGCAATTACCGGGGGCCTTCCGTGTTATACCTGGCGGCCATAGTGAAGATTATGTAGTCTGGCATGCAACTTGCTTGGTAGTATGACGCGTGGGTCTAGTGGATTAGGACACCTGTGTGGGGTTTTTTTTATCTGCATATCAATACCTCTTACACACGCAAATACCCCCACACACAAACACCTCCACATACGAACACCACCACATACGAACACCACCACATACGAACACCACCACATACGAACACCCCCACATACGAACACCACCACATACGAACACCCTCACATACAGACACCACCACATACGAACACACCACACCACCACATACGAACACCCCACCACACACAAACACCTCCACATGCAGACACCACCACATACACCTACATACGAACACCACCACATACAGACACCCCTTACATACACACCCCCACACACACCCCACATACGAACACCACCACATACGAACACCACCACATACAGGCACACACCACATACAGAACACCACCACATACAGACACCCCTCACATACAGGCACCCCCACATACAGAACACCCCACACCCCCACATACGAACACCACCACATACAGACACCCTCACATGAACACCCCCACACACAAACACCCCTCACATACAGACACCCCCACATACAGAACAACCCCACATGCGAACACCACTACATACAGAACACCCCACACACACAATACCCCCACACACAAACACATCATCTACTCGCACTCTTATACACAAACAATCCCACATACAAATACACCTCACTTAGAAACACCCACACACCAATACTCCCACACAAACAACCACTCACAAACATGCCCACGTGAATACAAACAAACCCCTTACACACAAACAACCACCTAAAACACACACACACATAATCCCCCTACACACAAACAAACCCCCCCTCCCCCCAAACACACACCTTTACATTCATATAAACCACACAACAGAGACATATACGAACCTTCCCTTTAAGATGACGAGGATAAAAAAAAATACATTCTATATATCCAAACTTTTACAACATATGGATTCGTAAATAAGAATTTTTGGGTGTTGGTGGTGGTGAGGAGTTTGTGGGCTGGAGAGAGGGAACAAATGCCTTTCGTTCTCAAGAAATATTAAGACTATTAGAGCCAGGCTTCAGGGAGGTTGGGGTGAGAAAAGATGGAGGTGCAATGCTCGACCACTGGTGACGTGAACAAGTGTTTGAGAGAGAGAAATAATAATAATAATAATAATAATAATAATAATATGACCGGAATGTGGTTATGAATATACAGTATATATATATATATATATATATATATATATATATATATATATATATATATATATATCTTTCTCTCTCTAAGACTCTTTTAACTGAATTTGTCTCGTTACTGGTGCTTAAAGGGTATTAGAGTCACAGAGCAATTTTATGCCATTTTGGAGATTATTTTCGAAATTTAGCTCAACTGTACCAGTTAGTTGCGCTCCTTTATCTCTACTTATTAGGTTTTAAGTTACAAACCTTTGAAAGTTTGGGTCCCATCCAGTATACAGCTATTATTTCTTCTAGCGACCGTCACTTACTTCAGTCGCTGGTACATATTTTCATATATTATGTTAACGGAATGTTTCGAAAGTCCGTGTGTATTTATTAAACTTTAATAACTTTATTCACACACACATATTGTATTAACAGTATAAATGGCACAGATAAGACAAATTCTATCAGTTTTCTTCACAATTTGTTTCATTTTATTTAATGAAAGATATAGAAGCATTAAGTTCAACACGGCAGGATATCACCGTAGAGTTTGTGTTGCGTCTGATAATGGCTGTATCTTATTTCAGAGTAGTGAGAGAGATATTCTATTTATAATTCAAATGTAGAAGAAGTGAGAGAGAAGGGGAAGAAAGAATCAAATAGAGAGAATAAAAAGAATAAAAGCAAAAGAAAACATCGAGTAATGTTTAGAATATAACAAAGTTTACGGCGTTGTTCTATCTTGTTTAACATGATAGTGTGAAAATATAACATGAATGATGGTATATACAAAGTGTTAATGTCATACGTGCATGCAAAGTTACAGAAGTTTAAAAAATACACCCGAACTTTATCTACACACTAAACTATGTATATATTGATAGCTAAAAAAAAAATGTCGTTAATTGTTAAACTTTAAGTCTTGGTGAGTGGTGTTACAGGTCTTGTAAATAAATAACGAAGAACATCAGGGAGCAAATAGTTGGTAGTTGGAACACTTTGTTTCAGTAGTGTCTACGTAGTCCGTTGTCATTAAACTTCACGATTTCTTCTTATTTTATATTTCCTCGGTAGTTTCACTTCTTGCGGTCTGGATTGTTTTGTTTACATCGTGGCGTGACAAAGGAGAAGCGCATTGGTGGCGGCAGCTGGATTCATAGCTCTAATTTGTCAGGGGATAGAGACTCTTCCGTCCACCCGACTTTAGAAAGCAAATGTGTCTTAGGTCGTTGCGTAAAGAAGTGTTCTGAGGCTAGAGTTTAGATGTGTGTGTGTGTGTGTGTGTGTGTGTGTGTGTGTGTGTGTGTGTGTGTGTGTGTGTGTGTTTTGTCCGTGTGTATATGACAACATGGTACCAAGCTACAAATCAGAGCTAAAGAGAAGTCATGAACAAAATAGAATTAATAATGAGAAGAAAATAATCAGAGGAGTAATGAATCGCAATCAGGGAAATTATGATAAACAATACAAATAGGAGTTAAAATAGAGGCAGATAGTATAACGAGACGTTTAGTTGGTGTATGACATGGGACACTGGTTAATCATCCTCCACGGTTCGTTTATTGATTTAAGGTGTAGGTTATCATTCGCCACAGTTTCTTTATTGATTTAGGGTGTACGTTATCATCAACCACAGGTGTTTTTTTTTATTTATTTAGGTCTCGGATGTAGGTTATCATCCGCCTCAGTTTGTTGACTTAGAAGAAGTTTAATGTGCCGTGGCCTGGTGAATGGTGCCAGGTTGTGTTCATTCCACATTTTCTCAATAAGTAATTTTCAGATTTTTTTAAGAGATTCAAACTTTCCACCATACCAACTGAGAGAAATTTAGTGAAAAAAAATACCATAAATGAATTTTCACTTTTGTTTTTGCAGAATGGAAATCACCTGATGCATAAACCGGAAAAAAAGGGAGAAATTTCTACAACAAACTATTTTCGTACAGCAGAAAAAGGGGGGTGGACGTTGTGGTGGCGTGGCCTCATGGTTAGAGCAGTGGGCTAATATACTGTATACAGGCTCCTGGGTTCAGTTCTTTGGCGATGTTTGTTTCCCTTCTATTATGTCTTGTTTATATTTTGACCCTGAAAACATAAGAGCGTTTGGGGTTGTCATTTTGAATTAATAATCTATGTCAAGAATGTAATGCTGCCGGCATACATACATACATACATACATACATACATACATACAAAAATAATAATAATGGTTGCCCCTCATTTAACGTGGATGACCGGCTCAAGGACCACCTAGGCGTGAATTTGTTTAAGGTGTAGAAGCTGTCGCCAACACAATAACCACACCCTGAGTTAACGAGCTGCATGACCCAGTGTCAAGGAATAGTCCGAGAAGACCGGACAAATCGCCAACTGCACTGGCTAACCATTGCCCCGGAATACGATCCGCAAATCGATTAACATCCAGGTTCCCAATTACTGCTGGGTAGACAGAGGCAAATGGCGTAAAGAAACTTGCCCATAGTTTCACCCTGCCCGGGGATCGAACCCGGGGGCGCTCGTTTGCGAGGCGAGCATGCTGACCACATACATACCTGTACATACATACGGTACTAACCTCCTATATAACCGACTTCTTCCACCTATTGTTCAGTACAAGACCGTCATGAGTAGATAATATTTTGTGAATGTTAAACGGAACCCCTCACTAACCGGGGGACTCCACTTTTAATATTTTATTCAGCACAGAAGGGATCCCGTACGGAAGTGGTTAGTAATACTCCCTTAAGTACAACAATAAACACAGATATCATAACACTCATTCAGTCACGTGAACATTGGATGTGGGTGCTCTAGGCTCGTGACTACCTAGGGACAGTTTGGATGCCACACACTCTGCCACACACTCTACACTTAACCCTTCGATACTGCACTTGTCTGTCTTCATTTTCCAACTGTAAATTTAGGTGACCATTTTTATATGGATGGTCTGGTAGTTCCCCGATATCGAACCACCGACCCTTAGGAAAATAGGCGAGTGTTGTGTCCACTCGACCGCCTCGCCTCTTGAAGTCTCGGAATTTGGTGAACGGTGTAAGAATTTCTACCACTGACTGCACGTTAAGACTCTCCTCATGGCCAAGATTTTAAGGCTCCACAATGCTGCCTGAGAGGTGCCACCACGTCTTTTGCCTTGGCGGACGTTGTCAGGGATACTGCTGTGGCCTATTAAATGGTGCCAGGTGAATGGTGCTAGGAACTGTGCCATGATTTGGTTAATGGTGCCAGCAACTATGTCATGGACTGGTGAATGGTGCCAAGAGCTATGCCATGGCCTGGTAAATAGTGCCAGGAACTGTACCGTGGCCTGATGAAAGGTGCCAGGAACTGTACCGTGTCCTGGTGAATGGTGCCAGGAACTGTACCGTGGCCTGGTGAATGGTGCCAGGAACTGTACCGTGGCCTGGTGAATGGTGCCAGGAACTGTACCGTGGCCTGGTGAATGGTGCCAGGAACTGTACCGTGGCCTGATGAAAGGTGCCAGGAACTGTACCGTGGCCTGGTGAATGGTGCCAGGAACTGTACCGTGGCCTGGTGAATGGTGCCAGGAACTGTACCGTGGCCTGGTGAATGGTGCCAGGAACTGTACCGTGGCCTGGTGAAAGTGACACCTGTAGGTCCAGCCGTCATCCTACACCTCACGGGGATATTCCTGATACCTGTCCGTTCCAGCTTTCCCAGATTTCACCATTCCAATTTACCTTGATGAGAAATGTTGGGGGAGAGTAGAGTGAGTGGAGAGAGAGAATGAGAAATACAGAGAGAGAGAGATAGACAGACCGACAAAGAGAAGGGAGAAAGTGGAAAAGAGGGAGGGGAAAATGGGAGGAAAAGAAAGAGGGGGGTGAGAAATAGAGAGAGAAAGAAAGGAAGGAGAGGGAGGAAAAGAGAGAGGGAGGAAGAGAGAGAGAGAATGAGATATAGAGACAAAGAGAAACTGGGAAAGCGACTGGGAAGAGAGAGAGACAGAGAGAGAATGAGACAATCAGAATTATCAGAGAGAGAGATTAATAGGAAGAGAGAGATAAAGAGAACAAAGAATTGTAAACAAGAGAGGTGATAAAGGAGAGAGAACACACAACACAACACACAAGTAACAACACACAAGTAACACAACATAGCAACACAACACACAAGTAAACACACAAGTAACACAACATAGCAACACAACACAAGCAATACAACACACAAGTAACACAACATAGCAACACAACACACAAGTAACACAACACACAAGTAACACAACATAGCAACACAACACACAAGCAATACAACACACAAGTAACACAACATAGCAACACACACACAATACAACACACAAGTAACACAACATAGCAACACAACACACAAGCAATACAACACACAAGTAACACAACACACAAGTAACACAACACAAATAACACAACACAAGCAACACAGTAACTCACAGCAAAACAACACACCTACACATAAGCAACACAACACATAAACACAACACACAAGCAACACAACACAGTAACACAACACAGCAACACAATACAACTACACATAAGCAATACAAAACGGCAACACGTCACAGCAACACACAAGCAACACAACATAGCAACACAACACAGCAACACAATACAACTACACATAAGCAATACAAAACGGCAACACGTCCCAGCAACACACAAGCAACACACAACATAACAACACAACGCAGCAACACAACGCAGCAACACGGCACAGCAACACAACACAGCAACACGGCACAGCAACACAACACAGCAACACAACGCAGCAACACAGCGCAACACAACGCAACAACACGGCACAGCAACACAACACAGCAACAGACACACAAGCAACACAACACAGCAACACAACACAGTAACACCAAGCAACACAACACAACAACACGTCACAGCAACACAAGCAACACAACACAGCAACACATCACAGCAACACACAAGCAACACAACATAGCAACACAACGCAGCAACACGGCACAGCAGCACAACACAGTAACACAACACAGTAACATACATACAAACAACACAACACAGCAACACGTCACAACAACACACAAGCAACACCTAAGCAGCACAACACACACAAATAACATAACACAGCAACACAACACACACACAAGCAACACAACACAGTAACATACACACAAGCAACGCAACACAGCAACTCGTCACAGCAACACACAAGCAACACAGCAAACAAGCAACACAACACAGTAACACACAAGCAACACAGCACAGCAACACAACATAACAATACACAAGCAACACATCACGCAAGCAACACACAGCAACACAACATAGCAACACACAAGCAACACAACACAGTAACACACACAAGCAACACAACACAACAACATATCACAGTAACACACAAGCAACACAGCAACACAACATAGCAACACAGCACAACACACAAGCAACACAACACAACAACACAACACACGAGCAACACAACACCACAACACAACACACGAGCAACACAACACCACAACACAAAACAGCAACACAACACAGCAACACACACACGTTACAGCAACACACAAACACAACACAAAACCACAACACACAGCAGCACACAAGCAACACAAGACTGGCAAGGCAGGATGATCTATGAAGGTGTAGTGAGGATTTGTCGTACAAAACTCATGAATCTGATAAAGAATTTCATCAATGTTGTTCTTTGTATGACACAGGCAGACAGACGTATGCTGGGACGATGGGTTGTCTGTCTTCCTGTCTGTCTTCCTGTCTATCTTTCTCTCTGTCTTCCTGTCTATCTTCATGTCTATCTTCATGTCTATCTGTTCGTATGTCTGTTTTTTTTTTTCTGTTGGGTTGAGTGTCAATTTATTATGCCATATCCACTTAATTAAAAAGGGTAGTAATTGTTTTGTTATTGTTTGTGTACGTCTGTGTATGTCTGTTTATGTGTGTGTGTGTTTGTGTGTGTGTGTGTGTGTGTGTGTTTGTGTGCGTGTCAGTATATCATAGGGCAGGAGTCAGCTGTAGGCAGATATATCGGTATGTAATAATAATAATATATTTCTAGTATATTGTCTTTTAGAGCGATTTTTGGGGTCATTCTATTCCCCGTATCCAAGGGAATGGTGTGTGTGTGTGTGTGTGTGTGTGTGTGTGTGTGTGTGTGTGTGTGTGTGTGTGTGTGTGTGTGTGTGTGTGTGTGTGTGTGTGTGTGTGTGTGTGTGTGTGTGTGTGTTTTGGAGACGACGCCTCAGTTGATGGTAATTGATAATAGTTCTATACTGTGTGTAATAACGAAGCTGTTTAGGCCTTTCTGTTTATACCATAGATTAAGCGAGGCAGTTAAAGGCATTCTCTCAATACATATTTTGAGAGAAACTTATCGTAGGAACGTCTGAGAATATGTCTTTATATTTTAAGTGAGTCAGTTTGATACGTTTTCACATTTTTAGTTAAGGAAAATTTTAAGATAAGGTCCTTTGAGAATCCCTGTGTTTTGTCGTAACTTATGTAAGGTACTCGAGTTCGCTCTCCACTTAGTGTAAAATTGAACGTGGGAGTGAGAGACTCCCAAGCCAGCGTGGTGAATATACAGAGTGGCTGGCGAGAGTCGGGATCTACCCACACTCAGACATACAATATTTATGTTCGCTAACAGGGATGAACGCTGGAGACCTGCCGTGAGACCGGCCAGGGTGTGAACCTAGAACAGACATCCACACCCCCACCCCCTGAGTGTACATTCACGTCTAGGCACGCACAATAACACACACATGAATATACATAGGTACGTGTATACCTGCACATAGTTACAAACACACACACACACTCATTCACTCATTCTAATCTAAAACAAAAGATACAGATAGCATAAAAACAAACTTTACAATATGTGCTTGAAAAACTACACATCTTATTTCAACATCCGGTACAGTTACAGTACATCACCAGTAAACTCCTTGGAAACAGATTATGACACGTATTAGTGTAATTAATTCACTCGAGGATAACAAAGTGAACAGTGGTAACATCAGACCATAGAGTGTGTCAGCTGCAGGAAGGATAAACACGATAGACCATTACAACCTCGTGTTATTCTTTACCTGAAAAACTACAGGTTAAATACACACCTTTTGGAACACAAGGATCTCCTATAGGTTAAATACCCTAGTTTATTTCACCTGAAGATTAATGACACTAACGCTACATGAAGTGGATTAGCTTAGATTAGCTTAAGTTAGTTTAGCTTAAAAATAGGGTGGTTAATCTTCAAGTGAAATAAGCTGAGAGGGCTAATCTTCAAGTGATACGAAAATATATATGTAAGAACCTCAGAAATAAGTGTTGAAGTAAGGAGGAAGTTCTTGTCGTGCCTTCACTTACAACACATTTATCTCACTCAATAATAGATGGTGACACTTGCATCCCTCAGTACCTGCAAGCACTCTGATTTTACTCTGTTGGCACTATTTGGCACTCTACTAACACTGATGGCACTCTACTAACACTGATGGCACTCTACTAACACTGATGGCACTCTACTAACACTGTTAGCTCTACTGATAACTGATGGCACTCTGCTACTCTACTAACACTGGTATCTGATGCTTAACATGATGGCACTCTACTAACACTGATGGCACTCTACTAACACTGATGCTCCTGCTAACGCGGTGGCGCTCTACTAACACTGATGGCGCCACTAACACTGATGGCCTCTGCTAACGCTGATGGCACTCTACTAACACTGATGGCACTCCTGCTACAACACTGGTGGCGCTCTCACTAACACTGATGGCACTCTACTAACACTGATGGCACTCTGCTAACGCACTGATGGCACTCTACTAACACTGTTCGGCACTCTACTAACGCTGATGGCGCTCTACCGCACTGATGACGCTCTCTGCACTGATGGCGCTCTTCACTTACTGGTGGCGCGATGGCACTCTACTAACACTGATGGCACTCTACTAACACTGATGACCTCTACCTAACACTGATGGCACTCTACTAACACTGATGGCACTCTACTAGCACTGATGGCTCTGCGCTGATGGCACTCTCACCGCACTGATGGCACTCTACTAACACTGATGGCCTCTACTAACACTGATGGCACTCTGCTGCACTGATGGCACTCACTAACACAGTGGCACTCTGCTCTGCGCAGTGGCACTCTACTAACACTGATGGCACTCTCTACTAACACTGATGGCACTCTACTAACACTGATGGCACTCCATTAACACTGATGGCACTCTACTAACTTGCAGTAGCACTCTACTAACACTGATGGCACTCCTGCTAACACTGATGGCACTCTACTAACACTGATGGCACTCTACTAACACTGATGGCACTCTACTAACACTGATGGCACTCTACTTTTGATGACACTCTACTAACACTGATGACACTCTACTAACACTGATGGCACTCTACTAACACTGATGGCATCTACTAACACTGATGACACTCTACACTAACTTTGATGGCACTCTACTAACACTGATGACACTCTGCAACATGATGGCACTCTACTAACAGTGGCACTCTACTAACACTGATGACACTCTACTAACGCAGAGTAGCTCTACCTACTAACACTGATGGCACTCTACTAACACTGATGGCACTCTACTAACACTGATGACACTCTACTAACACTGATAGCACTCTACTGATGGCACTCTACTAACACTGATGGCACTCTACTACTTGCAGTGGCACTCTACTAGCACTGATGGCACTCTACTAACACTGATGGCACTCTACTAACACTGATGGCACTCTACTAACACTGATGGCACTCTACTACTTACTGAGTGGCACTCTACTAACACTGGTGGCACTCTACTAACACTGATGGCACTCTACTAACAGTGGCACTCTACTAACACTGGTGGCACTCTAACACTAGTGGCACTCTACTAACACTGATGGCACTCTGCAACACTAGTGGCACTCTACTAACACTGATGGCACTATACCCAACACTGGTGGCACTCTACTAACACAGTGGCACTCTACTAACACACAGTGGCCTCTACTGCTGATGGCACTCTACTAACACTGATGACACTCTACTAACACTGATGGCACTCTCTGCTGGTGCTCTACTAACACTGATGGCACTCTACTAACACTGATGGCACTCTACTAACACTGAAGTGGCACTCTACTAACACTGATGGCACTCTACTAACACTGATGGCACTCTACTAACACTGATGGCACTCTACTAACACTGATGCTCTACTGCTTTTATTATTTGCTCTACTAACACTGATGGCACTCTACTTACTGATGGCACTCTACTAACATAGTGGCACTCTACTACTTTTCAAGTGAGCCACTCTACTAACACACAAGTGGCACTCTAACACTGATGGCACTCTACTGCTGATGGCACTCTACTAACACAGTGGCTCTACTAACACTGATGGCACTCTACTAACACTGATGGCACTCTACTAACTGGTGGCACTCTACTAACACTGATGGCACTCTACTAACGCAGTGGCACTCTACTAACACTGATGACACTCTACTTACTGATGGCACTCTACTAACACTGATGGCACTCTACTAACACTGATGGCACTCTACTAACACTGATAGCACTCTACTAACTGATGGCACTCTACTAACACTGATGCTTTCTACTAACACTGATGGCACTCTACTAACACTGATGGCACTCTACTAACACTGATGACACTCTACTAACGCAGTGGCACTCTACTAACACTGGTAGCACTCTACTAACACTGATGGCACTCTACTAACGCTGATGGCACTCTGCGCAAGTGGCACTCTACTAACACTGATGGCACTCCACTAACACTGAAGTGGCACTCTACTAGCACTGATGGCACTCTACTAACACTGATGGCACTCTACTAACGCAGTGGCACTCTACTAACACTGGTGGCACTCTGCACTGATGGCGCTCTACACACTTACTAGTGGCACTCTACTAACACTTTGATGGCACTCTACTAACACTGATGGCACTCTACTAGCACTGATGGCACTCTACTAACGCAGTGGCCTCTACTAACACTGGTGGCACTCCACCTGATGGCACTCTGCTGCTGAGTGGCGCCTACTAACACTGGTGGCACTCCACTAACACTGATGGCACTCTACTGATGGCACTCTACTGATGGCACTCTACTAACACAGTGGCACTCTACTAACACTGATGGCACTCTACTAACACTGGTGGCACTCCACACGTGGCACTTTCTACTGATGGCACTCTACTAACTGGTGGCACTCACTAACACTGATGGCACTCTACTAACTGGCACTCTACCTAACACTGATGGCACTCTACTGCACTGATGCTCTACTACTGATGGCACTCTACTAACACTGATGGCACTCTACTAACACTAGTGGCCTCTTTAACACTGGTGGCACTCTACTAACACTGATGGCACTCTACTAACACTGATGGCCTCTACTAACACTGATGGCACTCTACTAACGCACTCTACTAACACTGATGGCACTCTACTGCTGATGGCACTCCACTAACGCTGATGGCACTCCACTAACACTGATGGCACTCTACTAACACTGGTGGCGCTCCTGCTGATGGCACTCTACTAACACTGATGGCACTCTACTAACGCTGATGGCACTCTACTAACACTGATGGCACTCTACTAACACTGATGGCACTCTACCGCACTGATGGCACTCTACTAACACTGATGGCCTCTACTAACACTGATGGCACTCTACTAACACTGATGGCACTCCACTAACACTGATGGCACTCTGCAACACTGGTGGCACTCTACTAACGCAGTGGCGCTCTGCTAACACTGATGGCGCTCTACTAACGCGTTAACTAACACTGATGGCACTCTACTAACACTGATGGCACTCTACTAACGCAGTGGCACTCTGCTAACACTGATGGCACTCTACTAACACTGATGGCACTCTACTAACACTGATGGCACTCTACTAACACTGATGGCACTCTCTAGCACTGATGACACTCTGCTAGCACTGAGTGGCACTCTACTAACGCAGTGGCACTCTACTAACACTGATGGCACTCTACTAACATGATGGCACTCTACTAACAGTGGCACTCTACCCCACTGATGGCACTCTCTGCAGTGGCACTCTACTAACAGTGGCACTCTACTAACAGTGCTCTACTAACACTGATGGCACTCTACTAGTGGCACTCTACTAACACTGATGGCACTCTGCTGCAGTATGCTCTACTAACACTGATGGCACTCTACTGATGGCACTCTACTAACATAGTGGCACTCTACTAACACTGATGACACTCTACTAACACTGATAGCTCTACTAACACTGATGGCACTCTACTAACACTGTTGGCACTCCTACTTACTGATGCTCTAACACCTGATGGCACTCTACTAACACACAGTGGCACTAACGCAGTGGCACTCTACTAACACTGGTGGCCTCTACTAACACTGATGGCACTCTACTAACTGATGGCTCTACTAACGCAGTGGCACTCTACTAACACTGATGGCACTCTACACTTACTGATGGCACTCTACTAACACTGATGGCACTCTACTAACACTGATGGCACTCTACTACGCACAGTGGCACTCTACTAACACTGATGGCACTCTACTAACACTGATGGCACTCTACTAACACTGATGGCTCTGCGCAGTGGCAACACTGATGGCACTCTACTGCTGATGGCACTCTACTAACACTGATGGCACTCTACTAACACTGGTGTGCTCTACTTACTGATGGCACTCTACTGCAGTGGCACTCTGCTAACACTGATGGCACTCCTACTAACACTGATGACCTCTACTAGCACTGATGGCACTCTACTAACACTGATGGCCTCTACTAGCACTGATGGCGCTCTACTAACACTGATGGCACTCTACTACACTGATGGCACTCTACTAACACTGGTGGCACTCTACTAACACTAGTGGCACTCTACTAACACTGATGGCACTCTACTACTTGCTGATGGCACTCTACTACTAACACTGATGGCACTCTACTAACACTGATGGCACTCTACTAACACTGATGGCACTCTACTAACGCACAGTGGCACTCTACTAACACTGATGGCACTCTACTAACACTGATGGCACTCTACTAACACTGATGGCCTCTACTAACACTGTTAACTCTACTAACACTGATGGCACTCTACTAACACTGATGGCACTCTACTAACAATGCAGCACTCTACTAACACTGAAGTGGCGCTCTACTAACACTGATGGCACTCTACTAACGCAGTGGCACTCTGCACAACACTGGCACTCTACTAACACTGATGGCACTCTACTAACAGTGGCGCTCTACACAACACTGATGGCACTCTACTAACACTGATGGCACTCTCTAACACTGATGGCTCTGCTGATGACACTCTGCTCTCTTGCGGCACTCTACTGCTTACTGATGGCACTCTACTAACAGTGACACTCTTGCTGATGGCACTCTACTAACACTGAGTGGCACTCTACTAACACTGATGGCACTCACCTAACACTGATGGCACTCTGCTAACACTGAGTGGCACTCTACTAGCACTGATGGCACTCTACTAACACTGATGGCACTCTGCCCAACACTGATGGCGCTCTACTAACACTGATGGCACTCTACTAACACTGATGGCTCTGCAACACTGGTGGCACTCTACTAACACTGATGGCACTCTACTAACACTGATGGCACTCTACTAACACTGATGGCACTCCTACTACTTTTAGTGGCCTCTACTAACACTGATGGCACTCTACTACTTACTGATGGCACTCTACTAACACTGATGGCACTCTACTAACACTGATGGCACTCTACTAACACTGATGGCACTCTACTAACATGATGGCTCTACTGCACTGATGGCACTCTACTGCTGATGGCACTCTACCTGGCAAGTGGCACTCTGCTGATGGCACTCTGCTAGCACTGATGGCACTCTACTAACGCAGTGGCACTCTACTAACACTGATGGCACTCTCTTTGGCACTCTACTAACACTGATGGCACTCTAAGTAACATGATGGCACTCTACTAACACTGATGGCACTCTACTAACACTGATGGCCTCTACTAACACTAGTGGCACTCTCTAAACACTGATGGCACTCCTACTTGCTGATGGCGCCTAACACTGATGGCACTCTACTAACACTGATGGCACTCTACTAACACTGATAGCACTCTACTAACACTGATGGCACTCTGCTGGTGGCACTCTACTAACACTGATGGCACTCTACTAACGCTGATGGCACTCTAGTAACACTGATGGCACTCTACTAACACTGATGGCTCTACTGTTAGCGCTCTACTAACACTGGTAGCACTCTACGCACTGATGGCACTCTACTAACACGCTGATGGCACTCTACTGATGGCACTCTACTAACACTGATGGCACTCTACTGCACTGATGGCACTCTACTAACGCAGTGGCACTCTACTAACGCTGATGGCACTCTACTAACACTGATGGCGCTCTACTAACACTGATGGCACTTTCTAGTAGCTTTTCGTGCTCTACTAACACTGATGGCACTCTACTAACGCTGATGGCACTCTCTGCTGCTGATGGCCTCTGCTAACGCTGTGATGAAACTGAGTGGCGCTCTACTAACGCTGATGGCACTCTACTAACACTGATGGCACTCTGGTAACACTGATGGCACTCTGGTAACACTGATGGCACTCTTCTAACACTGATGGCACTCTAAGTAACGCTGATGGCGCTCTACTGCGCGATGGCCTCTACTAACGCTGATGGCACTCTGCTAGCTTTTGATGGCACTCTACTAGCACTGATGGCACTCTACTAACACGATGGCACTCTACTAACACTGATGGCGCTCTGCTAACTTTTATTGACACTCTACTAACACTGATGGCACTCTGCCTAGCACTGATGGCACTCTACTAACACTGATGGCGCGCACATGGTGGCCTCTACTAACGCAGTGGCACTCTCTACTAACACTGATGGCACTCTACTAACACTGATGGCACTCTACTAACACACAGTGGCACTCTAACACTGATGGCACTCTACTAACACTGATGGCTCTACTAACGCAGTGACACTCTACTAACACTGATGGCACTCTGCTAACACTGGTGGCTCTACTAACACTGATGGCACTCTACACTGATGGCACTCTACTAACACTGGTAGCTCTACTAACTGATGGCACTCTACTAACACTGATGGCACTCTGCTAGCACTGATGGCACTCTACTAACACTGATGGCACTCTACTAACACTGATGGCACTCTGCAGTGGCACTCTACTAACGCCAGTGGCACTCTACTAACACTGATGGCACTCTACTAACACTGATGGCACTCTGCTTGCAGTGGCACTCTACTAACACTGATGGCACTCTACTAACACTGATGGCACTCTACTAACACTGATGGCACTCTACTAACACTGATAGCACTCTACTAACACTGATGGCACTCTACTAACACTGATAGCACTCTACTGATGGCACTCTACTAACACTGATGGCACTCTACTGATGGCCTCTGCACTGGCACTCTACACAATGGCACTCTGCAGTGGCACTCTACAGCACTGATGGCACTCTACTAACACTGATAGCACTCTACTAACACTGATGGCACTCTACTAACACTGATGGCACTCTACTAACACTGATGACGCACTCTGCACTAACACTGATGGCACTCTACTAACACTGATGGCCTCTACTAACACTGATGGCACTCTACTAACACCTGATGGCACTCTGCTAACACTGATGTGCTCTACTAACACAGTGGCACTCTACTGATGCTCCACTAACACTATGATGAAATTGATAGCACTCTATAAGTAACACTGATGGCACTCTACTAACACTGATGACACTCTACTAACACTGATGGCACTCTACTACTTACTGATGGCACTCTACTAACACTGGTGACCTCTACTGCACTGATGGCGCCTAACATGGCACTCTACTAACACTGATGGCACTATACTGCTGATGGCACTCTGCCTAACACTGATGGCACTCTACTAACACACAGTGGCACTCTACTAACATAGTGGCACTCCACACTGATGCTCTACTAACACTGATGGCACTCTACTAACACTGATGGCACTCTACTAACACACAATGGCACTCCTACTAACACTGATGGCACTCTACTAACGCAGTGGCACTCTACTAGCACTGATGGCACTCTATAACACTGATGGCACTCTACTAACTTACTGTTGGCACTCTACTAACACTGATGGCACTCTGCAACACTGATGACACTCTACTAACACTGATGGCACTCTACTAACACTGTGATGGCCTCTACTAACACTATAGTGAAATTGATGGCCTCCTAGTAACACTGATGGCACTCTACTAACACTGATGGCACTCTACTAACACAATGACCTCTACTAACACTGATGGCACTCTACTAACACTGATGGCACTCTACTAACACTGATGGCACTCTACACCTAACACTGATGGCTACTCTACTAACACTGATGGCCTCTACTAACACTGATGGCACTATACTAGCACTGAGTGGCACTCTACTAACGCAGTGGCACTCTACTAACACTGGTGGCACTCACGCACTGATGGCACTGCATACTAGCACTGATGGCACTATACTAACACTGATGGCACTCTACTAACACTGATGGCACTCTACTGCTGCTGGTGGCGCTCTGCACTGATGGCACTCTGCAACACTGAGTGGCACTCTGCTGGTGGCACTCTACTAACACTGATGGCACTCTACTAACACTGATGGCACTCACACCTAACATAGTGGCACTCTACTAACAGTGGCACTCTGCTTTTAGTGGCACTCTGCACTGATGGCACTCCACTAACACTGATGGCACTCTACTAACACTGATGGCACTCTACTGCAGTGGCACTCTACTAACACTGATGGCACTCTACTAACACTGATGACACTCTACTAACGTGGCACTCTACTACTTACTGATGGCACTCTACTAACACCAGTGGCACTCTACTAACGCAATGGCACTCTACTGCCTGATGGCACTCTACTAACACTGATGGCACTCTACTAACACTGATGGCACTATACTAACGCAGTGGCACTCTACTAACACTGATGGCACTCTACTAACACTGATGGCACTCTACTAGCACTGAAGTGGCACTCCACCTGCACTGATGGCACTCTGCACTGATGGCACTCTACTAACACTGATGGCACTCTACTAACAGTAGCTCACTAACACTGATGGCACTCTACTAACACTGATGGCACTCTACTAACGCAGTGGCACTCTACTAACACTGATGGCACTCTACTAACACCTGATGACACTCTACTAACACTGATGGCACTCTACCTACTGTTGATGGCTCTACTAACACTGATGGCACTCTACTAACACAGTGGCACTCTACTAACACTGAGTGGCACTCTCTTTTAACACTGATGGCACTCTACTAACACTGATGGCACTCTACTAACACTGATGACACAAATTTCATCACATATACTGCAATGGCATCAAAATAACACTTAATCTACCTTAACTAGATATGTTCTCTTAGCACCAGTTAGGGGACAATGTTAACCTGAAGAATGTTACTAACTACGGACTCTGATCACCCAATCGAAAATCAATTACCCTTAATTATCCTGACATTGTCTCTCATTTACCCCCGACCTATGAAACATGAGTATTGGTGGGTTGAGAAAGAGAGACGGAATGAGAGAGACAGAGACAGAGAGGGGGTTGATGACAAGGGGAGAGAGAGAGAGGTGAACTTTATAAATAGATAGAAGGTATAATGTAGTGATGGATGAAAGAGAGATGAGAGAGAGAAAGAAATAAGACTGATCAACCAAGAACGAGAAAGAAAGACAGGGGGACGAGAGAGAGAGAGAAGACAGGGAGTAAGAAGGAGGTTAAGAGTGAATGCTAGTAAGAGACGTGAGAGAGGTAGTGGTGGTTGTGAAGTGTTGCCGTGATCCACCGTGGGCCACCCTGCATTAAACGACCTACAAGACTATTCAACCACTAATATTCCCCACCACGTAAATCAAAGCCTCTGATTGGTTGTTTAAGAGTCTGATTATGATTGGCCACCACAATATCATAATGACAAAGGTATCTTGTGATTGGCAGTTACGTTGTTTCATATATCACAAGTGTCTTCTGATTGGTCATTAGGTGATGGTGGCTTCCAATCACTAAGGATCATGCCAGTACTGACTATTATACCCTAGAATTACCACACAAAGGACATCAAAGGTCGTTTCAGATTGACCAGTCGATTCCTGCGACCTCCTATCGCGTGCCAGTGAGGATTAGATGAAGAATTTTCTCGATTATTTCATTTCCTGGAAGTTCCCGCAGTCATATTTCCGGGTTAATGTAAGACCACTGTGACTGTATATTTTTATTTGGTCACACGCATAACCTCTGTGAGACCTACTTAGTATTCACACACTCAATAGTATATCACGGCAAGAATCCATCAGCCTCGCAAGGATCTTTTTTTGTCTACTTGTTGCCTCCTCCCTTAACCCTTAGTCTAGCCCTTAACCCTTATTCTAGCCCTTAGCCCTTGGTTTGGGCCTTATACCTTAGTCTGGCCCTTATCTCTTAGTCTGGGCTTTAACACTTATCCTTTAGCCCATCCCTTAACACTTATCCTGCTACTTAACCCTTAGCCTATCCCTTAACCCTAACCTATCCCTTGACCCTTAGCTTGGCCCTTAACCTTGTCTATCCCATAAGCTAATGTTTCCCTTTTTCCTATCCCTCAACCCTTACCCGTTGTCCTTTAACCCTTACCCTTTATCCCTTAACCCTTAGACTGTCCCTTAATTCCTACCCCCATTATCCATTCAATTAACCACAATAGTTACCACTAAAGTTCCTTCACTAAATAAATCGAATTTCTTTTCAACAGATCGAGTGTTGTCTCGTCAGCTTCCGCCTCTCACCACCAGAGGAGCGACAATCACCGCCTCAAGTAAGTGTCGTCTGTATAGTTATGGACACACCGCCACATGAACGTAGTCTGTGATTGAAACTTTGGATTAATATGTTTGCTGGTCCCCTGTAGTTCAGTCTTAGTCACTCGGTCGTGGCTACATAACAGTGCTGCATAACATAAACAAGGAAAGCATCCATGTGATAGCGTTCTTCAGCATTGATGTGTGGCCACGCAAGCGAGGTAATTTCAATGGTTCACGCCCATTCATTCAGCTCCTGACTATAGACCTGCGTTGCTACATCTCGTACCCGAGCCCTAACACAGTCTCAGGCTGTGGTACGTTCATGTGGAGGAAACTGTACCTAGTCCGGGGAAACCAACATTCTCAGTGTTGAGAAGGAATCGTGAACACGAAAGCTAAAACTACTTGTATATCAAGTGAAACAGGCCTACAACACTTATCCTAACTTAAAATAAATATATAGGATCGTCAGGTATGGTTAGGTTAATTTACAGATTTCGGTTCGTCAGTTTTCAAAAAGAAAAATAATATGAGTGATGTGGCCATCATGTTCGTGGTATATATCTAACAACAGCCATCTTACCTCGTATACAGCCGGGTAAGGTAAACACTCGCCAGCAAGGGGGCAGATTTATAAAGGTTCCTAGGATGAATGTTGCTCATAACTAAAGATATACGAATGTACCCAGCTGGTTGACTTAAACTATAACACAAAATTGACTTTCATATATAAAATTAATATTACAATGCGTCAAATTTAACTACATACGATACGTTAAATTAGCATCATTTAATTTCTATCTCTGCTCCTTTACTACCGTCACCTCCTCTTACCCGTCCTCTCCTACACACGTCTAGCCTCTCCTACACACGTCTAGCCTCCCGTCCCACTCTCTTCTAGTCTCTCCCATCGCCACCGTCTGTCTCTCACTCTCTCTCAGCCGCTCCCACCCTCACCTCTCCTGAACCACCACCCGTCCTCACTCTCTCTCTCAGCCGCTCCCACCCTCCTTTTCCTTCCTTTCCCACCCTCATTTTGCTCCCTCTTCCAGCCTTCATCTACTATCTCCCACGTCCTTCCACCATCTCCCACCTTCCTCTCCCACCCTCCTCTCCCACCCTCCTCTCCCACCCCCTGGTCTGGTCAGTATGCTCCCCACCCTCCTCTCCCACCCCCTGGTCAGTCAGTATGCGTGTCACACAGCCTGGGGGGACCTTAGTAATAGCCGACACGGATTTGTAAGGCGTAAAAACAGCTCAGTGTGTTGTTTACTGGCAAGTCATGGGCTCACCCACCCATACCCCAGGAGGTGGGCGGCGGGGAGATGGATGACGTGGGGAAGAAGATGATGGGGATAGAGAGTATGGTGTCAGGGTGGAAATGGAGTGGAGGTGGATAAAGAGGGTGGAGGGTTAGACGTAGGTGGGTGGAGGGAGTAGAAGAGGCGGAGGATATGGGGATGGGGTGGAGAGTAGGCGAAATAGACGTAGATGAGAGGGTGTGTGTGTGTGTGTGTGTGTGTGTGTGTGTGTGTGTGTGTGTGTGTGTGTGTGTGTGTGTGTGTGTGTGTGTGTGTGTGTGTGTGTGTGTGTGTGTGATAATCAGCAAAATAAACAAAGTATAAAACATTCAACGAAAAATAAATAAACATTGAAAGGTCTTTTTTTAACTAACTGGAAATTATTTTACAGACTTTTATTTACATCGTAAGTGTAAATGAACGTAAAAAATATATAATTGAGGTATAAATGCATAAGTATTTACCTGTATGTTGATTCAGGTCTATATAATTATTGTGAATATCTTGTTCATGACTGTGTGTGTGTGTGTGTGTGTGTCATTTATGTGTTTTGGTTGTTATCGTACTCAAGGGGTTAATTATCGTACTCAAGGGGTTAATTATCATACTAAAGGGGTTAATTATCGTACTCAAGGGGTTAATTATCGTACTCAAGGGGTTAATTATCATACTCAAGGGGTTAATTATCGTACTCAAGGGGTTAATTATCGTACTCAAGGGGTTAATTATCATACTCAGGAGGTTATAGGTCTCAGTCATGTTGTCAAGAGTCAGGTGATAAAGAGATCTTGTACTTAGAGGTCAAGTAGTAGCTAGGTCATGTCGGTCAAGGTCAGAGTTCAAGTAGTAGCTTGGTCATGTAGATCAAGGTCAGAAGTCAAGTAATAACTAGGTCATGCAGGTCAAGGTCAGAGGTCACCCGCCAGGTCATAAAACACACATGCAGCACATTTTTTGGGGGAGCGCAATGTGTCACCAGCGTCATAACTCTAAACAATAACAAGATATGAACATGAACACGTGGCACTGTGGAGAGTAGGAGTAATAGCACTGTGGGGAGGTAGGAGTAATGGCACTGTGGGAGTACAGGAATTAATGGCACTGTGGGGGTACAGAATGTGGCACTGTGGGGTACAGGAGAATGTGCTTGCTGTGGGAGTACAGGAGTAATGGCACCTAATGGGGTACAGAATGTGTGCACTGTGGGGTGCAGGGTGTGCTGGGGGTACAGAATGTGGCGCTGTGGGGGTACAGGAGTAATGGCACTGTGGGGGTACAGGAGTAATGGCACTGTGGGGGTGCAGGAGTAATGGCACTGAGGGTTAAGTGGCGATAAAGTGGGGTGTAGTATTGGGGTAGTGGTGGTTAGTGGCAGTAGTTTGTTGAGAGATGGTTTAATAGTGACAAGGAGGACTGGTGGGGTAGTGGTGGATTAGGGTAGTGGTAATGGTGGTTAAGGAGTAGTAGTGGTGGTTGGAGGTAGTAACGACAACCTCTGGGACGACTGGGTTACTAGAGGTAGTGTCGTGAGTGAGTGAGGAAATGGCGATAAGGGTAGTGGGATTTAGTGTCGTTTAAGACTGGTAAATTAGCAGCACGGGAAGTGGCACTCACATCACAAGAGCCCCGAGTAGTGGCACCAGTATCATAAGTGACCAGGGTAGTAGTAGTAGTAGTGGTGGTAGTAGTAGTAGTAGTAGTAGTAGCAGTAGTAGTAGTAGTAGCAGTAACACAGGAAGTGGCACTTGTGTCACCAGGGATCAGGGTAGTGGTAGTGGCCCCTGGTAGTAATGGGGGCCCCGGGTAGTAGTGGTGGCCCCGGGTATCTGTCCACTTGTGTGTGCAGGTCACGTTCCGCCATCCCCCACGGGGCCACACTCACCCGGGATTTATGCCCCCCCTCTTTCCCCCCTCCACCTGCTCTTTGAAGCCTAATTTATTGAGTTTTTCTCTCCCCCTGACTTCCAGTGGAGTAAATTACCGTAGAAAAATGGGTAATGGATGGAGACGAGAAGGTATTGTCGCTTAGTGTGTATGGTTAGGTTCGTGGCATTGTGTACGTGAGATGATTGAACAAATGGGGCCTAACCTAACCTAACCTAAAGTGACGTGACTTCACTTTAATCTAACTTAACCTTAATCTAACTTAACGGAACTTAATCTAGATAAGCATCAGCAGCAAACATAACACATCCAGCAACACAAAAACACAGAAATACAAAACACACATTTACATAGAAACACAAACTACTTTAACACATTAACACAATAACGAAGAAACACAAACACAACAAACACAAACACAACAGTAACACAATAACACGAGGATACAGGTAAGAAACACTGTGTTACTAACCATTAAGTATATATCTTACCAAAACACATGTTAGTGACTCTTATTACCTCTACGTCTCACACATAGAGGGGGTACCACACACACACACACACACACACACACACACACAGAAAAATAGACAGAAACAACGAAAAGGAGACAGATATATAAGTTTCAGAGAGAAATAAACAGAAGACAGACAGACAGTTTCTCAGACATATAAAGACTGACATATGGACAATGGAGAAGCAATGGAGAGAGAGAGACATGATGAAGGAGAGGAAGAGAGAGAGAGAGAGAGAGAGAGAGAAGGAGAGATAGTAAAATAGAAAGAAAGAGAGAGGGGTGAAGAGAATTAGAAATAAAGATAAAACCGAGATAGCTTGTGAGAGAAACTGACTTAGCTTATGTGGAAGAGAAAAACAATAACAGACAGACAGACAGACAGACAGAGAAGGAAGTGGTTTCTGTCGTGTTTGAAACTGACAATAATTATGCTTCTGGAGTTTCTAGTTATGGTGGTTGTCCTCATATAGGTCAGATCTGTAGAAAGAACTGCGAAAATAATATATAATTCTAATTCCTTCACCTACATGCAACATATCACCACGTGTCCAGGGAAACTTGTCCACAACTGTACATTACGTATTAAGGGACATGGAAGTAGCCGTGAAAGCTCCATTTAGCGGACTATAGGGAGAGGAGAATCCGTTATATCGATGGTATATTAGATGTGAAACCTCCAAGTAGTGATACTCTATAGAGATGAAAGTCCATTATATCGAGGGTCCGTTAGATGTCAAACCCTCAACTAACATTTTATGGAGAGAGAGAGAGAGAGAGAGAGAGAGAGAGAGAGAGAGAGAGAGAGAGAGAGAGGTCCTATATATATGGAGGTTTTTTATATGTTGTAAATGTATGTTAATGTTCTTATTATGATCAAATGATAAGTAAAATATTAAATCCCACATTGTTAATTTTATCTTTTATGTATTGTATCTCTATCCCAGCTTAGAGGCGAGTCAGTAATACACATAAGGAACTAAGTATTGTGGTCACCTCTTTCATGGTATTCGTCAACAGCGTCCAGAGTTATCATGGCAGAGGCTTATGTTCAAGTGGGAAATGTGACGGGATTTTATGAAGGTTTAGAATCAGTTTAATATATACACTCCAGTTATAAGCTAAGTCAGGTGTTTAGGAATGAGGGTTTGAGTGTGTGTGTGTTTTACGTTGAAGTTGGCTGTTTTATTTATACATAAGACAAACAGTATTTATCCAAGAACACTAAACAAGGAGTGAGATTTATAGCCACTTTAAGTAAACAATTGTACATAGAGTTGACCTTAATGTACATAACGAAGAGTGTGTAATGGTGTACAGAAGAGAAACACACACACACACACACACACACACACACACACACACACACACACACACACACACACACACACACACACACCAATAACCCCGGGAGTCATGCAACGAGTGAACAGTAAGAAAAGGATGGGAGACTCGCCTGTGTGTGTGTGTGTGTGTGTGTGTGTATGTGTGTAACCCGACTGTGTGTGTGTGTGTGTGGGTAACGAGGCTAGCCATTAGGAGGTGGGGGATGGGTCCAATAGTCAGGAGGGAAGGGGAAAGAATTAGTGGCCTGGACGACCCACTAACAGGGGGTTCAAAGGGACGTAACAGCACCATTAGAGCCACAAGGGTCGAGGGGTCACTTGTGCAAGGGTTAAGGGGCAGTTGTCTGATGGTAGGTAAGGGAGTGGGTGTGGAGGCTAGGAGGGATAGAGGGTAAGTGGATTGGAGAGATAGAGGGAGGGGAAGAGAGGGTAGGTAGGAGGATAGGAGAGATAGAGGGAGGGAGGAGAGTATGTGGATAGGAGGAAGGGAGGAAGGGTAGTTCGATAAGAGGGTTAGAGAAAGGGAGGATGAATGAGTAAGAGGGATAGAGGAAAGGAGGGAGGGAGAAAGGGAAGGAAGGAAGAGAAACGTGGAGAGAGACAGAGAGATATAAAGAAAAAAGGAAACAAATAGAGAAAAACAAAGAACGAGAGACAGAAAAACACAAATAGAGAAAAAAAGAAAAAACAAAAAAACAAAGAAAAACCGAAACAGAGTGAGAGAGAAAGATATAGATAGACAGTGACAAAGATAGACAGACAGAGAGACAGGCATAGAGACAAAGACAGACAGACAGAGAGACAGGCATAGAGACAAAGACAGACAGACAGAGAGACAGGCATAGAGACAAAGACAGACAGACAGAGAGACAGGCATAGAGACAAAGGCAGACAGACAGACAGACAGGCATAGAGACAAAGACAGACAGACAGAGAGACAGGCATGAGACAAAAGACAGACAGACAAGAGACAGGCATAGAGACAAAGACAGACAGACAGAGAGACAGGCATAGAGACAAAGACAGACAGACAGAGAGACAGGCATAGAGACAAGACAGACAGACAGAGAGACAGGCATAGAACAAAGACAGACAGACAGAGAGACAGGCATAGAGACAAAGACAGACAGACAGAAGACAGGCATAGAGACAAAGGAACAGACAGACAGAGAGACAGGCATAGAGACAAGACAGACAGACAGAGAGACAGGCATAGAGACAAGACAGACAGACAGAGAGACAGGCATAGAGAGACAAAGACAGACAGACAGAGAGACAGGCATAGAGACAAAGACAGACAGACAGAGAGAGACAGGCATAGAGACAAAGACAGACAGAGACAGAGAGACAGGCATAGAGACAAAGACAGACAGACAGAGACAGGCATAGAGACAAAGACAGACAGACAGAGACAGGCATAGAGACAAAGACAGACAGACAGAGACAGGCATAGAGACAAAGACAGACAGACAGAGAGACAGGCATAGAGACAAGACAGACAGACAGAGAGACAGGCACAGAGACAAAAAGACAGACAGACAGACAGACAGGCATAGAGACAAAGACAGACAGAGAGAGACAGGCATAGAGACAAAGACAGACAGACAGAGAGACAGGCATAGAGACAAAGATAGACAGACAGAGAGACAGGCATAGAGACAAAGACAGACAGACAGAGAGACAGGCATAGAGACAAAGACAGACAGACAGAGAGACAGGCATAGAGACAGGCATAGAGACAAAGACAGACAGACAGAGAGACAGGCATAGAGACAAAGACAGACAGACAGAGAGACAGGCATAGAGACAAAGACAGACAGACAGAGAGACAGGCATAGAGACAAAGACAGACAGACAAAGACAGGTAAAGACAGAAACAAAAACAGACAGAACCACAATCTTTCCTTGCACCATTACGTTGCAGGTATCAGTGTATCACCCCGTACTGTACTCTGCCCTCGAATACATTTTATAAATTAAAAGATTTTGTTTGTTTGTCTGTTTGTTTCTTTGTTTGTTTCTTGTCGTGAGTATTTGTCGTGTTTATGTTGCAGTCGGTGGTCATTAGAGGCCACAGTATTATATCTGTCTGTCTGTCTGTCTGTCTCTCTGTGTCTGTCTGTCCCCCTCTATTACCACAGTCAAGACAGACAGACAGACAGACAGGAATATGAATCGAATCATTAATACCTCCAGAATAATTAATTAACCTCAGGTGTTTGTCGCTAATCCTCACCTTAATTATGATCACACAAGTCCCCCCAAAATTATACCCAATAAATCACTAACTATGTGATAAAAGATAAATAACATGAAATAACAATAACAGAGATAAATGATGACAGGAAATGACGTAATATGGAATGATTATAAATGAGGTAATGTATAAGGATTAGGTTAGGTTAGGTTAGGTTAGATTAGGTTAGGTTTGGTTAGGTTAGGTTAGGTTAGGTTAGGTTAGGTTAAGCTGGGGCACTGTGGGTTAGTTTAATCTAAGCATTCTTAAGACTCGGGGCCCATTTGACCAGTAAGGGAAGAGGAGGATGAGGAGGGCGTAATACCCAGCACTAATACTGTACTAGTGTAGAATGTACCGAGTGTATTAAGTGTGTCGTGGGGAGGCCCTTAAGGTGTGTTTATATGAGGTAGTGTTGTCGTGTTGTGTGCTGTGCTGTGCTGTGCTGTGCTGTTAAATCCTCATTACCGCAGCTGTCTTCATCCTCGGATTCCAGGCTGGTGGCTAGGTATGAGAGGATTTATTTTTCTGTTTTAGTTTTATTTAAGCTTATTTTATTTTTATTTTTTTATTTTTTATTTACCACAATTACCGCACTTAAACTACCGCAAATACTACAGTAACTACACTTCCCTACATTAACATAATCCACCTTCATGTTGATGGTAGAGAGCGCTGGGTCAAACCTTCCTCCTCAGCTGATGTAAACAAAACAGCTCTGGCAGGTTTCTGATGGCCCGCGATCTCTCTCACCCTCTCCTCTCGTTATATACCCTACCAAGTATTTTATTTTTAACTAATATTATAATTCAGTTTTGGAGGTGTGTGTGTAACCTAACTTAAACCTAACGTAATTGAGAATAACTTAACCAGACATAAACTTTAACCTAATTCAATTAAACTTTTCTCAGGTTGGGCTACATTACGTTAGGTTAGGTTAAGGTTAGGTCGAGAGTCATCCTGAGGCGTCAGATCTCATGTAGGGTAGTAAAGAGGGAGAGGGAGACAAATTGGAAGGGAGAGAAGGGCAAAGGGGAAAGAGGAGGGGAGGGGAGGGGAGAGGAGGAATGAACACAGGTTACAGAAGGTCACTGGAAAATAAGTCACAACGACAAAAACATAACGTTATGATTGGCTGTGGATTTACTCAAATTGTGATTGGTTGTGGGATTCCTCAAGTTGTGATTGGTTGTGGGATTCCTCAAGTTGTGATTGGTTGTGGGATTCCTCAAGTTGTGATTGGTTGTGGGATTCCTCAAGTTGTGATTGGTTGTGAGATCCCTCAAGCGATTGGTCGGGTGCCTGCAAGGACATGTGAAATTGGGAGGAGAAGGAAACGACAAAGAGAAAGGAAAGGGAGGTACAAAGGTGGGGAGTGGAGGCAGAGGAAGAAGAGAGATGAGAGGTCCTGATGATAAGGGGAGGAGTTGGAAGAACACGGGGGGGGATAAAGAGGGAGAGGGGAGGGGGGAACTATGCTATTTGAAATATTGGAGCGATAAGTGGTCTCATAATTCATGATGTGCAAAGGCCCAGCGGACGGGTCTGCAATCAGGACGGGCTACTGAGAGGGCGGGAGGAGGGCGGGGAAGCGGGCGTGTGTGTGTGGGGAGGCGTGTGTGAGGACAGAGGGAGGAAGAGGTAAGCGTGTGTGAGGACGGGGGGAGGTGGACGTGTGTGAGGATAGATGGAGACGTGTGTGAGGACATAGGAAGGAGGCGTGTGTAAGGATAGACGAAGGAGGCGTGTATGAGGGCAGATGAAGGAGGCGTGTATGAGAACAGATGAAGGAGGCGTGTACGAGAACAGATGAAGGAGGCGTGTATGAGAACAGATGAAGGAGGCGTGTACGAGAACAGATGAAGGAGGCGTGTATGAGGACAGAGAAAGGTGGACGCATAAGAAACAAACGGAGGAAGGATCTGTTTATTTATTTCTCTGATGGGATGAGAAGAAGATAATGTATAAAAGAAAGAGGAAGTATAGGAATGAGAGGGTGTTAAGGCCATCGTTTAGAGTCACCACAGAAAGACCAAACAGAAGTGACACAAAAGGATCCAGGAGGTTGTAGGTAAAGGGTCGGTACAATTCACAACTCACACAGTCATCAGTGGAAACGTAAACACCAAGTCAATAAACTGTGATGCGTTTGTTTATGGGAGAGAGAGAGAGAGAGAGAGAGAGAGAGAGAGAGAGAGAGAGAGAGAGAGAGAGAGAGAGAGAGAGAGAGAGAGAGAGAGAGAGAGAGAGAGAGAGAGAGAGATGAATGTATAGATAACAACAAAGAAGAAGTGATAGCAAGTATAAAACATCCATGTATACTTTCTTTTATACTTTCTATACGTATATTAGAAATCATATTTATTCTTTTAATGCAGTTTTGACGAGTGGCAAAGTTGTGAAGAAAAAAAAATTATATAAATGCAATACAGGAAGGATAGGAGAGAGGGACGGAAAAGGGAGAGGGAAGGATGGTACAGGAAGAGAAGAGAGGAAAATAGGAAGGGGAGGATGAGGTAGATGGGAGAACGAAGAGTGGGGGAAAGGGAAGGAAGGGAGAACGAAGGGAAGAAGAGAAGGAAGAAGAGGAGGAGGAGGAGGAGGAGGAGGAGTAGGGGTGAACGAAGAGAGGAGAGGAAGGCGGGAGGGTTAACGAAGAGACGGGTAGAAGGAGGAGGTGAAGAAGAGGAGGAAGAGAGTAGGAGGGGGAATAGAAGAGAGAGAGGAAACACGAGCTGGTTGATAATTATACACTGATCAAAGATACACACACACATACACACACAAACACACACACACACATACACACACACACACACACACACATACACACACACACACACAGTGGGGAATCAACAATGCTGTATATTGACGCAGGCGTATAAATGCATAAGCTAAGTACATACAAGTGTAAGTAACACACACAATGTGCACACAGGTAAACGTATATTGCACTAGCACACAATGTAATGATAAATACACACACATACACACACACACACACACACACGGGGTATGAGACCTAAGTAAGAGAGACACTAGTGGGGGTGACTCGCACTCTTATGGGCAACGTAGATATAGGTTCTCTCACCCTCTAGATCCCGCCTCCTCACTGTTGTAGCGTCGTGTGTGTGTGTGTGTGTGTGTGTGTGTGTGTGTGTGTGTGTGTGTGTGTGTGTGTGTGTGTGTGTGTGTGTGTGTGTGTGTGTGCTGGGTCCTTGGAGTCCCTAAGTTGTGAATGAGTTTACATGTAGACAGGCAAGAAGAAGGGAGACACAAGACCACGAGAGAAGTAGAGACAGACAGACAGACACAGAGACCACATAGAGAGAGAGAGACAGAGAGAGAGAGAGACAGAGAGAGAGAGAGAGAGAGAGACCTGACCCCAGCCAAGCCTCAAGAAGTGTTATTTTGGTGCAGGATGGAGGTGGTATAGCAGTTGTTGTCTAGTACTGTTGTGGTGTTCAGTATTATATGTCCCCAGCCTCCGAGTGTGTTTGTTTCTGCTGTTGTTGTTGTTGTTTCCTGCTTGAGTGTATACGTGTGTGTATGTGTATGTATGTATAAGTTTGTTTGCTGGAGCCTTGTTGTTGTTGTCTGTCTGAGTGTACGTGTGTGTGTGTGTGTGTGTGTGGATAATTGTCTGTCTATAAGTTGTATTTATATATGTATTTGTGTGTGTATGTTTGTTTGTTTATATCGCCATCATCAGCTTGTAACACGTCTTGTAATAGCTTCAAGACCCTCTCATCACCCTAACCCACGCCCATTATCGGGATATTTACATAACATTGTCATTTCTCGGAGTGTAGCTCTCTCTGGTGTGTCGTCAACGAGTGTAATGGTGGTTTGTTTACATCCGGTGATCAGCTGACTATGCCTGTCCAGGGTGTGATTCCTCCCAGTCGATCTCGTCTCATCGCTTCAGCTGATTCTCTGGTGGGACGTAATTCATTCACATCTCTTATTGGTTGCTCGGTTATGAATGACGCTCCCAATCCTAAATACACTGATATTAGTATTTGTAATAGATAGTTTGTGAAGTAGAACAGAAGTATAATACCGTCTTTTAGGGTCAAAGATCAATTAATTTATGACTTTATTTGGGTAGAAAATTTTATCAATGGATGATGAGAAATATAGACTGAGAAAGATAACAAGAGTGTCAACAAAATCACAACAGATCATCAGGTGTGTAATGAACCTGTCCTTTTCACCTGCTAGACAAATGGGTCGAGTCCTAATACGGCCCAACCTAATCTAACCTGACTATTAGGACCAGGGTGCATTAGATAAAGGACCATTAAGACTGGAGTTCGTTAGGACTGGGACCATTAGGACTGGGGCCATTTGGACTGGAACCTTTAGGACTGGGACCATTAGGACTGGGGCCATTTGGACTGGAACCTTTAGGACTGGACCATTTAATCAAACCTCCTGTCTTAACAACATTGTGATGATGGTGTTTCCTCCTACATAGTGAAGGTGAGAGAGGTGAGGATGAGAGTGCGAGAGGTGAGGAGAGAGACTGAGAGAGACTGAGGGAGAGAGTGAGAGAGAGAGACTGTGAGAGGTGAGAGAGAGAGAGACTGTGAGGTGAGAGAGGTGAGGAGAGACTGTGGGAGAGACATGAGGTGAGGAGAGAGACTGTGGGGAGAGAGGTGAGGTGAGGAGAGAGACTGTGAGAGGTGAGGAGAGCAGACTGTGAGGGAGAGAGAGAGAGGAGAGAGACTGTGAGGAGGTGAGGGAGAGAGACTGTGGGAGGGTGGGAGGGGAGAGAGAGGTGAGGAGGAGGAGAGAGGCTGTGAGAGGTGAGGAGAGAGACTGTGAGAGGTGAGGGAGGAGAGGCTGGGTGAGGAGGTGAGGAGAGGCTGTGGAGGTAGGAGGAGAGACTGTGAGGGGTGAGGAGAGAGGCTGTGAGAGTGAGGTGGGAGAGAGGGACACTGAGAGGTGAGGAGAGAGACGAGGAGGTGAGGAGAGGGTGAGAGGGTCAGGAGGGAGAGAGACGGAGAGAGACTGTGAGGTGAGGAGAGGGTGAGGAGGAGAGAGGAGGCCAGAGGGTGAGGTAGGTACAGGGTGTTTCCGGGAAGACGTATTCACTGTGTCTATTCTTACCGGCTCCTCCTCCTCCCCTCCTCCCTCCCCCTCCCTCCTCCCTCCTCAGGCCCCTCCTCCCTCCCTCCTCCTCCTCCTCCCTCCCTCCTCCCTCCCTCCCATCTATCTTCAGGCTTCTAACACACACAACACACACCCTCATCCCCATGGTTTGAACAATCGGAGGAGTTAAATATGTATCAACCTGCTTTGTTTGCCAGATAAGCCTAAGAGGCTCACCTCCTCCCCGGACGCTTGGCATTGAGGGACACGGCAGCTGTAAACACACCTGACACACACACACACACACACGTCTATAAACACTAAAACACGTCTAAACACATAAACACACTATAAACATACACACGTCTATAAACACACTAAACTACGTCTATAAACACACTAAACACTCACGTCTATAAACACACTAAACACTCACGTCTATAAACACACTAAACACTCACGTCTATAAACACACTAAACACTCACGTCTATAAACACACACGTCTATAAACACACTAAACACACACGTATATAAACACACTAAACACTCACGTCTATAAACACATCCTCTTCACACACTACACCCCTTCCCATCCCTTCCCTCCTCTCCTCTCCTTCCCTTCCGCCTCTCCCTTCCCTTCCCTTCCAGTACATCAACACTCCCTTCACCGTCTACTAACACGGGAGGACTCGACCACCAGGACTCCTCAGCCTCATGAACGATATAATCAAGCCACAGGAAGCTCAGGGTATAATTGAACCTGTCTGTACGTCCCTCATGCTGACTGTTTGTGTACAAGGCATAGTTAAAACCCTCCTCCTCCTCCTCCTCCTCCTCCTCCTCCTCTTCTTCTTCTTCTTCTTCTTCTTCCTCCTCCTCTTCATATTCCGGCTACTTCTCATCATTTTCCTCCTTATTTTTCTCCTCCTAACCTTCCTCATCTTCTTCCTTTTCTTCCTCCGCATTTTCTTCCTCCTCCTCCTTCTCTTCCTCATCTTCTTCCTCTTCCGTCTCCTCTTCCTCCTCCTCCCCCCCCCCTACCTTGACACAGTGAAGACTCCTGTTGAGTACTGTATGATAGTTTCAGTGTTAGGGTGTGACGCACTTGGTCTTAACTAACTCGTGGAGGCTGGTAAGATGTGGCTGTACTGTACGTGTGTTTAATGGCCGTCGGTAAATCTAAAATAGGATGTTCTCCTTTCGTGTTTATGTTTACGGTAAACTACGGGTGAAATAGTCAACAATCCCAAGATACCCACAGTTTTAGCTCACCCCTAGTAGCTTAACCCAACTAGACTGTGCCCATTAGGACTTAAACCTCTTACAACTAGGCCCATTAGAACTAAAACCCCTTACAACTAAGAACCATTGCGATTGGGACCTATATAGATTGGAACTCACTCGCTTTATCAGATATATTCGTACAGTTATCAAGATTCGTTTCTCTGTCATCTTAGTTACCTCTGCCATGGTTGGGTTGACGTCCTCCTGGCCTTTGTATCACCATCAGATATCGGATCACTTGAACATTAGACACCAGCTTATTTCACTTCAAGATTAGACACCAGCTTATTTCACTTCAAGATTAGACACCTCAGCTTATTTCACTTCAAGATTAGACACCTCAGCTTATTTCACTTCAAGATTAAACATTTCAGCTTATTTTACCTTGATATTAGGCACCAGCTTATTTTACATACCTCAGCTTATTTCACATTAATATTAGACACCTCAGCTTATTTCACCTCAAGATTAACCACCTTAACTCCAGGGTAGCGTTAGGGTGTTTATTCATCAGGTGAAATACACTGGGGTCATTAATCTTCAGGTGATCCCAGATAACCAGCATTAGAGCCACTGTTTAGCTGTGTGACGTACTGTACGCAGGAACCCGTGTGTGTATGTGTGTGTGTGTGTGTGTGTGTGTGTGTGTGTGTGTGTGTGTGTGTGTGTGTGTGTGTGTGTGTGTGTGTGTGTGTGTGTGTGTGTGTGTGTGTGTGTGTGTGTGTGTGTGTGTGTGTGTGTGTGTGTGTGTGTGTGTGTGTGTGTGTGTGTGTGTGTGTGTGTGTGTGTGTGTGTGTGATAAATAATAATAATAATAATTAACGGTTTATTGAAAGAGCTTGGCAGCCAGAAGGCTGAAAATATACAGTTACATAATTGGGGAATGGGTTTCGAATTACAAATAATATACAAATAACATAAGTGATATAAATAAGATATATAATAACTAGATGGGGAAAAGCTCAAACTACAGGGCATTTCAACATAGTGACAGTGCAAGAAGTAGTATTTACTGGGAGTGAATACACTGGTTTATTACAAGTTATTGATAATTTTTACAATGGTTGGGACTGGGCTGTTCTTATAGCGATCAGTTCGTGCACGTATGGGCTGGATGCGGTTGTGGTGTCGAACAGCAATTCTCGGACTAGGGATCTCAGGTGGTAGTAGGAGCCGGTGTCGAGGATGGTGTAGAAGCTTCTTACCAAATTTGCAGATGAGGTCGTGGTGATGGTCAGTGAGAGTCGAAAGGGTCAGTGTGTTGAGCGCTTCTTGATATGTGGAGTAGGAAGGGGAGAGAATAATCTTGCATGCCCTCTTTGCACTTTTTCTAGGTGTTTACGTTGTGTGGCATTTAGGGAGGAAGACCAGGTAGGGGAGGCATAGGTGAGCTTGGGAAGTATGAATGTTGAGTAAACACTGAGGAGCTCGGGTGCAGGAACTCCGAGGGACTTGAGTCGGCGGAGGAGGTGGAGACGGAAACTGGAGGATTTGACAACTTCACTGACGTGTGGTTTCCAATTTAGTTTGTTTTCTATGGTGACGCCGAGGAGCTTCGTGTGTGTGTGTGTGTGTAAGAGAGAGAGAAAAGGATTAATTATCTTTTCATTGATAGTTATAAGTTATTCAGCGTGAAGGTTAGTCTGTCTGTTGTCAATTATAGCTCACCCCGGCGTCTGGTGTGTGGGTGTAGGCGGCTGGGTTCCAGATGCTCAACTGTTTGTTTACGTGGAGGGGGTAACTCCGAGTGACGTCATTACTTCTTAGCCTGCACCAAATTTATGATAAACAGATTGATTTTTGGTTGTATATTCTAGCGAACTAAGATGTGTTTAACTTTGGACGTTAATCATCGCTCTTTTTAACATAAAGTTCAAGAGAAAATCGTGTTTACCGGCGTAATTTCTATTTTAGGAACTGTTTCTGAAGTTGTGTATCTTTCATAAGTTTATTGTCTTGGTACAGGATCATCATCACTGTCATTTGTACGATTGTTATTAAATGTTATTCGTCTGTATGTATATCACCACTGACTTCCTCCCTCCCGCAGGATGCTCGGGGTCGGGACGAGTGTGGTAGTGGTGACGGCGACGCTGCTGTTGCGAGAGGCGGCTGCTGTCGTCACTTGTCCTGATGCTTGCTTCTGCCTCTCCGACACCAAGGTGAGTTACCTGACTAATTACAAAACAAATTACAGTCGAAAGTTTAATGATTTTTTAGGGGTCAATTATAGAGGAAAGACTGACACTTACACCTTGAGTTATATAACACATTGACCCTTGAACTATATAATTATATCACATGACTACAAGAGCTAGGAAGCACCAATACGCTCTAAAGGTCAAATAAGGTCAAATAAAGGTCATAGATAGACTGAAAAAGAAACACAAGTAACGTCAAAATAATATTGCCTCACCTACTGACTTAACTGAAACATTAACCAGACTTTTACAACTTTAATGTCTCTCTTGGTCTGTTTTCTCTCACTTCTGAATGGTCTCGTGTTTGATAACGAGTCAGTGAGTTTATAGTACTAAGGAATAAATCTGAGGTGTTGTCGTGTTATCTCCGTTATCGAGAGGCTTTGACGCGCGGGGCATTAGTTATATGCCCCTGGGATAATGCCTTCCTGGGTACTGGGTGGGAATTGAATGCACTCTGGATGAAATAAATGTTCAGTTCTCACGTTACCTGAGCGAATGTTTGTGGTCCTCGTTAATAGTTGCGAATTACGCTTGTGCTTTAGTTTATAAGTTCCTTTTTTTCGTTAATAGTTTGTTGCTGTACTTACTTTTCCTCGTTAGTAGTTGATGTATTTTAAATTTTAAAATATGCCCCCCCCCCCAAAAACAAAAATATACACCTCCAAAAAAACAAAGAGTAAAAAATTGTCGCAGAAAAAAAAATCTTCCCCGCGACGCCTCAATACTCGGAGTCATGAATCAAGGGAAACTGGGCTGTTCTTCACCTAGGTGTGCGCTATGAGACGAGGCAGATAATGGCCTTCAGGGTGACAGCTCGCGACTCTCGGGGCGGGGGGAGGGGTCACGGCGGCACCTCAGCTGATATTACCTAACCACTAAGATGGATGGTGACCCCCTGTAGCTGCCTTGCGTCTCACTTCTGGATGAATACGCATTATTTTTCCTCCTCCTGCTTTATTTATTGCTGTAAGCTGTCTGGCGGCCGGAAAGCGTCTCAAGCGTTCACACTCAGGCGTATAAATATTGCGAAGACGATCTCTTGGTTAAGGCAGTAGTATATGTTACACTTTTAGAGGCTGGCATTCGCCTGGCGTTGTGAGACTGTTTTACGTTAGGCGCAAGAAATTCTTTACACGTATAGCTCTCTTGTGTCTGAAGAATAAAAATAGAGGAAGAAAATAAGTAAAGAAGGAGAAGAAAAACCGAGAGAAGATGCGGGAAAAAAGAGGAAATAAGAGGAAGAAGAACAACTTACCACTAATAAATGAAGTGGGGGATCATATTACACCGAAGCGAAGTGTTTATGAATGAACTACAATACCCCGTTTATGTATGGAGGAGCTACCATTGTTTACGTTGTGTGTGTGTGGCCAAGGTAGTACCCAGGTGGTGGCCATTGTTGTGTGGTGTGGCGGGGAGATTAATGCGGTAAGTTACTGTCCCTGGCTAAGTTTCTGGGAGTTACAATAATATGTTGATTATCGCCGTCAAAACAATTGGTGACGGTGGGTGGAAAACTCTGTGTCTGCATACTCACAGGGGCATCTCATCATCCTTCCTCAACACACACACGGGCTTACGGAAACAAGTGTAAACGTTCTCTAGGTCTCCCTGCCCACCACCACTCAACGCCCTTTTTTTTGTAGAGAAAGGAGGGGTGAAAGAAGATTAGAGGTGGGGGAAGGAAGTTATAGTTCGGAATTTGAAGAAATTTAGGAGGAGGTAAGAGAGGGCGGGCTGACCGCCTAGCTAAGCTTATGGTGTGTTAGGGTTGTGTCATGGGTTAGTTATTGTCTGTCGGTACAGGCACTAGACATCCTACCCTGTCCCATATATGGGTGTTTTAAGGACCTTATTTCATATTCCGCCGACGCTACTGGCGGATGCTGGTCTAGGGAGGTTGTCTATTGCCTGGCCGTGTAGATCGGGAGTGGTAATGGACCTTTTGAGATTTGGTGACTTTTTGGGAACCATGTATGGTTGTTGTCGTTATCTGGTGGGAGTCTTTGAAGGAGTTCTTGCTCTGATCGTTCTATCTTTTGCCAGATTCTGCTGGCCAGGGTGGGCAGCTGCTGGTTGGTGGGTTTTATTCTCAGGTCTCTATGTATCTCGGCTGTGGTTTTGGTGAAGGGGTATCTTTCACCTGTGACGAATCTTAGTTCTTCATTTTGGACCACCTGTAATTTTAATATTTGAGTGATGCTCATAGTAGTTTAGGTCAGCACCTGGGTGGGGCGGCAGAGCGGGGCAGCTACTGGGTGGGAGAGGGGGTGAAGGGGCGGCTATTGGGTGGGAGAGGGGGGCAGCGGGCGGACAGGAAGACTTGTATAGATAGAGAGTTGGATGAGCGGCTGGACTATTAGGTGAATAGGTGGCCAGGGTGGCAGATTGTCCTATAAACCACTCACTTCCCCCTCCACACCACTCACCACCCCCTCACACCACTCACCACCCCCTCACACCACTCACCTCACACCACCTCACTACCCCACATCACTCACCACCTCACTCACCACCTCACACCACTCACCACCTCACACACTTACCACCTCACACACCACTCACTCTCACACCACCACCACCCCCTCACACCACTACCACACCACTGTTTCCTCACCACTTGTTTTCACCCTCACACTTACTGCCTCACAGAGCCACTCACCACCCCCTCAACTATGTCTTGTATCTCAAAGGGACCTGTAAGGTAAACTGTATGTCTGAAGGGTAGCTGTAAACTGGCGTATGTCTGAAACCTAACTCTGTGGTAAACTTTCTTCATTACAAAAAATAAAACTGGTTTTCCATTCAAAAATCAAACCTGCATACCTCCTCCCGTGACAAACTGGTTTAATCCCTGAAAAGCCACCTCATGTACTTCTTCCCTCTAGCCATTAAGCCAAACGGGGGAATGTGTGATCCCTGTCATCGATTACCTAGCCGGCGACAATTAAGCCATCGTTCTCAAAGGGTTAAACCAATGTCCATAAAAGGTTAAACCAATGTCCATAAAAGGTTAAACCAATGTCCATAAAAGGCTAAACCATTATCCTCAAAGGCTCCAAAGTTGAATAGTCCCTTTAACTGTAGACTGAAGGCCCTTAACTGCCTGACCTAAGTTAAAGTGATACCCTAAACTGGGTATCACTTAAGGGACAAAATTAACTCTTTCTGAATTCTGACCCACACCCTTAAGTGGATTAATTTGGTCACTTAAGGGGTGCGGCGTTTGGTGTTGGTTTACAGGTCTTGTTGGAGCCGTATGATATGTGAGGTCGTGCGAGGTATGTGAGGTCGTGCGAGGTTATGTGAGGTTGTACGAGGCTATGTGAGGTCGTGGGAGGTTATATGAGGTCTTGTGAGGTTGTGTGAGGTCTTGCGAGGTTATATGAGGTCGTGTGAGGTTATATGAGGTCGTGCGAGGTTATAGGAGGTCTTAACAGGTTACATGAGGTTATGTGAGGTGGTGCGAGGTTATATGAAGTTGTGTGAGGTTATATGAGGTCGTGCGAGGTTATATGAGGTCGTGCGAGGTTATATGAGGTCGTGCGAGGTTATATGAGGTCGTGCGAGGTTATATGAGGTCGTGCGAGGTTATATGAAGGTTATATGAGGTCGTGCGAGGTTATATGAGGTCGTGCGAGGTTATATGAGGTCGTGCGAGGTTATATGAGGTCGTTCGAGGTTATAGGAGGTATTACGAGGTTATATTAGGTTGTGTGAGCACGTGCGAGGTTAGATGAGGTTGTGCGGGGTTATATGAGGTCATGCGAGGTTGTGAGAGGTCGAGGCGGGAGGTCAGACAGGGGACGCTTGACCCGGCAGTACCACACGGTTTACTAGTTGATAGCCAGACTTTACTGCCCACCCTCCCTTCCTCATTTACATACTGGTCTTGTGTAGTGGAGCCGGACGCTGTGTTGTGTAGGGGGGGTGTAGGGGGTGTTGGTGATGTGTAGGGGGTGTGTAGAGGGTGTAGGGGGTGTGTGGGGAATGTTGGTGTTGTGTAGGGGGTGTATGGTTGGTGTAGTGTAGGGATAGTGTAATGGGTGTTGTATACAAGGTGTATCGAGCTTCATCTCTGACTGATCTTGATTTACTTTTCATCCTACACAGAAGTACCAATCGGACCTGAGGAATTTAATCCGTTTTTTTTAATGACAAAATATTCTTAACAAATGCCACCAAGTATTTTTACATCACTCTAAAAGAATTTTCAAGAAAGTAATTCCTAACTAAATCATCCATTGAGTATATTACGTGATTGATAATATTTGCAGAGACCAATTTGATGACCTCGGAGTTGCCTGACCCACAAGTCTCTTAACTCACTGTGAATAACGACTGTATGTAAATGAGTAGACCGCACGGCGTCACCGAAGGAGCTTTGATGAATGCCCTAACATTCTACTCTGAACTTTGCCACTTCAGGAGGTTCCAGTGACTTGTAAAACCTCGGTAGCTTGTTTGTTTTATTTGTTTTCCTTGTTTGTTTGTTTGTTTGAAGTAGTTATCAGCCTCTCGTGGTGTGACTAGGTGTTGGATCTGTACACGATATCTTCTTCTCTGACTCACTACGGTCGTGATGGGTAACTTACTGGCAAGATTTCACTGTGAAATACTGTGATAGGGTATATACCCCTCCCCCCCATAGGTGTTGTGTAGTGGGAGTTATGTAGGGGTGTTGTGGGGGGTGGTTGATTTTGTAGGTGATAGTTAAAGGTGTTGGTTGGTTGGTTGGTTGAGTGTATAAAGTAGTGATTGCAGGTGGTGTTGGTGATGTAATGGGGTGATTAATTGCATAGTAGATAGTTGATTATGTAGACTGTAGTTGGTACTGTTGTGCTGGAAAAGTTATGTAGTAAACAAAAGATTAATATCACTGTATGTTCCCCAAAAGCCTTCCATGAACTCTTGACAATCCACACCTATGAAAGCCACACGATAGACCACATACAACCGGGTACACACACACACACACACACACACACACACACACACACACACCACATCTTCTTTCTCTCTCTAGCTGTCTCTCTTTCCTCCCCGTAGAGAGAAAAAAGAGAGAAAGAAAAAAAAGCAAGACCCCCTGAGAATAGGTCGAAAAGAACTTGGGCGTAAAAGAGGGGGTGCAGTGCTAAGAGGGCCAGGGCCGTGGGAAGAGGAGGGGGAGGGGTAGGTGGGTCAGGTGGGCGCCAGTATCACGCGTCGCCATCTGCATACAGGAGCACCACACCTCCCGGGGGAAACCTGTACCACCGTCAGCAGTAGAGAGAGAGAGAGGGGCGGAGGAGGGTGTTGAGAGAAGCAGAGGGAGGGTGTTGAGAGAAGCAGAGGGAGGGTGTTGAGAGAAGCAGAGGGAGGGTGGGGAATGAAGAGGAAAGCATGAGGGAAGGAAAGAGAAGGAGGGGTGTGGATGTAGAGTGCGGTTGATGGAGAGGAAGGAGGAGGAGTGAAGTGAGGAATGAGATGGAAGATAAGAACATGGGAAAATTGAAAAACATGAGAGAAGAATTATGAGGAATAGGATTGAGAGAGAGAGAGAGAGAACAATATAAAAGAACGAAAGAACTGAGGCAAGAGACACGAGACCATCAGTGCGAACTCCTGAACTTTTAGCGAACTAGTGAGGTCTTGGCGAACTAGTGAGGTCTTGGCGAACTAATGAGGTCTTGGCGAACTGTTATCTTCATGTTATCTTCAGCACGTCCCGGGAAACTGTAGATAAAAGGCAACTATCGACCTAATACACACAGAGACCAAGGAAAGGCAGTAAATGGGGGGAGGGAAGGAAGAGAGGGTAGGGGGTAGTTGATTGATAGTTTAAGGGGTAGATTAGGGTTAACATCTGATAGTTTAAAGGTTAATAGGTGATAATTTAGGGATGGATAGAGAGATAGATTTGTACCTACTTTACTACTTCCTGTCAACACAACAGTAATTATTGTCTCAGTCTCCAGGGAGTAACTTTAACCTACTTCTTTAACCTTACCTTCAAGTCCAGCTTCATCACAACCCACGTCATCCACCTAATTTATCCATCCCTTTTTCTTCTTTATCCTTTTTGTCTTAACCAGAGGAAAAACAGAACAAAAGCAGGAAATAAGAAGAGGGAGATTTGGACTTGGTGAAGCGAGAGGAACAGATATAAAGAGTGAGGCAACCTTCTTTCCCTGGGCTTAGAGTACCTGGTGGACAAAGACAGGTGTAAACTATAGAGGAAGGGAGGGAGATGGTCATGGTGTGAGGGAGGGAGAGATGGTCATGGTGTGAATGAGGGAGAGAGAGAGCGTGGAAAGGAAAGACTGATAGATAGCCAATGAGATAGTGTGTGTGTGACACACACACACACACAAAACAACTTTGAGGAGAAAGAGCAGGTATACCAGCAGTGACCAGATCTATGTGTTTGTGAGAGAGAGAGAGAGAGAGAGAGAGAGCAAACACATGCGCGCGCCTGAATCATTTTCTTGCGTGTGTGTCACCGATTTCAAAGAAGTCTTCGGAAGTAATTTAGATATCGTTCAAGACGCTCGTAACGATCGAGAATAAATGGGAACTGGGAGGAAAAATAAGAAAGGTTGTGAGAAACTTAGTAAAGGAGTTAAAGAACCCAAGGAATAAAAAAAAAATCATACGTCCATTACCGAGCATGAGAAAGACATAGATATTTGTTCTGTCATGAAGTAAATTAACTCGTCGAGGAGAGGTGGCGGGGGGGGGAGGGGGAGGAAGTGTTGGTATGACAAGGGAAGTGTCTGAGGGAGGTGGAGGAAGAGGTAACCTGGTAAAGAAACAATTGGAGTGATATAGATAGAGTATGGATGACCTAAATGACGCCTGTATGTCCTTAATGAAGCCTGTATGTCCTTAATGAAGCCTGGATGACCAAAGTGAAGCCTGGATGACCAACGTGAAGCCTGGATGACCAACGTGAAGCCTGGATGACCAACGTGAAGCCTGGATAACCTAAATGACGCCTGTATGACCTAAATGAAGCCTGGATGACCTAATTGAAGCCTGGATGACCAAAGTGAAGCATGGATGACCAACGTGAAGCCTGGATGACCTAAATGACGCCTATATGACCTAATTGAAGCCTGGATGACCTAATTGAAGCCTGGATGACTAAAATGAAGCTTGGATGACCTTAATAAAGCCTGGATGATATAAATTAAGCCTGGAGGACCCAAATAAAGCTTGGATGACCCAAATGAAGCTTGGATGACCTAAATGAAGCCTGGGTGATTTAAATGAATCCTGGATGACCTAAATAAAGCTTGGATGACCAAAGTGAAGCTTGGATGACCTAAATGACGCCTGGATTACCTAATTGAAGACTGGATGACCTAAATGAAGCCTGGGTGACCTAAATGAAGCCTGGATGATCTAAAGGAAATCTGGATGAGATAGGAAAAAACTGGATGACGTAGGTAAACTTTGGATTACACTTGAATGAGTGTATTAACTAACCTGAATCTTTGTACGACCCTGATTCATCCAAACTCTCTTCAATGCGACCCTAACTCATCTAAACTCACTTCAATACGACCCTGACTCCTCTAAACTCACTTTAATACTACCCTGACTCATTTAAGCTCACTTCAATACGACCCTGACTCATCTAAGTTCACTTCAATACGACCCTGACTCATTTAAGCTCACTTCAATACGACCCTGACTCATTTAAGCTCACTTCAATACGACCCTGACTCAGAAGATGAAAGAAGTTCTCTCCCAAGACATCAAAGCCCAGATATGGAGGCTTTTACCCCAAAGCCAAGAACTCAGAAGAAGGTGAAGCCGCCCCTACCCACCCACCCACCGTAACCTTGTATCTAAGACCTCTCCCACCTGACGAAGATCACATTTGACACATCCAAGACCTGAAAGACTGCATGTATGATACTTTCCCCGAGTCTTGCATCGTCAAGGAGGAAGAGGAGGAGGAGGGTGAAGAAGGGGAAGAGGAGGAGGAGGGTGAAGAAGAGAAAGAGGAGGAGGAGGGTGAAGAAGAGGAGTAGGAAGATAGCACTCCTCTCCTCCACCTGTCCCACACCTTCGTCTACGTCTTCCGTGTGTGTGTGTGTGTGGTAGCGATCAGCCAGCAGGGAGCCTGGGAATTCACGAAACAAAGGCGTTAAGGGTAGCAGGTGGGCGCCAGTGTCTGACTCACACACACACACACACACACACGCACTCGCACTCACTCTCTCTCTCTCTCTCTCACTCACTATATGGTTGTTAGTCTAGTCAATATATAAGTAATATAGTTAGTTAATTAAAATAACAATCAGCAATGAATTTTTTGTTAGTCAAATATTAGTGTAATTGGTAGTAAGTCAAATTATCAGCAATATTCATTTAATTAAGTCAAAGTATTTACGATATTGTTTTTCTAGTCAAATTATTAATATTTTTTTATCGAGGCCAATTTGTGTATTGTAAGATCATAATTAGACACAAATACACAATACGGTTAATAATCAAAGAAACATGTACAGAAAAATTCCAAGAATAAGAAGTATAAAACATAATAAACATCGGAAGTATTAAACACGAAGAGGTATCCTTAAAATGAGGAGATTTAGCACAATTGATAAAGCTTCAGGTAGGAAAAACAAAGATGAGAAAGAGGGAAATGAAAAGAAGGTAGGGAATAGGAATACTGATAATGAGGTGAAAGGTAGAAGAGAGAGAGAGAGAGAGAGAGGAACATTATTCATGACCGCCTCAGTCCAGGTTTAGCTTAGACGTGTCCGAGTGCTTGGCCTGTTTCATGACGCCCAGACGAGGTTACAAGACGGGGGGAAACATTTTCTCTCTCTCTCTCTCTCATACCAACCAAACCCTAACAATGTTACGTTGTTTCTTGTCATATGTTATTCAGTATGGAGTGTCGTATCGTCAGACTGGATCAATATAAATCTAATTGGTCAATCGACTCTCGGCTGACCTTCTCTCTATATCCACGAGTAAAAATGGCATGACCGACTGGAGGGTGTAAAAGAAAATAAGGTGAACACAGATGGATTTTTAAGGGGTAACTTTAGGTGACGTAAGGTGTTGTCAGGTGAGTCAGATGTTACCTGAGGGAGGAACAGACCATCAAGGTGTTATGAGCGCTTCTGTGTGCGTGTTTACACCTCGTCTCAGCTCAGAGTATTTCAGTATATCTACACACCTAACACTGTAAGATCAAATGTCGCAGCGAGCACTTGTTACTTAACTCACGGCAATGAAAGGAAGCCGACACATTTTTCTTCTTGAGTTGAATTAATTTTGAGATGCGTTTTTTGTTCCCAATTCTTTGTTTTCCCACTGTACAGCCCCAAGTAACCCATGACCTGCATGTCATCGGTTACAAAATATAACACTGGATTGTCTAGTTTTAGCAGGAACGAACCACTGCGTAAAGCCTAACTTAAGTAGTCAATATAGTGAATTATTGTTCATTCCTGCCTCCTCTTAAAAGTAATGGGAGTACAAAGTGGCATCTTAAAATGTATTCTTCTACATAAGAGGAAAATTTTGAGATACAGTTCAGTGTCATAAGTTAATTCATAAGCTCTTGCAGCCAAACTTGAACTCTTAAGTATTTAAATTCATTCTTGTAACTCTTAAAGTTTTTATCTCCCGCGTGTGAATGGAAAATATTTTCACGAAGTTTCAACATCAAGTAGATTACTTCTTGGTATAAGCCACGTGACCCGTCAACACAGTCTGTGATGTGTTTAACGCCAAGCTGGTTCCCGCCCGCGCGATTAACAGAGCACCAGATCCTGTGCATGCAAGATGATCCTCTGGACCCAAGTTGTCACGACCTACACGAGCCAGACCTTGTGTGTCGAGTGGCCTACTGACGTTAATGTTGGTTCACTGATTGGTCAGATCGATGTGCCGGTTGCTGGGGGGGGGGGGTCGTATGAGGGTAATTCTTACCAGGAAGAGGACCATCACACAAAGACTTTCATTTCAGTTGTGTTGTCTGGAGACCCTCCTATGAGACTGCGCTTCCCACTTGATGTCAATTTACAGAGGTACAGTACGACCCTTGATAGTGATGACATGTCCTAACATCTTTCACATAAAACTAAATATAATATTAAAACCGTGAAAGATAACTGGAAAAACATCTTTTGGCGCAATACTCTCTCAGATGAACGTAAATCTAGTGAAAGCGAGTGGAGAGGGAGACAGAGAGAGTGAGTGATGATCTGGTAGTCTAGTGATAAAACCGACCAGTCAGCTAAGTCTTAGACGGAGTAGAGAGACATCATGGTTTGGGGTGTAAAGCCACGAGCCCATCTGGCCTACCTACCGAGGCAACCACAGAATATAAACAACAAGAAAATAAACTACATTATACTGTGTAAAATGTTACCTGTCATGGCATCTATCAGGCTTCAGTTTACGCACTTGGGCTTTTGTATATGAATGTAATCGTCTATTTTCTTCAGTGTTTCATTATTATAATATTGCAAGTACAAAATATGAGATGTGAGTAAAGTAATTAAGGTTTAGTAGTGAAAGACTCTGGTGAGATGGTTGACTGGGCTGCTGGTCTCGGTGTTGTAAGATGCTTCACTAAACTCTTGAACTCAGCCTAGCATAACAGAGCATCTTTTGCCATCTGATGAATCAATATTCCTCAAAATTATCGAATCTGTATCTTATTTCTGAGTCATGGGTTCAGATGAGTTATTTTACCCACGAGTCGTAGACCAAGATACATTTTTTTGGAAATGTTAAATTGACGTGTGAGAATTGTCGAATATCTTAATACAGTACTTTCTCTTGAACACTTCAGTCGTAAGTGTCTCTCCATGAACACATATTTAAAAAAAAAGGTCTCAGTGTACACATACCTGAAGAATGTATCTCGGACACATCCAAACACTGTACTTTATTTCCGTGATGATGCACCAAATTTTTGTATTGTATTTCTGAGTATACAAAACCAGATACTGTACTCTGTTCCTGTGTACATGTATTTAAATATTGTACGTCCTTGCACACCTGGCCAATACCCCCCCCCCCTTACCCCTCATTCCTCCACCACGTTTTATTAATCCCCTGCTTTAACTGAAGGCACCTCGGAAAAAGCATTGCCTTACCCTACTTATTCTTTCTCGTACCTGACAGGCTGGAGCTAGTCTAATAATTTTACATCCCAGTTTAGGGAGTTATTTACGTGTGTGTATGTGTGTGTTGGGAGGGAGGAAGAGTAGGGACGATGGTTCTGGCAGTATTTAGTGTGTTGGCCCCTCCCCTCTGTCATCCTGTTCCTCGGCTGCATGACGTTAAATATAAGGTTACCTCCGGGTTGTACCTCCTCCGTGCATGACGCTAATGTGAGGTTACTCCCTTCCCCACCTTCACCCGTGCATGACGCTAATGTGAGGTTACTCCCTTCCCCACCTTCACCACCCCTACTCCTCATTAGACCCCCCCCCTCCCCCAGGCGTGCACCTCACTCAGGCATGACCCTTCAACAGGGTGCCCACGGGTCACCCCCCCCCTCCCCAGAGCGTGCACCTCACTCAGGCATGACGCTTGCCCACTTAGGGGTGCCCACGTCACCCCTCCCTCCAGAGCGTGCACCTCACTCAGGCATGACCTTCAACAGGGTGCCCACGGGTCACCCCCCCCCCCAGAGCGTGCACCTCCTCCAGGCATGACCTTCTTAAGGGTGCCGGTCACCCCCTCCAGGCGTGCACCTCACTCGGGCATGAGCCTTCAGGGGTGCCCACGGTCACCCCCCCCTCCCCTCAGAGCGTGCACCTCACTCAAGGCATGACGCTAACAGGGTGCCCACAGGTCACCCCCCCCTCCCTCCAGGCGTGCACCTCACTCAGGCATCCTTAAGGGTGCCCACGGGTCACCCCCCTCCCAGAGGCGTGCACCTCACTCAGGCATGACCCCCAGCAGGGTGCCACAGGTCACCCCTCCCCCAGAGCGTGCACCTCACTCAGGCATGACCAACAGGGTGCTTGTTCCCCCAACTCCAGGCATTTGCCCACGGGTCACCCCCCCCTCCCTCCAGAGCGTGCACCTCACTGGCATTTGGGGGTGCCCACAGGTCACCCCCCTCCCCAGGCGTGCACCTCACTCCAGGCATGACAATGCCCACAGGTCACCCCCCCCCCCAAGCGTGCACCTCACTCATACTGGTCGACCTCACTCCAAGGACGTTAAGGGTGCCCACAGGTCCCCCCCAGCATTTGTAATTAATTTGTATATAATGCAAAAAAAAGATGACCTTCAAATAATAAGAAAGGTCACACAGCCTCCACGCATGACACTAAGGTTGACCTCCAAGTGACATCCCAAGAACTTGTACAACTTTCTCTCAGATTTCCATGAAGTTATTCTCTTTTCTCTCATATTCTACATTATCACCACCATCTTCGTGAAGCCTATAATAACGATCTCTGTTTTCACACCTGCACTTCTTTCCCAAAAAATCTAGCTCCGAAAATTACTCTTTATTTCGTGTAATAAATGTCCTTTTTTCTTCTTACAATATTAATTTTTCTTTTCTTTTCTCGGCGTTTCATCATCATCATCACCATCATCATCATCCCCGTCATGACCACAGTAGTTATCGTTACTGTTAAGGTCTTAATTTGGCCACTTTACTCCCCCTGATAGTGGTAGACTCAGCACACAGCCTTTAAAATGATTACAGGTAAGCTTAAGGGAATATCTCCATCTCACTTACCTGGCCTCGGGTATATTAACTGCACGCTAACCTGCATAACCCTCATAAACACAGATTGGAGGAAACATGTTGATTCTGATTGGCTGGTTGACGCGTGCGGGGTGATGTACGTTCGTGGAGACTTACTGGATGAAACATATTACCTAAGATGTACTACATATTAATGAAGAAGACTCCATTAAATTATGAACTTTAGAACATAGACGTGAAGACCAGACGTAGCGAAGACATTTATAAATAAAACAAAAAACTTCTACGGATGTCCTATAGTCCTAACGGGCCATATATTAATGTAACCTAATATATGTTAACTTGACTGCATCCCCGTCTTAATGGTTAGGTTACGTTTGGACTGCACCCTTATCTTAATTGTTACGATAGAGATTTTAATTAACCTGGGGTACATTTCAGCAGTCAGTCAGTTGGTTAGTTAAGTGAATCAATGATGACAGAAGATGATTGAATTTTTTCCCCTTGCAAAGATGATTCTCCTCCCCTCTGCTATGCCCTTCTTCTCTCTGCTATGCCCTTCTTTCTCTGTTCTACCTCCTTTCCTTTTTCTATGCCATCCTCCCCTCTGCTATGCCCTCCTCTCTGCTATGCCCTCCTTCTTCTGCTGTGCCCTCCTCCCCTCTTCTATGCCCTCACCTACCTCTGCCATCGCCTCCCTGCCTCCCTCTGCTATGCCCTCCTCCCCTCTATGCCCTCCCACTTTCCCCCTAAATTTGCTCTCTCCCTTCCTACTCCCTTACTCTCCATTGCTTACCTCCCTGGTGCTCACATTTTAACCTTTCCCCTTCCCTCCATTCACCCTCCTTAACGTCTCCCTCACCTGACAATACCTGAAGAGTGCTTGTGACAACACCTCTCTCTCTCTCTCTCTCTCCTCTCTCTCTCTCTCTCTCTCTCTCTTTTTTCTTCTTCCTTCTCTTTTTCTATTCTCCTCCTCCTCCCTCCCTCTCTGTCTCCCATACCTCCCACTTCTCCTCCTCCTCCCACCTCCCCTCCCCTCCCTCCTCCCCCCTCCCCCTCCCCCCTCACCCCTCACCTGTAGCATCTGAGGGAGTTTGGTATTAATCTGACAATTAGTATGCCCAGGACTCCAAACTAGATAATTATCGACGGGAGTGAATTATTTGCCCTGACGGAGGCCAAGATGGGGGAGGAGCTAAGTGACGGTAATAGCAAGAGGCACCTGGATTGAGCTCTCTCTCTCTCTCTCCCTTTTCTATTTTACTCTCCTTTTTATTCCTTTCTCTCTTTTTTACTCATTTTTTTCTCTTCTTTCTTTTCTTTCTTTTTTACACTATTTTCTCTTTATTCTCTTCTTTATTCTCTCTCTCTCTCTCATATATCTAAATTATCCCCTTGTTTTATTCTTGGTGTTTCTTTCTCGTTTTCCTGTTATTTTCATTCGTCTTCCTCTTTTTTTTTGCCATTCTCTGCCTCCATTCCCTTCTTCATCTTCCTTTCTCTTCCTTTCTCCTCCTCCTCTTCCTTTCGCCTCCTTCTCTTCCTTTTTCCTGCTCTCCCTTCTCCTTCTGCTCTCCCTCCTCCTTCTCCTCTCCCTCCTCCCCCTGCTCTTCCTCCAGATCCTCCTCCCCATCATCCTCCTCCTCTTTCTCCTCTACCTTCCTCCACCTCTCCCTCCCTTTCCCCTCCCCTCCTTCTCCCCACCCCTCCCCACCCCCAGTAAGAACACAAGCTCCCCCACTATCACACTACCACCAGAGTTATGCGAGTTTCAGTGGCATCAGACTCCCCAAAGGTGGAAAACGTCCCTGTGAAAATCAAAGGAAGTTTTTGTAATGCGAGGTAGGTAGAGAAATGAGGGAGGGGGGGGGAGAGAGGTGAGAAAAAGGAAGGAGGGGGTGAGAAAGAAAGAAGGAAAGGGAAGGAAGTAGGAGGAAGACAAAAAGAGGAGGAAAGGGAGATAGAAGAGGGTAGAGAAAAGGAGAGAGAGAAAGGAAAGGAAGAGGGAGAGTAGGATAGGGGAGGAAGGATATAAAGCTACCCAGATATGTCTTGCTTATTTGGCTTACTTTTTAAAGCTATGTCTAACCCTGTCTATAGGGCTATACAAACGCTTCCTCCCTACTATTTAGCCTATCCAGTTACGTCCGACGCGATCCAGTTACGTCCGACGCTATCCAGCTACGTCCGTCGCTATCCAGCTACGTCCAACGCCATCCAGTTACGTCCGACGCTATCCAGTTACGTCCGACGCTATCCAGTTACGTCCGACGCTATCCAGTTACGTCCGACGCCATCCAGTTACGTCCGACGCCATCCAGTTACGTCCGACGCCATCCAGTTACGTCCGACGCCATCCAGTTACGTCAGATACTATCCAGCATGTCCGACGCCATCCAGTTACGTCCGACATTATCCATTTACGACTGGCCTTACCTAACCACATCTACAACTGCCATCTGACCCAACTCAACTACAACCAAAGCTATCCAGTACCTCCCCCCCCACACACCACTCCCCGTTGCCATGACGACAGAGGACGCAGAGGGCCAGCTGCTGCTGTTGTTGTTGTTGTTGTTTACATCTGAACATTTGATTAGGTTATGTAGAATAGGTTAGTTTAGGTTAGGTAGATTAGACTAGAATAGGTCGATTTAGATAGAATACATTAGGTTATTTTAGGTAGGTAAGGTTATCTAAGTAGGTAAAATTAATCTAGATGGGTAAGGTTAATCTAGATAGGTAAGGTTAATCTAGATGGGTAAGGTTAATTTAGGTAGGTAAGATTAATCTAGGTAGGTAAGGTTAATCTAGATGGGTAAGGTTAATTTAGGTAGGTAAGATTAATCTAGATAGGTAAAGGTAATCTAGGTAGAACAGGCCAGGATAGGTTAGATCAGGTTAGGTTAGGTTAAATTAAATTAGTATATATTATATCCTCCCCAGCCATTGTGAAAGACACCCCAATAACTCAACGACACATCGATCCAAAAAACTATCCTTACTAAAATCATGTGAGACAATATGGCACCACGGACGAAGACAACAGGAGTCGTAGTGTTCATCTGACATTCATCAATCATCCCGAGTACAGAGAGTTTTATTTGATCGACTATGTATACCATACCCACGAGACAGCCAGGGACTTATACATCAAATACCCCTCAGTTGTTCTTCTCAGTACCGACAGCATCAGTGATTTGGTGACATACGACGTGATTAGTTTCAAATGTCACTTAACTAGGGTGTGTTACCAGAGAGGGGGGCATGTCACTAGGGTGTGTTGCTAGAGAGGGGGGCGCACTAGAGTGCTAGAGAGAGGGGCGTCACTAGTGTGTGTTATCAGAGGGAGGGGGCGTCACTAGGTATGTTGCTAGAGAGGGGAGGCGTCACTAGAGTGTGTTACCAGAGAGGGCAGGGCGTCACTAGGGTGTGTTACCAGAGGGGGGGCATGTCACTAGTGGTGTGTTGCTAGAGAGGGGGAGGCGTCACTAGGGTGTGCTGCTAGAGAGGGCGGGGTGTCACTAGAGTGTGTTACCAGAGAGGGCAGGGCGTCACTAGAGTGTGTTACCAGATAGAGCGACATATTACCTAAGCAGAGCAGTAACTCGCAGAAGAGACGCGGCTGATGTCAGAAGTTATAACTGTCTGCATGTTGATGATATTACCGTAATTACCACTCCGAGTTTAATGAGTGTTGAGCGTCCCATGAACACCGGGTCTTAACTACCAGTCTTACCATGAAGTGAAGTAGATGGTCATGAAGGTAAATGTGTGTATCTGTTTTCTTCGTCCATCCATAGCTTACACAAGACGAGGATTCTCAATGGCTCTTGCGTTTGAAAAAAAAAAGATATAATAAAATATCCCTTACAGGTATACGATGGCTTCTTGGCCCTGACCCTCCGAGCCAAGTGCCCTGAAGGAGCTGTATACAGGCCTATAGTACAAGTATTTCAGAGGGATCCCTATTCGTGTATATCTGAGGCTGCTTTGATGCGTTGATATTGGGTGGTGACGAATGTTGGGCGGGTGTAAGGCTTTCTGAAGACCAACATGTACTCTATATATTACGCGACCTTGTCTCTTTTCCTGTCACTCACCATTACTGTTAGGTTTGGGGGCCTGTGTGCACCAAGGGAATCTCTCTCTCTCTCTCTCTCTCTCTCTCTTGTCTTAGAACTTCCACATCCCTTAAGGATAGTCGCTGTAGTTTTGATGGCTCGGACTATCCACTCATTTAAGTAGACGTAGTAGTAGCGATGATTGTTAGAGCGATGATTGTTAGAGCGATGATAGGTGAACAGAGAAAGAGAGAGGGGAGGGAGAGAGTGAAGGGAAGAGGGAGAGAGAGTGAGGGGAAGAGGGAGAGAGGGGGAGAGAGAGTGGGGGGAGGGGGGCGGGAGAGTGAGGGGAAGAGGGAGAGAGGGAGGGCAGTGAGTAGCAGCAATAACCACTAACCATCCCCAGGCCACGGTAATACCCTGGGCTTCATTACCTTCCACTTGAACCTCGAGAACGCCGATATTGGTTCCCGACAGCGTTGCCACACGAGACCAAACCACCCTCCAACCCTCCTCCAACCCGCAGTATTGCCAGCTGAGAGTCAAAACGGAACTGGGGAAAGTCATATCGCACCTGGAAAAGCCGTGTCGAAGCTTTGGGAGTCAGTTCAGAGCTGGGAGAACCAATTCAGAGCTGGGAGAATCAGGCCGAAGCGTAGAGTCACTTTAAGAGCTGGGAGAGTCGGTTCAATGTTTGGAGATTCTATTCGAAGCTTAGAGAGTCAGTTCAGACCTGGGAGAGTCACGTCGAAGCTAAGAGAGTCATTTCAGAGCTGAGAGAGCCAAACCACAACAGGGAGAGTTAGGGTAAGTGGAAGATTTACATAGATATGATTTAATTCTGTACGTGTGTGTGCTTGTCCACGCTACTCCTCCTGGGTGAATAATTTACAATAAATTATGAATACAAGCGGAAAGTATGAGAGATTTTTTTTTATTTTGTGCGCGCGTCACTTGGTATCAAATGAACGTATACGGTGATATAGTGGTGTGTATTTCGTCACACTAATGGGTCTCAGCAATGTAATTTTCCTCCAAGTTTCTAAGAATATACTAATTCAAATTCAGAATCTTGTATCTCAACTACAAATACGAGTTTAGTTATGAAATACAGGTACAGAACCATAACATACATGCAATTAAGACACTAACGTAAAATATGCTGCACCAGGTCTTGTTCACATCGTAGTGGAAGAGTCTTTGTTCAGGAAGTAAATTTGACACGCTGGATGTCTCTCCAACAAGAACTCGCAAGTGTAATATAAAGTCCTAAGGCGGTCACTCACGACTGTTATCTACGTGATTAAATGATAAAAAGATAAGGCAGCCATTTTGTTGAACGTCACCCCAGATACTTTACGCTTTTCACATTTTTTGAATGTGATAGTAAACACTCCAAGCTGTCCGAATGTCTAGCCAGATACACCAAGCTTTCTGTGCGTAATAACCAGAGACATCAAGATACCAGGTACTGTAAACTTTCTGGAGGTAAAAACAAACCATAAAAGACAAAATACAAAACCAAAAAATGCATCTTTCTCCCTGCGGTAAGTTATTATAGGAAGGAATAAAAAGACATATATTGCAAAAGCTAAGATCAAGATAAGAGACGACCAGCCTAGGAACCAATAAACTTTCTCCTTCGACCATCGATGCTTTGAGAGCCCTTGTGGGGATCTTTCAACACATATTTAACGAGAAGTGACTTAGAGATACAAGTGGTATATATGTCGGGTTTTCTAGTCCAATACACTCACTGCGATCCTCCGCCTCGCCACAAGTCATCAGGTTTACACAAGTGGCTTCTGACCACCAATGAATTAGGTCAAGGGTTGTGTTATATCTCGTAACCTGTAACTGATGAAAAGTTGTTTTATTTTTATATATTCATTAATTCGATGATGGATGCTGATTCGCCGATTCGTCTCTGGTTCTTGTCCGTTATTGGTTCATTAATCTTAGCCTTTTCGAACCAATCAAGAGTGGAGTTGTGACCGTTGAGTGACCAAGGCAATAGTCACGGAGGATGATAGACGCCACGGCCCTTAGTAACCCAACAGACTTCACCCCCAGCCTTCACCCCCAGCCTTCACCCCCCAGCTTCTCACCCCCTCAGCCTCACCCCCATGGCAGCCTTCTCACACCACGGCCTCACCCCCAGCGCCTCACACCCAACCTTCACCCCACGGCCTTCTCACCCCCAGCCTCCCCACCCCCAGCCTTCACCCCCAGCCTTCACCCCCAGCCTTCACCACCCCCAGCTCTCACCCCTGGCCTTCACCCCCGGCCTTCACCTTCTTCAGCCTTCACCCAGCTCTCACCCCCAGCTCTCTCACCCCCCAGCCTCACCTCCCCAGCCTCCCCCAGCCTCACTCTCAGCCTCTCACCCTCAGCCTTCACCTCAGCTCTCACACACTCACACGGCCTTCACCCCCAGCCTTCACCCAGCCTTCACCCCACAGTAATCAACCGTGACGAACAATTTATGGAAACATTCGTCTCACTTTTTTGTTTTATTTATTTACGTGTTCCAAAAAACATCGCTCACCAACTTCTCTGTAAAGTTTTGTATTGTGATTTAGTTTGTGAAGTTGTAACTTAGTTTGTAGTAAATAGTGATTTATTTTCCCTCTGGGCCACAACTGTGTAAAGATATGTAGAGGTATATACTTGAGGGATATGTGCGCATGTGTGTACTTGTGGGGGGGAGGGGGGGTATACAGTGTATGTATACTGTACTTTAATGTTGAGATATTCATGCTTGTTATTGGTTTGTGTGTGTAGGTACAAATAGGGATATATGCGAAGAATAATCGTGTGTTTGTGTGAAGATACAGATACACGGTATTTTATATTAAGAACATAGGTATGTGTTGCAGTATATTATTTTTTATACGAGGACATGTATTGAGATTTTCTTCGTGTTCATTGCTACTCGCCATTCGCCTCTTCACTATAGTTCTTCTCGTTCATTGTCATTCTACGTCTCTTTTCCTTCATCCCGTCCAACGCGCACCTTCAGGGACCTATTCTTCACGATGCATAACAGCATCTCACTCCCCTTCTTCCCGCCCTTCCTCTTCAGGTGATCTGTAACGGCGGGGGGCTGACGAGAGTGCCTGACAATCTGCATGACACGGTGGAGGACCTGAGCTTCTCGCGAAACGCTTTGGCGGCCCTCACCACTGACATGTTCCGAAGGTGGCGCCAGCTGAAGGTCCTGACCCTGAACGACAACCAGATCAGGGACATCAAGCCCTTTGCCTTCCGTGGCCTTGGCCACCTGAAGGAGATCTCCATACAGGTGAGTGACGCAGGTTATACTACAGGAGATTGACGCAGGTTATACTACAGGAGTGGCGCAGGTTATACTACAGGAGTGACGCAGGTTATACTGCAGATGAATGAAACAGGAAATACTACGGGTGAGTGACGCAGGTTATACTACAGTCCATTCTATCTTGGTATGTTTAGTAGCTCTCCTTGGACGTTCTCAGGCAATTGTCAATCTTTGGCATACCTTACAGACCAAACAGAATTACAGTACTCCTAGTCCTGCTAGTTTATTAGAAAAATTCACCTCGCAATAATCTGAGAATTTCTGTTAGTTGTTACTATAAACACCTAGATATTTCTTACATTTATTTTGTTTTTGAGGTGTCTTTGTCACGTTGGGACAGGAGATGCTCGTTCCTACCATTTGTCCGACCAAGGTGTATTCCCTTGCATCTCACAACGTTGAATCTGGGCATCTCTTCCTTTATCCATAGTTGAAGGCGATAGGGAGCTTCCTGTAATGCTTTACAGTCCATTAATTGGTTAATGTATATAAAAAACTTGGTTTGATGAAAAATATCGTGTACCTTAAGCCTATCTGGTGCTAAGTAAGCATATTGTTCTGGTACCTTAGCTTGAGCCAACCAGTTAAGGTGAATTCTTACAACTTCATTTACGAGGAATATTCATCGTACGAACCCCTGAGGATCTGGTGCCGGGCCCTTAAGTTGTAGGTTGACATCACTGCTGGGGTCGTGATTACAGACATGTAATTTAGATCCTCGCTTTGGCGTCGCCTGTTTTAAAAGGTCAGTTTCATGATGCATGATCGTGTGTTTTTATCTGACCTCTACCTTAGTCGAAAACGAATGCTCTTTGATGATTTGTGGGTAAGTTAATCTGTTCCTCTCTTTTTCTCTCATTTAAAAAAATAATGGTGAATTGGGGTTTGCATCTGAGTGTCTTGCCCTCCGTAAACTAGACATTCGTAAATTGAGTATCCGTAAACTGGTCTTCTGTAAACTGGTTATTTATCAACTGAGTATCTTAAGCTGGCTCTCCATAACCTAGTGCTCCGTAAACTACTTATCGATAAATTGGTCATCTGTAAACTCCTAGACGGATACTTTACAATTTTTGGACGAGTCATCTCCAGGTGAAGAACAGAACACAAAGTCTTTTTTTTTTTTTTTTATCCACTTGACGATGTACTATGTGAGGTACACGCGAAAGTTTACCTCGACAGTGTGATCTATTCTCAAACTACAGTGTTAACTAGTAGCCATGGAGTCAACCCAGTCCGTCAGTACATAGGCCTGGGGTCACATATTGCACACAGGTGATAAGAGGGGTTTAATATCCCCTGTCGTCTGGATATTTGTTAGTGATATGGCTCACACCGCTAGTCAACCACATAATTATTGACTTCTGAATGAGGAATTGGACCCGGGACCACTGGACTGCCAACCCAGTACAACAACCACCTCGCCAATATACCCACAAATTTGTTGAAGGTCAAGGTCACAGCCACAATTCAAAGGTCAAATTAACCAAAGGACGTGTGTTGCTCCGCGATGCTCGTCTGCAGTGGTGTATGTTACATTATTGAAGCAGAAACTAAGAAATGTACCAAGTTGAATGTGCTTGTTTTTCTGGCGTCAAAACAAACTTGAAAAATTAGGTACTCTGTAATTACTGCTGTCAAAAGCATGGCTTGATGTAACTTAGATAAAAGTAAAGGTTGAATTAAAAAAAAATAGTGATCTCTTTGTTCATATACTTGTTAAACATGTAACTAATAAAAAGACAAAAAAATTATCGTGAAATTCGAAATATAAATCAATTTTGTTCAGAGACATTTACTACAGGAAGTCACTAATCACATTTGTCACCACTTATGTATACCAGATAATACAGATGTATGTACTGTAGTTGTGGTACGCTGCTAACACTTTGATTACTACTCGCCATGGTTCACCACCCACAACTCCTTGGACTCCTCTCCCCCATTTGATATTCCTGGATCTGTCCCTGCTACACAACATTATTTCCGGCGAGGTCCACCATACAGCATTTTCTGCCATTATTGGCTAGAGTAGTGAGAGTGACAATGATAGCTGGCAAATTCAAAATTTGATTTGCTAGGCCTCACCACTTCCTCTAATATGTCATGGAAACCACACATCCACAACATTGCTCATGCTGCCTCCCGAAAGCTGGGAATGCTGTACAGATACCGTAGCTCCTTCACTCCTCAACTGTTGCTCCAAGTTTATAGGGGATTCATTCGGCCTAAATTGGAGTACTGCTCTCATATCTGGGGTGGTTCTTCTGTCCAACCGTTAGATAGGGTGGAATCAAAGGCATTTCGTCTTATTAATTATCCTCCTTTGGTCGATAATCTCTCTTCCCTTTATTCGCTGCAATGTTGCTTCACCCTTTCTCTTTTACAGGTACATTAACGGGCAATGTTTAGTGGATTTGGCATCCTGTGTACCGCAGGCAAGGCAATGGGCTCGTAACACTCGTCTTGCCTGCGTTGCCCACCGTTTCTGTGTGGATGTCGGTCACACTTGAATAACACGTTATAGTACATCCTTCTTTCCTCACACAGCCAAACTGTGGAATGCCCTGCCTCCTTCTGTGTTTCCATACTCTTACAATCTGTCTTACCTCAAAAAAAAAAAAAAATGGTTTTCCTGCGTCTTCGTGGTGTTGGTTAATACAGTGCAGTTACAGTAGTCTTTTTCTCTTCTATTTTTAATTTATTTTACTCTTATTTTTTTCCGCTCCCCAGGCCCCGTTGTGGGTCGATTATCTGTGCCCGGGTTGGGCTATTCCCCGTAAAAAAAAAAAATAATAAATAAATATATATATATATATATATATATATATATATATATATAAGATATATATATATATATATATATATATATATATAGAGCTATATAGAGCGTAATATATAATATATATATATATATATATATATATATATATATATATATATATATATATATATATATATATATATATTGTTGGGGAAGGCGTGATGTTGAAGCATAGTGAGGAATAATAATAATGGTGAGAAATAGTGATAATGAACAATAGTGATCGTGAAAACTACTGATAGCAGGAATAGTAATAGTAACGTTCAATAATGAGGAAAAAGGCTATTGATAGTGAGGAACTGTGAAGACGGCGGGATAGGTTTCTAAATAAAGATTTGATCGTACAATATTAGTCTCGTGACAGTCAACAGCAGATAAGTAAACCTCGTAAATTTGCTACTGTCTGCCCATAAAGGTTAGTGTAAATAATGCATCTCATCACAGGCAGACTATTTTTTTTTTATTGTCCACCTTCATCCGCCCAAATCCGTTTTATGTCATTTAAGAATCCGCTTTTGTTAATTCATGCTTACATCCCAATATTTATCGCACCGTCTTGCTTATTTGTTTTTATTTGTTTTATTGTTCCTAATCTGATTTAATCAACATTTTACTAACTATTATTTTTTTCCTGTATTTAGTTTAATTCTCTAAAACCGTTCGTAAGTTGTTTTATGTTTTGTGTGGCAGAGGATGACATAACCTCTGGTAATCCTAACTTAACTTGGCATAACTTAACCTAATATAAGCTATCCTATCCAGAACCACCTATGTTGAATTTTATAAGAGAGGTTATTAATTTAAAGGCGTTGGGCGCTGTTTGTTAGCCCAATACAGTATTTAGGAGTTGTTTGTTAACTCAACGGGTTAAATCATCATACTCAAGGGGTTAAGTCACTGCATTCAGGGGCTTAATTCATCGTACTCGAGGGGCTAATATATCATACTTGGGGGATTGAGTTATCATACTCGGGGGTTAAGTAGTTGTACTCGGGTTAATTCGTCGTACTTGAGGGATTAAGTCATCAAACTCGGGAGTTAATCAAGAACTTGTTCCTTCCCAACAGAACAACCCGCTGACGGAGCTGCCACAGTTCTCGTTCGCCGGGCTCGAGAATGTCAACCAGATCAACCTGTGCAAGAACCGCATCGCAACCATCCATCCGTAAGTACCATTTCCCCCCAAGGACTATAAACAGTGTCCTTGCTTTTCCCTATCCCACCCCCACCCCCCAGGTCATGACCAGGTCTTCGAGGTCATGCCTAGGTCAAGTTTAGGACAAGTTGTTGATTAGATCCGGTGTTTCCCTATTCCCAAGTCGGGTATCTAATTCGGTTAGCTCAAACTACACGTTAGAGTCACGTGTTCACCCGATATGACTGTCTAACGGTTAGACAGTCATATCGGGTCAACACGTGACTGGTCATATTAGTAAGTTAGGCTAGGAATCACCTGAAAAGTCGCCACCTCCCAACTCATTTCACCTGATGATTACCTCCCATAACATTTAAGTTATAATAATGACTAAAACACACTAACCTAACAAAACCTAATCGGACATAACCTAACTTTATATACCGTAACCTAACTTAACCTAACATAGAATAACCTAATCTAACATAACATAACCTAACTTAATTACCCACTCTTACCTAGCTTACCGTTAACTAATCCAAGCTCCAAGCAACATTAGGGTGTTCAGTCATCAGGTGAAACAAGCTGTAGGGGGCGGGGGCACCATTCAGGTTATCCACAATTAAGTCCCGCAGTTTGAGCAAGGTAAATTTTGGTGTTGCAGATACGTGTTCGCCGGCAGTAGAAACATCGGCATGATCCTACTGCAAGAGAATCCGCTCATAAAGATCAAAGCCAGGGCATTCTCTGGCCTCCGTACAGCCCAGTTCCTCTACCTGCCCTCCTGGGTTAAGGTCAGTGTCTTGTGGAATAAATATGTCGGTGTTAACCTGTCATTTGAGGTGTTCAGCTCTCACTTCTTGCCATCTCTCTATTGAGGTATTAAAGCTCTCACCACCTTTCTACTGAGCTGTTAAAACTCGCCCCCTGTCTTCTAAGATATCAAAACTTTCTCCTTCAGGTAATTGAGTCTGACGCTTTCTATGACCTGGAGGGCGTCGGCCTCCTGCGTCTCCACAGCCTTGACCTCCACGCCCTGAGGCCCTACACCTTCAGGTAGGTCCCTGTGATGAACTGTCATTAATGGATGGGGGGGGGGGTAGGTAATGGGGAGGAGTTACTAGGGAGGGGAAAATACTAGGTGAGAGATACAGGTATTGTTACTTCCTATCTGTTATTTATTTAATATACTGTACAGCACTTTTATATTTTCCCATGTTCCCATCTCTGCCCAGATGTTACTTCAAGGTATAGTATTGGTCATTATAAGGAGGATAATTAAAGTTAGATGTCAATCAGCCTCTTTTGCCTCCCCGTCGTTCTTGAAAGATGGTTATTAATTTCTTAGAACTGGTGTTTATTTTCGTTCCCCGTCACTTCAGCTGGGAATGCATTATGTATTTCAGCATTATAATAAACTGGCCAGAGAAAGGGGTATGTTTCCTTACACAATTTATTATGAGAGGGTTATTTAGGACACAGGCCTACATTGTGTGCCTGATCTAGCGATACCTCGCCCGACATTAACAAAGGAATAACTCATCAGGTACAATCTGCTACAAACTTCCCACTGACCACTGTTTTCTCTTAAACTACCTAAGCTAAACAAACTAATTTTAATGCACATAGGCCCCTTAGTGCCTGAGGAGGCACTCTATTGTCCATTCACCAGGCCTTTTACTAATCAGTTTTTACACATCTTGTCTTTTAATTGGCCACACTGTGTTAGGCGGGGCTTAAGCCTTTACAGTGCTACTCTTGTGTTAGCCCATGGTACGTAAAGAAAATTTTGCCTCACCATTGAGGACGGTTGGCCGACAATAGATGAGTGCAATATGCACATGATAGTGTATTGTAAAAACATCCCAACTTCTTCCAAGAGTGGCTGTGAGTTCAGGTGGGTGTGTGTATGTGATGTAGGCAGCTTTATTTTTCACTGGAGAGGGCAAGGAAAATGGGTAGGAGGGTGAGGCACTAGAGAAAGGAAGGTGCAAATAGAATTTTGATATACAATAATTAAAAATACGAGTGTACTGTATTGTATATAATATTCCTTTTCCAGGAAAAGATAATATAACACCTTACGGCACTTAAAATTCGCACAAACATCTTTTATTTTACTTTTACTTTTATCCTCTACGCCACTGATGGGCTCGTTAGCCACTTGGGTGGTCAGTCACGTCTCTGTTACGCACTGTTGGCAAGTACTGGGCATGCACTGCCTCCTGAATATATTGGAACCTGCTTCAGTGTTGGTCAAGTCTGGCCTCGAAAGATCTCACACTCAGTGCTGTCACAGCAACATAATTACCGTACTAAACACAGATAGATGTATAAGTAGATGGATACGTAGATTGAGAGATACATTGATTGTAACCGCCCAATGAGCGACTGTGGGATAATGAGACCCTTGTATGTAGGACTCGATTGTTCTTTATTCAGTCAAAACCTGCAGAGTACAAATTACATATGTTACTATTAACAACTACATATGATATATTTGAGTAGAGTGGGGTATTAAACCATATAAAAACTTACGTGTTTCGGGTCTAATGTAGGACTTATTAGCTCCCTGACTTGTTAGCCCACTGGACGGCTGGAGACTATCTTCTGAACCTCACAGGGAGCGAGTCAGCCCGAGGCGAGGCCCATCTGTTTCACATTTAACACCTCAGCAAAGTTTGTTGTAAACACTTTTTCTCTCCTGTCTCCCTTTCTCTCTCTCTATCCCTCTCTTTCGCTCTCTCTTCTAGTTTATCCTACTGTGGCGGCAACATTGATGGATGAATCGATTAACAGTAAGGTTTTTTATTTGCAATTGTGTACCTCTGTTTGCGTAAGTTTATTCCCGTCAAAATTATATAATGTGTGATATCATTTTCAGTTGTATATGTTTGCATTTGACGAGGATAAGTCGGTGGATATGTTTTTTAACTTTTGTTTGAGGGAATGAGATTCAGTTGAAGTTTTCTGTGAAAGACACTGAGTGAAAGTAGCCTTGAGAAAATTTAAGTTATGATTGAGGAGTAACGCAGATAAAATTAAATTAGTCAAAATAGCGGTGAGATACCAAAATAAAAGAAAAATTTGCCGTGATTCAAGTCAAATGAGAAGTAGAATCCCTCCTTGTTTCTTCCGACAGAGGACTAAGGAACGTGACGCAAATCTCCATCCAAGAGTCTGATCTTGGGGTGTTCCGCGACCTGGCGTTTGAGGGCCTGCAGAACGTTGGTGAATTACGCATCCTTAATAACAAGGTGAGAACATATTTGTATCTTAAATAACCCGGAAAATGCCACAACGTATAGTCAGTAACATAACACAATACACCTCTAGTGAACCTTAAACTACTGTATCATTGTTAGGTTGTGTTAAGAAGCCTGTTTCTCTTAACCATTATTTTGGCAGCAATAAATCATTAAAAGTCCTTCTCCAGGTTGATATGCTGGAGTCGCTGGAGGTGCGGGAGGAGTCGAACGTGGATGCTGTGATCGTGAGAGGCAACCACTTCCTGCAAGTGAGCCGTGAGAAGTCCTTCCGCATTCATGCTAACATCCGCTCTGTTGTTGCAGGTAAGATTCCTCGACTCTTCCTCCAGTGGCCCAAAAGAAGATCTCTACTTGCATAATTGCCTCGATAATATAGTCAGTTACATATACTTAAATTACTGATGGTCTACTTTGCATATTGATGGCAAAAGTTAACCCCTCAAGTAAAATGTGGAGATTAACCAAAATTTTATCCAGTCATAAATTGCCAAAATCTGGATCAAAGTACAGTATCATAATTTTGAGGTGCTGCTGTTATGGTACTCATCAAGATGCAAATCATTGTGAGGATTCATGACAGTGTCCAATAGTGCATAAGAAATTGGTTCATGCGTTAGAACATAGTCAGACAGGTTTAAGGTCGTATAGGGTGACGAAGATAATACTACCCTATATGCCTCTTCTGCATGGTGTATCGGGGTATAAAAATCATTGTCACTTTTCAAGATTCTAGTCCTTCTACCTGTCGCAGAAAACTACGTGCCATGCTCCTGCCAGCTGTGGTGGGTGCTAGACTCCCCGCTCGCCTTAGAGATGCCCCTCTTCTCCCGCCACAACTTCTGTGTGTCACCGTACTCACTCCACGGAAAAGCCATCACATCAGTAGACTTGGACAATCTTGATCGATGCCCAGCACCGCAAGAGCTCCAACTGCCCAGTGGCCAAGACACATCCCGAGGGGCTCTGACCTCGCCAGTCCCTGATTATTTGTCTGCCCTTTGTGTATCCTTACTACTGCTGCCCCTTCTTCCTGATTGGTGACCCGATTCCTGACGGGAGTCATGTACCATGCTCTTAACCAATTATGGATTGTACAGAATTAATTTTAATGTAATGAACCGAGAAACCCCTTTGTATTACGATAGCCTTATCCCTAATTTGTAAACATGTTACTACACTATATACGATGGGAAGTGTGACTTCACATGTTTTGAATGCCTGTAGTTCTTTATTTTAATATATTAAGCTTTACGATCAAGATCATCCACTGAAACAAGATGTGTGTCATGGGACTTGGGTGTATAAAATCAGTGATATCATACGGATAAGAATTTCACGATGCAGCAGATTGCACTGCAAGGCAAAGTGAAGGGGCCATCGTAGCAGTACTATACAGAATATACGTATATATGCATTACTGTAATCCTTAATATCAAAAGGACTGGGCTGGTACATACTTGTATCTGAGAAGTCACTCTATAACATTCATTCATTCATTACATATAAAAGGGCACTGAACAATACAGTATGTATACTGTATGAAAAAAATTATAGAATATATTTATTAATTTTTTTATTTTTTAGGTTACAGTATGTACATTTCCCGCTGCTAACAGAAGCAACAAGTTAACAATTAGGCCAAAGAGAAGAGATTGGGTGAGGGGCATGAGTAATGGAAAGGGCAAAATGTACAGTATACTGATTACAGTATGTAATGTAGAGATAGGAGCCTGCAGACTCCTCTGTTTTGACCACCCCTTCAGGAAGGGAACTTCCCAGAGGAATGGGATGTTACAGACAAAGGAAAATCAAGTAAGACAAACCGTTATCATCATATATCTATCACCCACCTCCAATTTTATTTTTCTGAGAAAAAAGAAGTAAATACCTATTGTACTGTATAGAAATTTACTACAGTATCAACTTTTTAATCATTAGGTCCTTGAACTTGAATAAATGGAAAATACAACTTACCCGTATTTAATAAATCAATCGGTTATGAAACTAAATACATTTATATTCTTATGCAGTATTCACAAGTTGGGAGTAAGAAAGTGAACCAAAGTACTGTATTAACATTTTCTTTGTATACAACTTTAATAGCTATCGGCTTGCTATTCAACAAAAGTAATTGCAGCTTGACCCTCTCTTCCATCTTAATTATGCAGTCTCGTCACTAAGCAAGAATCTTTTGATACATTTCTTGGCCTTAACACCTAAAGTCACTCAATTGTGAGCAGGGCCGGGTAAAGTAAGGACCACAGTCACAGGCCAGTATGGCTCCTTCGGACACCTATAGTCAAAACTGGATTTCCAGGTACTGTACCTTTTTTGTTTAATTTAAAGTGTCAGAAATTAACTAGGCAGTTGATACTTCTCTGCATGTTCATTGCAACTGTGTCACTAGCTTCTGGAGGATTCAACTCATAAAGTGCCCCATTCACATGCAGGTACTGTACACTTGCACATTCAGAGGTTTTGTCAAAACCCCAAATTAATTTTATCCAGCCCTGATTATGGTTACATGTCAGTTTCTTTCATTTTATCATCACACCACTCATCTATGATAAAGTTCATCTTCAATTTTTTTTTCAATACTTAAGTATGAAAATATATGTATGTTCATTATATTGTAACATTACTGTACAGTACTGTATAACTGTGAACTATTATTTTCATTTACAGGCTTGTCAAGTTGAATCCAGCTGTTATATTGTTTTCTGATGACTGGAAAAATTTTAATGTACGTACAGTCAACAAAAAAAGTTCTGCACTCCTGGGTCTGATGGCCTTCGCAACAATCAATGTGACCGAGGCCATATTCATTTGGTAAGGTTGGTACCCATGATTGTGTGACCAATACGATGTATTCTGTATATCACGTATAGTTAATACCGTACAGAGAAATACACAGGAATGCATATAAAACCCGCACAAAAACCATACGTTATAACATTATATACAACGTTGTATCACCCACATACTGTGTTGTAAGAATATTTGCCACCCTAGTAAATGAGTTGTCTTATAGGAATTTCAGATATTATGAGATGCAGCGACTTAGTGTAAGTCCTCAGTATTATATCTTATAATTCATATAAAGTAAGATTTAAGAGTGAAATAAAACAAGACCTCATCCAATAAAAAAAAATTGTAATGTAGTAAACCATAAAATATTACACAGAGGGAACTGAGTTGCTGTAAAGAAGCAAATGCATTATGAAACCTCTTTTTTATGCCACACATGATAAGAATTGGAGTTTAACTGGGGCTAATTGTTAGTAATATTCATAAAACAATGCTAATGCCAATGCTATTTAACAGTGTAACACTGATTTTCACCAGACGACTTGTGCTACTTTAAATGTAACAAATATGTTTGAAATGGTACTGGTTCAGTCTGCATATGGCAGAGCATCAGAGGAAACAGCAGGAATCAAAGTCATATATTCCAGTCATATCTATGTTATTTGTTAGTTGATATGAAAACCTCACAGAGAACATGCGCATCAGTCATCACACTTCATGGACGCAGACACACTGAACACCCAAGAGAGCTCAGGCTCTCAATTGGCTCAGCCATGTCAATATTGTTCATATTATCAGCACTGTATCTGTATTTTTTCTGGCTAAATAAACTGTTTCAATATCAATATCAGTAAACATAAAATAAAGAGTAATTGGCAACTCTAGAAAGCAGTGCTACCAACATATGCCATATTCATCAGTGTTGTTCGGAATTCTCGGTCTGGTGTGTCATATTGTACACTCGCTACAGGTAGCATCTGCAAGGTGAGGTCCGATTATTTTCAAAATTAACACCGTGACTCCTGTTGGCTCGGTAGGGTTGTCAAAATCCTACGTCCATTGTGTCATATTGTGTAGCCAAATATTTTGCAGATACCTTTTGTAGCAATTGTACAACACTGTAAAGGTCCAGAATATTTTTTTGTTGACTGTACATTAGGGGATCAAATGCTGTACCCGGTATGAGTTTTATACAATTTGACACAAATTTTGTACTTTTACAGTATTATATAACAAGAAAGATCTTTCATACATAGGCAAAGGGGAAAGAGTCTAAAAAAAAAAAGAACAGTAGAAACGTATATCATCAAGGTATACTGTAATGCACTACAGGTACTTAGATAAAATGTACTGCATATCAGTGAAAATGTAATATCTGTTTTTCCCAGCTTCATTTGTAGATATCTGAAAATCAACACTCATTTAAGAAAAATTAACTTATGTACTGTCTGTTTGACATTTAAATATTCATTCATTTACATATAGTATTTATAGGTAAACATGAAATACTGTAATAAGTTCAGCACATACAGGCCTGATCCATTCAACCAGAATTAGCATAACTGACACAAATACAATACCAGGTACCTTACTGTACTGGATGTTATTACGTACATACCATACTCAAAATGACGTTCATACAAATCTTAAATCAGACAATACATTAGTTATATACAAACTTGCACACATTACTGATACTTGATACATAAATTTCTAGGGCCCTTTTCAAGGATAGTATATCAGCAAAATATTGATAAAACAATTCTTTAGAACAATGTGAAATCTGTAGTTTTTTCCTGACAGTCACTTTAGAATGCTCTTCAATGCACCAGAGGAAGACAACTAACTAAAATTTATAGAGTATCAATTTATAAAAAAAAAAATAGGAAATTAAGAATTAAATCCATGCCTGTAGATCAGGAGATTGTTTGACTGAACAATTCATACCCCACCACACACACAGCCCTGGAATTTTGTAAATATACAGTACAGGTACTGTAGAGCACAGGGTACAGTACTCAAAATATCTTAGATTGCAGGTTACATTTTGCATATTATAACTCCCATATATGTTTATTCCAGATGACTATTGAAGGTATTTCAAAGCAAAAAATTGTCAAACTTATTAAAGGAGAGTACCCTAAGATCTCACCCAGTGGAAGAAAGATTCTGTATCTCCTTCCAATCCTCTCCCATGTCCCTATCAATGTTGGACTTGAAAACCTACATTCCTCTTCTGTGCCTCAACAGCTACATCACATCACTTGAATGCTATGCAGCCTCAGGCTGTACGATCACTAGCTACCCCTATTTAACTTTTACAATTTCCGATTCCCCATTCACCATAATAAACAATTTAGACTATGGGCTTAAAGTGACAATTACAGGTAGTCTATTACAGTCATTCATCTATTTTTTAAAAAGGTTGCCACTACAGTCCATGTGGCTATCGCTCTGGACAAACGTGACAGAAAATCCTGATTATGGAAATCCTCTGAGTTCTCGTTATAAATTTCTCCATAAAATGTGGCTAGAATTTATCAAATTATCATATTCACAACTTGCTTACATTCCTAAGACCATCTCCCTTCCTCCTTCTCCCGGGATGGAAAGGACACTGAGGACTAAGCACTTTATAAGTAAATATTGTGAGACACTGATCAAATTTGTTTCATTAGTTGTGTTTAGCAGCTCTATGAATGACATAATGAGAGTAAGTTTCTCTACTAACAGCCTTGTGTATGATTAGCTCAACCCTGAACACAAATATCATCAATTCTTTGTCACCATTGTATTTTATTAGTTTACAAAAAATATAAATAGTATTGTATACAGTTTCTGCAGCCTTTATTGAGTAAAGGTTTGCAAAAATGTACATACAAATACAGTATCTTCTCACCAATGATTACTAGCACCTGACCTTCAGCAACTCTTCTGAAAGCTTGACTTAGTACATTAGATGTGAAATTAATTTATTCTTTTTATTTTGTGTGTGTGAGAGGTACCCAGTATATTAAATGTACGATAGTGTCAATCAAAATCTAATTATAAAGTATCCAGGGCAAGCTTTCCACAAAGGTGTTCAATCTCCCACTTTAATGTATACCGTACTTATTGGTTATCACCATGAAATTTAATTTTGTCTTCCTCTATCTTATTAACCTGTTGAAAAATAAAAAAAAAATGCATGCAATTGAGTGCATGAATAATCAAGATATTCATATCCTTTGTACTCACATTCCCTGTGCCACTGTGTTCACTCACAATATCACAAAGCTAAATTTGGCTAAATTGTTCTTTTTCAAATTTGTGCCAAAGCATAAGATGCCTTCACAATAATAAAAATATTAATGACAGATATTCCAAAAAGGCTAACCTGGCTAAGCTAACTTTGTTATATTACTACATGAACACTCACTATTTATTATAAAATATGGAGGCACACATTAAAAATTGGGAGAAAAGATATGGTTATCTTGGTCATTATTTTCAATTGCGGCAGGTTATGATAATGAAATTGCTTGATGATAACTTCTAAATACTGTACTACTGTATTCTCTTCCAGTAGTTTCATACAAGATCTTACCTGTTTCTCCCAAAAATTTGTGATACTTAAAGGTCTACATCTATTGATTTTCCTACAAAATTACTGTTATATTTTCAGACAACTTCATTTACAACTAATCTTTCATTTTAATGGTGTTAGGCCAGCCAAGATGTAACTAAAGTACATTTCATTTATAAATATATTTCAAAGGTGTTATGCCAACCAACAGAAGTCTATTTCTATTAGCATCACACTTAAATTTTGTTTCCCCATTAACATTGAATTCCCAACACAGCCTCCACTACTGACCAGTATTGTACTTTTATTATCTCCCTATTTATACCTAGTGAATATCTGGTGTGTATACGGCTCATTGTATAAATAAACCGTAAAGCTTTAATAAAATGGTATTTATATCATGGACCTTATTAATGTAAGTAGATTTTACAGTACAGTACTCTAATAGAGAGTGAATAAAAAAATATCTAGCTATTTCAGATAAACTTACAAGCTCTATTCCAACTTATTTATTTACTTCAGTCTATCCCCTTTCCTCTTTTCACTCCATTTCCTAGAGAAGTTGTCCCCAACCTTTTAGTGTCAATGGACCTCACTTAGTGGTCAAATGTGAAAAGACAGCTGCACTTCAAAATGGGAAAGCAAATAGACGAGTTACTTACCGATACCCTATCACCAGTTTAACTAAATTTAATACGAGAAATATTACCATCGAATGTACGAATTTGTATCGATACATAAAAGTGAAACATTACAGTAAATTTTCACTCCTTTTATAATTAAAATACATGTACATATTAGGTCAGGAGGTTTTTTGAAACTTAGAAGTTGAATTACATGTAACAATATACAAGGCGGCTGGGCTGGCGAGTTGCCCACGCATTTATAGCCCACAGCTTCACAAACAAACCCTTGCTCTTCATTTTTCTTATTTTATAGTTAAAGAAGTCTGTTGTACTGAAATGAATTTGCGAGGTCAACCTGTAGCACTGTGCATTGTAGGATTTATTGGGGGATTATAAGAGTGAGTTTCAACTAACTGAAAAATCTCTCTCTGACACCTCTCAATCCCCATAGGTGCTGGATAACTGGGATTCTAATGTAAGAGGGATGTACCAAATAAGGGTAACTTGTACTAAGCTTAACTGTGAAATAGTTTGACTTGTATGTAATTCCTCACTTTAGCTGAACACTCACAAATAAACAATTGACCTGGATTGTAAGATGCAACAAGAATAGTTAAAAAGAAAATAATTATATAATCTGTAAAATCGCATTAGTCTCCTGCTTCTCATCCACTGGTTTAAATATAGATTACTGTGACTAGGGATTATGACCGCTTAAAGGCCTTCAGATAGTAAGATAAATATATGAAAGAATATTCTACAGTGGATCCATGTATTGTTTCCCAACTTCTACAACATCTATCTCTGGTTTGATCTGTAATTGAAAAGATCAATTGTTAGTCTGGATAATTTGATGACAAAAATAAAAATTTTGAGTAAAAATCAAATAAAAACAAATGACAAAAGAAACATCTGCTATCTATTGTATAATTCACTTTATAAAGGGTCACCTTATCATGGAGGTGTGGAAAGGCTCCTTCAGCATTGTATTTACGTCGCACTTGATCATATGCCATCAGGTCAAACATCTTCTCAAATTCCTGCCGAGTCATAAAAGTATCTGCATACAGGAATGGATAGCCTCCCACCTCTTCAGTGAACCTGTAACACAAGCACAATTGTAGTACAGTAGAACGTTGTATTAATTTAAAGTGAATCTTTCCTATTTTACGCGAGTCAATCTGGCGCATCATATGGATATACACACTATTTCAAATTTTGCGCCTTATGATTACTGCCAGACGCATCTCTGGGCAAGCTGCCCGCAACCCTCCCACACCCTCACGCACCCTCAGTTCTCGCACTGATGCTCTAGTGAACGGACATATTGTGTGACACTATCTCCTACACGTGCATCAACCATCGCCACTATGCCCAAGGGGCCAGCCACTACATCATTAACTACCCCAAAGACCAAGAAATCAGGGCAAGCAATTACACTGGAGCAGAAAATCATGGTGCTGGAAGCACTGCAGCGAGGAAATTGTGCTTCAAGTGAGGGGGGCCAATTTGGATAATGAGCTGGTCGAGGATGAATTGCCTCAGTAAAGTTGAGTAAAAATCTATTTTTGATAGCATAAAGTAATTAAAAACTAAGTTGAGAGGAAAGTGAAAGTGCTTGGCGAGTCACACGAGAGGCTGATCGCTAGTAAACAGACCATTTCGCGCACCTTAATTTTAGCCGTGTTGATTTATGAGTGCTTGTTTTAGCATAATACTACAAATACAATGTTTTGTTTATTCTAGGAGATGGGCAGAGGTGCATCTAGGTAGATGCTCAGTCTTTTTAGCATTTTGTGTTTCTCTTAAGTACCAAACTAAATTATTCCATTGAAACAACACTTTGATTTAGTGCGAATTCTGTTTAAAGCGACCTCACTTGGAATGTATCTCATGTTATATCAACGTTCTACTGTTTAGTTTTTAATACATTAATTTTCCCAAATAAAATATTAATCTTATGTGAAAAGTATTACTTATTAAGAGAAAAAATATATGTATATACAGGTACAGTATTACCACGCTTTACACGGTTTCACTTTCCGCGATTTCTCATTTACGCGGTACCTTGCCAGAACCGGACTTTCACTTTCCGCGGTGCATCTACTCATATACGCGTGAAGTATAATTTTTTATTTTTTTTAGCTCATAAAATTCATACAAATTACCCGGCCAGAATATAATTTACATTGCTGGAATTCTTACAATATGATGATCATTTTGAATATAAACATCATAGATTTTGCATTAGACATACAAATTTTAGATCTAATGTAATAATTTGGTTTACACAAAGCAAGTATTTTATCTTTTGTGCAAAATATATGAAGTTTACATTCAAAATATTCCCTGACCTGCAAGGAATCCAGAAATGTCAATTATATTATCCTAACTTTAGTCTGAGGTATTATTTATTACTAAACGTTAAAATCTAGTGTTTCACCCAATCATTTCTCAGAGAGGTAGGGGCCAGTGAGCTGGGAAGAGGGGGGGGGATTTGAGTCCATTATTTGAATGGACATAACCTGGCGACTGTATTTCTCTTAAATATTAATTGTGTGAGCATACCATCATAAAATTTAGATGTTATTTTTACTACAACATAGGTATTGTGTCGGAAAAAGTGGAGTTTGGGGGTCGGGCCAGTCTCTATTGGAATTAATCCCATATGTTCTGTTGTTCACTTTATGCGGTTTTCACTTTCCGCGGTACCCTGTGGGTTCAATTGACACGTAAATCGGGGTACTACTGAATATATATTTATACCAAACAGTTTCGGCGACAACTGTTGCCCTCCTCAGTGGAGTTACAACAAAGTATTGACACATTCATCACTACAAAAACTCTTTTTATTGGATACACACGATATCACCTGACCCCAACCCCCTTGACGCATCACCACGGCAGTCACTTTTGACATTTTCAGGTAACACATTCGCAGGCAAGGACCTGACCGCTAAGACTCTCATAGCACGATCCAGCTTGAACATGCCTTCACTCAAGTTATAGTTTTTATATTTATTGATACTGTACAAACTGATTCCACTATCCTATGTTTCTTAAAATCATTGCATTTGTAAAATAATTGGCTTGCATTCCAATCTATTGCAAGGTTATTTTGAGAGGGACGGATAAATACCGCATTGTTGGCATTCCCTGTCATAAAGACATACTTATGTTCTTTAATACCAGTTTCTAAATTCCTCCTGTCTCACCAACATAAACTAAGTCACAATCCTTACTTGGAATTCTGCACACACCTACTGTGGAATCACTGATAGTTTTATTTCTTATCAGCATGGATTTAAAGATACTATACAGGTATGTCTGAAGTTAATATTTACATCAAAATCCTGGCTTGCTGAATTACCATAATAACACTACGGTTTCATACATAGGGCAAAGATATGTGTGGTTTACTTACATCTGAGGGTAATTTAGGAGATGGAAGTAAACCATACTGTATATAAAGATGCCATATTTTATAGCTAGGAAATAATTTTTTTTTATAAAACCGATATACTGTACTTCACAGTCAAGTTCATACAAACTTTTAACTTTCTCTTCTAAATTAAATGTTTCTCACTCAAATTGGAGAAGGAAAAGCTGCGGCTGAGCATTTAGACATCTTGTTAGGTGGTGCATGTAGTAAATTTGAGGGAAATGGCACAAAATAAGAGGTTACAGTGGGGTATGCTATAACGAATCTAATTGGTTCTAGAACCTTGTTCATTATAGCATTCGTTCGTTATAGGATTAATCCGTTCCAGGCCACCAAATACAACCACTTAACACTGAAAAATATAATATAAAATTGTAAAAATTGTAAAAAAGTGCATAAATATGCATCTAAACCCCTGAAATAGCCAATATCATTAATACTTGTAATAAAAAAACAATAAATTAGTAAAAAAAAAAAATTTTTTTTAAATAATGTTCGTTGTAGGAGTTTCGTTCGTTATAGCATTCTCAATTTTATAGGTAAAACCGTTCGTTATAGGAATATTCGTAGTAGGATCCGTTCGTTATAGCATACCCCACTGTATATCAGCACAGCAAATACTTCCAGCAATACGGTATAGCTACAGGAAAATGGTAGTAGAAGTGATATCTCTGTTAACTGGAACAATTGGTGCAGAACACTTCTGGGAATGAGAGACTTCTGGGTGACGAGACGATTCTCTCAAAGCCGGGAAAAAATCCATCATCCCTGGAATTTTCCGGGTAATGGAAAAGTTGCATATTACAGTACAGTGCATCATCTCTTGAACCTGGAAAAATATCCCTCATCCCTGGAATTTTCTGGGTACTGGGAAAATGTGCCCCTTGCAAAATCGTTCCCAAAGCCAGAATTTTCCGGAATATTACGGCTTTGGGAACGATTTTCCGAGAAAATTTAAATTCCTGCTATTAGGGGAGTTCCGGTTAAGAGGGATTCCAACTAACAGAGATATTACTGTACTGAAATTTAGGTAGCTGCAAAATAAGAAAAACATCACAAATAACCCAAGGCTGTTGTACATTTATCAATTTTGAAGCTCGATCATGAACTGCATACTGGAAAGCTTAGTCATATAAGTAGGGAGATTTTATTAAGTACTGTGTCATTTATACACACACAATACTGTACATATTATGTGTGTATGTAGCTCGCAAAGGTTCCTTTCAATAACCCTGGTTCATCTGGGCAAAAAGCTGCTTACAATGATCTAACTGGACAGTGTCTCTGCCTCTTGAACATGGCAGGCTCTGGCAGAGGGAATGTTTAATAGGGAAACTTCATAGATTTGTCTCGTTTTCCTTAGCAAAAAAGTGGGATTTCTTATTTCACCCTCTAATTTTTATTTCACAAAATATTTTCATTAAAATTTTACCTGATATGGAATAAAAGTTAGGCTGTAATTTACAAAATAGCATTTATACACAAAACTCCAGTCACAAATATTTTTAAAACCCTGCCAACATGTTCCACATGATAATATTCCTTAAAAACACCTGTTAAGATATAAATAGTTTGTGAGAATTTTTAACTTATTTCTAATACTGTATACTGTATATTTACTATAGCCATGAGAGGGGTTTGCAAAAGTGAAAAAAGGAGTCACATGTACAGAGCATACTTTCTTTATGTACCTTACCTTTCCATTTTTCTCATGGCATCAACAGCATCAAAACGTTTCTTTTCTTTAACCACTCTTGGCACCCCGTATACTCCAAGGTCATTAAACATTCCATAGTCAGCACCTGGCACCATTTGCTCCCTACGAGGAGGACGGAGCTGACCTCTGAAACAACATGGCATTAGACACTTTTTTATATTACGTAATCTTTTCAAACAAGCAAAACCAATTGTCTCTTAATTTTATTGTATGTATTGCCTAGGTTTGAACAGTCAAAGTGATTCTCATTAAAATTTACTTTTCAATTTATTTTTGCAAATTTTAGATTTTTTCATAATTTACATAAGGTATTGTTATAATCTATAGTATCACATCTACTGTTCCATAGAACTAAGGTCGTTATTTTGAATTTACGGTCACAATAATATAAGAAGTGTTATACAGTATGCATATCACGAACACGCAACTCACACAACTCAAACTAGCTGAGGGTTTACTGCATATTCATTTTTGTATTTACCTGTGGGGTCCATGGTCATATATGCGGCAAGGATATATCAGAATGGGATATATATCAAAGAGTTCCTCATTCTTGTCAATTTGATCTTCTAGTTGTGTCATTGGAAGCACAATATCCTGGAACACCTAAAAATGACCAGCTAAATTTGTACAATGAATTCAAAATACACAGAATAGTTAAACATCAGTCTAAACAATTTTGATACAGGTATCCCTCATTATCCTATGTACGCACTCCAAAATTTTTATTCTTACTCCTCTTTTTTCAATATTCAAAGGTAATCTTCGTTTATCCAAAAAGGTATTCAGATAAAAATTTCAAATACAGTACAGTACTGTAAATTCAAATTCAAATCAGCCTAACCCTCCTCACCTCCTTGTGGTAAACCTTGAATGCCCTCCAATAAGGTAATGTACCAACTGTGTAAGACAATTGAAGTTTTGGGTGAAACACATAAAACATCAGATAAATTTAATTTCTATGGAAAAAATTCTCTGTACCATGAATGAAATCTCTAATAAAATATGGAAACACTTGTAGAAAAAATGTAAAAATAAATTTAGGCCATGGAGAAAAATGATGAAATAACAAATCTTAGGAGAACCAGTTTCTAAGATCCTCTCAGCACTTGTAAACACATCTGTTGTCCATTATATATCACAGTACATGTATACTTTTTTTTTTAATTATTTATTGGGCACTCCCCTACATCCTTGTGTAAGGTGAAGAGCAGAAGTGTTTACAGTGCCCAACAGGGAAGCATGCTAAGTTCATGCTTGCCTTTATGTCTCATGAGTTAAGGGCATAGAAGCCTGAAGAGTCAATGGTTTTATGTCATCAAGTTATTGGAAGCTCCAACAACTTGTCCCTGAATACGAATTCGCAACTTTTGATTTACACCAGGTACCTACTTTACTGCTAGGTGAACAGGGACTAATGGGGGCTAGGAAGTATGTCCAAACAACTTCCACCGGCCCGGGAATCGAACCCGTGACATCTCGCTTGCGAAGGCAAGAGCGGCACCACTCTACCACCAGCACCCCAAACATGTATACTGTACAGTAACAGTGCGTGATTGCACTCATCTTTTATCTCTCGGTATCATCATTAATACTTGCTACAATGGCTCTAAACAAATTAAGCTGTGTGAAGGGGAAGCCAGGTGCCTACACTTATGACAAGAAAGTGAAAATTCTAATAAGAGTTAAAAGATTGAGCGAGCTATAACCTTCCATGATGATTAAGTATTACGAACTAATGTGGTATATACAGTACCTGCATATATTTTCATGTTTAAAAAAATTTGCATTCAATCCTTATTGTAATGAAGTACAGTACTGTAGTTAGAGATTTTTATTGTTAAATTTATTGGGTTTAGGGATGGAAATTCAGGGTCCAGTATACATCCCCATTTTCCCCCTTTATAGCCTTTATTTCTGCAGATTTGGTGTCTGCATTGTTATGTAGGAATGGAACCCAAAGGTGAAATTGAGGCTGTGCTGTATACAACATAAATTATTTGTCACCTCAAATTTCTGTTAATAAACTCTCAACATTTTATGTATATAGTAGAAACAATGATATTCAGATATTACAGTTAATACTCCAAGAAATAACCAAAAAGACAAAGAAATACTGTACAAAACAAAGAGGAACAAAGTCTTGAACTAAAAAAAATACAAAATAGGACCTACCTGCTTTGTAAAAGTTATTGCTCTAACACCGGGTGTGGTGGTGAATTTAAGGAAGGCAATTTTGGGTGGCAAGAGCCAACCAAGAAAGAATCTGAAGATTGGGTTGTTGCCAAAAGGAATCATTGTTTCTATCACCCAAAATATTGACTTGTTGTGGCGAAGGAGATAGTCCTTCAGTGGGATATATTCATAATCTTTACCTGTCTTCAAGAACCCTTCTGCATGCTTATAGAACCAAGGTTTGTGCCAAGCTGTTACTCGATTGATCTGAAAATTTTAAGTTTATTCATTATTGTCAAGTAATTAACATATAATCTGAAATTTTAATGAATTTCTTCAGAGACATCATCCCAGAAAACAAAAGGGCTTGCATAGTATCTAACTTAAAAGAGTTTTAATTGTACTGCTTTTCCTTTAATTTATTATATACTGTACCCCTTCAACATCTCTACATATATCCCTGAGTGAACACCTTGATTAGTAAAGTGGGATAGTGGGGTGACTATGATAGTATAATAAAAATAAAATAAAAAAAGGAGAAGGGCTGCTAAGCTTTAAGAAACACGGAAAAATTATACACCATTGAAGATCCTAAAACATGATCCTTGAGAGCTTTTCTTCAATTAATGTATAATTACCTTATGTTGTTCAGTATCTGGTACATCAGCAAAATTCCCAACCATAATAACAGCTTCTTCTCTGTTGTAAACAGTAGCCTCCAGATAATCAGGAGTGGGGCGATTTTTGTCTAATGCTCCAGACAAATCCCGCATCATGTCACAATACTGCTTTTGGCCTTTGACTGGGATATATTCCAGTTTAAGATGAGGCTGAAATTATTCATTCACTCTTAACATAATATTATACAGTACAGTATCCACAAAAATTATGTTCAAGCCAGTTGCATTTATTTGTAGTAATAAGATATAATTACTGTTTTTACATTAGCATCTCGGGGGTATTTATATGTCTTATGGTACATTAACTGTGGCATCATGTACTACAGTATAATCAATACACAAAAAACATACATAAGTCAGAATTCAATAAGTATTGTTATAGCTAAGAAATTGCAATCAATTTTATTATTCAATATAATTTCAGAATTTATTTTCTGATAAAACCTGTAACCTTATTCTTAGTACAGTACAGTACTCTTAAATGAGAAGATTTAGTCAAATTAAAAAAAGTAATAATTGCCCAAATATAAAACGCTGCCTGATTTAGCAGTTTCTTAATACCTGTACAGTGATCCCTCGGTTAACGAGCGCCTCGGTTAACGTGATTTTGGTAAACGAGTTACCTTCCTTAAGATTCTTAACTTCGGTTAACGAGCAATCCCTCGATTAACGAGTTTTTTACAAGCCGACCTCAACATGTTTTCACTTGCATTTGGCGGTCCACCAGCTGTAGTATTAGTCCACCAATACAGTAATCGGTTTTAGGGCTTAAATTTCTTACTATTTTAGTAAATATCAAGAAGTTTATACTATTCAATAATTTTAAAAGTTTAATACAGAGTATTAATATTTTTTAGTCATTTTAACAATTATTGAACATAATTGAAGGTAAAGAAACTAGTTTCTGGCACGCCATCCAGCCTGTTAGCACACAAACAGGCGTTAGTCTATCTCTCTTTTCAGTGAAGGTAACATATTGCTTGAGACTCTCTTCAACTAAATGCTTTTTTCTGTGTTTCCAAGCAAATTATTGGTCATTTTGAAATTTATTTTACATATTGACAATATATAATGCAGTGCAGTGTTGATTTAAAGAAAATAATCTTGAATTACACCAAGAGAACTAAAATTTTATGGGTGAAATGGCACCATGGGGTGACTTCTCTTCCACCCCAATGCCTTCTCTTCTCCCTTCTCCTCCACCCCCATTCTAATTCCCATCATCATCATCATCATCATCCAGGAGCCTTCTACATACCCATCTCAAAGTAAGTGTGCTTTTCTACATTTTTTGTTGAATTTAGGCAATTTTCTGTGAGCTGGAACCAATTACCCAAAAACCCATTGAAACAATGGTTTCGGTTAAAGAGTTTTTCAGTTAACGAGCAACATGCTGAAACGAATTGTGCTCGTTAACCGAGGGACCACTGTACTCAGATGTATCTTACTTTTGCTGTTTAACTGCAACATCATCCAAACTATGACTCAAAGTGTGTCAACTCACCTTTATCTTAATAATTTTTAGCTCCAGCTCTACTAGGAACCCAAGTGTGCCATGTGACCAGGGCAATGTGTAATAAAGGTCACTGTATTCATTGTCTTTGGTGGCTTTAACCAGCGAACCATCTGCCAGAACCACCTCATAAGCCACTATACCCTCTTGATACAGTCCAATCTGGAAATAAAACAAAATTAAGTACAGTACAGCACATTACTTTTTTCATTCGGTCACTAGAATTTAAGAACTCGGTAGCCACCAACCTTAAATGTAAATAAAAACCTGAAATGTGAAATTCTTCCTAAATTATTTTATTCATACACAGCAGTAGAAGATAAAAAGTTTCAAGACCAACATTAACTCTTTGAGCATTCACAAAATAATTTTGGTTTCTAGTGTACCTAACCTAATACAAAGCACTTGTTCATGTTTTTACAATACTGTACTTGATATCTCATGATGAAAGCAATGAATTAGGATCAGCCACAATGACAAGGTGGATAGTAACAGTAAAAAAAAATGGAAAAACAAGAAAACTTGAATGAATTTTTATCCCCCATCTTTGATAAAATGTGTCACTTGTGTGGGGTTGGATCCTGTGTTGACAAAACTTAAGTGTAGGGCCTAGGCTAATAACCAGATTTGTGTGGCTTTTAGTTTAATTTTACTTTATCCTCTTTACCACTGATCAACTCATTAGCTGCTTGGGTGGTCAGTCACGTCTTTGTTATGGAATGTTAGCAAAAACTGGGCATGCACTGGTTCCAGAATGTATCCCTACCTGTGACATTGTTTGTTTCTCCATACTTCTTACATGGTGATGTTGAATTTTCATTTATATTTTCCTAAGTTTCTGTTATTATAGCATTACAATGGTCCCTGCAAGTAAAGTGGAAAAGGTATTTCTTCCAAGGGTCAAAAGCATAAAATATCTTGGTATGACACACACACACACACACTACTACACCTTTTCACATATACGTTGAAACATTGTTACTGTAACTGTTCGTTCATGCTAACGGAAGTGACTGACATAAGTTATGAAGTCGACAGACGTGAACAATAAACCGACAGTCTACATATAGTTTGAGAATGTAACAATTGGAGAATGACATACCACCAACAGTTATTTTAGATTGTCATTCAATATGTGTTCTGTCATTCGGTTATGAAATTTGGCAAATAGTTATGTAACAATGTCTCAACGGATATGTGAAAAGGTGTACTACTACTACTTTGCTGTCACTCGGAATCAAGTATGACGATCCTCCAGCTATGATACAATGATATGAGTTATTAAGGATGTCACCTTCATTGGCGAGTTTTAAGGTGATTAAAGAGGCCGATACGGGACCAGCAGAGTCGATCACAGAAGTTGCACATGTGGATGGCTCCATCTACTGCGAGATGGGCAGCAGCAGCGTCTTTCCGGCATTGACGCTTGTCTGCCTCGGTTTGCAGGCGGGCTAACTTGAAAGTATTGACACCTTCTCGTGTGGTGTTCCTCCAAGCGTTACGATGTGGAGTAATCGTCTCCCAGGTGAGGGGAATCAATTTGGCAGTTTTTTAGGTTTGTCTTTAGACTCTCCTTGTACCTTTTCAGTTGCCCGCCAGCGTTACATTTACTATTCATTACATGACTGTAAAATAGCTGCTTTGGCAGTCTACTGTCGACCATGCGGGTAACATGGCCAGTCCAGCATAGTTGTTCATGGATAATGGTAGCCTCGATGCTCCTACAGTTGATGTCAGCAAGAATACGTGCATTTGTTCTCTTGTCTTCCCAGTGAACTCGGTGGATGGAATGTAAACTACATTGGTGAAAGTTTTCAAGTGCCTTGAGGTACCTCCTGGATGTGACTCATGTCTTGCTGCCATATAGCAGGGTAGAGAGGACCACTGCTCAATATACGTGTAACTTTGTAGATAATTTCAGCTCCCTACAGCTGAAGACACGGTTTCGGAGTCTGCCAGAGGCTTGAAATGCACATCTGATCTGATGCTGAATCTCTTCATTGATGTCCTCGGTGGTGGACAGGTGGGAGCTGAGATACCGAAAGTGGGAGAGGGTAGTACCATTAAGGTGAATGGATGTGTGTCTGAACCAGGGGCAGGTTGAAAGAGAATATGTCTTACCTATTGTACAGTCGGGGTCAAAAGTCTTGAACACTTGACAGTATTTGGCATGTAAGTACCCGAAGATCTTAGATATTAATGAGAGTTTTATTCTATTTTGTGGTTCAGGCATAATATGTGATGACAAGTAGTGTTAATAGTACAGTATATCCCAATCATATATGTATAACTCAGAAGTAGATGCCAGATATTGCTAAGTGTTCAAGACATTTGACCCCGACTGTATATTCACCTCAAGGCTGAAGTGTGCATACGCATATGCGTAGGTGTTCAGGACCTTCTGTAGGTCGTGTTCAGAGTGAGCAACAAGGGTGAGGTCGTCTGCATACTGAAGTTCAGCAATGGAAGTTGCCGACACATTTTTCTTGCCTGGAGTCATCTTATGTTGAAAAGACCCCCCTTCACCTGGTACTCAATGCCCACCCCGCCGGCTGAATTGGCACTGGCATGGGTAAGGAAGGCAGCCAAGAAAATGGAAAAGAAAGTTGGTGCCAGTACACACCCTTGTTTAACCCTCGTTTGGATGGTGAAGAACTCAGACTGGGTGCCATTGTGCAGGACATTGCCATTCATGCCATTGTGGAGTTGCCTCACAATGGCAATAAATTTTTGGGGGCAGCCAAAACAGCTGAAGGTCCACTAGACGGCTTCCCTGTTGACGGAGTTGAAGGCCTTGGTTAGGTCGATGAAAGCCTTGTACAGGTCAGGGTCCTGTTCTCTGCACTTTTCCTGTATCTAGTGGGCAGCAAAGATCATGTCAGTAATGCCACATGATGATCTAAAGCCACATTCAGATTCTGGGAGGACGTTTTCCGTCTCAGGAAGAGGTCTGTTTAGGAGGACTCGGGCAATAATCTTGCCAGCTACGGACACCAGCGAGATCCCGCGGTAGTTGCAACAGTCTGACCAGTCTTCCTCGTTCTTATAAATATTGACGATGGAGGCGTTTTTAAGAGCTTGGGGGATTTCCTCCTTTTCCCATGTATTCTCCAGGAGAGAATGGAGACGGCTGGTAGCAGAGGTCCTCCTGCTTTATACACCTCGACTGGGATTCCATGAGGCCCTGAGGCTTCGTTATTTTTCATCTGTTTAATGGCAGTAACTACCTCATCCAGGGATGGAGGATAGCTGAGGTGGGTCAGCTCTGGATGCTGAGGGACCTATTGGGTAGTCAGGACATCCACATCAGTGTTTCGGCTGAGCAGTGAATGGTAGTACGCTTTCCAGCGCTGAAGGAGGCCTTCATCGTCTTTAATTATGGAGTTACAGTCGGATGAGCGGAGGGGGCTGCACCAAGAGTTATTGGCCCATAAAATGTTTTGGTGGAATTGAAAAATTTCACATCTTGTGCTGATCTGCAAATTTTTATGTTTCATGTGCTTCATTTTTAAGCCAGTCATTCTTTAGATTGCAAAGTTCCCGCTGGGCCGCAGCTTTCTTCTTGCAGAAGGTATCAGCTTTGGTCCGAGACTGAGGGTTGTTCTGCCAGGAAGTTAAAGCAGCACGTTTATCATTGATGAGTGCATTGATTACTGGGTCATTTTCATCAAACCAGTCCTGATGTATTCTTTCGATCTGACCGAGTGTTTCTCTGCAGGTTTTTGTCATGACAGTGTTGAGAATATCCAAATCAGCACACAAACACACCTCTCATTCTACATCTCACCTAAATGTAGAATCACCCGGACCTTAGCCTCTATTCAAAATTCCACTCGCCATATGGGATGGATAGGGTGTGTAAATTTTGACTGATGTGATAAGTAGTACAGGTAATTGATCACCATTTAAGATTGTCCACAGTAATCGATCAATTAAAGCAAAGTTTTCAAGTACACCACCTGTACAACTGTACTTATATGACAAGAAAAACTTTGTCTAGGTGAGAAATTTACCAACATAAAACAGAACAAAATTATCCAATTTATTTTTAAGAATTCCAAATACAGATTGCTGTATCACAGTACTGTATTAACAGGAACTTATCTCTACACTCCACCTTGTCTGTACTGTACCTTCACCTGAGGTAATAACAATTTTGTATAGTATTACAAGGTATGTGCTGGAAAGGTTTTCATATAAACAAGGAATCTTACACAAATACAATACTGTATGTAGTTTAAGTTACAAAATCCCTCAGGTATGAAGGAATTAAGTATTGTACAGTGAAGTCTCAATAACTTGTGGGTTAGATAGCCACCAGAAAACACCATGAATTATCAAATTGAAACTTATAGTCTAATTTATTTAAATGGAAATAATTAGTTTGGTTCCAGAGGCAAATAAAATACCCATACACTATTCCAAAACTGCTTTAACCCTAGACAGCAAAAGTCACTTCACTGTCACCAAAACAGAGTACAATCTGTTAGTGACATTAGTGATGTCCTCTCACTGAATGGGGAAAAAAATCGATGATAAGTAACAACAACAAAACTGAGTTACATGATCACAGGCAGATGTGATCACCATGGAACAAAGTGCAGGACTATAGTGCACCAGGTGGTAGCGTGGTAGCACGTGGGTAGATGATGCTGCAGATGACAAGTTCAGTGAGAGATGCATTCCATATTCTGTGTGTCAGCCACTTTGGCCAGACAATGACCATTGTTCATGCAATTTTTTAATCTTAAATAGGGAGATGGTCTTAAGACATCAACATTATTAAAGCAAAATTACGTAAATCGGGTTACCTGTATTGAAGATAAAAACCTCTTAAAATACTACATAAATGTTAGTGGTGCCTGACTTACACTGTTATTCAAAATACTGTATTTGAAGAAAGTTCTATTTTTAAAAGCCTTTTCAGTTATACAGTACTGGTTACATGAAAATCTAATGATGCTTACTTTGTGTGAATATGTGGTCATCCCAACACCCATAGCCAGGCCCCCTAAGGTAGCTTCTGCAACCTCCAGGCACACAGCCAGAGTATAGCCTCGGGGCACTAAGAAAGCTGTGGCCTGACCTACGCTCACCATGGGCTCCACTCGGATGGTCATGTGGGACTCTCTCAGTTCTAGGATGTCATATAAGGGAATGCTGATCTTGTGACACAAATCCTGTAAGATCAAATTATATTGCATTCATCAATTCCATAAAATATAGTCCATAAGAGATATAGGACTAACAACTCCTAAAACACTGGCAGAAAAATCCTGCAAGCTGGTTTGGTTCTCACTTCAGTAAAGTTGTTGAAAATTGGTGAAAAGAAAAATAGACAGGTTTAAACATGGAGGCTGCTTCAGCAAGCACATACTGTACATGAGGGTAAGTTAGAAAGAATGGACACAAGAAAAGACTGACATTATAAAATAAAGATTACCTACTGGTAAATGTTTTTTATTCATCTGTCTTTCTCTCTTTCTGTAACTTCTATTACATTAGGCCTTTGAAGCATTTGTGATGAATGTTAAACACTGACAAAAAAAGTAACTACAGTATAAAAGTCGAATAAGCAAGAGCAGGTAACAAAAACTTTTGAAGTGGAGAGATGTGGTTGTGAATCTTGACTGATTAATAATAATTATCAATGTAAATACTGTACATACTTTATAATTATCTTGAGCAATGCTTGTCAACCCTGATAAATGAAGCACTTGATACATTTTTTACATATTTTTAACCAACCTTCCTGAAAAAAGTTGTGGACAAAGACTGCCAATTTGGACGGGCTGTGCACATCAGTTTTCTTTCTGCCTTTGGATGTTTATTCCATCTCAATACCTGAAATATGTAAAATTTCAGTTCTGAAATATTAATTAATGTGTCCAAATTTTATGAAAACCAACAGGGCAAAATTGTGATATACTCTGTACCAATATGATAAATAAAATACTAAAATAATAAAGGCTTATCTATTCTCAGACAAATTGTAATCACTTGTTACATTCATATACAGTGTAGCGTTAGCGCCATCCTTCATTAAAAATTTTTATTTTATAATACAGTATAATATTCAATATTTTATGTTCAGTACAAACAAAAATAATTTAGGGACCCAATGGGTAAGTGGATACTGTACAGCATTTGCTTCCTGACATGAATTAATGGTCTGCACCTAAGGCCAAATGGGTACCTAAATTTATGGTTGGGAAGTGTTGGTGATACGATACAGCGGTAATGTGCTTATCTTTCGCCAATATGTTAAGGGTTCGATTCCTGCTTGGTCCGGACACATTTTGAAAAGGGTGTTATCTAGTGTGACCCTATCAAATTTCACAAGTTTCCTGGTCTCTGGTTTCCTCCTGTACCAACCTCCCAAACAGCTGGTAAGTGGTGAAATTATTAAAAAAAATAAAGAATTAAAAGTGGAAGCAGTTGAGTGCAGTGCCAGCCACATTCATCCTTGCATACCAAAGGCTAATACAGGAACCTTTCAATTTTTAGAATACTGTAATGCACATGGTTTATTTACACTTTTTTTAAATTTATGTTTGGAATAATCAGGCAACTGACAAACATTATCATTGGGCTAGCAGCACGATGGTGTTGCAGTGCCAGTGCCATACGAGAAGCGTGTGTACACATAGTGGGTATGCAGTTTGCCGCCTTGCAGTCCTTAGTGCACGGATACAGTACTGTATACAGTATAGTAACGGAGTGCTACAGTATTTTGTGCTATAGTATACTGTACTGTATAATGTACAGTATTGCATGTGTTTTGCCCCTTGCATCATGCCACCAAAGCACCCGTTAAGTTCTCCTGGTACCAGTGGTGTTAGAAGCATAAGGCCATCATCATTGAGATTAAGATGAATGTGCTCAAACATTATGAGACGTAGGCAAACAGCTGATATTACACATGCCCTTGAAGTTAATAATTCTACTTTACAGACTATCAATGATAATGCAGAGAAGATCAAGGAAAGTTCCAAAAGTGGACATATAATCAGTGCATCAAAATCCTTGCATTCCTGACGTTCAATTATGGAGAGAATAGAAGGAATGTTGAGCACATGGATCGAACACCAAACTCACTAAAATGTTACCATCAACATGCTTGTGATACAAGCAAAGACCCAGAGTACTGTATTTTATATTTCCTGGTATGTGTATACTGTAGTTTTTCACTGGTGTAATACTGGGTACAGTATATTGTCTTAATAATGAAACCCCCTAATCTCCATTATTTACATTGTTTGATTTATATATATATATATACATTTTTTTTTACGACCATTTTCATGAATGTAATTATCAAGCAAATTGAGAGGTTCCTGTACGCTATTCAGTTTATAGTAAAGTATCCACTCCACTTTTAATGGGCTGTCAGGCCTATGGGACCCTCTTTAATATTTTACACACTTCAGATGACCAATTGAACATTGATCTTAGTATAGTTACCTGACTCTGAATTGTTCTAACTCGTTCATCATGTTTTTCAGGAGCAGAGATAAATTTGCGGATGATCCAAAGTCTTAGTTGTATGAGAGCATCAAAGATAAGGGAGAGAGGAAGAACTACCAACACCACAATGAGGCCACGGTGGTCTTCCATCCACCGTGCAATGCGCTGTTTTAGATCCATTTCTGAACCCAATACTATACTCTCATCACCTGCAATTAATTTATAAAATATGACCTAGGCATATAATATTGTACTGTATATGATATAAAGTTTGCCTCAGCATAAATGGAACTTTCAAATAACTAACTAACTCAGTCAATGTATCTGAAGCAATATTATATTCAGAAATTATCTCATTTAGAAATAAAATGTTATCAGTCATTGAATATCTTGACTCTTGGGGGTAACTCCTTTCTTCAGAGTAGACATAAATTACATCATTATAATGAAGATGTTTATAAAATGATATAAGGTGTCTGTAAGTTGGAAAATATTGTGTGAACAGATATGCTCCATTTATCATTTGACTTTTAGTGTGAAAAGAGTTAATAACAGTGTTAGTACAAATACATGGGAAATAACTGTACTCTACTCTTACTTAATTTTCATATCCTTTACAGCATAGAGTACAGATACTTGCTTACTAAAGTCTCTGTCTCCATAAGTCAGCTAAAAGAAAAGTTATAGAGAATCACATTAAGAAAACTTTTAATATTTGGCTTGAGGATTCATAAATGTACAGTATTTTTAAAGTTAGCCTTTTGTTTTTGTTTTCATTGTACCTATACTGTATGAGGTAAAGTTATTGTAGTTCTTAGTTTTGAACATTACTGACTGTGGAGAATATTGATAGTGTAATATATTTCATAGGTTGTACCTAATCGGCTCTAACAACACCCAGACAAAGTTCAGAGTATTGAAAATTGACCACACAGAATCACACTCATTGAATATTACCTTGTCATCCATAATAACTTATCTTTTAGCTGACATATGGAGATAGAGACTTTAATTATTATGTTCCTGAATGACCACACTTGGCCTTTCAGATTTTCTTTATTGTACTGCAAACTAATCTGATAATGTGTGTCTTTCAGTGATACTAATCTGATAATGTGTCATGCAGTGTAGAATTTTAGTCTGCTAACTGGGACGACACTCATGACAGTATCCAAGCAGAAGGGGATCATCTTGATTAATAAAGGCTGGGAGAGTCATTAGTTATTTGCATGCATAAACTGCAGCTCATAACACAGCTGTGTCAGCCAGTGTAACTAAATTGTCCATAAGATTCTAGTGTTAGAATATGGGTCCCTTCTAAAACCTGACTGTGATCCCTGGGCCCCTGGAAATATTATATGTGATCCCTGGGCCCCTGGAAATATTGTTTGTGATCCCTGGGCTCCTGGAAATATATTATGTGATCCCTGGGCCCCTGGAAATATTATATGTGATCCCTGGGCCCCTGGAAATATTAACTGTGATCCCTGGGCCCCTGGAAATATTATATGTGATCCCTGGGCCCCTGGAAATATTATATGTGATCCCTGGGCCCCTGCAAATATTAACTGTGATCCCTAGGTCCCTCATCTGCAATAAGAGCTAAACATATTAGTAACAGTCAACATATTACTAATACGTTTAGTCATATTTTGAAAAATATAAAATGACTTACCCTTCTCAAGAGAAACTTGATCACCACATACAGGTACTGTACTAAAAGCTCAGCAACAAGAGAGCACAACCTCTCTAATCTTACTTATAAGCCCATTGACTTATCACTCTTTATCTAGTAACAGGCCGAAGGTCTACAAAACTACCCATATTATCATATTACATAAACATACAGTAAACTATAAATACCCTATTATCTATTTGCTTATAGTATACCCTGTATGCATTTTCTTTTTAGACAATCTAAAAAGTGATATGGTACTACAATATACTGATACAGTATAGTACCTGTAATAAGATTCCTTATCAATAACAGCTCTGTATTTAATATATAAAATTTTAATACAGTACTGTACTCTGAACAGATCACCTGATAATTAGATACAGTACCTAGCTTACTTCACCTGAATATTAACCACCCTAATGCTTTCTAACTTACTTTTATCCTCTTCACCACTGATCGGCTCGGTAGCCGCTTGGGCGATCGGTCACAGGGGTCCACAAATCACAATGTTCCGGTCATAAGGCAGTGACCCTTACTAATCTTCTTAATCCAAAGAAATTGACCATGCCATCTCTTAAGCACAGCAGCTGTCCGTAGTCAGGTCATAGGGAAAGATGACCCAACCTTCTCCTGGTTACAAATCTTCTTAATCACAAAATTATCCAGTTTGTACATACCATTACTCAACTTCATATTGACAGATTCGGTATGTTTAATGAGACTGGATTCTATAATGTTCCTACTGACAATTGAATTTTACTACCTGTTTGTACAATAAAGGTAAATATTTAGTGTATTACTGTAAACCTAGCAGGAGAAAACGTATTATGACGTCACACACTTCGCGCCACCTGTGAGTAGAGGAACACAACACTCCTCTCAGTCAGTGTTTTGTTTACGGTGGTGAGGACGAGAGGCATGTAAGGCGTTCCTCTCAACGAGTGGAATTTAGTATAATATGTCGCCTAATGATGAAAAGGATACTCCTCTCTTGCCGTGGGATAATTTCAGCCGTTGGGTCCATGCGATATGTGTCGTCACATTTGATCTGGAGCTGGGACAGGCTATGGAGGTAAGAGTTAAGATTGGAAACTCGCTCTTTACAACAGCTTCTTATCCAGTTACTTTACTTTATCCTCTTCACTACTCATCAGCTTTACTAGCTGGTCGGTCTGTTTTCTGTTACACACTGTTGACTAGGACTGGACATGAGCAGACTCTTTGACAACCTGAACATGTGGCAGTGTTGGTCAAGCCCGGACTTGAAGCTCACACTTGGTTTAATACTCTGGAACACTGATTCGTATTAACTGGCAATTTTAGAAAAATATTCTGTGGAGGAAAACTTATTTTTTACCTCAAAGATATCCCCTGAATGGTGGAAAAAATTAAAATTTCGTAATTTAGTTTTTCAAAGTATTTGTTACAGTGCTGTATATGCATAGATCCTCAAAAGTTAAATTGTGAGTTTACGCTAAACACACTTACCCATAACAAAAGCCCTACCCCTGGTGGCCGATGAACATGTTATCCATTCCATACAGACATGGGTTAATATGTCGCTTATCATTCATTGTTAGTTGTAAATCAATGTTAAACCCAGTTTGTCTGAATTCCCAATTGGTCAGTTGCAAGGAAGCTTTTGATCGGTGGTTCCGTGACTGATAGACCTAGTGTGTACTTTGGCTCATAGGTGGTTCTCTGGCTGACGGGCTGCGCTATAAATGGGTGAGTTCAAAGTTAATTTTTTTTTTTTAGGATATTCGGTATAAGTAAATACTTTCCATCATCTATTGACAAATGCTTCTGATGGTAGTCCTGTAGCAGGTGGCTAACACCAGGAGTTGTTCGATTACATTCATTATGTCCACATGTTCTTTGGATGTTAATGGGTAATAAAAATTATATGACAATGTACAGAGCCAAAGAACCTAACCAACCAAATAAACCTACTTAACTTCTAAGCCAGGGGGCTCTGTCCCCCCCAGACCCACCTGCCATATTAAACACAAAGTACATACTTTCATATCTGGTGCTAATGAAAGCAATTTTCTTGCAGTGGGTTGGTGTAATTTTATGTTTTTATGTGGATGTAAGATTACACTTGGACTGAGTGGCTTGGTTGTTGCACAGAAACAAAGAGAGATGACACGCACCAACACCGCAGATTTTTTGAAGGAATATTTACTGTAACTAATTAATTTCTTCACATACAAAGCATGTGCAGACATCATTTTTAATGACATATGATCAGTTTTTCACCATGTTTTACCCCACAATTTCCCTCATCCTTCATACCCTGCCCACTACAGGTGATTTATGATTGTAGATAGAAAAAAAAAAGCAATATTGCAGTAAACAGCAACAACAGAATTCCGGAAATTCACTACACTCAATCGATAGAACTATTTTTCTATGATAATTTTCTTATACAGTATTTCATTAGGTTTGGTAACACCATTTTTTTATCAGATTCTTTGGTTGCTGTAATTTGCAATTTTATAAAAACAAATAAATAAATACTTATAATTAAAATAAAAAGTTGTCTTCATTTTTATAGTTATTGTTATCCAAAGAACATGTGTGGAAAAAAGGAACATAATTGAACTACTGGTGTTAGCTCTCTGCTCTACTATTAGCTACCCTTCTGATAGACCTTTCCATGCCATACCTAACCAAACCTACCATATTTAACATAAATTAACCTGGAAGTGTCTACTAGCTGGGAATTCCTGGTAGCTACATAGCCAGATGTTAAGTTACAGTACTGTATACAGTACTTGTATTGGAAAAATCATGTAGGTAATGATTCGATTGTGCACATCCACAAGTTACTAACTAAAATATATAAATTTTTTTTATCTTTCATCATGTTTTAATTGAATTTGACTTTCATTTCTGTCAAAAATGATCAGTTATGAAAATAACTCCCCCCACTACCTACAATTTGGATTCTCCAAAGCATGCAGGGCTTTGAAGTAGAGGGAAAGGTAAAGGTTTGTTTTATTCCATAGCAGAAATTTTTATTTGGAACCACAATGGGTCCCCACAGTTACAGTAATTCCAAAAGCAGATTTGATTTGTGTTGTATATATATACAGTTCAGGTTGGACTTCGTTAATCCAGGACCCGATAGTCAGACAGCTTTGATGGTTCGGGACAGGTATCAGTAGGCCTATAATATACAATTTTCTCTCTGTTTTTTTGATAATCTACTTATTTCTGTGTCACAGTACAGTAAACTTGTGCCATTGCACTAACACTTTGTCATAAAGAGTTCCAGTAAGCCTGGGTTAGATTTATGCTGATGTAACCTGTATTGGTGCTGGTAATAGTACATTTTATGCATTATTTTGCCTTTATTTTTTAACTCGGCTTCGTTGGTTTGGAATTTTCGGTAATCCGGAACCGGTCTGGTCCCAAGCTTCCCGGATTAGCGAGGTCCAGCCTGTATAATGACTCTTGATATCTGTTTCATTTATATTGAAGTTTTTAAACTTGATATATTTTTCTGAAGAAACATGATATATAAAAAATATTACTGGTAAGCTATTTGGTGTGCCTTAATTTGGTGTGCCACTTACCATCTTGTTCATATTTTGCAAATAAATTATGGAAGGTATTTGCTTAGCACCAATGTTTCATTATACAGGGTATAGATACCTTAGTGTCATTGACCATCGTTTGTTACTACTGAATTGGTATGTAACTACAGTACAGTATTTTTTTTTCCGAGGTGAAAAAACTTGGTTTCAATATTTTATTAATACTGTAAACTGTACACTGTACTGCAAAAGATAATGCTTCAGCTCATTATCAGTCTCAGTGACCTGTTTCTTAATGTTTAAGTTGTATTTCTATCCAAATATAACTTCATTCTTGTTACCCAGTAACCACTGGCCAAGGAGTCATCATTGTCCATAAGACCTATGCTATTACCTTCATCAATAATTCCTGTGTCAACTCATTGATCCACGGATGGGGAAAGACAAGCCTTCTGTGAGAGAATTTTGGTAATTTTTTTTTTTTTTACGTGGAATAGGCTACCCGGGCACAGGTCATTGACCCACAACGGGGCCTAGGGGGCAAAAAAATAAGAGTAAAAATAAATTAAAAATAGAAAAGAAAAGGATTATATTAATCTACACCACGATTATGCCGGAAAACCAGCTTTTTGAAGTGAAACATTGTATGAGTGTGGAAACACAAAAGAAGGCAGAGCATTCCACAGCTTGGCTGTGTGAGGAAAAAAGGATGTACTAAAACGGGTTACTCAAGTGAGACCGACATACACAGAGAAACGGTGGACACCGCGGGCAAGATGATTGGTACGAGGCCGCGGCCTTGCTGGCAGTACACAGGATGCCAAATCCACCGATCATTGCCCGTTAAAGTACCTGTAAAAGAGAGAGAGTGAAGCAGCATTGCGACGGAGAGAAAGGGAAGAAAGAGGGCTGAGGTTACCCAGGAGTGTATGAATGACGTGTGAGGGAAGTTAATATGGGATGTGTTTACAGCTTCGGAGGTATTAAAGCTGTCATCCTCATTGTGAAGAAGGAAATAAACAACCTATCCAAGGAAGTAGGATACATGAACATGTTCACTCTCACCAAAAACTTCTCGAATGCTATTAGCACTATGCAATCTGAAACCATTCCGAGACGACAAGCCCCTTTCTGCTCAGTTTCACATCTATCGTGTCCAGGTGTTCGAGAAGTTTTTGTTGAGAGTGTATATGTACTGTACACTACAGTACAATGAAATTGAAGAAGCTTATGTTTCACTAGTTCTTGGATCCCATCCACAAAAGCTAACTAATAAAGAACAAAACAATTAGAAATACAGAGAGCAATTTAAAGACGTGAATAAGTATGAAAGAGAAACACCTGGTCGATATTTCACAAGGAAATTCATGGTTCAAGCATTTCAGGTGATTAATGATGGATTACAAATTTTCAGTGGGGGATGACGCCTCTAAATGAGAAATGAGTTCCAAAGTGATTAGGGTAATAGAAGATGCTCTGAAGTGATATGAGAAAAAATATCAAGAGAAGGAAAAAGGAAGTGTGCAACTAGCAGTGGGTGTTGTTGTTTTCATGGTGAGAAACATCAAACAATAGGATCAGACTTATCAAGAGGATGCTTTATAGGCAGGAGAGTCAGAGACAACAGAAGGTCAACCTGTCTGCCAAAACAGTATGGCTGTGCTTCGCACAAACTAGTACTGTATGCCATGTTTCCACTGCAGCTGCGATGTGAAGTAAAGCTTCGTTAATAAGTACAGTACAGATATTTATAAGGGGTGGTAACTTTTTGTGTACCTGTATTTTCAGCGTACTGTATTGTACTGACTAATTTACGTTTACTTGGCCACTGTATATAAACTTATGTTAGGTGTTATGTTATGTTAGGTGACTTTGTGTAAGGTTTAGCCTGTTGAGGGTAATAATGTAACAGTTTGCTGTCACAACAATGATGCATGAGTGTACAAGGTAACAAGTCAACAAGTCCCTCCCGCCTTATTGTCATTAAGCCTCGAGTTTGGGGGTTATCATACATCTACACTTGAGTTAATAGCATGGAACAGTCTGATACTGAGAGTGCAATATTTAATTTGAATTAAAATGTTCAGCTCAGGGTACTTCAGAATCATAAACTGGACTAGACCGTAGCTCCATCAGTGTCATGAGTCGCCCACACTTGCCCTACATTTTAGTGTAATGTTTAGCCATGAATGTGTCCTGTTCCTGCTCATCTTCCCTTAGGCTTAAGCTAGAATTCCATTCGCGCGTTAGTGGTTGCGTTAGCATGAAAAATAGGTCACATTGAAATGTACACTGCTGTTTCCATTGGCACATTTGCGTTCGCGATTGAAAATGCTTAATACTGTACTCTTACAGTACAGTTGAACGGTATACTGTAGTACTTTTAGAATAGTGTAACCCAAAAGATGATAACATTCATTGGATTGGCCTTATCCAGATGATGCAGAAATTGTTCTGGTCTAGCTTTATCCATGAGTGGCAGTAAATGTGATGATTTAGGCGGGAACTATGTCAAGGGAGAGAGTGACAGTTATTGGTTGTGGAACAAAGCCGCTCAGCAAAGGAGACAATCTCGCGGCAACTGAACAAGTGTGAACTGTGACGAGCTATGTACAGGTAGTATGTACAATATACCTTAGTGACGCACTACGCCAGACCTTTGCAGTACGGTATATTCTGTACAGTACTTATTTTTTTTCACACTAGTCACTATGTTTTGGTTGTTTGGGTAATGGAATCTATTAACTTTTGATTTGTTGTAAATACTCGAAATTCCCACGTTTTATTTATTTTTTTTAACCTTTGATTATGTCCAGGGCACGGTTGTTGTTATAATGTTATTATTACACTTCAACAATGAAGGTCTTTAAGGGGAGCGTCTGGTTGAGATACAAGGGGCTTTAAATATTGGCCGAATGCTTTGATATTCCTTGTCACTAATTACAGACAATATGTAGGTCAATTCTAGCCCCCAAACTCCCTCCTCTGCCCCCCCTTCATTTTTGGCCCTTTTCACCCGTTTCTAAATTTTCAAGGTGCTTCTCCTTCATTATTATTTGCTCCACTGTCTTGAAATTTATATGGTTTAGAGAATCCATGGTGTCCTTCAGTATGATAGGATAAGTTTATTTTTTGCTTTGGCTTGGGTCTACAATTTTTTTGAAAATCACATGCCATTTTCTTCAATGGCATACAGTATAATGCGCAAAAGTCAAGATTATTTTGTCAACATGGTTAGCACCAGAAAAAATGGAATTGAACCATATTTTTTCTGGTGCTAACCTTGTTGACAAAATAATATTGACCCTATGTAAGTATGGAGGGTCTGATAATGCTACAACGGTATGTTATGTTATGTTAATGAAGCTGCTCTGAGTTGTAAAAGTACAATACTAGCGCGATAGTGATGATTTATTGTAACTTGTCACTGATAAGTTAATGTCCCAATTCACTCATTTCTTGTTGCTAGAGGTTTACTGGGTATTTATAAGATCTGAATTATGAACAGCATTAACAAGAGCAGCCGGAGCCACACTCGTGTTGTTTTCTTATTTTTAGCTAAACAATAAACAACTTATTTCAAATTTGAGACATAATATATATCCCGACTGGAATTTCAATCGGTTCCAAATATGAAGAGGTAATAGTTCTGACTTCGAACAAAATTGAAATTCAAACCCCTTACTATTAGAAGGTACATTGGAGATCCACGCGAAAAAAAGAAACATCTAACCTCTCCTACACACACCTCTCGACGTCCCACTTGAAGCCGACACTACCGACGTACACGCCACCACAATCACACTAAAAGGTATGTCCCTCAATATTGGCAATGCCTTTGTGCCTCCCTCCACCTCTACTGTACCTGTCCTACCACTAACTATCACCCTCCTTGTGGGGGGACCTCAACGCCCAACACCCCAGTCTCTGCTCTCAGGGGCCCTACCCAAACTTCCGGGGTAACTCCTGACTTTCTTACCTACAAACCACTGATGACCCTGTTACCAACACCTCTTCCCTCCCTGACCAGATATCCCTCCTCCTAGAGACAGGCCTGGCACTTGACCTTATTAGGGACCTGCCACGCTTTGTCATAAATAGATAAATTGTACCGGGAATTTTCTCACCACACACTCATCATTCTGTCACTTTATGTAACTTGCTGACAAAACCCATGACCCTTCAGGCTTTTACGCCCTTAATGCATGAGTCATGAAGTCAAGCATGAACTGCGCAAGCTTCCCAGATGGGCGTTGTAAACGCTTTTGCGCTTCACCTTGCACAGGATGACAAGGGGGTGCCCAATAAACTAGCCCCCTCGGTGGCAAATATAAAAAAAAATATATATATATATATATATATATATATATATATATATATATATATATATATATATATATATATATATATATATATATATATATATATATATATATGCAAGTAAATCACTGTAGGGTATATGATAATCATTACAGTTCAGTGACTCACCCCTGAAGATGTGAATTACACGAAAGCTTGGGAACTTCGTGTTTTCTTTTTCTTGTGGTTATCAGCATATATATATATATATATATATATATATATATATATATATATATATATATATATATATATATATATATATATATATATATATATATATACGTAATAGTATTAAAAATAAAAAAATATAATTAAAAACAATATTAAAACAAATATATCAAAGATAATGATTTGTGGAATGTTTATATGACAAGCCCCTGCAAACGCAATAGTGAAAGGGAATACATGCCAAGAGCGGGAGCCATAATATTTGTGAACGAACAAGGATGTCAGCTGATGTTATGGAAGCAAGAAAGCCTCTCACAATGTCAACGTGTTGTATGAGTACGGAGAAAGGCCAGTTAGTTACCTTGGATATTTACTGTATACTTGGCCCATAAGCCTTAATGGTCAGCTGTGTTCCTCTTGTAATTTTCATTCACAAAGCGTTGCACTTTAAACATAGCATGTTCGATCCTCGGGCAGGGTGAAACTATGGGCAAGTTTCTTACGCCATTTGCCTCTTGTCTACCCAGCAGTAATTGGGAACCTGGATGTTAATCGATTTGCGGATCGTATTCCTGAGTAATGGTTAGCCAGTGCAGTTGGCGAGTTGTCCGATCTTCTCGGACTATTCATTGCCACTGGATCATGCAGCTCGTTAACATAGGGTATGGTTGTTGTGTTGGCGACAGCTTCTACACCTTAAACAAATTCACGCCGAGGTGGCCTTTGGGCCGGTCATCCTCGTTTCACGAGGGGAAACCATTACAGTATGTTGAGATTAATTTTGTTAAGGTAAGTGGATGCTGCTTCTCACATTCCGTTTCTCTCACCATTTCAGAAAATGTACCTCCTCCTCCCTCAGCACACACGTACACCCCCCTCCACACACACACTATCCTTGTCCTTGAGTTGATAGTGGAACCTTACTACATTTACAGAGCTAATGAATATTGTGAATCCTCCCATCATCAGCAACAAAATTTTATGACATTTTTTTTTTACATGTTTTTCTGGGTTGCTCATATGCGTTGATATAAAACAAGGCAAGAGTTACTGTCACTCACGTTTATAGCTGAAGTGAGACTTGTCAGTGTGATTAGCATGGTTTGGGTAAATGTACACCTGTTTATGTTTAGCCTTATGAAATGTTACAGGATGTTATTTATAAATTTTTCTCGGCGTGTGGTTTCGACTCATAAATTATATTTTGAGCTGAAATCAGGCTAGCCAAGAGGAATAAGAATGCCAAATATTGGCGACTCTCGTGTGTGACGCAGTGGGCGAATGGATTGATAAAGTGCTTGGGTTGAGTTGCGTGTGAGAAGTGGTTTAGGTGACGTCAGCGAGGCGCGGGAGACGACGCCCGGCAGCATGGATACAACTGGCCAGTGTAGTGTTGTTTGGTTTAGTAAGTCGTTCACTTGACTTACCACTTATGACGTTGAATCAATCATCCTTACTCCGTCTAGGAATTACCAGAGATCCGTCCATTGTCTTCGAGAAATAATGGTTATTAAAAAAAAAACTTGAGGGACAGTGATGGATGACCCGTGTTGACACGACGCACAATCCACCAAGCGGGCAGTGGGCCGTCATGTTGCCTGCCAGATTTATCCTCTCCGCGTTCTCCAGTCTAGCAACCGGTCCAACATTTCTTCCAGAATATAACTTCTCAACTTCCCCCAAGAATATTTTACCAGCTGACCGGTAGTCGAACTTTTTTTTTGGTTACGACCTTCGTTGTCCAGTGTTATTACAGGAGGGAATTGGATTACCCGGAGAGAATCTGCATGTCTAGTCGGGTCACTGAATAGCAACCTCACTTCCGACCTGGGTCGGAGATTTGAACCCGGGACACAGTAGCAAGCGCGGTACTACTACCACCAACAACCCTACACGCACAATAAAGTAGCCGCTGTAAGCGGCAAAATAAAAAATTAAATTCTACACGTTTAAGAAAGCAAGCATGAACTCTTTTATGACCGCATGCTTCCCTGTTGGGAGCTGTAATGCTATGACACTTCGCCTTACTTAGGATGCGAGGGGATGCCCAGTAAACTAGCCCCGCGCCTGTGGGGCAAAATTTCATAGGCTAAAAAGAGCCTAAGTATATATATAGTTATCTCCCATCCCACTACACTGTATTATCAATCACACAGTATATTCCTTATATTTCCAGTCTAAATAGTAACGCTCCGAGATGTGATACCTGTTTCAATTTCGCTAGTTACTGCGTTACCTGACTTGTGACCTCTCTAAAGACTTGCTATTACGACCCTTTCTCTTTGTTGTAATCTGACCTATCTCAAAACTCAATAACCCCAAAACATTATAAATAGAACACTGTGGCATAGTAGACTTCCCCGTGTCGCCTACTCTGTTTACTGCTTAAGGTTATTTCAGATTATAAAGTTTTAAAATGGGTCAGATAATTTATGTATAGAACTGCATTGAATCTAGTGCTGAACTTTGTGTTTACATCCTCTTTTTATATATTTTTTGTGCACTATATGTCTTTGTTACCTTCACACTTTACATTGAGCTTTGCAGGCGCGTTCTCATTGGCTGGTTCTTTCCTTGGATTTCTCCCTTTCTCTTCCTCAGTTTACTTTCCTTTATTTCTCAGGCCCATTTTCCTCAGTCAGCATATCTCTGCTATCACATTCACTTACTGTCTTTTGAGATTTATCCATAAATCACTCCACGACTTGTTGAAATTTTGCATTCCCTTTCACTCAGGATCAACGGTAACTATTGTGTACAGTATTTAATATCGTCTCAAAATTTTACTTGTAATTACTCGTACTAGTAGCTTCGATGTTCTTATGCTATTTTAGGGATCAATTTCACATTGTGAGCGACACAGTGATTTGAGTCCCTCATTAAAACCTTTCACTCGTATCCGCCTCTTACTTCCTCATCCTGCTACTTTTGTCTGCTGTTACATAATAAGTCAGGGATTCGTTGTGTGTGTGTGTGTGTGTGTATGTATATATATATGTATGTGTGTGTTTATTTTTTTTTTTTTGCTTAGATAGCTACTGCATACATGTTGTTAGTTAACTCGTCTCCATCTAGATGAGATTGATCATTTCACAGCTTGTCGTAGGCAGCTGCCGGCATTACGTAAATACCGTATACTGATCTGGCTAGTGTACGTATAGAAGGGGTGCGTTTTAACAGGAAGTAAATGTTTATTCCCAGCTCCATTAAAATAGTGTGTTGCCGTGTATGTAACACACTCTTTATTGTCGTTGCTCTCACTTGTATGACAACTCTGCCTTTACTGTTTTCTTTTTAGTCTTCTCTCCGTTAGCCAATACTACTGTCATTTCACTTCATTGTAAATTTACAACAATCTACTGTCACCATACACACTGTTGCCCCGCATCCTACATTTACTGTTCCATCCTCCAGTACCCTCAACCTAGTGTCATCAGTCTCTTACTCACTTTACGATCCTCTCTTGGCAGGAGAACTGTTGAGTATTGTGGCGGGTCAGGTGGATGGAATGATCCAAGGATAAGATGGTCCTTGGCGTGATCGAGGGAGGTAGTGTTCGGCGAGGTGGCAGGAGCATTACTGTGTTCAGTCTTGGGATCTGTTGTACGTGGGGTCAAAACAGAAATCCGAATTAGTTCCGTCAGAGCTGTTTTATTGACTTGTTGCCCCTGCCAGACATTTGTATCATGATACTATTACACTTGACAAAGCCAGATATTTATTCAAGTCCGCGTAACACATGCTACTTGTAATACGGTATAACCTAAAGCAGTAAAGTTTTAGGTTTATCACTGTATAGTAGTACTAAGGGTAGTTGGAGTTTGTGTGAGGGCTTCCCACCGTTGTTGTAGGCCAGTCGGATTAGTTGTGGTGGGTCATAAAACTCTCCTGTACTACGCTATTGCGATGGTCTTAATAATGATTACAGTTATGTAATTTTGATCTATTCAGTACACAACATTTGACAAGTTTCATTTCACCATGTGTGGTAGACGCTATTATTTACTTCATCATGTTATAGTGTCCATAGTGTATCCTCGCCCGTGTGTGTGTGTGTATATGTCTGGTGGGGAGTGCAGGAGAGTGCCGTGGTGGAGGTGAGGGAGAGGTCACGTGACACTGGCCACACTCATCAAGATAATGCAGCACCAGCACTGGCTGCACTGCCTGGTCACCCTCCCTCCATTTGTTGTGATCAGCGGGGTAGGCAGAGCGACACACTACTGTATACTCGCCCAGACATCTCTGCCCGCCCACATTTTATACCAGGGATACCGATACTCATTATATACTTTTTCCAGTCTGAAATATAATGAAGGTTTTGTTCGGCGAGAATTTGGTATAAAGAATGACGAGCATGATTGACTAGTGTTGTAAGGATAAACATTATGTGGGTGTTGTATAAGTCAAGCGTTAGGTAATTTATATAATGTATACGGATAGCAGACTCGTTATCTTAATTTAAATATTTTAGGTTAATGTAATGCACTGTACACATTACATGAGCGGTAGTTTGAGTAATAACATACAGTATATCTGGTGTTTATACTTGTGTAACGCGCAACGGGAGACTCGTGGCAAAAACGTGTTTGTCTGTTCACTGTCGTTAGGTGCTTGCCCGGCCTGGCTGGCCTTGGTGCCTTAAGTGGATGATGGTGTGAGTGACGGAAGGCAGGAACGGTACCCAGGAGGTGTCCTTGGTGTTGCTGCCGCCCCTCTTACGTAAGGTGTTGGAGATGGGTGATGGTTGTTGAAGCGTGGGATTGACTGTGTATAGACGGTAGAAATTGGGCGAATTTTGCTTATCTTTGATTTTTTTTCTGGGTTATTACTTTTTATCTGGTTTTCACTTAAGGCGTTGGTGGAATGCTTGCCCAGCGTCACATCTTCAGAGACATATCGGGAATAGTTGTGGTGGAGGAGATTGTGGGACGTCATTCTGGGGCTAGTCACGGCCCGCAGTACCACAGTACACCTCAATAGATATGTTCACTTTACCACAGTACACCTCAAGAGACACGTTCACTTTACCACAGTACACCACGAAGTACAAATTCAGAGTGCTGGTGGAAGCTATTTGCTGCTCTAACACTCACGCAGATTGTTGGTGGAAGCTATTTGCTGCTCTAACACTCACGCAGATGGTCGTAACATTTACTCAGGGACAATTTGTGTTGCCGGAGAGATGCAGATTCACGGTTCTGTTAGGCTAGGTGATGTATGTTATCTTCAGACCACACACAGACAGGCCCGATAGATTACACGCACGAATAGATCTTAATTAATTCAGTAAAATCGTCATTCACGTTACAATTGGTTCAGCATGGATATAGATATTGCAGGTACGGTATACAGTTGAGCATGCATGTGGAAAACACAGGTATTAAGTCAACATGGCCATGCAGGTATACAGTTAGCAGTGACGTAAACAGTGCGGGTATACAATCAATGGCAAACAGTAAGGCAATTAGATCTACAAAGCCATTAGTCTTCTTTCCTGTAGGGTCCTTTGCCGAGGCTAATCAGTAATAGTAAACCTACGAGAATTGAAATGAAAATTTGATTATGTTCAAGAAACACTACATTCTCTTTTCTCTTTCCATCCAATTAACATTTTACACCACAGCGACCTCGGCCCCAGGTGAGAAACTGGGACCTGTTGTGTGGATAACCAGTATGGTGAGAAATGGAATGTAGCACACGTTGTTTGTGTACTTTATGTGTAGGGGGAATGGAAAGGTTGTACGGGTGATATCGTATAAATAGAACAAAACGGGGTAGGATTTGGAATGATAAATATTTATATACGGTGTCAGGGTTTCAAAACACTAAATGAGCAGATTATCTTCTTTCTTGATCCCCATTTCCGTCCATTTATTCAGAATACCCAATAGATTGAGTGTATGTACAATACAGTATACGTCGGTGTAGTGGCAGTGAGTGGGAAGACGGGGTGTATCCACAACAGATGTAGGCGTAAGAATTGTGTCCTGGACTTTGTAAGATGAAGAGAACTTTAAACGTGGTGGCCTGCCAACGGAAGTGCGTGAGATAGCGAGAAATGTCTCAAGTAATAGGGGGCAGAGACATGATCTCTCTTGGGGTGTGTGTGAAATCGTTGTGCACGTGTGGACCAGATGGGAGGGGTAGGGGAGGCTGTAAGCTCAGATGTATCTCCTGTATGAGACAATGTTCTTATTTACGATGAAGATGACCACTGGGGCTTCGAAATGAACATCAGAGGGAACCCATACGGTACTGGAAACAAACATTTGGTGGCTTTATTAGCGAATCCTTGGTCGAATTACCTTACTGTTACAAGTGTTTATCTACCAGTACTAGGTACACTGAATATATATATATATATATATATATATATATATATATATATATATATATATATATATATATATATATATATATATATATACACACACACACACTGTATGTGCTGCAGCTATGCAGGTTAGCATGAATATATAGACGATATTGGTATACTGTACACGTAGTCTGTGGCAGTAAGCAGCTTCCCGTGTGCCGAGACTGCAAGTAAACGACACTGGTAAACAGTAAGACAATTTGACCAAGGATAGCCGACAAAGCTGTCAGATGCTTATTTTTACAAGCTTATTAGAAACACTGTACAGTACACCAGTTGACGTACCTGGCTACATTATGTTTATTGCACTAAGGTGGTTGTTACCTTACAGGAACCCTCTTTAGCAAAATTTATCTGCAGCAAAAATCATGAAGATTTTCAGATTGTTGTGCCACGCGGTGCTAGTTATCCTTAATAATTTGAGGCGTGAAAATGTCTTAGGATATCAGTAGAGGGGAATTAACATAAAGATAAGTTGTGACATGTTTACTGTGGAAGACACTGTGTGGGTTGTATAGTATAGCAACATCAGTGCATGGTATTTAAAGCTTGGAGTTAATGACCATCTCGGCCACCTGTTGACGCACCTGGCTACTCCCATCAGTGTAGCGTTATCATCAGCGACGTGGCGGCACCATTCCAGAATTAACCCAAGAAGGCAACAGACAGAAACTTACTCTACGTAATAACTTCACCCTAAGTCTTTAATTTGTATAGGTTGACGTTAACATGTTTCAAGAAAATAACCAGATAAACGTTTTTCTTTTTCTTTACATTCATTCATGGAGGAAAATTGATTCGTACTACATGAATAAAAGTAGTTCTTCATACATTTTGAAGACGGAAGTTGTCATACAAAGATATGACTCGTGCCTATCATGCATCTCCTACGCTTGGCAACACTTCCTGGGCGTCTTCACTTTCACTCTAGAGAGGCAGAAGGGGGATTCACCTTCAGAGGATTGTGTGGTAAATTTACGTGTGTGTGTGTGTGTGTGTGTGGCTAGTCAGGTGTGTGTCTGGGGGGGGGGAGTCAGAGGTGTGTGTGTGTACAGTAGGTGCATGTGGGGTCAACCACCTCACCCCACACAACTACGCCACTCCTTATAACCACCTCACTCGTTATCTATCTCACCCCTCATAACCACCACATCCCTCATAACCACTTCATCCCTCATAAACCACCTCACCCCTCAAACACCTCATCCGTCGTATTCACAAATTGCTGTCACGCGTGAGTGTAGACCTCTTTACATAACCTTGGCATTGCTGTTGGGTGATCTGAGCCTGTTTTTATAGATAGTCCATCGAGGAATTTGTAATGTCCAATATGGTAGTCCAGAAATGTACTCTGCCGAAGATGTTTCAATATAATAAATCAAAATGTAAACTTGCTTTGTTATAATTTCTTTTATTTTTTGTTCTTTATAATGGAATCAAGAATATTGCATCAAACTGTCTTCACAAAGTATCATTGTCTTAGTTTTCATAGGATGTACTTACCAAATCTTCCTGGTTTCTTGAGGCTTCAGTGCTCTCACTGTTTTGTTATCCAGTGTACAACTTTGGAACTTAGTATCTCATATACCTATAATTTATGTGTAATTATATCCAAAACATGTACGGTAACAGCTAACATAACGGATCCATATATATCGTTTTCAGGGATGTAGTCATCACGGAAAGATTCGTTCTGCGTACCCATTGCGTTAACATGCCTCTCTTAATGATCATCGTATACGAGGAATACCACGTGACAGTGTCAGACTTTCTGGAAATTAGTTTAGGTATGTTGTGGGTGAGTGTTGAGTCACGTGGTATTGATTAAGAGGCCACGTCTTATACCCTGACCTCTTGTGAGTGTTTACTCACCTGATGACATCCGTGTCAAGTTTATTTGGATCCCGTCACATTTAGGAATAACAGCCTGTGACACTGTTGATCAACTTGCCAAAGAAGCGACTCGAGAAGAAGATATTGAAGCCGCCCTCTCCCTGAATCATCTCAAATCTCGCATACACGCCGCACAACGAGATGCATTCGACGAACATTGGACACACCTGCAACAACGGGGTAGCGCCACACTACGCCACTATGACGCTGTAACCGGTGACAACCCCCACTACAAAGAGTATCAATCCCTGACTCGATCTCAACAGATTATGTACATGAGACTGCGCCTAGGGTACAGGTCAGATGAGAGATGGAGTAGAAAGCCTTAGGTGTGTTTAGAGCGATCAGTTGAGAGGTACTGCCGTATGTTTAATGTTGTCATCCAGGGGCCCGGGTTGACCATCGAGCCAATTCAACATATACAGTACACGCCTTATTCCTCATTATGACACGGGCTGGCTCACCATCGCCTCCTCGCTTAGTACACAACAACACTTTTCTCGTTACCCTTATCACTCTCCATAATTGCCCTCACCACTCTTATTACTCTAATTTGTGCCCCCTTCCGTTTCAGCGGATCTGCTACCATCAACACTGCTAGCCTCACTCCTTCAACTTAACTAGTTAACTCTGTGTTCATGTCAACCATTTTTCCGTACAACCGTTATCCTAAATTCCACCATTACCGCTCGCAGTGCGGGCTGCAACAAACGATTGACGGTTTTTGAAGACATTTGTCGGCTCGGTTAGACTTTTTATTAAAGTAGATGTAAGCTTAAAATTACTAAATGTCCGAGGTAAAGGTAATGGTCAACTTTGCATATAACAAGAAAGCTGAACCTATGTGTGTTAAGTTCGTCAGGTAAATTGTATTTTTGTATTTTTATCTAAGAAAGAAACCTCGCAATTTGGTCATCTGTTGAAGGTCAGGGTCAAAGTTCCAAGCTCTCAGGCCTCTCTCTCTCTTTTTTTTTTTAGTTTAGCAAAATTATTGACAAATCCTGGAGTACAGTTTGCCTATTCCGAGTAATTCAGTCAGGTCTTGACACTTCTCACTGCCACGCTGGACAGAGGTTCATACACAAGAAATACGTCGTATTCATTGACAGCATATATATATATATATATATATATATATATATATATATATATATATATATATATATATATATATATATCAGATTCATGTGGGTAGTGTCACTATTCACTGCCATCATATTCATGGACAGTACATATAGGTCAGAGTCAGATTAGATTGCCCCCCTCTCTGCCACGCAGGACAGAGGTTCATACACAAAGAAATACATCGTATTCATTGACAGCATATATATATATATATATATATATATATATATATATATATATATATATATATATATATATATATATATATATATATATATATATACACACACACATACACAATATATCAGATTCATGTGGGTAATGTCACTGTTCACTGCCACGCAGGGTGAATATTAGACCAATCGAAATGTTGATAAAAAGTGTGATGTTAATAAGTAAACTACGTGTATAGATTGTGTTACTTTTATCAATAAGACTACCAATTGTGGCAGATCATGTTAGTGCTGTGTATTACCTGGGTGATTGTTCGTTGCAGATGTATTTTAAGTTCTTTTGCACTTTCATTGTTATTCATTTGAAGATAAAAGTTAAAGTAATTAGATATAGCATAAAACGTATATAATTAGATGTTCATGCCAGTTTGTTTGTGGTCAGAACTTTATTTGCTTCGTTAAACGAAATAATCATTAGCAATTAAAACAAATTTGCTGTGTGCAAGCAAACATCCCCTATCTACTGTACACAAGTTCCAGTCAATGAATGTTGGTATGTGCACGCAGGTGTGTAGGCTGTGACCCTCACTACAGATGTTGACTAACTGGTGTGTACAGAGGAGAGTGTGTCAGGGCCGGGAATGGTTGAGAGCTTCACCTAGGTTGAGCTATTATAATAATAATAATAATAATAATAATAATAATAATAATAATAATAATATTTTTTTCTCAGAACCACCAGTTGGACTTAAGAATTCTCTAGCGCTTGAAACACCAGAAGGTCAAGGACATGAGAATAAAAAGACAATATACTACAACAAATATCACAAAAAACTTTTATGTTGATTTTCCACGCCACGATTTGGTCAAAATTCTGAAAGGATTTTACTGGATGACTTACTTGCCCGGTTCTTACTTAGTGTTCTAGGCCCACTAAAACTCGTCACTATGGTCAATTGGAACATTAGAGCAATTGCATCTGTCATTTTTTGCATAGTTCCTTATTCTACAGGAAGTACCACAAAACCAGGATCTTCATACTTGACTAGAAAATACCTTTTAGGTGTATCAACGTCATCTGTGAATATAGTGGTCATAGGCAGTATTTGTTTTAATGTAGCCCCGAAGATTATTCAGTGCGTGCAATGGATTAAAGTGGGAAGTGTAATAAAAAAAATATTTTGAAATAAGAATAAGATTGGTGTTAAACAATCATCAGAAAGTGTGTTCACGTGTTATACAAGGTGTAATGTTGTCCACGTGTTTATGCTACGACCATGTGTAGTGTTGGCCACGAGAGTGAAGGTCGTCGCTCACATGTTTGTATCAGCCACCCTCCCGGAGTGGTTGTCAGGGAGAGGGGGCTGGGGGTAAGCGTGGGAGCTAATGTGTTTACGTGATTCGTCAGTCTGGGTGATGGATGATATGGTGGCCTGAGGGTTTTCTGGTCGTGTTTTTGTTTTATGTTCATAGTTTGCAATTGCTCTAGTATGTACTGTTGTTTATATTCAGTTTTATTGTATTCATAATTAATTTCTGTGTATGTTTACAGTTTGCGTTTATATTTTGCCGATTGTTAGTCATTGTTTGTGTTCATAGTTTGTATTCTTAGTTTGTGTCCGTACATAGTTTGCTTTTTGTATTGTATTCAATTTCAATAGTTTATTCCTTGATAGAGGAACCGGTATCCTAGTGCTGTCACTAGGTACCCCTGTACAATAACACCAGAAGCATCTGGCAAGTGTCACAAGTATATACAGTATAAATATTATAAAGGGGCTTACTAAAGCCTAAGGAAGGAAGGATATTCCTTTAACACATTATCAATATTATTTACATAATATCTGGCCAGTATTGGGAGGATCATCGTGTCTCCGTCAGGGGGTCGTGGAGTAGTGGTCCAGCAGGCGTCTCGGAAGCGTTGTGTGTGGGGACTCCATAGACTTAGAGGATAAGGGTGCGAGAGGATAAGGGTGCGGTGTCGGGTCTTTGCATAATGCACAAGAGCGTTGTATTGTATTAATAGTTTTTTGCATTTATGGTCACTGTCGCTACTCATTGTCTCTCGTTGTTGGTTGTGTTCAATTTATTGTTTGTATTTATAGTTTGCCACACTAGGTAAGGCTTCCCGAACAGATATTCACCGTCACGCGTGACGTTTACCCCCCCTGCATCACATGGAACTCCCACAAGTACGCGCCTCAGCTTGTTGGTGTTTTATATAATGTAGTTTTACTGGTTACTTTTCTTGGGGTATTAATAATTGATAGGTGTTATATTACGGCGTGAATGATTACATATGCTTCTGTTTATATGGACTGTTATTTTAAATAAGTTTATGTTTTTTTAATGGCATATAATTTGTAAGGTAGTGTTGTGGTAAAATATTTATCAGCGCTAAAACGTTGTCTTAATGGCTGATAAACAAATCTGATGGGCATAAGTGCACCCCTGGCCTGCCGTGATAGCGAACATAGACTGACAAACAATTATCAGTAATATTTGTGAATACGACCTATGTTTTGAGTGTCGTTAATGATCTCTCCTGAGTATTATTTTAAAAGCAGAGGAGATAGACTTATTTGATGACGTAAATGACTGTTTACGGATGAGAAGATAAGTGAGACTTGAGTACGTCCACTCAGGCGTTTCGCTCCAGTCCTTCGTACGCTTATTAAACTGTACAGTATACATTTACCATGTACATTTTTTTAAAATTATAATTGGCTGTATGATTATGGGTCTACTTCATAATGTATAGTAAAGGAAAGTGTCTGCTACCTATGACTGTGGGGCTTGTCTTTCTCAGCTCTCTCTCTCTCTCTCTCTAAATTCAGAATAATATCTGAAACCGATTCATGCCCAATAAATTTTTCAACTTTTATATTGTATCGTTGGTCTTTGTCATGTCTTCATTACCAATACAGCTCTAGTACACAACTCCTAGTCACTTAATATCCCTTTACTGTAGCGTTCCACAAATATCCTTGAGATACAGTTCCGTTATCTCTGCTCTTCATTCACTTTTCATTCAGCACTGCATTTGTTCCCTGACCACACACTGCAAGGTAAACCAGAGAGGATGGATGTTGACTGGAGTGTGAATGTGTTGAATGTGTGAATGTCAGCAGCATGGCATGGACAACTTTGTGAAGTGCTGACAGCGAGTGGGTAGAGGAACAGTTATTTTCAAATTAGAGCGAGCGCTCTAGGATTATTGGTTACGACAGAGGCCATTTTGTATTTCAAGAGTACTTATTTTTGCATTACACAATTCTGTCAGAAGTATAGTTTATCATGCCATTGTCATGTACAATATAGTGTTGCGTAGTCATAAATAGTTATAGTCACGTTGGCGTCCTTGGCCAGGTGGGAGACGCCCATTCCAGTTTTTAGCGTCATGGTTCAGAGTAGGAGTGTTTTGTTGGCTTCAAGTCTTCAACCTCTATTTCCTGGTCTCCTCAGTGCCAGGACCCCTATATAGTAAATGTTTCGAGTGCAAAATATAGTTACATGTTTCCTTGAGTTTACACTACTGCTTTTATTAGCAGTACTCACAGATTACACTCACTGTTTACACTAAACTTAAATTAACCTACACACACACACACACACACACACACATTTTTCTTTCAAAAATACTTATAATATTAATCACTCAATTACATAAACAGTACTACTCCAACTGTTATCGCCACACACAATTGTGCGTGCCGGCCACATGTTAAGTGAGTGTTAGTGTTCATTGCGGATAGCCGCACCAGCAACCTCGAGAACTGGTGTCAGAAAAGACTGGTCTTGTGCCAAAATTGTTCAGACAAGCGCGCGGGAGTGTTACCGTTCATTATGGACAGGCCGCAAGGACCCGTGTCAGATAGGAGTGGCCTCAGTGTCAATATTGCTCGTGCAAACACGTGGGAGAGATAGTGATCAAAGCGTACAGCCAGACTAGATCGCCAAGCATAAGTGGCGTGGCGTGTGTGTGTGTGTGTGTGTGTGTGTGTGTGTGTGTAGTGCCCTTTCTGTTAGAAAATAAAGGGTTGTGACAGCTAAGTAACATTGTGTAAGTCAGTAGTGTTTGTGACAGCTGTGTACTCCAAGAGAATTCCCGGCGCTCACCTTAACCGTGGAGCCGGGAACATCTCACCTGGGGAGTTCAGAAGTACTTCCGAGCATCAAGCTCGCTCACCGAAACCAATAACTTTGATGAAGGACCAAAGGGACAATCCTCCGAGGACTGGGTGAGAGAACTGTTAGAAAATATGAGGTTCTCCCAAAGGCCTACGCCAAAGTTCAGCAGAGGAACTTGTGGTGAATACTGGGAGTTCAAGCGAGCCTTCCAGCGACACGTTGGGATGGCGCAGATACTTGATGCTTTGAAATTAGAGACACTTCTCATCGCCTATGCTGGCCCTGCTAAGGACGCTTTGCGGAGATGCCTGCAAATTCAAGATCCCAAAGCAGGGTACAAGGAAGCTTTGGACATATTAGAGAAACGTCACGGCAACAAGCACACTTACGTTTGTCAGCTAATAAAGAAAGCCCTGCGAGGGCTAACTTTGAGACTAAATGACACAAAAGGCCACCAACATTTCTCAGACGAACTGGGGAATTGCGTGAGGAACTTGAAGGTTATGGGAGAACTACATCAGATTGCCACGTATGAATCAATAAGCGCGTTAGTTGAGAGATTCAACTATGTGGATAAGACGCATAAATACAAAGGGAAGTGGGGGAAGCCTCCTGGGATCGAGTGGATGTTGGAATTCACAATGGATATGGTCGACAAGGCGGAGGAGGCCCCAAAGGGACAAGGACCGGAGGAACCAAGCAGAATATATGCAGACTCACGTCAATCCTTGTCGAGAAAGAAACTTGCGGGTCTGGTGACATCAGGAATAAAGACAACCAGAGAAATGGACGATGAACGCTGCTCGTTATTCCGCGGATGTGCCGGACATTCCTCAGCATGTCCACGGGAAAGCAAACTTCCCTCATAAGGGAAGAGCGTCACTGCTTCGCCTGCCTGGGTCATAATCACCGGATAATGGAGTGCAGCCAGAAGATGGTATGTGGTATTGATGGATGCTCTGGAGTACACTTGAGGCTTCTGCACTTTACGAGAGTTCTGACGAGCAGTGGTAAGGCCCAACGGGGCGAAGTTGAAAGAGGACAACACCAGACCAGTTTCCAAAGGGTGAAGAGAGCAATCACTGGGGTCGCCGACCAAATAGACATATCACCTGACCACAAGCGACCCAAAATGAGTCAACCTAAGGCCATTATGCCACCACCGGAATCGGCAACTAGTGGAATTAAATCATGGAAGACCGAAGCCGGTACAAGCACCATGGGGAAAAAGACTGGGAGTACACAAAACGTGCTGGTGACCACGATTAGAGGAAATCCGCATAGATGGGTCATGGAAACCATAACCAACAACGGAATTGATGACTGGCGTGAAGAACCCAACGATTGCGAGTTGTGACTACAAGGGTCCAGCAGAGTCGCACTTCCAATAGTAAAAGTCAGGGTGGAGGAGAAGAGCTAAGAGGCGAAAGGAGTAGTGGTCACCTGAGCTCTCTTGGATTCAGGCAGCAACCGATCATACTGCACGCGTAGTCTAGCTTACCGGCTGCTGGCACAGGGAAGGCCAGTTACCTCTCTATTGACACGATCATGAAAGAAAGAAATAGTGTAAACACTGAAGAGATCAGTGTAAAGGTGGCTAGTGTAGGAGCAAGAAAGAGCCGATCCATCACTATCCTCAAGGTCATTGTTGTTGAGAATCTACCGTTTTCTCTGAGTGCGTCGGTCGCAGACACCCAAGACGTCACCATGTGGGAACACCTCCGAGGTACTGCATTACGCCAAGCACTGAAAAGAGTGGATCTCCTGATAGATCTGGATGTACCACAAACACTAGCACCGTTAGAAGCAAGGACCGGGAAGGACGGAGAGCCGTTTGCAACACGCACCCTTCTAGGCTGGACTATAAATGGACTGCTTGGAGTGGTGAGCCATGATTATACCGTGATCAACCACTTTGTCTGAATGGCAACGCTAAATTCGGAGACAAATCTGGAAATACAAGTCGAGCACTTCTGGGAATGCGACTCCGCCTACAGTAACGGTGATCCCGTCTCTGTTGAAGACAAGAGAGTCCTGATGCAGTGGTCAACGTCAATTACTCAAGTGGACGGACACTACCAACTTACTATCCCGTTTCGCCATGAAGAACCAGGACTCCCAGAGAATAAGAAGCTTGCCGAACAGCGATTGGCGGGATTGAGAAAACGCCTCCTGAAGAACCCAGGGCTCTCTCGGAGGTATAAAAAAGAGATAAGACGTCTAATTGACGAGGGACATGCTGAGCAAGTCCCACGTCAAGAACTCGGTGTTGCACCTGGGAAAACCTGGTATCTCCCACATCACCCTGTGTTGAATCCCAACAAGCCAGAAAAGGTGAGAATAGTTTTTGATTGTGCAGCCGAGTATGAGTCGATGTGGTTGAACAGCCAGGTGATGCAAGGGCCAGACCTTAACAACAAATTGATGGGAGTCCTCATCAGATTCAGACAAGGAAAGTTGGCACTCATGGCTGATATCGAGGCAATGTTCCATCAAGTGCGAGTAGTACCCGAATATCGAGACGTCTTACGATTCTTATGGTGGACAGACGACCAGCTTTCAGGGGCCCCCACCACTTACCAAATGACAATACATCTCTTTGGAGGTGTGTGGAGCCCTTCATGCGTCAGGTATGCGCTACAACGAACATTCCAAGATTATGGAGAAAGTCTCCATGACGACATCAAGAAAGCGAATCGTAACTTACATTGACGATCTGCTTCTCGCGATAGATGCGCTGGGGACGGCAACGATAATTACCCATCGGCTGAGACCGCTGTTGAAGAAGGCAGATTCAGACTTACGAAGTGGGTCTGTAATCAAAAGGAAGTCCTCAAGGGAATTCCATAGACAGAGAAAGCCGTGGGGGTTAAGGAAGTAATTTTGAAAGACGACAGGCTCCCCACTGAATGAGCGTTGGGAATCTTGTGGGACCTGGAAAAGGACGAACTAGTGGTCCAGGTCCAGATCCCTAAGAAACCGGAGACGAAACGAGGCCTTCTGAGTATGGTCAGCTCCATCTATGACCCACTGGGACTCATCGCTCCAAGCGTCATAAGAGCCAAAATCATATTCCAAGATGAGTGTAGACGAGGTGTTGGGTGGGATGAACGAATGGCTGAACAGAAAAGGGTGATATGGCAAAAATGGCTGGGTGAACTTCCTCACCTATCATGGGTACACGTTCCAGGGTATTACAACTCAAGGATGCAAATCCAGTGGCTGCCGTGCAACTACACCACTTCTGCAACACCTCCCAACAAGCGTATGGAGCTGTATCGTATCTGAGGACCACGTGTGAAGATGGAACCCACCATGTCTCCTTCGTGTGTGGCAAGGCCAAGCTAGCCCCTCTGAAACAGCAGACCATACCTCAACTCAAGCTCTGTGCGGCAGTACTGGCCGCCAAGGCAGGCAAACAACTACGGCGAGAACTTGAATTACATATAGACAGATCAGTGTTCTGGACAGACAGTACGGCAGTCCTTCAATACATACAAAACACTGAAAGACGCTTCCATTCCTTCGTGGCCAATCGAGTAGCAACAATACACGAGGACTCCAATGCAGAACACTTGCTCCACGTGATGTCGGAACTGAACCCAGCCGATGGTGCTAGTCATGGACTACATGGAGCAGAGCTCAATGAGGAGGGCAGGTGGATTTGGGGACCTGCTTTCCTCTTGTTGGAAGAAGACAGTTGGCCAAAGAGTCCATTGAGGATTCCCGACCTCACAGACGGAGACCCAGAGGTGAAGAAGGAAACCACGGTGCTGACGACGAACGCTGACCAGGGAGAGGGTATTCTCGATAAGCTATGGACAGGTACTCCTCGTGGCATCGATTTCTGAAGAGCGTAGCTTGAATAAGAAGGTTTATTGAATGGCGGCTTGGGAAGCGAAAGAACAAACATCACCGAGAAAATCGACTCCAGGTCAGCGAATTGGAAGATGCGAAATTAGCCGTCTTAAGATTTATGCAAAGGAAAGGATTCCCCCGAGAAATAGGAATGTTACAACAGGGACAACCCGTGAGAGGTAGCGACGTAAGTCGGCTGGACCCTCATCTAGACATGGGCGATTTGATCAGAGTAGGTGGCCGACTGAGACATGCCACTCTCCACCCAGACCAGAAGAATCCCATACTGTTGCCGAGGGACAACAAGATTACGGGGCTCCTTGTGAGAGAGGTACACGGCACAATACGAACGTGTGTGACTTGTCAGAGTAGCAATTGGAGGCCTACCCACCAACGCTAAGCTGACCTGCCAGAAGATCGGGTGCGCCCAGAAGGCCAGCCGTTCACCTACACTGGAATTGATTGCTTCGGCCCTTTTGTGGTTAAACAAGGCCGAGCCCGGGCAAAGAGATGGGGATGCTTGTTCACCTGCCTGACCACCAGAGCCTAGAAGTCCTCACCTCACTCGACACTGACTCGTTCGTCAACGCCCTGACAAGATTCACCTGCCGCAGGGGACCTCCCAAGCTTATTCGGTCTGACAGGGGAACCAACATGATTGGAGCTAGCCGAGAGTTACGAGAGGCGGTGAGCGGCTGGAACAAAAGTGACAAGGTCGGGTATGCCCTCCTACTGAAACAGATAGAATGGCAGTTCAATCCCCCGACAGCCTTTCATATGGGAGGAGTGTGGGAGCGACAAATCCGCACTATATGGAATGTCCTCCAGGGAGTGGTGGGCACCCAGACACTAGACGATGAGCGCCTCAGCACTTAGTTTTGCGCCGTAGAAGAGATTATCAACGGAAGGCCCATCACCCCACTGTCTGACGACCCAAAGGATCTAGAAGCACTAACGCCGCTTCACATAATAAGGATGAACCCGGAGACACTGTCCACCGGAGACGATCGCTCCATGGCAGAAGTGTACCGACGAAGATGGAAGCATGCCCATTCATTGCGGACCAATTTTGGAAGAGGTGGGTAAAGGAATATCACCCAACACTACGTCAGTGACAAAATTCTTCAAAACTCGCCGTAATCTCAACGCTGTGGATATCGTGATCATCTCTGGACAACCCCTCCCCAGGAGTCAGTGGATGCTAGGGAGAGTACTGGAGGCACTACCGAGCAGAGATGGCCTGGTGCAAAGTGTTAAAGTGAAGACAAAGGACTCAGTGTTAATACGCCCAGCAACGAGACTGCCTGTTGGAAGGTGTCGGAGAGTGAATCTAATGGTAGGCAGTAATTTCGAGCGTAACCCGACAGGGGGAGTGTTATCGCCACACACAATTATACTGTACAGGTCCCTCGGTTAACGAATTACCTTCTATAAGAATCTTCAATTCGGTTAAAGAAAAAAAATTTGATAAACGAAATCCTTACGAACGTCACGTTTTGTTGTGAGCATCAGCTGATCAGCTGATGGGCTAGTCTGCCAATTCAGTAATCTGTTCTATGTTTGCATTCGTTTGCAGCGGAGTAAATATCAATAAAGTTGTGCTCTTTAATATTTTTGCATTTTTTATATTAAAATTATAAGTCATTTTAACATTTAACATATTGATAATATATGCAGTACAGGGAACTAGTTGTTTGTGCGCCCATCAACAGCTTGACTCAGCCACAAGGCGTCAGTTGGGTTTTGAAAACGGTGGAGTGAACATCTATTTTGTTGGTGTCTTGAATATTTTTGCATTTTTCATTTAAATTATTGGTCATTCTGAAATTTAGTTAACATATTGATAATACAGTATGTAACACAGTGCAGTGTTGATTTAAAGAAAATATTCTTGAATTACACCTCATGAACTTAAAATTTTATTGGTGAAATGACGGCATCAAGCATGAGTCCACTGAAAGGTGATTTCTCCTCCATCCCCACTTCCTTCTCTTCTCCCTTCTTCTCCACCCCCACTTCTAATTCCCATCATCATCATCAACCAGGAACCTTCTACATACACACCTCAAAGTAAGTGTACTTTACTGCATTTTTTTTTTACTTTGTATGTACTTTTCGGTGAGCTGAAACCAATTATCCAATATCCCATTGAAACAATGGATTCGGTTAACGAAATTTTCGGTTCATGAACGACCTTCTGGAACGAATTGTGTTCGTTAACCGAGGGACCACTGTATAGAATTAAGCACCTTTTATGACAGTGATTATATATTGTTTTATTTTGCTATCTAATTTTAAATGTCATCATAATCATGAATTTGCAAGGTACAGTAATCACAATCGATTCCATTTGTGGGGGAGTCATAACATGTCTGCTTACAATAGTACAGTATATGAGAGCTGTTGGCCGACTATTAGTGTACTGTACTTATAAAAAATGTACAATTTATAAGTACCTGTACCTATTTAATGAATATTTTGTTTTCGTTTGCAGATGATCTACCCTGGGGACAGAGAGTTGACAGAACGAGAGCGTACAAATATATGCTACTTGGCCTTTCCAGACAGCAACTCTGGTCTCATGGGCAATGTGCAGTTCCACTTCCGTATCCGCCAGTGCCCCCAGTCCATACCTCTCCACACTCGCCCAGCCATCCACCAGTATAATTCATCCTGTCCTACTAATATACAGGTACTGTACAGTACAGCTGCTCCTCGACTTACTACGGGGTTAGGGACCCAAATCCAAGTCGTAAGTCGAAAATGCTTAAATAATACATAGAAAATCTAAAATGGGTGTCTCTTTTTCTTCTCAGCACCACAAAACTCTCACTTTTAAGCTTGCCAGCCATTTTAAAGTGAATTACAAACGAAAATTTTGTCAGTACACAGCTCAATCACTAACGTTGGGACTCGAAAATACATAATTTGAAAAAATTTTGGTACGACCGAGGCGGTCGTATGTCGAGTATGTCGTAAGTCGAGGAGTAGCTGTATTGTCATTCTATGCCAAAGTTGTATTTTGTAGTTAGAAACAGTCAGTATTTATGCTTGTACATTGAGCTTGTGGTAGCTTGTACAAGTGTTATATGTTAATATTATGGATCCATGAGTTTAATTTTGAATGATCTTTGCCACTGTAATATCTCTTTGTACGAGTATCCCAGGTTATCTAAATTAGTTAGTTAGGTTGTGTTACTGCCAGCAGCACCCTAACTCGGGGCATAAGGGTTAAACAGTATAACTTTTAATATGCTAATAATCATAAACATTACATTTAGGATGAATTAGCAATCATTTATACAGTCCTCCTTTCCATCTCAAAAAATCACTGTGAAAAGGCCAAATGGCTTAACCTTTAAGCCCCAAGTTAGGGTGCTGCTGGCACTATCCCCACCACGGGGTTAAATCGAGAAAAAAAGCAACTTTAAAAAAAAAGCGGGAAAATAGGCGGACGTTGTGGAACGTCACCCGGGGTGCGCTAGTCGGACATTCTGGAATGTCAACCGGGGCCTAAGGGTTAAAGGCCAAAAATAAGTTTTAAGTTCATCTTAATGCATGGAAAAACTATTCTACTTTTCCAGTTAAAAGTATTAAAGACTTCATTTAAGTAGAGTTGGAGAAAGAGAGAACTCGGCTCCCCTGGATTATGGCTGGGCTCAGAGCCCAGCCATAAACAGAAGCAGTCACCAGTTATACTGGGCAGTGGCAACTTGGCTCCCTTATAATCAGCTTATTATCACCACTCCCACCATTGTATAATACTTGTAGTTCACATCCATGTATTTTACTGTATACAGTACAATATAGTGAACAACCACAGGGACATAAGGCATCCCTGTTTAACACCCACATATATTTCAGATGTTTCACTTTCATTCCCATTTTCTCTTACTGTTGCCCTGTTGCTCTCATGGAATGCTTTTACTGCATTTAATAGCCTTCCTCCTACTCCATACACTTACATGACCTCCCACAATGCTTTTCTGTTCACCCTATCATATGCTTTTCCAAAACTACTGTAAATCGTTAAAACCATCTGTAAGTAATAAAAAAAAAGAAAAAATAAGCATAGAACATATTACAAGGCCAAGGCTTTACTTGCTTGAAGCTCCAGATGTCTTTTCTTTTTCATGCTACTACCCATTTTCTTGCAAGCTTATGACTTTGTGGAAATCCATGAAAAGACACTAACTTATTATTTGTCCACCTTACCCTGCTTGAAGCTACAGCACAAACTACCATTGCTAAAAAATATTTTATCATGATCGTTTTAGAAATTGCACCTTCACAGTTGACAATACAAACAAAGGGGCAGAGTCATGTGATGCATCCATAGCTTGCCAATGAGCAGTACTGAAATAAATCACTGATGAATTCTTAATTTTTCGTTTTTATTTTGTATCAGTGGCTCCAATTGCAATAAAACAAAAAAATCTACACAATCTTTTATGCCAGTGCAATGTTTAATACCATAACAAAACTTCAACGCAAGCTTAGATTTTTTTTCAGATCACTACAGAGTTCTGTGGGAGTGGTGCTACCTAACCTACTATGTACCTTGAGCCTACCACTGACTTCACAGCAGTGTAGAAAACAGCTATTCACGTGTGCTATTCTGGCTGGCCACTCAAACAAAGACAAGGCATGACTGGCCCCACTCCATTAATGATAATGCATGCTTGTTCATTGGTAATTTTGCTTGTTAAATCAAATAGAAATTCAAAGTCCGCTATATTGAATTCTTGTTCAGGGGAACCTGACTATACTGTATTGTACCCCAAGAGTCTGAGATCATTTGATATATTATGTACTCCGCTGTGCTGTATTGTTATTCTTATTTATGCCCTTTTGAGATACATCTCTTCGCATTTTGAATTTATTAGTAGGCTACACTATTTATATATGAAACGTCTCTTTGATTTTAGACAGAAGATGGTTACTTGTACGGCTACGTGTACTTCAGACAGGTGAAGGACAGAACACTACGGCGAGGATACTTCCAGAAGGTGAGCTGAAGATTGAAAAAAAAATTTTATTTAGAACACTACATATATAAATTTCATGCCTTAATTACTAACTTGATCATAGGCAAAAAATCACTACCAGGGTGTACAAGAGTTAGGTGAGTTCAACAGTGTGTTTTCAAAGTGTATGTATTTGTCTCAATTTTCTTTGTAGTTTTTGTAGTTGAAGAGTGTGTTATGATAACAGGAACTAATATTATTTTCTAAATACATTCATGACACTTTGTTCATAATTCTCCAGAGTGTGGTGCTGTTGTCACACCTGCCATTGGTGTCCCTCTTCACAACAGTTCTGGATTTGGTAGCTCCAGAATATTTTGATATGGGTGAGGCCAGTCTGGAGGCAGCGTGTCATCACCTTGATCAGTGGCCGCCTCCCACACCCGGCATCACCCTCAGTCTGCCTCTCTTGGGAACTTTAGTACAGGTAATTATTGTTATTGAAAACACAGTTGACAACAATCTGATTCATTTTTATTTTAATTGGATATTTATAGAAGCTGGATAATTAAATTGGAAACCAGGTTTGGGTTAATTTAGGTTAATAACTTACATTCTGCTGATTAAATGATATTTATTTAACCCAACATTTTTGCCGATAAATGATTAATTTCATTACCTCGACTACGGTAGTTAAAATTTGAAATATGGGTTACTGTAATTTAAAGTAACAATTAAAATTTTCACAGATGAATTAGATTAACTTTAATTAATTTTAAGTAACTTTCCATAACAAAAGAAGAAGGAAGTTTAGGGGTTTAGAAACCACTCGATCCTTCCTACAATGGACTCAGACAAGTTACTGGGCCTCGGTATACAGATCACGTTAGCCTCGAGGAGCTCCACCTCATCAACAAAAGGGTCACCTTTGCTTGAGTGGACGAATCGGCATAAGATGACAGGACCTGGAGTCGTAATGTACCCTGACAAGATCGTCTCGGAAAATTGAAAACCTCTCATGTGGAGTCACGTTGATGGCTGTTGAGAGCAATGATCTAATCGAGTGAAGTGCTTCGGGCAGGAGAGCCTCCCATTCAGTATCTGGAACATCTCTAGATTTGGCACCTAAACATATGGACTTCCAGATTATGCCATTGGATGCCACTCCACGACTAGCGAGGTGAGTTTTCACTTCACGAGACATAAATGCACTTCCTCGATCAGAGTGGACAAAACTCGCCATACCACAATGCGAGAAGATAACATCCGAGACATGAAGGCTACTGTCCGACTTGCTTAATTCAAAGTCATCAAAAGCTGTGAGCACTTCACGGTCCAGAGGAAAAGATTTAGCCTTGTAAAGAGGCCGTGCCTTGTCTGAAAACTCCGGGATCCACTTAGCATAATAAACAAACATACCAAGTACACGTTGAAGAACCAATCAGTTTGTAGGTGGTGGAAGTTCTTGCAGTGCTTTTAGCCTTTCAGGATCTGGTTTGATTTGACCATTTCCAAGTTGATAACCCAGAAGATTGATCGATGTTGCTGATATTGTAGATTTGGATGTATTGAATGTCAGCTTCCTTTCCTCAGCAGCAGCAAGAAATTTCTCAAGATTTGCATCATGTTCTTTCTGATCCCGACCACCTATGGTATATTGTCAAGGTAGGGAAATGTGTCACATAGATTCTCCTCCACGAACTTGTCTATGGCTCTTTGAAAAACAGCAACACCATTAGTGACACTAAATGGTACACATTTGCTTCAAATGTTGTAAAGGGTTTATCAAACTCGCTTATGCGTAGTTGATGGTATGCGCTCTTTAGATCAAATGTTGAGAACACATGGCACTTAGCAAGAGTTTGGCAATGAATATGCGTCGAGATTGTTGTAAAGGTTCACCGTAGAAGAGTAGTCGATGCACATTCGTTTTCTGTGACAGCCTGAATTATCTCTTGCAATCACCACCTTTGGTAATGAACTTTTGGGCATCAGGGCTAAACTTCCTAGATTTGGTGGCTATCAGCATTGCATCTCCTCACATGTTTGCAAATAACAGTGATGCCGACATACTTGCTGATGCCAGGCTACATACAGGCTTGTTACCAATGTTGGAAATCTTGAGCTCAGGTCTGGGTCCCCATACTCTATGGTAATTGAAGATCTATGCCGAGAGTAACATCACGGGTTTGATGTGAAGCTTAAGCCGATGGGCCACTCTCTTGTCAATGAAACTCTCATACTGTAACTTGCCGAATCAATAAGGCCGGAGATTCTTCTTCCATTTACCTTTAAGTTTGTAGCAGAGCAATTCAGGCAATGAGGAACAACAGCTGAGATGGCACAAAGAGTAGGAGATGAAATTGATCCCTTGACCTGTTTCTTACCCCTAGTCTGACAGACTTTTGCCCAGTGCCCTCTTTTTCCACATGAAGAGCAATCACTATCTTTAGCTGGACATCTTACCCGTAAATGAAGACTGCCACCACAAAACCAACATTGTTTCTTAGTGGTCATAATAGCAAGTGTGAAGTCCTCAACTGGACGTACATCTTGTTGATTAGTGAACGGTGACTTAACAGTTTCCTCCACACATCCTGAAGCTGCTGCAATGACAGGGCCTAGTGGCTGGAAGGCTTCCGAAGTACGCTGTGCAAGATCCAAGCCTCTAGCTTGATCAAAGGCTTGTGAGAGTGTGAGAGCAGAAGACAGTCCGTTGATGAAGGCATCCCGTACTAACTCTTCACGATATTCTTCGGCTGTGACAGCTTTTAGTATGCTTTCCATGTTGCTAGTAGAATATAAGTTGAATAAATTGTCGTATGCGATCAAACACCTTCAGTAATCAAGGCTTTATTCAACTCATAAATCCATGTACATCTGCAATAGAACAAAACAAAACCCAATATTTAGAGTAAAGGTAAACACCAACATAATTTATTCCTTTATATGACCCACACTCAATCCTACAGGTTTCCTATCGAAATGTACTTGATTGTAACTTTTTTATGCAGGTACGAATACCAAGCCGACAAGATAAACCAGGAGCAGCCACGCTGACACCACCCTCCCCTCCTCTCACCTCACCAGGTCCTCTCACGGTCCTTGTGCCAACTCCTCATGAGACAGAGGTACTGTACTCTTATGTTTTCATGCCAGAGATTCGTTCATTCATTACCAGTTTAATGGTCTCAGAAAGATTAGCACAGATACAGTATCATATTAACAAGAGTTATACCATGTAAGATGACAGTTTCCTCAGAATTTTCCAGTTTATTTATAAAGGAAGGTATATTGATATATAATTAACCATATAGCTATACTGTAGTGTTTAAATTAAATTGATGTTATTAAATTACAATCCAGGGTATTAGTGAAATATCTTCATGGTTTAATGAAATGTTGGAGGAAATGAATGCTAATGTTATTACAGGTGTTGAGCCTGCTAAGTACTGCAGAGTATAACTGACATTTATATTTAACTCAGTTCCATGAATTACAAGGAGCTACAAAAATAGAATTACTGTATACTTACTTGAATGATAAGTTGTGTGGTGCAATATACTACCGGTACATGAAATTATTTACTAACAGGCATTCCGTGTATTGGCACCAGTGTTACCACACCTGAACCTGTTGTGGGAGCTGGTGTTAACAGCTGAACCTCTGGTGGTTATGGCAATGTCTCCAACAACTGCTGCTAACACTGTACAAACGTTGATAAGGTTCGTGATGATCTAGCTGTCTTAGTATTTACAGCATTAGTGTCATCTGTAATGTAAGGAGGTGTGTAAACATTCATCTTTCAATGTTGTTGTCACTGCTCATCTTTTCATTCATTCACATTAATACTTTTCTTACGTTAATTCCTCTCAGTTTGTACCCATAGTCTAGGAGCCTAGAGTCAATATATTTGGGAATTTTGAAGTACAACTTGAAACTTTGTTATGATGAAGTTTTAGACCATATTGAAGAGCAAGACTTACCCCTAAATTTCCCGCCTTGTGACATTCTTCGCCGCCCAACTCTGTGACCATGTTTATGGCATCATAACCCTTTACATAAGAAATGTTGATATGTTTGGCCTTTTACCCTCTTTTCCCTCCAAAACACTACAATTAATGAAAATTGCAAGCTATTTTCTCTAAATAATGTTTCTGAATGCTCCTTATACAATATAAATTAATATTAATATGGTCACACAAGAGGAGATGGGATACCATTGTTTTCGTTTGTGTTTACAGCCGGGAGTCCGGGACGATGGTTCTACACGAGAAATTGAAGAAAATAAGACCCTGGTTGTGGCTGTAGTAAATTTAATGTAAAAATATGAATATATATGTTTTAAGTAACGTTATTTAATGTTAATAAATGGAACGATAGAAAAAAAAGAGATGAATTGGGAACGCCAACATATACAGCTGCTCCTCAACTTATGACGGGGTTAGGGACCCAAATCCAGGTCGTAAGTCGAAAATGCTTAAATAATACATAGAAATCTAAAAGGGGTGTCTCTTTTTCTTCTCAGCACCACAAAACTCTCACTTTTAAGCTTGCCAGCCATTTTAAAGGGAATTACAAACGAAAATATTTTCAGTACACAGCGCAATCACTAACGTTGGGACTTGAAAATACTGTAGGGTACGTAATTTGACAAAATTTTGGTATGACTGAGGCGGTCGTATGTCTGGGTGGTCGTAGGTCGTAAGTAGAGGAGTAGCTGTACATGCGCATTTAAGGATACCGTGCCATTTATATTTTTAAGAATATGTACAAAAGATTCATTATTGTTTATTACTGAATATGTATTTTTTATTGAATTAATCTTTATATATGCGAAATGAACAATACAATTCATTAATAATACGTAGAATATTAAAACACATGAGATTAAGAGACGGCATTGTTTTTGTTAGTGTTTAAACCCGTGACGATGGATCTACATAAGAAACTGAAGAAAATAAGACCCTGGTTGTTGTTGTAGTAAAATTAATGTAAAAAATATGTATGTGTTAATTAATGTTATTTAATGTACAGTAGAAGTAACCATTGATATTAAAAAAAAAGTGAGACTGATAGTGGAACGAACGCCAATGTATACGTGTGCACTCAAGCAAACAGTCATTTATCTTAAGAATATGTACAAAAGATTCATTATTGCTTATTACTGAATATGTATTTGATTGAATTAATGTTTATACTGTATATGTGAAATGAACAATGCAATTCATTAATAATACGTAGAATATTAAAACATACATGAGGAGACAAGGCGGCACTGTTTTCGTGAGTGACGATGTTTCTACATAAGAAACTGAAAAGTAAGACCTCTATGTATGTTTTAGGTAATGTTATTTAATGTTAATAAATGGAACACTAGAAGTAGCTAACCACTAATGGTAAAGAAATAAAGCGAGACAATTGGGAACGCCAACGTATGAACAGTAAGTGCGTACATGTGAAAACACATCGTCATTTCTTTACATGAATATGAAAGCAACACTTATTTTCTGTTCATATATGTTTTAAATAATATTTACGAATGTAAAACAAAAATTCTACTCACCAATGGTGGTAAAGTCTAAAACATAAGGACAGTCAATGAATATTGTGCGAGTTTTTTCTCAGATGAAGAAGTCATCAGGTTTAACTCTGGCTGAAGCTGTAGGTTCAACTTTGGCTGAAGCTGTATCTTTCCATAAAGCTGTTGCTGAAACTGTTACTGAACCTGAAGTTGATGTTGAAGCTGCTTATAATGCTGAATTTGATGGTGTAGCTGAAGTTGATGGTTTAGGCCTTCGAATAATAAAGCTGTTGAAAGAACCTTGCACAGCTGTTTTCTTTTCTCATTATACATCTTTATGTAGAGGTCATTTGTGTTTATTTAAATTTTAATGCTTTGTTCTGTTAATGGATCCACTTCAGAAAATATGTTCATTGCTTGCTCCATATAATATCCACAGACCTCTCACCTTTTTCATATCGTTTTAACACATCTAGTTTCTCAGCTAAGCTTATACACTTTTTATTAGCTTTTGAAACAACACTACCATTACTTGCTCTCTTGCTCATGTTGAATAGGGATGCAAAAATGCTGTAAGAAACCTGAGAAAGTTTTTCTCCCATTCCTGTTCCAGATGCATGAAAACAAAAGGATTTAGTTATTATTTATATGAAAATTAAATTTTATTTTATTTGTATTATATTTTGATTGTAATTACGAATGAAATAAGGGCGTAAATTGAATTGGGTCCTAAATTATCTAGGGTTTTAAATATGAAAAGTTGTTGGTCGAACCGTTGTTATCGGAGGCTTTACTGTACATATACAATATACCCTGTCATCTTGAGCCTACAGTAGGCATACTGTCCACTCTGTTGAATGTAATATTTAGATGCCATCACTTTTTACGTCTTAACACTTGCGATGAAGATGGGGTAGGGGATTAGTCTGTCTCATGTTGCTGACCTGACTTGATGCAATGTCAGGTCACCCATTGTCTGGGTGAGGAATTTGTGGGTCTCGTGACCTGAAGCTGTCTTGAATAAAGACAATTGCAAAGGTGCTCCCTGTGTTTCCCTTTTACTAAATGTACAATACGGTATACATAACTGTAATCACTTTTTATTTCGTAACACTGTATTATTGTTTGATTGTGTCCTGGTACAGTAATGTACAATACTACACAACACAAATTGAATGCAAAAATAGCAGCTAACGAGGGAACAATTTCGTTGAAATTAGGAGAGTGAAGGGGCTGAAAGGGCAAAAAAGAGGGACTTTGGTACGAGCTCGAGAATGATCAAGTACCTTTAACATGTAAACATATATCACGGTTCTGTGATTCAATGGTTCTGCGTGTGGTTCCCAGAACAAAGTACAATTACATTTTTTCAGTTATGTGAGTATACTATGATGTGAACTGTTCTGTACTGTATTTTGTATGATTTTTGTGATGATAGTAAAATATGCATCTTTTTATTTGTTGCAGTATATGGCTATCATTTGTGTAATTTGTCTTAACATGAAAGATATTCTCAGCACAAGATAACCATCTTTATAGCAACTGTAAACAGTTAACATTTCCAGTTTTTTATTTTATTTATTTATTTTTTTTTTAAATTTTCCTTCATTTAGGAAAAACTTCATTCTTGTGTTTATAATACAGTACAGTACTTCTCCTACTCTATGTGTCATGACAAATAAGGTTTATCATATTGTTTTTTTCCAGCCTTATCACTCCTCTCAAGTTCAGTGGTGACTACCGGCCATTCTTCACCATCCATGATTCTGAATTTAAAGAGTACACAACACGCACCTCAGCTCCGCCAAATGTTATTCTTGGAGTCACAAACCCATTTTTTGCCAAAACTCTCCAGCACTGGCCACATATCATTAGAATAGGAGATAATACAGGTGTGTATTCATGTCTGAAATCAGGTGAATATCAGTTGTGCACTAGCTGGTAGCCCCAGAGTATCGCTAATATATTTGTTATTTATGATATGTTAGTGTTTATATATCTTCAGTAAAGGTTTAGATGTTATATTCTCAAGTGTATATCTCTCTCTCTCTCTTGTATTTTGTCTATATGTGTGACTACAGGGTCATAGCCATTGGTGAACACAAGTCATCAGCCATAACATCAGTGAGTTAAAGTAATTGTAGATGTTGTTTATACAGATGTTGATGTTACAACAACCAAATTCATTGTAAATTCCCTTTTTTGTGGACTGCCTGTGATTGGTAATGTCAGGGGGGTCTACCAGTAGATAAACAGTCAGTTATCAAACTTAAACATATGTATGAATTGCTAACACAGTTTTGTAAACATGTAATGCTCCACTAATCCTTGTGCTATTTTACAATATAATTTAAATGTTTCAGGTTCACCAAATACTCAGAAACACAAGCTAAAGAAAGCATCTGCCCTTAAAACAGTGGAGCAGAAGCCTGGGGTGTACACCAAGTATAAACCTCATCTCCAGGCTGATAAAGTAAGTTAAGTTTAAACGGTTAGTGTAAGCTTTCTTGAACAGTGCAGTAATGGTATTTCTTAATAAGTTCAATGTTCAGGAAATTACCTTTGTGTACAGCACGCATTTTTAGATGTCAAATTGGCACCTATCAAAATATGTGTTATTATGGCTTCAGTAAAGCTGCATCAATTAGGATCTTGTAAAGTGAGAGTCTGAGATCTATTAAGAAAATTAAATGTATACATTCATGATAATATTCTGAATGCTAATGAAATAAGTTATGGCAGTAAAGACTTATATATACAGTATATATTTCTCTACTGTTTAAGAGATTTTATTATGATTAAGGGTCTAGTGAAGCGGCTGCTGAAGGGCGTACAAACTGGACGACCGGTGGAGGTGCAGAGCGCTCTTCTGAGGCGTCACTTGTTGGAATTAACACAGTCATTCATGATTCCTTTAGAGCGATATGTTGCATCTCTTATGCCCCTGCAAAAGAATATATCTCCATATAAGGTTTGTTTCTACCATTTTTATTTCCGAGAGTTTGCCTTAAATCAATAATTTACTTTCTTTAAATATAGATTGACTCATAAAGGTAAATGGCACAGATTGAAATTGTCATTGTGGAGTCTTACCGATTTCAGTTTCTTCTTGTCTGTAGCTGATTAAATATGTCTAAAGTATGTACACTCCTCCTCTAACACTTTTTCGATTTGGTCGTACGTCGAAAAGGTGAAAATAGTACCCGGTACATAGAAATTCTAAAATGAAATACATTACAGTAAAAGTAATCAATAATGAATAATAAATAAAGTGTTACTGTGCACATTCCTTTAATGTATTCACTGAATACACACGGGGCCTCAATAATTTTTTAATATAAGCATGGAGACTACATTAATTGGATGAAGCAGAGGAGGAGACAGGGCTGTGTGGGTCATTAAGTGCGCTTTCTTCAGACAGGCTAACATACTGGTACTTGTTTGTTGAAGGTATTGGATCATCTTTAGGGACTTGAAAATACGTAATGTGAAAAATATTTTCTACGACCATCCCACAACACCTAAATTTCTGTACTTGTTTAAGATCAGGGTTTCATTGTTGACATAGTATTTATTTTAGGTTAATAGACACTATATAAATGTCTTCTTTACACATTTGCATACTCAGGTTCAGAAACTGCCTTGCCAACTTTTTACCCACTTTATTTGAGTTGCCATTGAATAGATAAGAAACATAGTAAAGAAACTTGGAGCTGTTCTTAGTGAAGGTCGTCTTTGATTATGGCAAAGGTTTCACTCCCCAAAACCCTTGCAGTATGCAAAACTGTGATATATAAAACTTAATTTCCCATAAGAGAGGGGAGATGCATTCGTGGGTTAGAGGTGATTACCTGATGTCGTGTGTTGGTTTTATCTCTATGCCCTTTGTATGCTATACTGACAGGATTTAAAATGTAAATATTTTATTTTGCCTTGTTATTAATTCCCACCTTCTTATTGATACAGGCAATACCAAGTTTACGTCCATTCAACCCAGATGACTTCCTCGCCACCCTAGAGTTGTATGGACCACAGTTGACCAGTGGCATTCGTGGGGACTGGGAAGGTTTATACCGTCGATTTTTCCGTTCCGTCAACTTCTCTGTATGGTTCAATGCACGTCATCAGGAGGTGTCAGCTAAGCTTTCAGAGTTACATCTTCAGGCTTTGTGCAATGCAGTAAGTGGCATTTCATGTGTGTGTGTGTGTGTGTGTTATATAATACCTGTATACAGTAGTTGGATTGATTGACACAGAATCTGCATGAAACACACTGCCTTGAATGCAGGGATATACGTATACAGTAGGCTTGAAGAGTACCTTTAATAATGTAACAATCTAAATTCTTTGGATAAGAATTGTGATTTTGTATGTGTTATTACAGTAAATACTGTAATTAAAATGTTTATCTGTGCTCACATCTAAGTTTAACTACACTTAATACTGAGATTCTAGGATATTACTGTGGATAATTTGTAATGTATTCTAACTTGCAAAATGGTTTATATATCATACAGGGAAGTAATTGAGTAACTCTAGTTGCAGTAGGTGTCAGCATTAGAACTAATCCACTAATATAATATTTAATTAGTTTAGCCACATTTTTTTGTAATGGATATATGGATTGATATATCTTGTGGGACACTTTGGATGAAAATAGTTTTTAGTGAAAGTACAGTTAAGGAATTGAGTTGAGTTGAGAACTGAACACCATTCAGAATATAATTGATCACATGAAGTTTACAGTATATTGATCTTAGATGACATTAAGAAAAATATTATGTTCCTCTTTCTTTACACTCATGGCCCTTTACTTCTTTTATTTTTCACTTAGCTCACCCGCACTCATTCATTCATACCCATCCACATTTCCTATGTTTTATCCTTATTCTTTTATCTTTTACTCAGGGTAGGTTGAATTCAACACTCAAATATGGTTTTATCTTTAATGCCATCTGCATATTTTACCTTATGCTCAGGTATTTCAATAATCATTACCTTGCTATTGTAGACTTCTACTCAAGTTTCTTTTTTGTACATAATGTGGAAAATTAATAATTATTGTATAATTGTATGCACAGTAATGAAATATAGTTTAGGTGAACATATCTCATAGACTTTTTGTTAGATATTGCATCTGTTTGAGAATTTGTACAAGTTATGTTGAAATGCTTATAATTTCCCACACTGAGTACCTGATAGGGGGGATCAGAAAGCTGTTATCAAAAACAAAGAATCTTTAAGCTTAAATTGAAGCTTATTTACATTTTTCAATGATTTTACGTATCTCAGTAATTTTTTACTTAATTTATAAAAATACAAAATACTAACATTATATGTTCTTTTCAAAACAATTGCAGGACTTAGGTGGATGGGTGTGTAGTCGGAGTGAGGTAGAAGTGGTGGATATGGTGCTAAGACTACGTGCTAAGTTAACCACAGCTGACTCTCTGTGTGTGGACCAACACACTCGCGACAAACTTCATGATCATTTACAGACACTCTTCATGGCCTTGCCAGAAGACTTACGTTCAGTACTCCATGCTAGCTGAAGAACCAAGTTTGGAGATTCAGTTTTCTTCAGGACAAATCTACAAGATAAGAGGTTTTATATCTTTGAAGTTTGTATGATACAATTCATGTTGACTTCTATAACATGTCTCTGTGAGATAAAGAATGCTATTCTGCAAGAGGATTACAGTACAGTATATAATTTTCAATACATCCTTTTGTGTGTGTGATTATATTAATGTTCCCTCCATTTTAATACCCTATTTTTTTTTGGTGTATTTGGGTGTCCCTCAGATATTTGGAGGAACTTATGGAAATCACGATTGAATAAGATGAATTGAGTCTATGAATCCTCACCTTGTCTCAATAGACATACAGTATTCGAGATAAAGAACTTTGAGTTGGTCATCAGCTTTTATCTATTTTATTATTTATGCCAACAATTTCATTCAATAACAGATTCTACACATTTACTTAAGATTTTAGCTAGTCTTTATTACAATTTACAAGGCATTTAAGTTATTATTTTAACCTCGAGTGCCTTTTATAGTTTAGCAGTAGTGGAATCTACAGTATTTCAAAGCTGTCAATGAATCTAGCTATTAAATTACATTTTCAGTATCTTTGCCTCACAAAAGAATAATTAAACTTTAAATATGATTGACAGCAGTTTTGTCCAAATATTATCAAGACAAAGGCAATAAGTAGAAAATAGAAAGATGGAAAATAGAATAAGGGGCAGTGAAGAAATAGATTTAATCAATTTAAGAGTTTGTACATAAGGGAAGTCCTGTGAAGCAAATTGTACAAAGAGAAATCTTATGAAGAAGATTTCAGGTTCATTCAAGTTGCCATCTCATCTGGATTTTTATTTTTAAATTCATAATTGCATATACCTTCACTGTACCTGACTGTTAACTAAAAGATGTATCATAATGAGATGAATTGTATGTAAATTTGTGAGATTGCAGGTACAATTGTTGCTCTTGAGCCACATACATTTGTTTTTTATATTAATTTATATAATTGATCCCAGGGATTTTCTAACGATCTCATGCATGTTTTGAGTAATTGTATAGTTGTGTGTTGTGTATGTGCTTGTATTAATCTACACCAAAGCCTGTATTTGTTGTTTTAACATTGTAGTGCCAAATTCAAAACATTTGTAAATATATGTTTTATTTTAGATTTAGTTGTGTGTTTGTGAAACTATTATGTTAAGGTATTATGTGACATACATCTTGAATTAAAAAAAAAATGTGTCATACATGTGTTCAGGAAGAGGATAATATTTTACTGCAATTTTGAAAGAAGTTATTTCATTTATCCTCAGTGTTGTGGTCAAGGTACTCAGCCTCATTTCTATAATTATGGCATTTCATTTTTGTAGATGAACAATTTAATGGTTTACATATGAATAATTTAGAAAAGAAAAGGGAAAATCACATACTCATGGCAATACAGATATGTGCTTGGCATATACTTCCTCTGTAAAATGTCAGATAAAAGCACTTGCGACTTTGTTTACATCCACTTTGAACCATAATGGAGATCTTAACCCCCCTCCCCATTCTACTCATTAAAAAATAGTATGTGTGTACACCACTGACTGGTCTTTATTTTGAGGAAGAGTAACCATCTGTATAACTTGTTTCTAATATACCTGATTGCAGCAGGGTGAAAAGCTGAGAGACCGTGCTGCTGCAGCACTTGGAGAGTTCATCAGGTACATGGCTAATCCACACTGGGATAGGCATTACTGTACTTTTGCATAATTCAGCAATTTGCAGTGCTGTCACTTATTGCAGAAGATTAGATGGTTATAACTTTTAGGAAACTACTGTACAGTAACTACCATTTTTGATGTTTTCATTGTTTGAATATTCACATTCAGTTAAAGATCAGTAGAAACCTTGTTTTCTATTTTTTTTAACCCCTCGGAAATACTGGTAATACTCCTCCAACCAACCCCTCCCACCATCACCACTAACCCCCTCCCCCTCCCACCCTCCAACCACCACCCACACCCCAACACCAATTTTTTCCGATTTTTTCAGATTTCTTACGATTTTTTTTCAGATTTTTTATATTTTTTTTCAGGTTTTCTACCAGATTTTTTTTTTCAGATTTTTTATATTTTTTTCCAATTTTTTCAGATTTGTTAAGATTTTTTTTTTTCAGATTTTTTCAGATTTCTTTCAGGTTAGGAGGGTGGTGGGAAGTGGAGGTGGATGGGGTGGTTGAGGGGGTGTGGTTAGGTTAAGGGGTAACGGGGGAGTGATGTTGGTTGGAGGTGGGCGAGTGGTTGGATTGGGGGTGGGGGTGGTGATGGCGGTTGGTGGTTGAGGGGGGGTTAGGTTGGGTTAGGTTAGATTTGTATAAAAGCCACAGTTAAAAAAAAATAAAGAAAATTAACAGATTCTATATATATTTTGACAGAAAATATCTGTTGATTTAACAGATTGTTTGTAAAATTTACAGAGATTAGTTATATATTTTTACAGAACATATTTGTTGAATATTAAGATCCACAAATCCACAAACAAATATCTTGGAATATGTGTTAGAGTATACAAAAATATATAGGAGCAGAAAATAGAGGTTTTGAAAAGACTTTATTGAGTAGAATGCCCTTAACAATAATAGAGGAAGTTATATTTTTATGGATACATTGCAGAGAAAATAAATGTACTTGGAACTTATACATTGTAAGTATACATTGTAACTGAAAATGTAATGGCTCGATTAAATCTTGAAATAATGAAGCACCCTCCAATTATCCTTCTGATATTGATATAATAAATATAAAAATAACATAACAGTAGCCCCAAAAGTTTTATAATAATATTAATGACATAAAATCAAATATAACTGAATATATCATAGCATACAAAACTAATTTTATAGCTTAAAAATCAACTACAAATTATATTAGTAATGTTTCAAAATACTGGAAGAGTCTGATAAGAGAACGAAAAAGAAACTGGAGTAGCACTTATTGTTTGTGAACAATTCAAGCTCTTCAACAAAGTACTTAAATTATAGTGTTGTTAGTCCATTCAACATCAGCTCCCTCTATCCAGGTTGATTCCAACAATACACCTGCAATAGTATGCTACTTTAGTAGGAAAATATCATAGTCTATTATATATTGTGTATGAACACCAATTAATCCGCTCTATTGATCTGGCAAAATAAAGCTGTAACACGCATTTGTGTTTTATATACAGGTACTACACTTGTAATATTATTTTCACACCCTCACTCTACGATTCTAGATGTATAGTCTGGAATTACCTTTGAATAAACTCCAGTGTTGTTGCAGTTTCAATGGCAAGCATATATATATACAGTAATATATATATATATATATACAGTAATATATATATATATATATATATATATATATATATATATATATATATATATATATATATATATATATATATATATATATATATATATATATATATATATATATATATATATATATATATACTTGAAAAATTATTGAATAGTACAACCTTCTTGATATTTACTCAAATGGTAACGAATTTAAGCCCTAAAACTGATGACTGTATTGGCGGACTAATACTACAGCTGGTGAGCAGGCGAAAACATGTTGGGAAAAATTCGTAAGGAATTCGTTAACCAAAATTTTTTCGTTAATCGAAGTGAAGAATTTTATGGAAGGTAATTCGTTAACCGAGGGATCACTGTACTTGGATCACATAATGGATTCTATGTGCCACTTCTTCTACTTCTCTACAAGCTGTCCTGGACTGTCTCCTTTCGTTAGTGAATACTCCTCTTCGATGATCAAGGCCCACAAATTGAAGATACATTTGAAATTTCTCCAGATATGCCTTAGTGAAAAAGTCATGCCAAGATCAATCCTCCCACAACGTGTCCTGCAGATGTCTGATCGCCCCTTTGATGATTTCCAAGATATCATCCTAAAGAAACACTTAAATAAAGAAAATTGAAGTGGATGAAGCTTTCCGTATTGTAAGACAGAAAAAGCATGCTTTTAACATGACCATACCAAGTGATTGGAAAAGTTCATGTTGGATTACTGTTTCGATTACCTGAGATGTGAGCGTTCTGATCTTCAAGCTAAGCTAGACCACAAATTGGCACTCCTTATTAGAAATAGTGATTGGACTAAGGATGCCAATCACAACTGTGTATCTCTCCTCTAAACAACTAGACAATGATACCTTGTGTGCCCTCAGTTATGGTTTAAGTCTAGATGGCTCTAACAAGAGAGTCGATAGTGTTGATATAGCCACAGCATTCTGCAATTTGGAGAAATTCAGTAATTTGACAAATGAAGAAGTGAACATGTGTAAAGGTGTTGTGTATGCATCTATGTCTAAGCCTTGTGTTCCAAATTGTCCAGAAAGATTCACCAAAGCAATCCAAGCCCTTAAGAAAAATAAGGATCTACATGTTAGTAAAGCAGATAAAGCCAACACAGTAGCGATTTTAAACAAAGATGATTATTTTTGTAAAATGAATGACCTTTTATGTGATGTTGCAACATATTCTAAGCTCATAAATAATCCTCTCAACACAGTTATCACTCAGTTTAACAAAAAAAAATTAAGTTTCTATTGAGGTAAAGATTATCTCATTAAACATTTTTCTTCAACGTCCCCTCCACTGCCATACATGCACGGTCTAATCAAGACTCACAAGCCAAATAACTCGGCAAAATCCATGATTAGCTCAGTTCATATGAGATATAATAAGCATTGCCTCCTCAATATTACCTTTAATTCAATTGTCAGTAGGAACATTATAGAATCCAGTCTCATTAAACATACTGAATCTGTCAACATGAATTTGAGTAATGGTATGTACAAACTGGATAATTTTGTGATTAAGAAGATTTGTAACCAAGTGAGAAGGTTGGGTCATCTTTCCCTATGACCTGACTACGGACAGCTGCTGTGCTTAGAGGTGGCATGGTCAATTTTTTTTTATTAAGAAGATTAGTAAGGGTCACTGCCTTATGACCGGAACATTGTGGACACCTGCTGTCCCCTAGGGGTGAGTGCAGACTAAGGAGAAATGCTTGACAAGGATAATATATACAGTAGAGGAGAGTGAGATCAGGTCCCTAGGGGACAGCAGGTGTCCACAATCTTCCAGTCACAAGGCAGTGACCCTTACTCATATTCTTTAAAAAAATAAATAAATTACCATGCCATCTCGAAGCACAGCAGCTGTCCGTAGTCAGGTCATAGGGCAAGATGACCCAACCTTCTCTCCTCTACTGTATATATTAGCCTTGTCAAGCATTTCTCCTTCGTCTGTACTCACCCCTGAAGATGTGAATTACACGAAAGCGCTTGGGAACTTCGTGTTTTCTTGTGGTTATCAGCATATACTTGGATCATGCACACCTACAGTGATATATATATATATATATATATATATATATATATATATATATATATATATATATATATATATATATATATATATATATATATATATATATATATATATATATATATATATATATATATTCTCAATAATATGACAGCAATTACCTGTATGATATTCGGGTGCTTCATCAATCTAGCATTTTTCACAAGAAAATATGTACTAACTAAGAGCAATCTATTTTCATTATACAGGATAAAACAATAGAATTAATACATTGCAGACTCTTTTTCCCTTGGCCTAATTAACTAGAACATCTTTGGATCCTTTACAGACTACGCAGAATGAATGATCACAAGTATATCATGGCTGGTTCTATACATTCAAATGTTTTTGTGCAAACTGATCAACTCGGTCTTACACATTTAATACAATACTTTTGTTCCCCCCATCTGCCTCTGAGAAGATATCAATAAAAGGGAACTGGTCCCTCATTTTATGATTTCTCTCTCTTTTTGCCAAGCTTCAGATACCTACTTGTATATACAGTGGTCCCTCGGTTAACGAGCACAATCCGTTCTAGAAGGTTGCTCGTTAACCGAAAAACTCGTTAACCGAAACCATTGTTTCAATGGGTTTTTGGGTAATTGGTTCCAGCTCACCGAAAATTGCCTAAATTCAACAAAAAAGGTAGAAAAGTACACTTACTTTGAGGTGTGTATGGAGAAGGCTCCTGGATGATGATGATGGGAATTAGAATGGGGGTAGAGAAGGGAGAAGAGAAGGCATTGGGGTGGAAGAGAAGTCACCCCATGGCACCATTTCACCCATAAAATTTTAGTTCTCTTGGTGCAATTCAAGATTATTTTCTTTAAATCAACACTGCACTGCATTATATATTGTCAATATGTAAAATAAATTTCAAAATGACCAATAATTTGCTTGCAAAAATAGAAAAAAAGCATTTAGTTGAAGAGCGTCTCAAGCAAGATGTTACCTCCACTGAAAAGATACAAAGACTGATGCCTGTATGGTGTGTTGAGAGGCTGGATGGCATGCATAAAACTAGTTTCATTACCTTCAATTATGTTCAATAATTGTTAAAATGAGTAAAAAATTTTATATTAAACTTTTAAAATTATTGAATAGTATAAACTTCTTGATATTTGCTAAAATGGTAAGGAATTTAAGCCCTAGAACCGATTACTGTATTGGCGGACTAATATTACAGCTGGTGGACCGCCAAATGCAAGCGAAATCATGTTCAGGTTGGCTCGTAAGAAACTCGTTAATCGAGGGATTGCTCGTTAACCAAAGTAAAGAATCTTATGGAAGGCAACTCGTTAACCGAAATCTCGTTAACCGAGGGACCACTGTACACTCGAGTTATTATTCATCTACTCTGTGCAGAATGAATGACACACATACATCATTTACAAGAAATTACTATTTTTACTAAATGCAGGTGTTATTTGGGAGTATAATCCATTCATGAACATATGATACACTGTTTCCACCTTTTTAGAAGGGCTATTTTACCAATCTCATGTGTTTAACATATTACACATGCTTTGTCAAACTCTACTACTGTTCTGTAGTTAAAGACAGTCAATAACAAATAAAAAAAAGACATATTGAGTACCTGAACTGTATTACAAAAGAAAGTATTGATCTGTCCTAAGACTGCTTGAAATATGTAATAAAAAATGTATGTTAACTATAGAGTAAGAATATGTAACAAGACATTGCCAAATTAATACTGTACCTAGTTTTTAATACAGGGTGTCCATAAATTTGCAAACTTATTTGAAAACTTAATAACCTCAACATTATAGATACAGTAGTACATGCCAGTTTTATTATACTGTACTCAACAAACAACTAAAAAAAAAATTCTAATCTTAAAAGACATTTACATGTAAGTATACCGTGTTTTATCTAGAATATATTTATTTTGCAATTATGTTTTAAAATGGGTCAGATATTTTATAGACAGCCTGTATGACTTTCCCCAAGATTATAATGGTACCTGTATTACCCCAGTTAGGAACTTTTCATTTTCCTAAATCCAATACTGTACACTTCCTCCCATGAAACAGTAAGTGGTTGATACAGTAATACCTCCTCCATACACATCACTGCTCATATTAACAGCAATAACACAAGTGGGTCTCGACCTTTTCTACAGTCAAAAAGTTTCTGGTACTGTACTGTACTGTACTACAAAATTATACCTGAGGAGTTCTTAATGTTTTGTTGGTGTATTCAATTAAAGTATTAATAAAGAAGATAGCTTACAACTGCAGTATACGGTAAGTATTCTTTAGTATAAAATACAATATAAGATTCTGGTGAGGAAACAGAAAAATAAAACAACAGAATAATGCATATAAAGTTCTTGAAAAATAGTTATTAAACATGCCAGAAGTGTGAGCAGCCAATATTTTGGCTTGGTAACATAAGTAATCATGAAGGTGAGTATTTTTTTTAGTATTACCTTAAGTTTTAAATTACTGTACAAATTGAACAATCTCTCCTTTCATTGCAGTACACAACAGTTTTTTTGGCAATGGTACATCATTGCATTGTCCACTTCATCTCAAAATAATAAACACCTGCACTGTACTTTCTACTGAATTTATTACTCCGCCATAATAATACAGTATTCCTGTTTTGTCTTTATTCTTGTATTTTCTGTAAAATTCATTTGTTCTCATAATAAACAAAGGCTGCCTTGAAGCAGCATACACACTCTTGTGAGGGGAATGAGAATTTGCTACAAAATCAGGAGCTGAATCTCTTAAAATAAACACATTTATATTTTACCACAATTTTTTTTACTAAGCTTCAAAGGCTAAAAAAGTATTAGTATGACATTTTAAATTTTTACAGCAAACCAATGTGCTACATTAACTTATTTATATTAAAGCAGAAAACAAATCTACAAGAAAATATTCTACACATGCTAAAGTAAAGAAATGGATTTATATTACTCTAATTTTTTGCATGACAACACCTCTTAATGTTAAATAAAATTTTTATTTATTTTCATTATGACAGTTTAATATGCAATAAAATAAAGGAATCATGCATGTCTTTTTTTTCAATAGTAATCAACTCACAATTTACAAATACAGTATTCACAACTGACATTATTGATATGCTTATTCATATAAAACTTAAAAAAAAATAGACCTGACCTGCTTAGTCGTGCTGCTTAACAACTTACAACAGGACTATGAGCTACACTCTACACCAGGGGTTCTCAACCAGGGGGGAATTTCCCCCCTCAGGTTTTCAAACTGATACTAATATGGAAAAAAATAAGGGATTTTCAGTATTATATGCATATTATTTGGAATGCACTTTTTGAGGCAGACAATCTTGGAAAGGAGGGGGGAATGACATTCTGACATATGGTGAAAGGGGTGCATGGGGCAAACAAGGTTGAGAACCACTGCTCTAGAGGTACATTACAGTCCATAGTACATCCTTGATGCAAAACTTACTGACAATATAAAAACCTCATCTCAAAAGTTGTTCTCTTGTTAACTTCACTGAAAATATGGACAAAGAAGAGACCCAAGTGTCCCTTCAAAATGATTCTCATTGTATTTTATTTATGGCGAGGGAACAGACATGCACACATCTGAAATGACTTTAGATTACAAAATGATGAGCCATATGTCCTTAATATAGCAAACTTTATCATACATTGTTGGTCAACATATTAAGACTAAAGATGTCAAGGAAAAGCATGGAGTCACAGAAGTACAGTATAGCTTTAACTTCATCAGTGAATAGTCTTTCATCATGAATATACCATTTTTCTTTAGTTGCCTTTATCAAAACACTTTAATATTCTTTTGTCACATTATCAAAATCTCACGTGAAACAAAAGATTGTAATTATAGCTAAATTTCTCCTTTGTCAATACCAAAACAAGAGTACCTGTACTGTACCTGTATATGTGCATATACAGCATATTTCTGTGTATGTATATACTGTAAATGTGTATGTTTACTTGTGTGTGTACAAGCACATACAGTACTGTATGAGTGTATACAAATGTTTAACCATGTTTCTGCATTAACACACACTCATCTAAATTGCAGTTTAAATCAGCGCACAAAATAGCAACAATTTAAGATACCTGAATACAGTACATGACAGTACAGTACAAACCAATATCAGTAATTTATTTTATCTTGTTAAAGAGTTTCCTTATTATTATGGCCACATTTATGAGCAATAAATTCTGTTCACAAGAACTGTCATTTTAACTGCTAATATCATGTGAGCATCACACACATCTTCTCACATGACAAACACTTTTTCTGCATCTCTAATGTTGAATGTCTGACGAGAGCGCGGACAAACAATGGTGCCGTTATTCTCACTGGCCATTTGCTGAAGAGCCTAAGGAAGATAAATTAAATTTAGTAAACTTAATTGGTATTTTACTGAATATACCAAATAAATAATAAATATACGGATGAATGTTATACTGTAGCTACCACTGAAATGGTGATTCTGACGTCAATCCACTTTTCTCACTGATGGCTGTTGTACTGTTAGCATTGGAGACACTACTTCACATTAGAAAAAATTTGGTAAATGTAAACCAAAATTTAAAAACATTAGTAAATATTTGTATGTTAACTCAACTGTTTTATTATTTTAACTACGATAAAAATACAAATATCCACGGTTCTGGAAGATAAACTTCACTCATGTCATAAAACAAATTGAAATCTCCATGCTCAAAATTTTACCTGTACAGTACTGCCATTTCTGAATTAATAAAATGATGAATTTCCTAATTACAGCACCCATTTTTAATTTCTTACTCCTTACCAAATATGGAATTACAGTACAGGTTACAATGTTAGGTTTCATGAAGTAGGATGGTTCAGGGAGGACTATAACATATTCCTGGGGCATTGACCTATTGATTAAGACCCATCTACTTTTTGCATTCTTAGCATCCATTTCAACTTATAGAGGTTAATTGAATGTTGGTTGATTATACACTGAACAAAAAAAAAATTACTAGTGAGGTGGTAAAGTCATTTAACAGCAACCAACTCATATGAATTGTAACTTTGGTTCACTCGCTTTTGTTTTCTTTAACAACCATCAAACAATAAACATCTATAAATTGTAATGATTGTTATGGATGCCAAAAGCAATTGGAGCTTTATTTGAAAAATCAATCATTTTAATCACATATCTATGGATTGTTTACTGAATTTAACTCTTCTGTCTTTTTAAACTTATTTAGTCTGCCTTTAAAATCACTCTGTGTCTTTTGAATCCTATGTGGTCTGTTATTAAACTTACTTAGTCTGTCTTTACATTTTCTGAAGTCATTGTCCTTACTTGTTCCTTCATTATTCTTAAATGGTTTTACTCGTGATATTTATTGATATTTACTTGGGTTTTACTCTCACTGAATCTTTCTTTGTACAGTAAAGCCTCCGATAACAACGGTTTGACCAACAACTTTTCATATTTAAAACCCTAGTTAATTTAGGACCCAATTCAACTTACGAGCTTATTTCATTCGTATTTACAACCAAAATATAATAAAAATATAATAAAATTAAATTTTCATATAAATAATAACTAAATCCTGATATGTATTATTAAAAATAAAATTACTGTAAACAATGAAGAGCGCCTTGCACAAAGAAGCTGCCTGGCTAATGAGTGGTAAGCAACAGTCTGAGCTTAGCGGACCTTTTGTTTTCATGCATCTGGAACAGGAATGGGAGAAAAACTTTCTCAGGTTTCTTACAGCATTTTTGCATCCCTATTCAACATGAGCAAGTAATGGTAGTGTTGTTTCAAAAGCTAATAAAAAGTGTATAAGCTTAGCTGAGAAACTAGATGTGTTAAAACGATATGAAAAACGTGAGAGGTCTGTGGATATTTTATGGAGCAAGCAATGAACATATTTTCTGAAGTGGATCCATTAACAGACCAAAGCATTAAAATTTAAATAAATGCAAATGACCTCTACATAAAGATGTATAATGAGAAAAGAAAACAGCTGTGCAAGGTTCTTTCAACAGCTTAATTATTCGAAGGCCTAAACCATCAAATTCAGCATCATCAGCAGCTTCAACTTCAGGTTCAGTAACAGTTTCAGCAAAAGCTTTATGGAAAGCTACAGCTTTAGCCAGAGTTGAACCTACAGCTTCAGCCAGAGTTGAACCTACCAGCTTCAGCCAGAGTTAAACCTGATGACTTCGTCATCTGAGTAAAAACTCGCACAATATTCATTGGCTGTCTTTAAGTAGCAGGTAGTAAGCAGCTACCAAACATGGAAATACTACCGCCTGGGAAGATATTGGAAGCATAATGTGCTGTCTAATGGTAGACCCTGCTGCCATATGGCATCATGAAAATTGTGACCAAGTTTCAGGTTGCTCATCTGACTTTCTGTCTCATTTACACACAATTGCAGGGTCTCAACTGTTTCTCTTACTTGGACAACACAACATACATAATGTACTGTATATCGTTTCTCACATGATTTATTTTTTCGTTTTTGTATTTATTTATGGTTATTATTATTATTATTATTATTATTATTATTATTATTATTATTATTATTATTTTTATTTTATTTTTATTTTTATTAATTTGCTATTAATTTTATTAATTGTTGTAATAATAATAATGATAGACATTATTATTATTATTATTATTATTTATAATCATTATATTTTCGCCCCCCAGGCCCTGATGTGGGTCAGTGACCTGTGCCCGAAAAAAAAAAAAAAAAAAAATTTTTTTTAGATTTTACCACCATTGGCGAGTAGAATTTTTGAATTACATTCGTAAATATTTAAAACATACATGAACAGTACTTAAGTGTTGCTTTCATATTCATATGTAGAGAAATGACGATATGTTTTCACATATACGCACTTACTGTTCAAACGTTGGCGTTCCCAATCGTCTTGCTTTATTTCTTTACCATTAGTGGTTAGCTACTTCTAGTGTTCCATTTATTAACATTAAATAACATTACTTAATTTTTTTAAATTAAGTTCACTACAGCTACAACCAGGGTCTTATTTTTTTCAGTTTCTTATGTAGAACCATCACGAAAACAATGCCGTCTTGTCTCCTCGTGTGTGTTTTAATATTCTACCTATTATTAATGAATTGCATTGTTCATTTCACATACATAAAGATTAATTCAATCAAATACATGTATTCAGTAATAACAATAATGAATCTTTTGTACATATTCTTAAGATAAATGACTGTTTGCTTGAGTGCGCACGTATACATTGGCGTTCGTTCCACTATCAGTCTCACTTTTTCTTTAATATCAGTGGTTACTTCTACTGTACGTATATTAAATAACATTAATTAAAATATACATACTTTTTACATTAATTTTACTACAACAACAACCAGGGTCTTATTTTCTTCAGTTTCAGGTGGATAACTGACATTATAGGTGTAAACACTGACAGCAATGCCGTCTCTTATCCTCGTGTGTTTTAATATTCTACATATTATTAATGAATTGTAGTGTTCATTTCGCATATATAAAGATTAATTCAATCAAATACATATTCAGTAATAAATAATAATGAATCTTTTGTACATATTCTTAAAAAAATAAATGACGTGGTATCCTTAAATACGCACGTATATATTGGCATTCCCAATCCCTCTCTTTTTTTTCTATTGTTCCATTTATTAAAATTAAATAACGTTACTTAAAACATATATAGTATTCATATTTTTACATTCATTTTACTACAGCCACAACCAGGGTCTTATTTCTTCAATTTCTCGTGTAGAACTATCGTCCCGGACTCCCAGCTGTAAACACAAACGAAAACAATGGCGTCCCATCTCCTCTTGTGTGACCATATCATTATTCATTATATTGTATAAGGTGCATTCAGAAACAGTATTTAAAGAATATAGTTTGCAATTTTCATTAATTGTAGTGTTTTGGGGGAAAAGATGGTAAAAGGCCACACAAAAGATATGAAAAAGTCACACTTGGGAACGCATCTCATTATTATTGCTTTATTTTAATGGTAATTAATGATTCGCGATACAACAATTCACCTTACACTGCAATATTGGAGGACACATTAATGTCGTTATTCGAGGCTTTACTGTACACTATCTATTATTTCTTTCACAAATATTCATGTACAGTACAGAACTGTAATCTTTTTTCCACACAAATTTCTCTATAAATCCATACAATCTTCATATTCATTTATTTTACTTAGTAAATCATTGCTTAATTGCAAAAAAAAAAAAATTTCAAATTATTATTTTTCCCTTTTGCACGCACGCACACACACACTTCACCCTTGACCACCGACGGGTCAAGACGGGTCAGACGCACCTGGCGCTGCTCAGCAGCAGCCACGTCAACTGTTATGTTGGCCCATACCAGCTCCCTCCCCTGAACCCTCCTCCCCACCGGAATATCAACAAGTTCTTGCCAGAAATTACTATTTCATTTGGGAAAGGAATGGAACTAGTGTTGAATAGTGGTGAACAGTGCTTAAGTCAGTGAAAAACAACTCGGCAATTGAGTCTGAGCCAAGCTAACCTTCACACAGTGAGGTCCCAGGTACCCAGTGATAATTCCCCTGAGACTCCATGATAGAGAGGCCTGGGACCACACCTCACCCACTTGAGTGAGTGAAGTCCTGTGACAACAGACCACGTGGTGTCCCCATTATGCACAACACCACGTAGTGAATGACTTGCTACAGCATCATGTGAAGTTTCTCATAACACCATCTGTGAGGGAATTACTACACCACGTGATGCCCCTCATAACACCATCCGTAAGGGAATTACTATGCCATGTGATGCCCCTCATACACCATCTGTGAGGGGATTACTACACCACATCAGGCCCCTCATAACACCATCTGTGGGAGGAATTACTACATCATCAGGCCCCTCATACACCATCTGTGAGGGAACTACTACATCATCAGGCCCTTCGTAACACCATCTGTGAGGGAATTACTACACCACGTCAAGCCCCTCATAACACCACCTGTGAGGGAACTAGTACTCCACGTGATGCCCCTCATAACGCCATCTGTGGGGGAGTTATTACACTACGTGTCTGCTGTTCAACACCTCAGCTCACATGATCTACATGTGTAAATATTAATCTGTATGTTCACGGTATATGTTCCTTCACCTTTCTCTAATGAAGGCTTTTGTTAAACCACCAATGTATGTAATAAGTCATTTATGTCCAATGTATATTTTCAACCTTCGGGCTGCAACCTTTTTCAATAAACAGTTGTTTATGGCACGCACGCACACACACACACACATATTACTCTTGTTAGTCTGTAACCTCCTGAAACTAACCTTCTGTCCATAGACATATCCATTGGGCAGCATCAGTGGTTGGTTGTTTTCATTGAGCTGTTCTCCACTAATGTGACAAACAAGACGAGACTGTGAGCAGTGGGCATACGGGAGAGGTGAAGCTAGTGAGTTAAGAGAGGGCTGGCACACAGGACAGTCTGGGTTGTGACCAGTAGCTCCCTGAAATAATAATGAAACAAGTAATAATTAGTATAAGAAATACCTCAGAGAATGTCACCAACAAGATGACCTGAAGCATATACATGTGAGGCAACCAAGTGGTAGAAGACCCAGCACAAGATGGATTGATGGGATTAAGAGGATCTTGTCAAGAACAGGGATATATTTTATAGCAGCTGAAAGCATCTGTCAAAATCAAGCTACATGGAGAGGATATGTCAAGATCCGACTCAAGAGGCTCCTAACCGACAGACTAACATATTTTACCAGGTGTAATGACATTTTTCAATTGTCAACAATTACTGAATGTGTCTGAAGAGTAATTTTTTTTTAAATACTTAATAACACAGTTCTATAATAAAGGTACTAAAGTTTCAGGCATTAAAAATGTTATTATTTCTATGATGAGGCAGAAATTTTTATGGTGTGACATATAATACAGTACAATGGCCTGTAAATGTTAACAAATGTGAAGTATTTACTACCAAGTACACTAGCTACAAAAAGTATGTGCAAAATTTTTTGCAAACAATATAAGGCACCGGATGAAGGATTTTGACAACCCTACTGAGACAACAGGAGTCGCAGGATGTATCGCTTTGACATCTATTGGACCCCACCCTGCAGATACTTTCTGTGGTGAGTGTACATAGTACCTAATGTCCATGGAATTACAGGAACAGTGGTGAATAAGGAATAATTAATAGTTTGACAACAAAGAAGTGTAATGTTTCTATCCTGTCTGTCTGGATATGTGTCCAGTACAATCCATCATTTAGTGGAAAATAATCTACTAATGAGTATATTAAAAAAATAATAATAAATAAATAAATAAAATTACCCAGAATATCTGACAGTAAATTTGAGTAATTGTGAGAAATCTGCTTCAAGGATAGGGTGCTGATGGTACATGCCACTCACGATTGTGTCCTGGGTTTAACCCCCAGCATGGGTCAGATGTGAAAAGGGTATTCTCGAGCATGGCCCTACCAAATATGAAAGGGGTTCTCTGGGTGCTACTGCAGTATTCGATTTCCTCCTGTACTAACACTGGATAATGAAGGTCATAACAAATAACAGACCAACTGCACAAACATCTAGTAAACCGATAAGTGATAAATCATAAAAATAGTTTTCCTTTCTTACCCTATAGCAATGAGGAGTCTTGAGTGCAGACAGCCCTGACTGGACAACAACAGAGAATGCTGACTGTGATGACAACTGATATAATTTCAAGTTTTCAGCTCGAAACTGTTCAATCAACTGGTCCCATCGTACATCTGATAGAAGCTCCTTGTATCGAGTGACATCTGAAGAATAACACATTTGGTTAAATATAATTAGGGAAATACCCACTGCTCATGACCCAAAAAGTTTGCTGCTATATAATTGACCCCATTTAAGCTTGGTTAATCCTAAGCCACTACTGTTAGGAGTTATAATGGGCTCTAACCCTCCAAAGATGGTAGGCTGAATAACATGGGTTCACCAGGATATGATAAATTACATATGCTGAAATCCCTAGGGTGGACACAGGCTATGAATAACATTTTTGCTTTATAAAAATCTCTAATAGTTTTTGTGTGCAAAAATTATTTTGTATCACTGATCAAACATTAGCCAAACAGATGCAAAGCCTACCCACAAACCATTACCATGGCAGGTAAAAATTGAACAAGTGATGTTATGACTGCAAGTGACTGTAATCACTGCTGGAGACTGTATCATGATATTGTTTTCTTTAATCCCTGAAATATTCTATTACCATGGCAAAACCTGGTAAATTTTTTGCAATATCCACCAAAAGTTTATCATGTGCACCTTATCATATAATGATCACCCTTATCACATTTAGTGCAAATATGCAGAGTAGTTCTCAAGTTATTTTGGGGACAGTAGAAAGACTGACTGAGAAACAGAACCTAAAGCAATACCCTGCCCCACAGTTGTGGGTAGGGTAATAATGTATCTATCAAATACAAGACAAATTTGTCCCCATTCAATCTTCCCTGTGCATAAGCAAATATCTCCACTTGCCAGTGTCCTGTTGTAACTCTATGAGTATCCATTGATATACAGTACCTTACTTAAAAAACATCTCAACTAATGACTTAATTATTAAAAAAAATTAATATCTTGAAACAGAGCTTACCTGTGTTGGCTGGGAAAGCAATGAGTGCCATACATCGTTGTATGGAGGGCAAATGCCCAGGTTCTTGTCCTGTAAAGTGCTTTCTTGCATGCCTGAAAGCACAAGTATCATCAAAACCATAGTAAACTGAGTAAATCAATTCATCATAATACTGATTACAAGCTTTGATTTGTTCCTCTTTGTCTATCTATTTATACCAAACTAAATTCACAACTGCAAGCATCATAAGAAAATAGCTAAGAATCCTAACTTTCAATAATTTTTTCCTTCATAAAAGACATCGGTTTGTCTCCCTTTGTTGGGATGCTTTAGAGTAAAGATAAAGGGCACCGTGAGAGCTCCTTAATTTCCACAGATGTGTATCTGGTACTGGCTACTCCATCAAAGTAAGAGAATGCTCTTGAATCAACAAGGAGATTAGGCTCTGTTTGTGATTTATTTGCTTTCTCATCAAATCATGGATCAGTCATCTGTTTTCATTGATCAGTCATTTTGAGTTTCCTTCAGACTCATCTAAGTAAAGCTACAATCTCTGGATGGTTCACTGATCCATTTATAACTTTAAAATCTTTTAGAACTTGAGATACAATGATGAGCTGGGTCATTAAGTTTTTCAAGAGGATTATTTTGAGTTTCTTTAGTTACCTAATTACCTCTTTGGTGTCACCTTGAGTGAGAAAACAGTTGGTTAATTTTGAGGAAACTGGCATGTGTCATTTGAGGATCCAGGCAGGCAGGTAAACAGTCTTTCCCATGAAATTTTGCTTGTTTAATTGAATAGAATTTAATTATTTATATTTTCATACAGTAAAAAACTAAGGTCATTAAACCATTTTTTGTCTAACTTATCACTCATTAAGCAAGACCATACTGCAGGTATAATGTTAGTGTATGTATTGGATTATGCGTGCTTAAACAGAAGAGTGTGTCTGCATATGTGCATCTATTCAATTCAGGTACAGAACATGTATATTTTTTTAATGTAGCCAACAAGATATATTAATGAGTACTGTATTTGTGTACATAGGATTGACAGTGTGTGTGTGTGTGTGACTGTACATAGGAGTACAGTACGTGTTTGTGTGTCTATGGCATACAAGTACAGCATGTGTTTGTGGCTTTATGTAAAAATGTGCATTTATGTGTCCAAATGTAAGATTATATGCTTAGATTATATGCTTGTGTGTCAATGTATTGTATATTCTTATGCAATAGTATGTATGATTTACCTTAGACTAGGTTTTGATTAATTAACAGCTGATCAGTGTACAGGATGCACCACAAACTGTCTTGGCTGGGAATCACACCAGTAAAGAGGTCATGTATAAATTGTATCGCTATAAAGGTCGTACTGGTTATAATTAACAGTATAGGTATTATATTAATTCACCATTGTGTTTGACTCTTTTGTAGTTTTAAAGACCTTTCCTCTATATCTAAAACTCTCTTCATAATTCACAACCAGACATTACTGTTGGATTTTACTGTAATGCAGTAAGAGGTTTAGTGCAGTGTACATGATTTAGTTTAGAGTTGATTCTAATTTACAACACAAGATATCTGCACACCTCACCATGGGACAACTTAAGTCATTTCTGTCATGGAAACAGTGTTGGTGTGAAATGCTAGTACAGTATTATAAAAATGTCCTGCATTCATTTGCCATATTAATGTAAATTATGCAATATAAAAGTGCATAATAATGATATTAAACAGTTTGAATTTTTTTATGTTTACAGGACACACACCAATGATTCATACATATAAGATTTCTATCTATATCATTTATTTATTCACTTATACAGTATTACCTTTTCTGTAAGAAGTATTTCTCATTCATCTTATCATGTATGTTTAATCCAAGGCTATTAACTTTTCATTCACTCACCTGATAGCTTCCATTCGACGATCACTCTTGATAAGTTCAATGAACTCTTGCATCCGCACATTGAACTCCAGGGAGGAGTTGAGCTTTCTTAACTTGCTCTTGTTATCATGGCACCAGGAAAGGCACTTGCTTGTGTCACGGCAACCTAATGACTGCTCCACCTCTCTTGCAACCAGGAACACATCCAAGTTCGTAAGCCCTTCTATACTACGTGAACTTGCTAACTGTAATATTCATGACAAAAGAAAATTAATTAAGTTATTCACTAGTATAGAAAAAAAGACATGCTGCCTTGACAATAGAAGGAATTTATTGGTATATATGGAAGTTCGTATTTGTGTGTATGATGTCGACAAGGTATGACAGAAACAAGGTCTGGTAACCACAAGGTATGGTGACCACAAGGTGTGATGGCCACAAGGTATGACAGTTACAAGGTATGACAGCCACAAGGTATGATGGCCACAAGGTGTGATGGCCACAAGGTATGACAGTCACAAAGTATGACAGCCACAAGGTATGACAGTCACAAGGTATGACAGCCACAAGGTATGACAGCCACAAGGTATGATGGCCACAAGGTATGGTGGCCAAAAGGTATGATGGCCACAAGGTATGATGGCCACAAGGTATGACAGCCACAAAGTATGACAGCCACAAGGTATGACAGTCACAAGGTATGACAGCCACAAGGTATGACAGCCACAAGGTATGATGGCCACAAGGTATGGTGGCCAAAAGGTATGATGGCCACAAGGTATGATGGCCACATGGTGTTGTAACCTTAAGGTATGATGGCCAGGTAATGGACAAAACCCCTCAGTTAAAGTGTAAAGTAGGACAACCCCCCCCCACCCCCTCTGTGAAAATTTAATAAAATCATAAATTACCCCGGTATATTCTCTGGTGGGAATATACTGTTTTTGTGAACTTTGTAGTATTTAAAAATAAAAATAATCTACCATCTGAGTTGAAATTAATCTCATTTGCATACGAAATGGTATAAACATAACTTAAGACTGTTACATTAATGACCTGACTGGTTTCTGCCAACTACCTGAATCCACAAATCCCTGTCCAACCCTCTGGCCATGATACATGAATGACCTAATTTAATGTGGAAAACTTAGTGGACTATTTCAATATCACACATGTGTCAAGCACCAGCTCTACCTGATGGAGTAATTCCCCCAGTATGCCTTAGAAGGATTCCTCTCCTGTTTCCATCACAGTTATGGAAGGTCCACCAGGCAACTGCTGATGGAGAGAATCAGACCCATGTCTGGACTTTGTGAATGCGAGAAAGACCTTGGAGGAGCTTCTGAAAGGCATAGGCCACAGCATTGTGCTATATTTGTTTGGTGACTTAGGCTAGACACTGTAGGTTGATCCTTTTATAATGTTAATTTTTATGGTTAATATGTGCTCCTGTATAATAATTATATATTAATAATGCTAGTGCTGTATAATACTCATGTATAATGGATTCTTTATTAAAATCTTATGGTATAAAGTTATTGTAAGTGTGAAAATAGCACATTTTATCAGATTTTCATTTCCGGGTCTGGAACGCTGACCCACAAATTTTCCACGTATTATTTTATTGCATTTAATTTTAATGATGCTCTTTTCTTTTCCCTTGACAGTGATTTGATGTTGTGAATAGAGAATTTAATCATGGATACACGGCAAGACGATGAGTATGTCAGAATGTTATTGGGCACCGTACCCCAAGAAGAAGAAAAGGAAATAAAGGGCTGCAAACTGCCAACTAATAGGCAGGTCTTACTATGTCTGTTAGCAAACCTTCGGGATATGCATTGGGCCCAGGCTTTATCTGCCACCATTGACAATGTGCTTTTGCATTACCAGAAGGCGAATATCCCGACCATTACAGGCAAGAACAATATTGGCCGGGTGATTAAAACTTACTATGACAAAGACTACATGATGCTTATGAAAAAGAATGAGGATAGAAGACGGACTGATGATCCTGGAATTATGAATTCAAAATCAGAATTGAGCATGACGACTACAAGGAGCTGGTAGAGCTTTGTCTGCTGATTGCAACTAAAGAATCCGAGCCAGTGAACTTCACGATGATCTACCCCAGCGCACTTCACAAAGCAAGGTGGATGGCTAAACTGCTCTATACCCTCAAGATCGTTCTTTTGTCAGGCCAGATCAAAGAGCAGTTTCCCAAAGCCAAGGTTGTGACTAAAAGTCAAATCAGCAAGTTAGAACGGTTTTCTGTGTTCACAGTCGCTGTTTATGTCCCATGGTAGATTGTTTACCCCGTTCCAGCAAGTGCGCCACTGAATGACTTGAATTTGGTCGAAACCTTGGCTGAATTTGCCCCATATGACGCCACAATAGTTGACAAAGCACGTGTGGCACTCGGTAGACACACTTGGTACCTAACTGAGGAGTTGGCCCCACTGGCTTTGTTCTCGTCCCAAGTACAAGAAAGGACAAAAGAGGAGATGAGGAAGGCCCTTCTTTGCCATGAAGGCACTGAAGTAACTAAGAGAGTGGGGCTCAATCATGGGGGCTATGGAAAGCCATATCTTCCCCCGTCCCAGAAAGTGGCACTGCCCTGGTGGACCTAATTGGGCCTGACTCAAGCCGGTTCTTCACCATTTTAGGCATGCCCTATCAGTTTCTCCACAGTCCAGCCAGTGAATGGGCGGATCATGACGACTACCTGAACATGAAACGGGTTGTGGACAAGCTTCAGGTCGTCAATGAGGCTGCAGAGCGTGGTGTAAAACTTTGCCATGACTTTCTTAATGTTGCCAGGGATGAGGAGCGCTTTCAAAAAGTCCTTCAAGAAGTTGAAAATGACAGACTCCGCGTTCCTAATCAGCGCAAACGATCATCTGTTTCCAAACAGAAATCATGGTTTCTTGCTCTAGAGAAATAATACCTTGTGAAAATATGATAAAACCATGAGAGAATAAGAATGATTAACTTTTTTGTGTTAGTGATAACAGCTTTTAATTAAGACAGGCAAATGATTTGTGTTAATATCCCTTATGATGGTTGTGTAATCTCATATATAGGCGCGTATGCCGTATAAGCAAAATCGCTATTTTTCAAATTGCTGGTGCTCACTCAAATATGCATGAATCTTCAAAAAATTGCACGTGGGTATTTTTTATGTCAATATGCAGCACCAAAATTTTGAACAGCATTGTAGGACAAAGTTGGGGAAACTGTCACACCCTAATGGTAGCCACAAGGTATGGTGGCCACAAGGTATGATGACAAGGAGGTATGATAGCCACAAGGTATGGTAGCCACAAGGTACGGTAGCCACAAGGTAAACATATAAATCATCAGTTTGCCCTCTATATGACCTAGTTTTATGAGTGCTACCAGAGGCATATAATCTAAGAAAAAGTAGTTTCTAAAATTAATATAATACAGTACAGTAGTCCCTTGATTAACAAACACAATTCATTCCACTGAGTCGTTCGTTAACCAAAAACTTTGTTAACCGAATCTATAATTTCAATGGGATATTGGGTAAATGGTTCCAACTCACAGAAAAAGTATACATACAAAGTACAGTATACCAGTAATAGAATTAACAAAACATAAATATAAACTAAATACAGTACTGTACTGTACAGTATACTGTACAATAATAAATAAAAAACAATAGAATACTGTATTTTAACTTACTTTGAGGTGTATATGTCGTATTCCCAGCAGCTTTGTTTACATATCAAACAGCTGATTGTAGAGGCAGTAGTTGATTACATGCTATATTCTTTACAGAGTGCATTGGTTCTAATGCCTTCTTCATGTTTCATAATAATTTCTGCACTGTATATTATCAATATGTTAACTAAATTTCAGAATGACCAATAATTTGAATGTAAAAATGAAAAATATTCAAGAGACCGACAAACTCGACGTTCACTCCACTGTAAACACAGTTAAACTGAGAAGCGTTGATTCAATCAGCTGATGGGCACATAAAATCTGTTCCCTGTGCTGTCTATATTATCAATATGTTAACTAAATTTTAGAATGACCAATAATTTTAATATAAAAAATGCAAAAATATTCAAGAACACAACTTTCTTGATATTTAATCCCCTGGAAATGAATGTAAACATAGAACCGATTACTGTATTGGCGGACTAGCTGATCAGCTGAAGCGCACAACAAAGCGTGTTTCTCCTGAGGCATTCTTTAATCGAAGTTTTGTTCGTTAATGGAACTGAAAATCCTTATGGGAGCTAATTCGCAAACCGAAATTTTGTTAATCGAACCGTTTGTTAATGGAGGGACCACTGTACAGTAATAATAAGAAAGTACAGTACTGTAGATACTATAAGCATTAGAATTTTCCTCATGTCTTATAGTTTTTCAGTTGACCTTGGTGGCTGTTGAGTAACATCCAGCACGAAGAAGATACTCCACTAACAATCGATCAAGTCTAGTGCGTTTCCATTCTGTTACCACCGAAGGACTGAGTGAATCATGGTCTTTCAGATGATCTACACGACGCTTCACCACACGTCCAGATTCCATCTCCTCCTGGGTAGCTTCTTCTGCCTGTAACATACACAACCTTTTAAGTACATATTTCTTTAATAAATTTATTAATAAGGACCCTGAAACTTGACACAAGTAAGAACTTCCACTACCATTTACAGTAGTTTTCTCGCCAGCTCTTTAGCCTCACATGTGCAGAAGCTATAGATCAAAGTAAATTTCCCACAACTACCATCACAAATTTGGAGATACAGTACAGTATTGACTATATTCTTTCTACAAAAAAAATCTCACACTCAATAGTAGGACACTAAATTTGTTTTTAAGAACTTGAAGGCAATCAATGCCAGTAATTCTAAACAATAACAATACTGTAATCATAACTGAACAGTAAATAGCAATATTAATGAGTTTAATCCAAATTAAAATGTATTGCATTCTCCTTTCTGAAAAATGCCTACAAAGTGTTGGTTCTCTTAAAAAATTCTCTTCTGCCAATTATTACTTCCGGTCAGAGAATTTTTCTTTCCTCCACTATGCATAAAGAATTTTTTGCACTGAAAAGCTGAAATCCCCTGTTGGTAACCCTGTTCCTCCACAAAAAGCAATGTACGTTGGAGCCTCATAATTTTAAACAAACCCACATTTTTTACCACATTTTCACATTTGCTGTAGGGCTATTCTGTGGATAATATATAGAAAACTGTTGCATTCATTTTTGTTTTATGCCCATTATGGTGCTCTAAAATTTTTAAATACTGTATAAAAAAATTAGTAAATATTTTTAGATCACATTTTTTGCCTCTATTCAGTGGTGAAAATCAATTCTTGCACATTATCTTTTTTCTTTTAGTTTTCACTCAAGAAAACAAGTGTGTGGAGCACAGCAATTTCTGAGTACTGTACAGTAATACCCCGATTTGATTTACGCTGTCAATTGAACCCGCAGAGGTCCGCGTAAAACGAGAAACGCGTAAATGGAATTACAGAACATATGGGATTAATTGAAATAGAGACTGGGCCGACTCCCAAACTCCACTTTTTCCGACACAATACCTATGTTCAAGTAAAAATAACATCTTAATTTTATGATGGTATACACACACAATTAATATTTAAGAGAAATACAGTCGCCAAGTTAATGTCCATTCAAATAATGGACTCAACTCCACCCCCCCCCCTCTTCCCACACTTGCTGACTCCTCCCTCTCTGAGAACTGAGAAATGCTTGGGTGAAAACACTAGATTTTAAGGTATACCGGTAGTCATAAATAATACCTCAAACTAAAGTTAGGATAATATAATTGACATTGGTGGATTCCTTGCAAGACCAGGAATATATTGAATATACACGTCATATATTTTGCACAAAAGATAACATATTTGCTCTGAGTAAACAAAATTCTTACATTAGATCTAAAATTTGTATGTCTAATGCAAAATCTATGATGTTTATATTCAAAATGATCATCATATTGTAAGAATTCCAGCAATGTAAATTATATTCTGGCCGGGTAATTTGTATGAATTTTATGAGCTAAAACAAATATCTTCAATAAATAAAAAATATATACTTCACCCAAACAATATCTGTCAATCAAAATACCCCACCTCAGGCTCCCTCCCTCTTCCCACGCACGCTGGGTCCCTCCCTCCCTCCCTACCAGAGAAATGTTTGGGTTAAAACAGTATATTTACATTTTTAGTAATAAATAGTACTTCAGACTAAAGTTAGGATAATATAATTGACATTGCTGGATTCCTTGCAAGACCAGGAATATTTTTAATATACAGTTCATATATTTTGCACAAAAGATAACATATTTGCTTTGAGTAAACAAAATTCTTACATTAGATTTAAAATTTGTATGTCTAATGCAAAATCTATGATGTTTATATTCTAAATGATCATCATATTGTAAGAATTCCAGCAATGTAAATTATATTCTGGCCAGGTAATTTGTATGAATTTTATGATCTAAATAAAAAATTATACTTAACCCGCGTATATGTGTAGATGCACCAGATGCACCGCGTAAAGTGGGAATTCCGGTTCTGGCAGGGTACCGCGTAAATGTAGAAACGCATAAACGAGAACCGCGTAAAGCGGGGTATTACTGTATAGACACCAATTAGACTATGCGTCATTCAAAACTGGCAAACCTTCCAAGCCCTACCAATGCATGAGGGTTATCCCCTACAGCCAGAATAAATGCTGGCTGTAGATTACAAACCCACACATAGGCAAGGTTAGGAAGGTTTGTTAAGGTTTGAATTGCACATAACCTCTAATAAAAATCATTTATGCAAGATATGATTATCATCATTGAAATGGGGGAAAATATCTAGAAATACACCATTTAATTTTAGATATCACAAAAAAAGTCATAGCTTAATATTATCCAATATTGTACAGTAGTTCAGCTGAATTTTTTGATAAATTATTTCAAAATAACCTGGCAGGCACAAAAAAAAAAATTTACCAACAGTTGGGGGAGATCACAAGAACGTGTCATCATAGTACACTAGTGACGTATTGATGGCATAAATATCATAACAGATGCAGGAAATTGTTAAGGTTAAGGTTATTGATACCACAATAAATCAGACTACATTATGATTATAGAAATATAGTATGACTTTGCTCAACTTACTGTATTTTTCATTATTCAGAACAATCAATCAACATGAGACAATAAATTTATGAAAGAATTTTTGAAGGGATGGTCCAAATACAGGTATTTCATTCAAGTTCCAGTAATTTGTCCTGTTTGAAGGAAAGGAAATTTTCTTGAATATGAAATTCACTAAAAAAATTCCTTCCAAGTGACTGTCTATGGAAAGAATGTTTTACGAATACCAACATAAGTACAATACCCTACACCCATACCTTACGCTTGAAGGAAGATAATTTTTCAACAACGCCACCAAGTAAAGATGATATTTGTGAGGCACTGCGGCTGTCTGTGAAGAGGACTCGCTCCAGTTCAGTTACGGCAGAGGTAACATGGCAAACTTCTCGGTCTAAAGTTTTCTGTGCCAGCCGGAATTTCTTGTTCAGCACATCGTATGGTACCTAAAACACACATGAAGTAAAATTATTCTCACCTTCTAATCCAGATGTCTAGTAGAATATGTTAGTCTGTCAGTTGAGAGCCTCTTGACATATGCCTCAATTATTGAAATAAAAATATGCAGCAGGTCCTCGAGTTACGTACCTTACAAACATCCACCAATATGAACGAGGTCCCATAAAGTTTTTTTTTTTTTTTTTACTTGGATCAGCCCACCCAGGCACAGGTGACCAGCCCACATCGGGGCCTGGGAGGAGGAGGAGGAGGAGGAGGAGGAGGAGGAGGAGGAGGAGGAGGAGGGGGGGGGAGATTGAATAAAAAATAAATACAGAAATGAAAAAATAACCAAATCAATAGTGAAAAACGATATACAGTACAGTATAGTGTATTTTGTGGTGTCAATGAAAAAGAAACATTTGAGACCCTGCAGTTGTGTGTAAATGAGGCAGAAAGTCAGATCAGCAACCTGGGACTTGGTCATAATTTTTGTGATGCCATTTGGCAGCAGGGTCTACTACAGTATTAAAAAATACATTACGCTTCCAATATCTTCCCAGGCAGAAGCACCTCCCTGTCCGATAGCTGCCTACTACCTTTACCTGGTGACTTATTTTTTACTTTCATTTACTGTAAATTATCATTCTATTCCTTCTTTTCTCTCAAATTAAGTAATTGTAGATATATATAAGGACTTAGGGCTAGGCTATCATATGCAGTAGTGGGATTTTAAACATTGTCCTATAAGTACGGCATGCACATAGGGTATGTGGTTCGACTTGAGTACATTTTCGACTTAAGAACGTCCGTAGGAGCAGATCCTGTATATAACCTAGGACTGCCTGTATCCAAGAACAATTACTTCCAACAAGAAATAAATATACAACACACCTGTTCCCAAGATAAAATCATTGATTTCTGATGTGGGAGAACATCACTTTACCAGAGCAGCAAAAATCATGGAATAATAAAGCCCATGTCAAAGCAGTATATCACCCTTCTCATTCCACTACTGTACAATACAGTCTCATATACAGTAAATTACTGTACAGGTATTCAACATACAAACAGGCTGACACTCTTTAAAAAATATGAAGAGTTCATCTGACTGCAAATTATATTTAAGTTTCTCTAAAATGCACCCAAAGGCAGCATTACAGTGGTCTTGATACAATATGTTCGTAAAGGTGATATACCTACAGTAGTGTACTTAAATTATAAAATCAGGAGTGAACACATCGCAATACTGTAGTTTTAAATCCAAAAACATTTAAATTTAAGAGGGAATTAGTGAACATTGGTTTGGAAACAGACACGTAGATGAGTGGAATAAGTTATCAAACACCATCATTAACTTGAATTCATTGGGAAATTTCAGATATAAATTGGACAGATATATTGTACAGTATAGGCTGAGTATAGGTCTATAATCTTAGTGCAGTTTCTTATTTAATATGACTATACAGACTGTGCACTAGTGTACTTACAATTATTGAACACACCAAAATACAAACAGTTCTGTAGTTGACCCCCTTCAATAAGCTAAGTCTCCTCCTGTGATATAAAAATCTCCCTTTCCTGTAACTCCACATAGGTGAGATGCCCCATTAAACTCATAATCTTCAACAAACTACAATACCACAGTAGGCAAAAAGGATAAAATATAGGAAATATCAAGCATAACATGCCTCCAGAATCGATTATTATTTTTTTGTTTGAAATTGAAATTGGTTTATCAGGTATATACAATGACACTTTTCATATACTGTACAGTACTGTACTGTACTGTACTGTACTGTACTGTACTGTACTGTACTGTACTGTACTGTATTGTACTGTACTATATCTTCATAAATACAAGACCTAAAACTTAAGATAAACATAAATTAGAAAGCATTACTTATTAAGTTTTCAGGATTTAAGTTACTTAAAAAGCTGTTTGTTATACAGCGACTAAGCAATGAAGCAATGTGTATGACAACCAACCATAGGTCTCAGTGACCAATTGTTCGTTAGTTAAGTTATTTATGTGTACAGTTTTTGGATAATGGTGCCAGGGCTGTGTATCCAGATCTACAAATACCTGAACTGTACTTTCTAAACAATAATTGGCATTGAATTGAGCTGGACGGCAGTACTACTTCAGCACAAATGTTCAGGGCCCAAAACTGTACACCTTTTATTATGCTGTAGGTGCCGGATAACCAGGATTCAACTGTGCTTGGGTTCATACAAAGGAGTGTTAGTTACAAGACTAGCAAGGTTATCCTAAAATTAAACTGTATCTCGAATATGTGAGACCTCACTTGGATTATGCGGTTCAGTTTTGGTCACCATACTATAGAATGGATATTGAATCCCTAGAAATCATTCAGAGGAGGATGACAAGGCTAATCTTGGGCATTAGGAACCTTGAGTACAGAGACAGATTAAAGCATCTGAATTTGCACTCCCTCGAGAGACATAGAGTGAGGGGCGGTATGATTGAGGTGTATAAATGGAAGGTAGGGTTAAATAAAGGTGACATAACAAAGGTTCTTAAACTATCTAACTAGTGAGCTTAATTTAGATTTCGGTGTGAGATAGGTAAACACTAGTTTGGAAATAGAGTACTGTAGTGGATGAGTGGAACAAGTTACTGAATACCCTCATTAACTCCAACAGACTGAGAAGCTTCAAATATAGGTTGGACAGATATATGAGCAATATGGATTGAGTGTAAACGGGGCTGCCTAGTATGGGCCAATAGGCCCATTACAGTTGCTTTCATTCTTATGTTCTAAGTAGTAGCATCACCACTGTACTGTACAGTATTTAGGCAGCATGATAAGGCATTACTGTCATGCTGAGTCAGTGTAACTACCCTGGGCTATAAAGGTGCATAGAAATAAAACATGTTAAATATCCCCCCCAAAAAATATTAATCCACAACTACACTACTGCATGAGAATATTATCATCAAACCTTCACTCTTTAAATAGAGAGTCATTTGACTCACTGAAGCAAGTTTCTCCAATGAATTAAAATAGCTGAATTGTTTGTGGATAAATCTGACATGCACAACTAACCTAAGAACTATGATCAGTGCATAGAAATTGATTGTTTAAAGAGCTTTGCAAGTACAGTAAGTCAACTGGTTCTATGAGTACATAACACAATAGGTATCAACTCACTTTTAATGTGGGATGTTCTATAGATGAAACATCTGCCATGATGAATCTGTCTTATCCACTGTGGCTCTGTATGGAAACAAAAACAAAGAACATGTGTTGCTGCTGAAACTAAAATATTTGAACATTGAGACCCTAAAAAACATTAAATTTTAAGTATGATACAAGAAAAAGTTTAGGTATGGAATATAATGATAATTTTTTTTTTTTTTTTGAAAACAGGAGGAAATTTTAAAAGAGTGCATAAAAAATTTAAAACCTTAGTGTGTGTGTGACTTAATGAAGATATGACAACAAACCTTTATAAACACAGTACGTAATGTACAACAATTATTTAAAGTATTACAATTCACATTTTCTTTATGACAAAGTGGTAAAATAACCAAGTGTAAACTAAACACATATACAATATAAGAGAACTTTGTCATTAGTACTATGTGAAATATGGCATACTATACGGGTGACAGCTATGATCCACCTATTTCTGGGTAAACACTGTACAGGGAATCCAAGATTGTGTCAAGAGGCTAAGCATCAAGTAAAGCCATTAATGAGACGAGACAAAGTTATTCAAGCCTAACTAAAACTACCTAACGATTTCTAGTTTAACTTCGGTTTGTTTTGTTTTCTTCCATAAATGGTTTGGCTCTGTCAACTCAATCTGATCAAGAACAGAACAAGAGTGCAAGTTTCATCCGTACTATTCAAATTGTTACTTTTAAAGAAATCCTGCATAGTTTCTCCTTGCTTTTATTCTACAGTACAGTATTGAAACAAATATATCAGCAAAAATCATAGCAAAACATATCATAAGATGCAAATCATCATGGAAATGACATCTTGTCTGTGTATGACTGAGTCTGGAAGTATTGGGCTATTTAGAACCAAACCAAAATGACCCACCTATACTTCAATTAACAAATGGTCAAATAATTTAAATTCATTATTGTAGGTAGGGTTAAATAGGTTAGGTCTGGAAAGTGATAAATTCTGATAATGAAGAAAGCAGACATTAATGAAATACAGTTTGAGTTCATGTCAGGCATGGGTACTACAGAGACAATATTTATGGCAAGGTAAATCAAGAGAAATAATTAGGGAAGGAGAGAAAGCTGTACAGTACATTGTATTCATAGTCTTCAACAAAGCATATGACAGGGTACCACAGTGGGCAATGAGAAAGTTTGGGGTTGAGATTGTCTTGTTCAAGTTGTTATGGAATTGTATTAGGATTCGAAAATACTGTACAGTATTACTGCCATCTCTCTGTTATGGAATTTTTTATCCTCGGAACTCTCCAATAGCTGGAATTTTTTTTTAAGCATTCCGAGAAATTCTGGGAAAATCTCTTCATTCCGGGCATGAGAACAAACTTCCGAGGATTACATCATGCGCAATTCCGGAAAATTTTGATAAAATCTCTCCGTTCTGGGCATGGGACCGAATTTCCAAGAGGTTGCCTCATGTTTCCAATGCAGGGACACGTGCTGGGTGGGTGGGTAGGCTCAGAGTGCATAATATATATGTGTTATGCAGTACTGTACAGTACTGTACTAGTATATTATCAGCCAAGAATATCATTAAAGTGGTGTTAAGAAGTGAAAAGTGATTACAGTTACATACAGTATACCGTACTATACATTCTGTACTGGTAAGTGTGAAAATACCATATGTAAAGTACAGTACATAGCAGAATGGACAGTGTATGCTTGTGTGTATAGGGTGTATGTACAGTACAATCCTTCTTTCATGGAGGGAGAGGAGAGAGACAGTTAGCAATACCTGCTACAGTAGATGATACAGGACAAAGGCAGGCCCATCATATCACCATTTGACCTGCCTGCATCACAAGATTAAGACGACAGCATGTGCTGGTGAGTACAATACTGTATAGTGTATACAGTAGGGTCGGGATATATTGCAATTTTTTTATGTCGCGGCTACCAAAATTATCGAAATTTTCCAATATATAGCAAAAAATTTATTTATTTCGCGAGGGAAATCGGGCAGGAAATATTTTGAATGTACCGCCATGGCAAACAAATGCGTTATTTGCTCACCAGAGGTGCCACCATGGCTGCTCACCCACACATTCACACTCGCCCGCTCAGTCTTTCTGAGTGGGTGACGAGTAAGCAGCCGACTGCTGCAGGTTACGACTTCTAAGGTGAGTGTAAATGGGTCGCTAGTGATGTGAAAAGTGAAGTTAAAAGAGAATGGAAAGCTTAATGGAAAATATTTAATATTGTAACTAATATTTTTGGTTTGTTCATTTATGTAGGTGTGGGATTGTCAAGTGAGGGTGGCATTGTGGCGTCTGCTGCCGAGTTTGGTGTTCCCGGGATGGTGCGTCAGCTGCCGAGTCTGGTGTTCCTTGATATTGATATTGAAAAGTCTGTTGTTCCCGAGTCTAGTGTTCATTGGTGCTTTAGTTAGGAAGAAAATAAACTTGTTAAGTCAAGTTTAGTCACCTTTATTGGCCTCCAGAACCTAACCCTATTTTCTCCCTTGATTACATGTAATTATAAATCACGATTTAGTATATAGTGAACATCTTTGGACCCTATCTCACGATATATCCAGACCCAACTGTACAGTACAATGGTATATTTTGTTTATTTTCAACAAATTACACTTGTACAGTACAGTGATGTTTATGTAAATAAATGCAGCTCTGTGTCTGTCCATGCAAGATGCATAGTTTAAGACTGAAAACTTTCCCCAGTACCCGGGAAAATTCCAGGGATGTGTGATTTTTTTCAGAGATGAGAAAATTAGTCTCCTTACCCAAAAATCTCTCAATCCCGGAACTGCTCTGCACCAATTATTCCAGCTAATGAGACAAAAATAGGGGTCCACCATGGGTCGGTCTTGAGCTCCCTTCTGTTTATCATGGTGTTGGAGGCACTATTATGTATGATTTTAGGACAGGTCTGCCCTGGGCAGTGTTGCATAGAGTACCTAGGACTTGGCATTGAGAGCAGATAGTATGTACTGAAGAGACAGTGTAGAAACTTAAAAAGTGGAAGGATGATATGAAGTCAAAGTGTATGGGAGTGAACATTGAAAAAAAAAGAATACAGTGTTGATTATTGGCATGAGTGAAGTGGAATGGCTAATCAGGGTATCCTCGACCTACGAATGGGGTTAAACATGAAATTTACAGTACTGTATTTTATTTACCACAACTTATTTTTTACTTTCATTTACTGTATTTTGTCATTCTATTTCTTCTTTTGTCTTAAATTAAGTGATTTTTGATGCACATAAGGACTTAGGCTATGATATGGTGGGATTTTAAACATTATTCTTTAAGTACAGTATGCACATATCATGTGTTCTGACTTATATACAAATCGGACTTAAGAACGTCCTCAGGAATGAAACCCGTTCGTAACCCGGGGACTCCCCCCATCCAGTATAAGAAATGTGTTGGTAGTAATTCAGTAATGTGCAGTGAGTGCAAAAGATGCATACACAAGAGGTGCAGTGGTGTAAATGGCAAACTGCAGTATGTCACTGACTGTAAGAGTCGTGTACAGTGCGTGCAGGTTATCATGTTGTTGAGCAAGACTGGAAAAGCTTGACAGTGAGGAAATTTTCCTGGACTGTTTCAAAGAGCTCTGCTACCTCGGTGATAAGATCACAGTGATGGAGATAGTGCCAAAGCTAGCTCAGTTACAAGTCAAGGGGCTTTATTAACAGAGAGGGGAACCACTTTTTCGCTTGAAAGAAAAATGATTTATGGCAATTAAAGAGGACGGCATACATCAGCTTGAGCAAATTGAAATGACACAGTGAGATGGATGTGTAATGTGACGTTGAAAGAGCTAAGAGGGCGACTGGGTACTGAGAGCTTTGGAGATAAAAACCCAACCTGATGATGATAATGATGTCAAAATAATTTAGCTCTACAATCTCTGATATGATCGTAAACAAGTGGGGCTATGAGCTTCATAAGGTCCTTTAATTACCAGTACAGTGGTCCCTCGGTTAACGAGCGCCTCGGTTAACGAGCGCCTCGGTTAACGAGATTTCGGTTAACGATTTACCTTCCATAAGATTCTTAACTTCGGTTAACGAGCAATCCCTCGATTAACGAGTTTTTTACGAGCCGACTTCAACATGTTTTCGCTTGCATTTGGCGGTCCACCAGCTGTAGTATTAGTCCGCCAATACATTAATCGGTTCTAGGGCTTAAATTCCTTACTATTTTAGTAAATATCAAGAAGTTTATACTATTCAATAATTTTAAAAGTTTAAAATTCAATTTTCTAGTCATTTTAACAATTATTGAACATAATTGAAGGTAAAGTGACTAGTTTAATGCGCGGCATCCAGCCTCTTAACACAGCAAACAGGCGTTAGTCTCTCTCTGTTTTCACTGGAGGTAACATATTGCTTGAGACTCTCTTCAACTAAATGCTTTTTTTCTGTGTTTCCAAGCAAATTATTGGTCATTTTGAAATATATTTTACATATTGACAATATATAATGCAGTGCAGTGTTGATTTAAAGAAAATAATCGTGAAATACACCAAGAGAACTAAAATTTTATGGGTGAAATGGTGCCATGGGGTGACTTCTCTTCCACCCCAATGCCTTCTCTTCTTCCTTCTCCTCCACCCCCATTCTAATTCCCATCATCATCATCATCATCCAGGAGCCTTCTACATACACACCTCAAAGTATGTGAACTTTTCTACCATTTTTGTTGAATTTAGGAAATTTTCGGTGAGCTGGAACCAATTACCCAAAAACCCATTGAAACAATGGTTTCGGTTAACGAACTTTTCGGTTAATGAACGACCTTCTGGAACGGATTGAGTTCGTTAACCGAGGGGTCACTGTACTGAGTTCAGTAATGTTAATGAAGTGAATGCATTCCACAACTTCACTTCGTTGTTAGAAAATTTGTTACATAAGAGGCAGAGGGATGTGTTCAAGGAGTTAAGAGAAGGATGGGTGCAAAAATGCCGCGCTGATGTGTTTATGCAGGATGTTACCCCATGTCACACTGCAAAATCTGTAATACAATGGCTTGTTGACTGTCAGGTAGACTTCATAAGTGATTGCCCAAGCAATTGCCTGACACAAATACTGTCCCGAAGCTGGAAACAGCCATTCGTGAGGAGTGGAAAAATTAAGACCCACAAATAATCCACAACTTGGCAGAGTCAGTTCCTTCTTGCCTGCAGGAGTGTATCAAGAGAATAGGGAGGCCTCTAGACTACCGGAAGTTTATTAATTTCTCAGATTAATTTTTTATTAATATTTCAGCTAGTTGTTTATGTCCGTCACGACCCCGCGCATAATGCAATGGCGAGGAGTGAAATTTGTTATTCCCATTACATAAAATTTACTCCACACCATTGGCCAATTTACACAAACAATCAGTGGTTCATGCAAAAATTGCTCCCAATGATGTTTCTGCCTTTTTTTTTTTATCACATTCGCCACTTATCAGCTTACTAGCCGCTTGGGCACTCTATCCAGTGTCAGTACAGGAAGAAACCGTGGGCCGGGAAACCTGTGATGTTTGGTAGGGTCACACTGGATAACACCCTTCTCACGTGTTTTCCGGCCGAGGCTCGAACCCTTGACATATTGGTGAGAGTTATGCGCGTTACCGATGTACCACCAACACACCTAAAGTGTTAAAATGCCAGATGCATGCACGCCACAACCTGCTTGCCACTGTAGATTACACAGTAAATTTTAATAATCTGATAAATATTTCATTGTATGAATATATTAAGCATACACACCTAAACTTAACAGTATTTTCTATTTTCACAATTTTACTTTCATTTCTGAGAATGAATTTTCATTCTAAATATTCAAACTGTATTAATTTACTGAAAAAGATCAAATAAAAAAAAATATACATACATATACACGATCAAATTTGTTTATCTCAAAAAAGTAAAATAATTCCAAATTATTTGAAAAGGAACCCAATTATTTTTTTTACAAACCCCTTAATAAATTACATCTAAAAATTATGATATGGTATTTTTGCATTTACACATTACACATTCCTACCACTAATCTATTATCATATTCTAATAAGACGTCTAATTTTAAGATCATTTTCATCTATTACATTACTGTCACAAATGTATAATAACGGAGATAGCATATCCAAAAATTTCTCTATTTTCTTCCATGAATCTTCCGCCATTATCGCCTACCTCACCTCTCACACTACGTGTCTCCTGCGTGTCTCCTTCATAAATCATCACACGCATGCGTTCCCGTACACGTCATGCGACCAATCAAAACTTGGTTTTTTTTTTGCAACCAATTAATATGATTTGTGGTTTAATTTGCAGTATTTTTGGCCCAACCAATATCGATTTTTATTTTGGGTTTCTCATATTTCCAAATTCAAATTCATTTCCCACCATGGAAGTCTGTGATGGGTGTCACTTCAATTATATGGAGCTGATTGCGAGTTTTGGGGAAAAAACCGAAGAAACTATAGCATTTTCTCGATCGCATGGTTTTCTCCCGACCTCAGTAAAGTGTTTTAAGTACAAGACTGAATGTAAATATCGCAAAGACCAACATATGTGCCGTTGTGTAAGAATCTCGGAATCCAACGACGAACAAGAACCAGCCCAATAAGGTAAGAAATAGGTGATTACATCATATGGTGAGATAGTTAGGTTAGGTTAGGTTTGGTTTTTGTTTTTCTAGTGTGTTTTGGTGTATTTTTTATTCGCTTAGCCATTATTTTTTTTCGAAAAACGTTCCACGAAAAAAAAATTGATAAAAAAAAAACGGCCAATTTCCGACGGAAATGAAGGTCATATTCGGTCTAAACACACAAATACACTAGAAAAATATATTTTTTACTTTCTAACAGTGGGAGGTGGAAGTGCAAATTTACCTATGATATAACATGCAGATTATCCTAAAAAGGCAAACTGCCTAACAAAAAATATAATATATATATATATATATATATATATATATATATATATATATATATATATATATATATATATATATATATATATATATATATATATATATATATATATATATATATATATATATATATATATATATATATATATATATATATATATATATATATATATATATATATATATATATATATATATATATATATATATATATATGTACTGTACTGTACTGTATGTGGTTAATGCCGTTGGGAGAGTGGCCAGCAATATTATGATCTAACTCCTAGCACCAATGACCACCTACAAGATGTTTCTTAAAACCATTATCAATACCGAGACTAAAGAAATTTGTTCAATAACAAGTTTCTGATAATATTTTTCTTTACTAACAACAGCCACAATTTGATAGAGCCTAATAATGGTCAATGAAGAAGTAAATCTCTTTGTCCCTCAGCTGACGATTGTAAACAAATGGCTGCTATGTGTCCGGAACAGGGAGGAACTCTTAACTTCTTTTCTTACACCTAATCTGTCTATAAATTTCAAAATAATTGTTTCACGTGTGTCTTAACGGCATAATGATATGATTTGATATTGTGATTTTCATAAATGAACAAAAAAAAACAATAATTAAATTGATTATGAAACGAAGCCACTTTATTACGCTACCTTCGAACACCACCATTGAGGAGGAGTGTGCCAGGTGATGTGATGTGAAGTGAACATAACCATTACAGTCAGTGTTAGCGAAAGGCTGTCTAAGATAAATGACCTATATAGATAATATTCATACAGATTTTCAATTTCAAAATACGGAACACCATTTTTTTGTGGGGGTGAGATGGAAAAAATAATTTTTAACTTCTATTTGGAGAATAAATAATGTTTAACATTTAAACGAAAATTAAAATAACAAATAAAAACTATCATTCTATGATTTTTACATGTTTAATGGAAATTTATTCACCAGCTTTCTCACTTATATTGATGGACAATAAGATTTCAGTTGAATCCAAGTTATAAATACCGTACAAAGTTTTTCATACTGATTTGAATTCTTAAGTTATTCGTCTATATTAATTACGTGTTGTAAAATTCAACTTCGCAACTGACTCAAGATGTAAGTAAATGATGTTCAGTCAAGTTCGTTAGTCAAAATGCGCATTAAAAAAAAAAATATATATATATATATATTTACTTATTCTCTTCGCCACTTATCTGTCAAGTGTCAACCACTTGGTTGAGCAGTCATTCAAACTCACACCTCTGTAACCTGTTACGCACTGTTGACCTTCCAGAATGTATCTATACCTGCGCTAATGTTGGTGGTCTCACACAGCGCCAGGTGCCAGTTGTACATGTGAAATATCTACCGTTTTACAATACTCCTCATGCGCGGAACAAAAAAAAACATACGTCCTGCGCATGTTAACACACCCGCTGAAAGCCTGCGAAATACCTACCCAGATTGTAAAATATTGTCCAACTCTTTGCTCAAAATATCGGATTACAAGTGGTGGTAGGTGATTTTAAGGTAGAGGTGGAGTTTAGGGTTAACACCAGGGATTAGCCTGTGGGGTTATGAGATATTGGTTCACACTCAGGATGGGATGGAGAAGGAAACACAATGTGCTCTCTGTATACATATTGTATTGGATGTACAATGCAGCTTGGTGCTGGGTAGGCAGCATGGTTACACGCGTTGAGGGTGCCCAAAGGAGGGCACGCAGCTTGAGGGACGCCAAGGTCGCCGGCGGGAGTGGGAGCCGCCAGGCTGGAGCGGAGGAGGAGGTGTTGCTTGCTGGTGGCCGGGGGTAGAAAGAGGGTGGTCACAACGGTGTGAGGTCTTATAAGGCGGGGGTAGGCGTGGGTTGATAGTTGACCCCCGCTCCGTCAGGCGGCGCTGGAGGCGTAGGCTGGGGAATTCGAGAAGATTCGGCTACTCAGCGACAAACGGCGCTTGTAGGGGAGGAATCCACTACAATACTCCCCTTCCCCTCCGGGCGCAGCGGGAGGCTGGAGGTTGGCAGGGTTTTGTGCCCCACATGAGGCAGAACGGGCGGTGCAGGCCACATGTGAGACATAACGGCGAGGGCGTGGATGAGCCGGCCGCTAGGGGGGACAGCTCTGTCTAGATACACGAAATCTGTGGGAAAAAAGAGGGAGAAGGAGGGTTGTGGAGGCAATGAATGTTGTGCTTCCCTCGCGGCAGGTACAGAGTCCTCAGATGCGCCTGCTGGGGTGTGTGGGTCTGGGTCAGGAGCAGGGACTGCATCAGGAACAGGGTCCATGACAGCAGCAGGGTGCATGATAGCAGCAGGGTGCAGGACAGTCGCAGGGGGTACCTGAGGGAGAAAAGAGGGGTGTGTGGGTCCGCGTCAGGATCAGGGGCCGCGTCAGTAGGAGCGGCAGGGGGTACTGCTGGGCCGGGGGCGGCGTCTGAGGCAGGACATGTGTGTTAGGGTCGGTAGGACGTGGTGCTTGGGGCAGGAAGAGGAGCGGCTGTCTACTTAGAGTAGCAGAGCTGCTCTAGGGTGTCTAACCTGCGGTGTAGAGACAGTAGTTGTAAAGCCCATAAAAGAGCGAAAGGAAACTCACAATGTGCTCTCTGTATACATATTGTATGGGATGTACAATGCAGCTTGTTGCTGGGTAGGCATCATGGTTACACACATTGAGTAGAGAGAGCTGGTTGGTGAGGGTACCCAGAGGAGGGCACGCAGCTTGAGGGACGCCAAGGTCGCCAGCGGGAGCGGGAGCCACCAGGCTGGAGCGGAGGAGGAGGTGTTGCTTGCTGGTGGCCGTGGGTAGAAAGAGGGTGGTCACAGCGGTGTGAGGTCTTATAAGGCGGGGGTAGGCGTGGGTTGATAGTTGACCCCCACTCCGTCAGGCGGCGCTGGAGGCGTAGGCTGGGGAATTCAAGAAGGTTCAGCTACTCAGCGACAAACGGCGCTTGTAGGGGAGGAATCCACTACAATACTCCCCTTTCCCTCCGGGCGAAGCGGGAGGCTGGAGGTTGGCAGGGTTGCATGCCACAGTTGACAAGCCCACCTGGGCACAGGTGACAGGTCACTGACCTACATCGTGGCCTGGGGGGCGAAAATGTAGTAGTACCGAGAACAAATTCTGGCTTGAATGTCATGTACACTAATACTGACACGTTCCTTGATAAGAGAGAGGAGTTTGAAACACTACTAAGAGTACACCAACCAGATATTGTAGGAGTTGTAGAACTGTTGTACAAGAACAGGAGAATCGACCCAGAGGAATGTGAGTTCAGTATTGCTGGATATGACTCATTTACGAACCTAACTCAAGAATCCTGCAGGAGGGGTGTGGTTATCTACGCTAGGCAAGACCTTAGAGCCAGCCAGGCGAGGGTACAGGGAGAGGATGTTTTTGAAGAGTCCAAGTGGTGTAAAATTAAATTAAAGGGAGGGGACTTACTTATCGTCGGGTGTATCTACAGATCCCCAAACTGTGGCCCACTAAATCAAAGGAACTTAAGAACCTTAATAAACAATGCGGCGATGCTCAACCCCAGCCACCTCCTTATCATGGGGGACTTTAACTATGGCGACATCGACTGGAGAAACGAGTCCACCCCGAATGACTTGAATAATCCTGCTACTCTTTTTGTAGAAACTCTGAGAGATAATTTTCTGTTCCAACATGTGAGAGACCCGACACATTACAGAGGGGAGCAAACACCCAAGCCACTTGACCTCATCATAACAAACGAGGAGGGTATGGTGGCCAAACTGGAACACCTTGCCCCAGTTGGCACCAGTCACCATACAGTGTAGTCATTCAGATTTAACTGTTACCTAGTTCAAGATAAGGCCAGGCCAAGGTGCAAATATTACAAGGGAAATTACAATGGGATGAGGGAAGAGATGAGGGGTATCAACTGGCCTGACTTATTAAGGTACAAGAACGCAGACACTACACTGAATATCATAACTAGTAAAATGACCCATTTGATCAATAAATATATACCCAAGACCAAACCCAGTGCTTCTAGGAATACGAGGGGATCCCTACACATGAACCATGCGGCGGTCGACAAAATTAAGAAGAAAACCCAGAAATTCAAGACGTGGGTTGGGTCAAACGATGAGCAAGACAGGAGGATGTATGCAAGAGCCAGAAACCGAGCAAAGATAGAGTGTAGGAGGGCTGAAAAGGAGTTCCAGAGGCTGGTTGCACGCGAGGTCAAGTCAAACCCAAAGGCGTTTTACCGCTATGCAAAGTCGAAATTGAAAACGCGAGTAGGAGTATCAGACCTGAGGCTTGAAGATGGTAGTTACGCAGATTCTGACCAGGATAAAGCTGAGGCTTTGAACAGCTTCTTTTCCTCAGTGTTCACAAGAGAGGATGCAACTAACCTTCCTGCGTTTGAGGACAGACGGTTCGACACAGCACTGACCCACATTGTGTTCACAGAAGACGGTATTAGAAATAAACTGTCCAGGCTAAAGGTCCATAAGAGTCCCGGACCTGACATGGTGCATCCTAGAGTGCTAAGAGAGCTGTGCAACGAGCTTGCAGAGCCCCTGAAGATTCTGTTTTGTAAATGCCTGGATGAACAAATGGTCCCCAGTGAATGGAAAGTGGCTTATGTGAGTCCTATCTTCAAGAAGGGCGATAGTCACTCCACGAACAACTATAGACCGGTGAGCCTGACCAGCATAATATGTAAAGTACTTAAGAGTATTATCACAGATGCCCCGATGGAACATCTACGAATGACAACACTATATGGAGGCTGGTGCCAACTGGGGCAAGGTGTTCCAGTTTGGCCACCATACCCTCCTCGTTTGTTATGATGAGGTCTAGGGGTTTGGGTGTTTGCTCCCCTCTGTAATGTGTCGGGCGTCTAACATGTTGGAACAGAAAATTATCTCTCAGAGTTTCTACAAGGAGAGTAGCAGGGTTATTCAAGTCATTTGGGGTGAACTCGTTTCTCCAGTCAATGTCCCCATAGTTAAAGTCCCCCATGAGGTGGCTAGGGTTGAGCATCGCCGCATTGTCTATTAAGGCTTTAAGTTCCTTTCATTTAGTGGGCCACAGTTTGGAGATCGTTTCAAACTCCTCTCTCTTATCAAGGAACATGTCAGTATAAGTGTACATGACATTCAAGCAAAAATTTGTTGTCGGTAACGTCTCTGCTCTTAGTAGTAACTCCGGCTCCCCTCCATGCTCATGTAACCACCCATGTTCATTCCTGTTTTTTTATTTCATCCTCCCCCTTCTGATTCAAGCACATCAAAAGTTCTTTGTATGGTTCCCTCTGCACTATCATGCAATCTGGACTTAAGAGTATGTCCCAAAATGCTGCTTACCTTGCTAAGTTTTTAGTCTGGCGGGTAAATTCCCACTTTTTTTTTCTGTACTGTTATCCTGAGAGACAGTGAGAGTAGGGCATATTTTCCTGCTTCTGTCCTACCCACTTCGTGTTTACCTACTTTCAACGACTGACTCAGGAACTCCAAACACGATTACACATATTGTTCTTGCACTTGAACTGATCCCGATATTCCTTCTCTCCCATATCAGTTGATGTACTAGTTGTAACCTTTTCAACATTTCTGCAGTCCCTAGCTGCTGCAAGACCTGTTCAGAACCTAAATTTTTCTGTCACCTTGTGGCCCTGCCACAACCATAGCATAGCTCTCTTAGCTACTCCCTCTATTCTATCAGCCACTTTTCTTCAGTCTTAGTGAGGATCTCTTTTTCCAACTTGCTCTAGTTTGACAACCAATAAGGATCCAACTTCATCTATCTTCAAGAACTAAATAGACAGTGAAACAGTATGCCGAGATGTCATTTTATTGAATCATTCATAATTTTATTATACAGTATTTGGTACATATTGTGGAAGAATATACTGGCAATGCATGTTCAAAGATTAAATAAAGTTTATGAATCCCTTACCCAAATATCACTAGTACAGTACTGTACTGTACACAGAATGTGCTGTTTATATGTGTTGCTGATATTAGTGATGACCACAACATGTACTGGTATATAAAAATCTGTTTTATGTGATTACAATTATATCCAGTCTGTAGAAGAGAATGAACAATATTATCTTAAGATACAAGATTATCATCAGTACCTAGAAAATTTTATGTATTTAAAGGGTGTACTGTATATTGGCCAAGTGCAGGTAGCCTTGATGTTGGCTGGGCAGAGAACAGTGACAATCAATGCCATATGTGGGCCCTAAGTCCAGTACTTGCCAAATATACCCCCAAAAATTTCCATAAGTCTCTGCATCTTACATACCGGAGGGTAACCCGAGGAGGATGAGGACCCTACCTAAAACTAAGATCATAATGTTTAGGGACAGTTACCCAGGTTAACCAGCTGTCTTAACAAAAAACATCTAGAGTAAAAATATTTCTTACCCCAAGAATACCGTAAAGCAATTTTTATTTTTACACGAACATCAGGATGCATTGCTTAAGTCCGCTGATATTTTATAAACATTAACAATACTATTCCATTTCATGCTTACTTTAATTTTTTCTATAGATGACAAGCCAAGAAGCTGTATGTAGTCTGACTCACCCAGCAGCAGAGCGTGTCACACACACTCTTGCTCCTGTATGAAGCATTGCTGCAAGGATGTCACTCACCTAACTTCCAATTACAGTAAAACCTCGATTAACCGACCACCTACGGGGGAAGGGACCGACGGATAATCAGAAAGGTCGGTTAATCGTACATAAAGTCTACGGAAATAAAACATACCTTTTCAAAGTACCTTTCCCTAACCTACCTCATTTAATTCCCTCTATTCATTTGTCATTCATATTTCAATAGAATTTGCTTTAAAACATTAACCACTTTAGTAAATAAATATGAACCAGCACAGAAACCGTGAATAAAAAATGGAAAAGTCAAAGAATATATGTCCCCACAAAAATTGTGACCAAGTCCCAGGCTTCATTTAACTTGCTTTGTAACTTAAGAAATAATATACAGTACAGAAATAAACTGTGGCTCAGCTATGCACCCAGATTATGAAACACTGTTTTGTTTTATAAAGTACAGTATTGGTAATTATGAACATTTATTGGTAATCTAGAAAAAAAGATTTTTTCTTTAAATGAACTGTATACAGTACATATAAATGTACTGTTTATACAGTATTTTTAAGCTTGGCATTTTAATGCTGTAGTCAGTCATTGCAAATGTTTGAGCAAGTACAAAATCGATGCTATCGATAGATATAAACAAAGCTTACATGTTGCCATTGTCTTATAGTTTGCAAGTTTTTACAACTAAACCACATAAACCCTGAGTAAAATGGACACAATATTAATTTCAATAATATTTGTTCCTTAGGGAAGAAAAACCATAGGGGGATTATTAATCTAAGGTAATTTATAATACAAGGCAGAGTAAGATTTGAATGCATTAATGAAGTTGTGGCATTTTAGGCAGTGTCTGATGTGCTGGGAAATACAGTACTGTACACCTCTTCACATAGTACACCTAATTTTCCTGATACTACTGATGATCTGGCATCTTGGGATAGTGTCCATTCTCTCTGACGAACACTGGAGATTATTTTAACTACAGAAAATAGAGTTTTGCATAAATGCAGAGGTTGCATATATATATATATATATATATATATATATATATATATATATATATATATATATATATATATATATATATATATATATATATATATATATATATATATATATATATATATATATATATATATATATATATATATATATATATATATATATATGATATAGTATATATATATATATATATATATATATATATATATATATATATATATATATATATATATATATATATATATATATATATATATATATATATATATATATATATGCTGTAATATTAATATATATAATATATATATATATATATATATTAATATATATATATATATATATATATATATATATATATATATATATATATATATATATATTATATATATATATATATATATATATATATATATATATATATATATATATATATATATATATATATATATATATATATATATATATATATATATATATGCGCAAAATGTTACAAAAAAAGATATACCTGAACTATCTACAGCATAGCCTACATGGCTATAAAAGTATAATCAATACAAACAAACTTGTCTGGCAGTTATTCTTTTATTATTGTTTAAAAATTATTTGTCTCATTGCATCATGAGCTATTGCCCTTCTAAGAGAAAAATTCTAATATACTGATTAGTATGGCTACCTTTCTCCCAGAAAGATGTGCAGCAAAACTACAATGATGAAGCATGTCCAACTCAGCTGTAGGTACATCAGGAGTGTTTTGAAGATTATTAAAATAAAGCCCAACTTCTTACATGTTTGTAATATAAGTACCATGTATGATTGAAATCATCCTTTTTCTTTAATACATGTACTGTACAAAAAAAAAATTATAACACTATTTACAATGTAATATTGCAATGACAATATGCACACCTTTACATTCATCCACACACACATACATACATGAACATTTAAACACACAAAAATGTAGTAATGGAAAATTGTAATACTGTTATCAATCTTGAAAAAATTTCCTCCATTAAATAAAATACAAAACACCTTTGTTATGAAAAATTAACTGAAGTTGAAAGAATTATTGTTTTCTAAAACTGCAACTGCTACAAAGTATCAGTACAATTGAAGAACATACAGGTGTAAGTTTAGAGATGGTCTCCAAGTGGTCAAATTTACTATCCCAACTCTATGATACAGATTGGACCCAGCTAATCTGGGACCCGATAGTCTGGCAGCTTCAATGGTTCGGGACGGTGTTTGAATCTGGCTGTCGTTAGTTTCCAGCTATCAGTAGGCTTATAATGTACAATTTTCTCTTTGCCTTTTTGCTAATCTACTTATTTTAGTGTCACATAACTGGTTTGGTCTCAAGCTTCCCAGATAAGCGAGGTCCAACCTGTGTAACTTGAAAATATTTGTCAAACATATGCTCCGTCTAAGGAGAAAAACTTCGGCTAGACAGACACAAGAACAGATGGATGGACAAACAGAAAAGGCAAACATGTAATGCTCCCAACGTTGGCAAAAGCATATTATAATTTTCCACTAAGGTAAAGGGATCACTGATGAAACTGAAACTCGTAAACTGCTCGACTGGTCTGACAGAATAATTTGTTCCTTATGCAAATACAGTACTGTACTGTAAAAATGTAAATCGTTCGATATAATCCCCTCAAATTGTCCCAACAGTGTGGTTCTTTAGTGTTTTTGCAGTGTTTAATAAATAGTAATCTCCCTTTACACTTGACATTTCTTAATTGCATTTTTTGAATATCACACGAGATGAGACAAAGGGTGAAAGCAAAGGAATGCGTATAAAATATACTATACAGTACTAGGTTATCATTACATACAATATAGCAACATGTTTTATGTATTCATTAATCTCATCAAACTTACATACACTGTAACTAGAAAATATAACCTAATGGCTTTAAATAATATTTGTATGGCATAACTGTCAATATTGTAAGATACTCAGAGATAAGAGAAAAAGTTGCCATCAACCAAACACATTACAGTACTGTAGTTGTGATGAATCTCAGCTTATTCTTGTATGTTCAAATGCTGGATAGTTTAATCATCTTATTACTTATCTATCTCTATTCATATATTAACCATCAACATTAACTTGAGAAAATCCAATGGATTAACATATTAAGATCATCCATTCATTCACATTGCAACCATAATTACATTCTGTAATTAGTGTTACTGTAAAAAGATTATAATAAAGAAAAGTTCATCTCCCTAATGACACTGATTAAATCACGTATGATGTGATTCTCGATTGCTAAATACTGTACATTTGTTACATCAAATGTATAAGACCAAAGAAAAGAAAATATTTAACAATTTATGTATATTATATACAGTGTAATGGCAAGGGATGAGAATCTTAGCCTGTTCAGAAAGACTATTTAAGTTTAGTTCCCTGAAAAAACTAAGAAATAATCCCAAGAGCCAGGAATGAATTCTTAAAAGGTATTAATAACAGATAGGTCTGTATGTATACTGCCCTAAGCTACTTGCTATAAAATACACAGCTAGTCAACAAAGGAAGTCCTTAACAGTGTCTCAGATTTCTTTTATGGATGTGCCAAAGCAAATTAACATGGAGGATGTCAACTTGGAACACCCTGCACACCAGCAGATCATTATAAGTAATGTAAAGAGACATCTCAAGAAATCTCACAAATTTCCTACAAAATATAATAGCTTAAAAGACATTATTCATTTGGTACTATTCCATCTAGGTTAACTACCCCCTGTCACTATCACAGAACTACCCCTGGTCACTTCATGTACATCAACCATCAACAAACCTTACAAATGGTTCCCTTATACAGTATATACTTCTCCCTTTACCAGCACAGTAATTTATGCTCAGTGGTCATATACGTAAAACAACTAGTTCTCAGGGATATAAAACATTAAATTAAAGCAATTTTCACAACCTGACTGATGATGGCAGTCATAGGTGGATATGTCATCCTTATTTCCTTTTCATATACATACCTAGATTTATGAACAGTTATAGACATTATGTTGTTAATATTCAATGGACATTAGCTATGTTTATATTCACCTGCAGATACTGAATGATAAATACAAACTCAAATAAAACTAACCATTTATAACAGATAACACTTAAAGGTATAATTTGTTTTGTCACAGATTAACAGTAAGAAGGTGAAAGAATGTTAAAAACACTGTACACATTAAGGAATGAATCTTTAATGAGTTAAAATCATCCTTTTACCTCTTTTAATCTGTAACAAGTGAGCCACTATACTCGTTACAATTTCTTTGTTATCAGACTCGACAATTAAGTAAAAAAAAAAAAAAAAAAGCTCCCATATTATGAATTTCAAAATAATTTTATTTTACATATTTATCTAATTCTACTATAAAAATTAGTAAACTTCTGGATCAAATGTTTGTATACAGCACTTTATAAATATATAATTTCTTTTATTTTCAAACACCAAAGGACTTATCGTAAATAAATCTTTAAGAATGCAATTACTGTATGTACAGACAAATATCTTACCATTTGACTACGAGGTGGAGGATCAGGAATAACTATCAGCTACATCTGACAGCATCCCCAACAACTACCCAAAAAATTAAATTAACACATGATTTAACCTTAACTTTCAATATTTTCTGTATTGTGATTTATCGTAGTCTTTTGGGACTTTTTTCAATAGGTACCTTAATTAAGTTGATATTAGAGCATCTACATACCAAATTTGTTCTGGCTGGAATCAATATTTCTTATGCAATCTTGCTGGGATAAATGTGATGGACGATTGACCTTTAAATTGGTCTTCATCACATTTAAAAAATATACACCAGCCAATAAAACTTTATTATGATGGTTGAATGGTTTCAGAGACATCTTATCGACAAGGAATTAACCTTTGACCTTCCTAGACTTTTGATGAACAGCACTTAAAATAGAATAAGGTTTAAGCTGATATCAGTACACTGACTCATAAAACTGAATCTGTTTGTGATAAACATATCTCGAGATGTACTGCTGACAAAAACTGTGACGGACGGACAAGGGACAGCTAAATGTTACATGTCTCCATAAGGGTAGGAGACATAAGTACCTGTACTGGCACTGTTCACTCACTTGCTAACTGCTTTTGTTGTTGTTCTGCTTATAACAAAAGAATTTAGTTAAAAAACAATTTGAGAGTCAGGAGGCTCTTAACATATTTTGCTTCTCACATTCAAGCTCTAAGCAGATGTTTGTGATGTAGTTTTACACTATGCTTAGACTTAACCTTGAATATTCCCTTCACTCATTAATTCTCTATATTAAATTTTTCAAACTCTCCCACTTCTTGACATTTCCATTTTGATCTTGAGAGCTCTTTCCTTTATATATATATATATATATATATATATATATATATATATATATATATATATATATATATATATATATATATATATATATATATATATATATATATATATATATATATACACACACACACCACAAGGGTTCCATTTCTGAAAACCCTTGTGATTTGCAAAATTGTAATTGCAAAACTAATTTTCCCATAAAAACAATGTACTGTACAGTATGAAGGGTTGACGCAGTCCTGTCTGGGAATTTGGGGAGTACTGTACTGTACTTGAGATGATTTATCATAATGAAGCACTTATAAACCAATAATAAAATATATATATATATATATATATATATATATATATATATATATATATATATATATATATATATATATATATATATATATATATATATATATATATATATATATATATATATATATATATATATAATAGAATACAGTATAATCTGCAATTGAGAGTTGTGTGTCTCTTGTCAACCGACTGCCCACCACCATCCTGCAACAACTAGTCGTCACCACCACCATCTAAACTGTTTTTTTACCGCACTAATTATATTAATACAATAAGCATGTAAAAAATATAAGAATGCATAAAAGATTTTTGCTCAGCTGGAAGTAATTCACATGTGTGGTTTGAATTTTTCCTTACACTAGCACTGCAAAAAATGAATAACATTGTGATTATCATATATGTTGGTCATTAAAATTAAACTGTGATAAATGAAAAGAGCAAAATACAAATTTGCAATGTGTACGTGTGGGCGTGCATAGAGTATACTGTATATGCAGTATACAAATGCCTTTTCCTGTTCGAAAGCTGGTACTGGGCAGTTCACACAGCCTAACTAAAAATACAAAAAATTGAGGCTCACTTGCTAAAGATAAATAGACAGTTGGAGAACTTACATCATAGCTATATCAATTTGCAGATTCATCAGCAACTATTTGAGCTTTAGTGTTAAGGTAATCTCCATAAATACATACAGGTGTAGGGTGATCTAAATATAGTGAAGATTGCATGAGACCTGTATCTTCTTTATATGTCATTCTACCAATGAATAAAAAAGCTGAGTAAAAGCTCAAATGAAAAAGATGAGATTCCAGTTCTTACTCGGATGTAAAATCTGGATCTGAAATGTAAAGTACTTCTGAATACAGTAACTTATAAATCATAATTTCATAGAAGTGCAAAGAATCCAAACTATCTAATTTGGGTTCTATGATATAAGAATGCATTTTATAGAGGTTGAAGATCCCATTGCTGGCAACTTTGGGACCAACTCCAAACCAGATAAAGGAAATTACCATTATTTATTATATCATATTTCTTATGTACCTGTACAGTACATGTAACAGGTTACCGATACTCTGTATATCTGTACATAAACACATTGTAGTATATAATTTCCTATAAGTGTTTTAGATGGAGAAAAATGGTACAGTATACATGTATTGTAATTACCAATAAGGGTAGAATAAAATGATGACACTTAAATAAGCATACCACCACCACCCTCAGCTGTCAATTCAAACAAATGAACTGATTGGCAGGCCACTAAAACATTAGCAGCAAACCGGTGAAACTACGATATATACTGCCACTCGATGTGAGGATCACAGGGTAGTAGAATTTTCGTTCGTGTTATCATCTGACCGCACCATTCTTTAGGTGGTTTGCCAGGTAAAGGAGTTTCTAAAAACAATGACTTTTGTGGGAGTGGCTGGATATGGGAGCTTCAACCTATAGTTCTTCTTGCGGCTAACTAATTCAAGTGTGTGTGTGCACATACAAGTACACACATTTGTCCCGTGTCTTCTCCAACACAGCTTATTTGTGAATACAAATTAAGGACTTTATGTCAGAGAGACAACTGGAAAAATATCCAAGTACAGGTATCATGAAACTTCACCCAAAGTTTCCTACTACATGTACGTATATTATATATATTAAATGATGCAGGTTCCATTCATCGTTTATTTTATTTAAGACACCCTAATCCCCAAATCATAATTAAAACTAAATAACCCTTACAGAAGAAATAATCCCTAAAATTTTCAATTCATAATACAAAAATTCTCATGCACAGCACTCACAGTAATTAAATCGAAGTCCAGGTGATGAGGATTATTCACTGAAATGATTACAAATACTTCATCTCAACTCTCATTACCGAGTCAAAGTTTCAGTTGGTACAGTCCTATTGTGTCTACCATAAATCACATCGGCATCCCTTGTTTCACACCAGTGTCAACCTCCCTAGTGAGGTGACAATAAACAAGCCTTAAAATTAAGGACTTCTATCACTATTATGTATAATTCTCTCTTCACTGGAGTAGCTTCACCATTGTCTATATTCTATTTTATGAGATGACTATTCACTATATAATTGATATTACTCTTTGGATCATTAGAGAATGCCAGCATTCACTTATTTATCGAAGGCAGTTCATAATTCCTTCAAAGTGTCTAAAGCACAGTTTCTCACTCACACTATCAACAAACTATTCACTATTTACCGTAATGGAATCTTTCTGTCACCACCACTCGCCAGGGAACAAGTTTAGATGGCAGCCTGTGGCATCTTGGGAACACCAGTAGCATTCATATCAACAGATACTTCAGAACTGATGGTGGCAACATTAGCTGTTGCTCCTGGAATTGCTGATTCCCCTGAAGTGTTGCCATGGTCACGTTGGGCAAAATGACGCCCCAGGATTTTAACAGCTGAATATCTTGCCCGTTGGTATGCACTGAAGGTATTAAAACCCAAGAACCTGTACAATTAGATCTGCATTAGATATCTTACAAGCAAGCATGAACCCACTGAAAATAGCGCTATAATTACATACTGGGGTAATTCACAAAAGTGCTGTGAAAGATATAGTTGTAAGAGAATAATGAATACAATACAGAATTATTCTTTATTCCTCAGGGGTATGAAAATTAATACTGTATCAGTACAGTCACACTATCCAACTGTAAGCACAACAAAACACCATGTTAACAACTATATTTAAGTGTAGAATTACAAACCAGCCCCTCAAGGTGAAAAGTCTAAGTTGTACCCTTCTATCAGAGTGCTTCTGCTCATTGTGATAAATACTCTAAATTCTGAAGTGTTTATCATGTTATTGCAATTCAGGTTATGTATGATGTCAAATTGTAGTTTTATGAAAGTAAAAATGCTAAGAATTAAAGGAGATTTATATGTAAGCTTGGAAATTTTTTTGTTTTTTAAACTAACATTCAAGTAATGTGAGTTTTGATGAATGGAGAGAAAATTAACTATGAAATGCACAAGATCTTTATGCAGCATGTTCCAATACTTCTTTAAGTTATGAAATACAGTACCTGTAGTGTATTCCTCAGGTCCTGATAAATTAACCTTATCATGGACCAATGACACAGGTTGGCTCGTCTCGGACACATCTACAAACCCTTGAACCATGCAAGGCCATAAAATCTTCATATACAGTTATCTTGTTCATTCTATAGCCTTATTAAACCAAAAAAGTCCAAACTCAATTTTGGATGATGCAAGCAGTGTTTTGAGCTGTTGAAATTTGGATGAAGCAACTTGGGTCATTGGCCAGTGAGTGGGTATGATTTATCTCATTAATCTGGTGAGTTATAGTGCCAGTGGTTTATTGTGGATAAGACATTTTTCCTGATTGGTCAGAATGGAAGAAACTGGTAACTACTTTTATCAACACCAAATTAAATTTCTTCTACATAAGCATCAATCATATTAAAGATTATCCAGTTTGTCAAAAGGTATTAGGATAAGATAACTAGATAATGTTCAGGACCCAGTCAGTTACTAAAAGCCTCAAAGGAATGTGAACGAAATAAATCACAGTCATTAATAACTTTTATGGAAAGTTTATGAGTGTCAACTGGTGTTTGGAGGTACTGTATCATAATAATCATTAAGACATTTGTTATCAAAATGTTGAACAAAAATACTTGCAAAGACCATTGAGCAGCTGCCTCTTCAAATGATAAGTTTTTTTTACAATTTATGTAGTTCACTATGATACACTGTGGTATTATGAAGTACTGTATGTAATGCCATCCTTTTCCCATTTTCATTTGTTTTTAGTTGGATGGCTTGTCATGTTATGACCAATGTGGGCACAAACACATGCTTTCCAGGCTTACCTACATTTATAAGTAATTGTGACAGTAAAATAATTGTTTTAAGGCCAAGAAAAATTTGTGTAATGATAAGTGAGAAATAGTGAAAACACATATTTCCTTTGTACAAGGACTGGGTTTTCTAACCTTAAACAAACATAGATGATCAAAAGTGTTGCCCCAGCAGCCAGTGATCGAATATAAGCATCTTCGTACATCTGTACAACCGCCCAAGTACCAGCTATGGTGCCACACATGACTGTCACCAAGGAGGCAGTCTGCAGCCAGTGCCGTGCCGTGAAACCTTGGCCAATCCACCATGCCTGGCCCTTCTCCAACTGGTACACTGCCCCACATACCTTACATGACAAATTTTCTGAGGAGTTTTCAGCACACTGAAAAAAAAAAAATAAATAAAAATAAATAAATCATACATATGCAAATTAAAAAAAAAATGCTGACACAGCCTACTAAAACGCATTAACCACTTTGCCAATACAGTACGTAATTCACATAAAATAGCTCCCATGACACACAACAAGAGTGGCTATACAGTGGTCCCTCGGTTAACGAACACAATTCGTTCCAGGAGGTTGTTCATTAACCGAATCCATTGTTTCAATGGGATGTTGGGTAATTGGTTCCAGTTCACCGAAAAGTACACAAAAAGTATAATAATAAAAAAAAAAATGCAGGAAAGTACACTTACTTTGAGGTGTGTATGTAAAAGATTCCTGTTGATGATGATGATGGGAATTAGAAGTGGGGGTGGAGGAGAATGGAGAAGAGAAGGAAGTGGGGATGGAGGAGAAATCACCTTTCAGGGGACCCATGCTTGATGCCGTCATTTCACCAATAAAATTTTAAGTTCACGGGGTGTAATTCAAGATTATTTTCTTTAAATCAACACTGCACTGCGCTATATATTATCAATATGTTAACTAAATTTCAGAATGAACAATAATTTCAATGAAAAATTAAAAAATATCCAAGACACCAACAAAATAGATGTTCACCCCGCTGTTTTCAAAGCCCAACTGACGCCTTGTGGCTGAGTCAAGCTGCTGATGGGCGCACAAACAACTAGTTCCCTGTACTGCATATATTATCAATATATTAAATGTTAAAATGACTAACAATTTTAATATAAAAAATGCAAAAATATTAAAGAGCACAACTTTATTGATATTTACTCCACTGGAAACGAATGTAAACATAGAACAGATTACTGAATTGGCAGACTAGCCCATCAGCTGATCAGCTGATGCTCACAACAAAACGTGATGTTCGTAAGGATTTCGTTAATCAAATTTTTTTCGTTAACTGAATTGAAGATTCTTATGAAAGGTAATTCGTTAACCGAACCGTTCGTTAACTGAGGGACCACATAAATTTCTGGGTGTCTCTTTTTCTTCTCAGCACCACGAGAACTCTCTAGAACTCTCACTTTAACGCTTACCAGCCATTTTAAAGGGAATTACAGTACAGTTAACCCTCACTTTACGCGGTTAATGTAACCTGGAGGGTACCGCGGAAAGCGAGAAACGCGTAAAGTGAATAACATAACATATGGGATTAATTGAAATGGAGTCCAGGCCGATCCCCAAACTCCACTTTTTGACAACACATAACTATGTTGTAGTAAAAATAACATCTTAATTTTATGATGGTACATGCACACAATTAATACTTAAGAGAAATAGAGAAATACAGTCGCCAAGTTAATGTCCATTCAAATAATGGACACGACTCCCTCCCCCTCTTCTCACACTACACTGCTGGCTCTTCCCTCTGAGAAATTTTGGGGGGGAAACCAGGTATAGTAATAAATAATACCTCAAACTAAAGTTAGGATAATATAATTGACATTGCTGGATTCCTTGTAAGACCAGGAATATTTTGAATATAAATGTCATATATTTTTCACAAAAGATAACACATTTACTCAGATTAAACATTACATCTAAAATTTGTATGTCTAATGCAAAATCTATGATGTTTATATTCAAAATGATCATCAAATTGTAAGAATTCCAGCAATGTAAATTATATTCTGGCCGGATAATTTGTATGAATTTTATGAGCTAAATTAAAAAAATTATACTTCACCCGTGTAAAGGGGTACACCCACCACGGAATGTGAGCATCCTGGGTTCTGGCAGGGCACCGCGTAAACGTGGAAACGCGGAATGTGGGACCGCGTAAAGTGAGGGTTGACTGTATAGTCTCGATTTACACGGATTTCCTTTACGCGGTTGGTCATTTACGCAGCACCTGGCCAGACCAGCAATTATTAGTTACGCTGTACATTCCATCATTTACGCGGGAAGTGGCGCGGGAAGGGTGCACGCCAGGTCACCCAGTCAACAAAACATTACCGAGTTCTTCACCCGCCACAGCCAGCCCAAGTCAGTGATAGTGAGGATATGGACTTTGAGGGGTTTGACAGAGGCCCTGCAAGCCTCTGTGGTGGATAGTGATACAGGTGATATAGGTGAGGGCCAATAATCTGCCCTCTGCTTCGGAACCAACCCCCATCCCCGTGTGCCCAGCCATCTCTTCAACTAATGAAAGTGTTAAAAAACCTATTATTATTGACATTTCTCTTAAATAATAATTGTGTGTGCATACCATCATAAAATTAAGATGTTATTTTTACTACAACGTACGTATTGTGTCGGAAAAAGGGTAGTCTGGGGGTCAGCCCAGTCTCAATTTCAATTAATCCCATATGTTCTGTTACTTCGTTTACGCGTTTCTCGTTTTACGCGGACCTCCACGGGTTTAATTGACTGTGTAAACCGAGACTATACTGTACAAACGAAAATTTTGTCAGTACACAGCGCAATCACTAACGTTGGGACTCAAAAACACGTAATTTTATTTTATTTTTTGTACGACTGAGGCGGTCGTATGTCTGGGTGGTTGTAGGTCGAGTATGTCGTAAGTCGAGGAGTAGCTGTAATCAATTAGAATTACAGTAGTGTACTAGTACTAATAATTCTCAGAAAAACTTAATTATGAAAACATTAATTATTCAACACCTTTAATTTGTTTATGGATTTTTGTGTTATTCTGGATAGACTAAAGTAATTAACATGTTAATTTCCATTCCAAAGAATAAAATGTTTTTTGGTCAGTAAAGTTGAATTTTGCTCAAAACCTCAGGATAGATAGTCTTCTACAAGATGATGACACACTTGGCACATAAATGTATTACCATAACTTGCAAACCCTTACATATTTCTTTACATATATTCTTCTTTATTTCTGCTTTTATTTACTTAATATGATAGTGTAATGACCAAGGTCGTACACGTCAGTTAACGTACAATCAGACGATTCATATTACGCTCAACAGCCCACAAAACATGTAGCTATGATTTCTTTATTTGAATCCCCAGTCTGAGGAGTCCGTTTTTTCATCGCTTCAGGACGCCCGAGTCCTCCGTTTTCCCTCAATCACAGAGTGCACCTGAGACTTCGTTATTCCTTAGTAATGACACAGAATTTGAAATTGCAACTGAGATTGCATATGTTGAGGCAACTTAGATATGTTTGATTATAGTTGGAACATCCAGAGCCATTGTGAGTGATGTTGAAAGATTCAACTGTCCTTATTGTTAGTAAAACTTGTTAAGTAAGTGAGTGTCAAGTTTGTCAGTATGAGTGGCATATCCTTATATCGTCCTTGGGGATAGCCATGAGTTCCAAGTGCTACTGAAGTTAGATTATTTTGATGCCCAAACATCAGAGAATCGGATGTTTGTAGTTTAGTTAGTGTCAGTTGTCTATTTTAGAAAGTCACTGATCTCCTGAAAAGATTCTGTCAAACTCAAAATCTCCAAGACCTAACGGCTCTTCTCAGGAAGAATTCCTTGGCTGTGGTTTGTGGTTTCCTGTAAGTAGAGTTGTTAGTGCGTGTTTAACGTCCATTTCACTTTTTCCTGACAGACTCAATCTCTGATTAGATTAATTATAGGGATAGACGTGGAAAATTAGCCTGACCCATGACACTGATGTTCATAGTTGAGTGTACAGCGACCGAGGTGAATAGAATTTCTGTTGTTGGTGAAATTAGCCTTTCTGGTATGTATGCATGGGCCGGAACTGCCCCAGGCTCACGTATATAAGGATGCACAAGGAAAAATCACACGTTCGTGACTTCCTCAACGCATCTCTAGGTATGTGAACGACTTTTCCCGCCGCCATGTTAAGTCAGTTTAACTTAGTCAATTTTGTGAAAATCAGTGTTCATGTTTTAACATAGTGAAATAATCATGTGCCAAGTAATTCGAGTAAAGTAAGTGTCGTCTGTATCGTTGCCAGACGTATGTATAGTTGAAGTTGGACCACTTTAACACGTTCGTGACTTCCTCAACGCATCTCCAGGCACTATCTGTGTTGGCACCACTACTGAGGTTCGGTAGCCGCCTATGGGCTAGATGGTCCTTGAAGGATGTCTTTAATATGGCGAGATAAGAATCCGAGGACAAGATTACCCAGGGAATGTCGTGCGCTCCTTGCGAGCGAGCTTCGGCTGTCGGTGTAAACAACTCCCGCGAACAGTGGACTCAGTCTTGTGACTGTTGTCCGGTCCATTGATCTTGGCTATATGTATTGAGCAGTATTGGTATCTATGATTGGGGATTAACTAGCAGAAATATAGTTATCCCACATTAAGTATTGAACCCATGAATGTTGGTGTTACCAGTGGTACTGTTGATTATAGGAGTTGAGTCCACCAACCAGGTGTACTACCACTGAATGCTAGTTAAAGTGCCACGTTGTTCATTCTGAACTAACAGTATGTGTTTGATACTATCTTAATTTTGGATTTTGTCGAGTGTGTTATGTAATCATCTGTATTGACAATGAGGTAATATAATGAGTAATATAATGAGTATGTAATGTTGCAATCAAGAAATTAATATCTATTCTGCTATGTGCAAAGTAAGACCTAAGTGGTCCAGTCTGGTCTGAATGTACTTAAGTAACACCTTGTTGACTCCTTATGTTAATAAATATTGGATAAGTAAACTACAAGTATCACCAGTCTTTTCCTTTTACACAATGGTTCTCAGAAAATAACTTCGTAACTCACATGCCTAGAAGCTCGCTAACACGCTACCTAACAGTTCACCAAGATATGTTATATTCTAATAAAAGTCTGGGTGGTGGCAGGCTACTGTGGTAAGTATAATAATTATTATAATAATCATGACATGGTTTCCCAGACTAATCCATGGTTTAGAATATAACTAGAACAAGATATTCTAGAGAGAAAGACATAGAATATGAAATTATTAAACTATGTACACCTGAAAAGATTGATCTAAATGATAGATATGAGCAAGAAAATAAATAAATAAGTATAAGGGAAAGAAGAATATAAAGAATATAAATATATTGAAGAATAATAACAGAAGAGAATAAATATAAGAAATATTTGAAATAAGATTATAAGTATTGAAGAATAGAAAAGAAGAATAAGTATGAAGTAAGAAAAAGTCCGCTCCTTACAATAGCCAAATATAAGAACACTTGAAGATAAACAGTACAGTATACTGTAAAAAAAAAAAAAAAACTGACAACTGCCATTAGGGAGGATTTTGTATCTGCCTCCTACTGTTCATGTGACTAGCAGCACATATGAAATACAAATTCTACTAAAAAAGCTTGAGGTTTACAGCAATCCATCTCTCCCCAACAACTGGTTTACCAACTAGTTTTAAGTATTCATGCTTTATACAGTATTATGTGCACCAGTTTACCAACCATGGCACAGTAATCCCGTGTTTTTCGCGTATTTTTTTTTTTTGCAGTTTTGACCATTCGCTACTGTAATTATCTCTTCTGTTCGTCCTCCCACGTGCATTCCACATGGCTCCAGGATGTAAGCCAGCCTCGTCAAAGGCAAATATTACTAGCAGACTCTAAAGTGACCAAGAGATCAAGAATAGTGATGACCTTAATGGAAAAAATATTTTTATTGGACAAGCTCAGAGGTGGTATGAACTATGGCTCGAGATGTGGTGAAGACTGACACTTCATTTGTCTCTTTTCTCAGAATACAAGTCTTCAAGTGGAGGAATGTGGGTGGAAAAGGACTGGCTGGCTGGTGTGACTGCGTGAGGGCGGGCAGACGCCGGGACAGCAGGGAGAGGCTGGCAATGCGGGTGTTGCCGACCTCAGCGAAATATAAAAATTTTTATTAACATGTAAATAAATGTTTTTTGTATATAACTGTGTTTTCGTTTTTCCATTATTATACTACAATATGATTAGTTTCAAATAATGTTAGTAAATGCCGGTACATTGCATCAGTGATTAGTGTGACCACTGGGCCGTGAGTGGAGAGCATGGCGTGGTTAAATGCATGTCCTACCCGAGCTGTTTGGTGGCCACAGGTACAGTGATTCCTAAAAGAGTATTCGCGGTTTTGGCTTTTCGCGGGGAATTCAGGAACGTAATTCCAGAGAAATACACGGGATTACTGTATCCAGTTTGGAGTATCTACAGGTTTCAATGGCTACCACCTGAGATTTTTTGCCCAGCAAGACAGGAAGGTTGGTTGGATCATGTCTATCAAATGATTTATGTTGTTTGCTTCATTGTGCAAATGTTCCTCAAACAAAATTTTTTTATTATCTATCATGCCCAGGTCCTCTTCCTGGATATGGTTTTGTATTGCTATTCATATTTACAGATTCTCCCCCAACATTTCTTTCCCTTATCCCTTAATCTTTCCTAAAAAAAATTTTAAGACAACAATATGAACTATAGTATTATTCCCATTAACTGGAACAATAGGTGCAAAGTGTTTCCGGGTTTGAGACAATTGTTCTTATCCCCAGAAAAAAATGCACATTTACGGAACTATTCCGGGCCCTTGTAAATGTTTCCGCATCTAAACTATGCACCTGGTAGAGAGAGCACCATTGTTACGGAGGCTTAACTGCAGATGAACAGACACAGAGTGGCACTGGTTTATGCAAACACTACTATACACATACAGTATACAGTACATGTAAACAAAATACTATACAGAAGGATCGGGATATATCGCGAGATACGGTCCAACGATGTTCGCTATACAGTACAGAGTAATAGCGATATATAATTACATGTAATCAATGGGGAAAATAGGGTTAGGTTCTGGAGGCTCCAAAAAGTGATTAAACTTAATGAGTTTATTTTCTTCCTAACTAAAGCACCAATGAACACTAGACTTGGGAACAACAGGCTATTTCAATGTCAATATCAAGGAACACCAGACTCGGCAGCTGTTGCACCATTCTGGGAACACCAGACCTGGTGGTAGACGCCACACTGCCACCCTCACTTGACAATCCCACAACTACATAAACGAAGACCAAAAATATTACTTATAGTATTAAATCTTTTCCATTTTCTTCACTTCACTTTTCATGTCACTAGCAACCCATTTACACTCGGTTTAGAAATTAGAATCTAGAGCAGAGTCGGTAGCTGACGCGCCATCCCAACAACAACAGACAACACACTGCAAACCTCACAATCATAAAAGACAAACCAAAAATATTAGTTACAGTATAAAATCTTTTCCATTAAGCTTTCCATTCTCTTAACTTCACTTTTCACGTCGCTAGCAATCCATTTACACTCACCTTAGAAGTCGTTATCTGCAGCAGTAGGCTGCTTACTCGTCACCCACTCAGAAAGACTGAGCGGGCGAGTGTGAATGTGTGGGTGAGCAGCCATGGTGGCACCTCTGGTGAGCAAATAACACATTTGTTTGCCATGGCGGTACATTTGAAATATTTCCTGCCCGATTTCCCTTGCGAAAAAACAAAATATATGGCTATATACAGTATAGGAAAATGTCGATAATTTTGGGAGCAGCGATATAAAAAATCGTTATATAAAGTCGCGATATATCCCGACCCTACTGTACCACTGCATATACTGTACTCACCAGCATATGCAGTCTTCTTGTGCTGGTGATGCAGGCCTGCCTTTTTTTTTGTACCACCTACTGTGGCAACTGGTGCTAACTATCTGTGCATACTTTGTGGGAAACAATACGAGACCATGGACAATAAATTTTGGTATATGAGGGCTGTCACTAGTTACACGTAAAATTTCGGAGCATATCGACCCCCACCTGCACAGATAGTTGTTTTAGCTACTGTACATGCACTGTATGCAGTACATATACCCTCTACACACTAGCCTACAGTAGGCATACACTGTCCACTCTGCCCTGTACAGTACAGTACTGTGCATTCAGTACTGTACTTACACACTCACTGAATGCACAGTCAACAAAAAAAAAAATTCTGCACCGGACCAAGAATTCTGAACAACATGGGTTTTATATGTACTGTACTGTATTCCTGTTAATTTTTGTGTAATAACTATACAGTACACGATATATGGAATATATCATATTGGTTATACAATGCATCACTCAATTGGGAGTACCAACTTTTCCAAATGAAGATGGCCTCAATTAGTGATCATTGCAAAAGCCATCAGACCAAGGGTGCAGAATTTTTTTTTGTTGGCTGTACACAGTACAGCATACATAACTGTACAGTATCACTTTTTTACATCTTAATACTGCTTTAACGGTATTCTTGGCTGATTGTATCCTGGTATAGTACAGTAATGTATAACACAGATCATATGTGAAAACAGCAGTGAGCAAGCAAACAAGCTTGTACAATGGCAGTAGACAATGAAGTAAGAGTGTCATGATGCTAGAGTTTGAGGAGATAGGCTGCGAGATACATCAGCCAATCATAGGCATCTCATACAACAGTTGCTCACAAGCACTCTGTTCCTTTCCACCCACGTGCTTTGCACATGATGCAATCTCTTGGAAATTTGTTTAAATGCCTGGAATGGTGAGATTTTTCATGGAATTTCTCAGAATGCTCAAAAGAAATTTCTGGGTAATGAAAAGTTCCAGGGATTGAAGATTCTGGCTAACAGGTAGATTAATGTATAACGTATAGTAGCAAAGACTAGGCTAAAGCTTACCTTAGTGAGTCAATGAATCAGTCAATATTAGTCTACAGTATTTAGAACTGGGTCACACAGCTATAAATAAACAGTTCATTCTTACCTCCATGAGCCATTTACGGAGACAATGATGATGCACAGCACCAACATCACCCCGGCAGTCACACGGTTGGATGAGAGGTCCTGCATCAATACGCTCTGTGTCGTAACAGATCCAACACTCTCCACTCCCATCAGCTTCACCTACAGTGTTGTCAAGATATTAGTCTTCATGGTCACTTACTATATGGTAAATTGCTTATACTATACTGAAGTATGTGAAGTAGATATCTATTGTAAACATAGTACAGGTATTCACTATCTTTGATATTACTGTATAACAATTCATATTTTTCATAATAAGTATCTTTTACAGTATTTGTTAATTTTTTTCTTCAAAGACTTATGTAGATAGCATATTCAGTCTGAACAAGACTACAAAGAATTTCTTTCCTACTTTATTAGATAATTTTTATTACATTTTTTTAACTTACATGTAAATGCAGGTGACGAATATCAATAAAGGGTAATCATTTAAAGGTAACTATTTACAGTACGAAGAAAGCACTTCAAAGCTGGAATTCCAGACAAAAACCAATTTTCAGAATGACTTAATACCCAAGTTGAAAATTCAAGCAACTCGTGTTGGACTGTGCATATAAAACTTCAGTCTTACTGATACTCTTTAAAAAGAAGAATGTGGACCTTGGGCAACAAGATTTTCAATAACTAGGCTAAAAAGAAGGAAGCTGATAAATAAATTAACAATATAATATTCACACTTTTACTTACTGAATTATACAACTTCCTGAGTGTGACTACTGTAATTTTATTTTTGACCATTTCTCAACTGATTAATATTTAAATGACTACAGTGTTAAAAGTTAAACATAAAATTCAAAGTTGTAATAAAAATGAAAGATGGTATTGTATAATAAATCCTTACTGGTCTGGGGTATAGGCTGCCCGAGCTCCAGTGATCTGTCAATATCCAGCTTTTTGAGAATTTTTTTGGGATTGAGGATCCACAACTGCTCTGGGGACATACAGTTCCACAAGACACAGGGGAACCAAAGAGCCACCCCGAGCTCCACCACACGAAAGATGATGTCGTATGCATTTCTAGACATGAGTGGAACCCTGTGAAAGAATATAAATTACAGCATTTAGTATGGAAACAGTCAAAGACAAAGCACTCATATAGCTAAAAATAATAATGTCACTAATACAGTATTTGGGTTTCCAAAATATTTCACCAAAATTATCTCATTAACCTTTGATTAACCCCCATTACAGGTACTTATAACTCTCTTACATAATGGTAATGAATATAAGGTTCTTACATTTCAATCATTAAACACCCAAAAAATTACGTACATCATTCAACTTAAATAAAACACTTCTTTTGTGAAAAATATCTTATAAAAAAAATAGTTTACAAGCTAGATTTAGTTACCAAGTGAAGCATAATCATATGGGATAACTTTATTATAAATATTTTTTTTTTTTTTCAACAACTTCATATCACAGCCAATGTGATGGTCTACTTAACATTGTGGTGTACAGTCCCCCCCCCCCCAAAAGTAAGGTTAGATTTTCCATTAGTACAATTTGAAACGCTAGATGAAATGCTTGGATATGATCCCCAGTGCATCATCATAAGTTGGGAGGTTGGTTCGCCATATGGGCAACAGCGAGAGATGCGGGTATGATTGAGGGGAGGGAGCCATACTGTATTTGTATGGCAAATTTGATACTTCAATATAACAATTATTCCATTAAGCTATATTAATGTATGTACCATTCAAAAACGTATATCCTCATTCATGCTCAAAGGTCATGGATGTAGTGCTACCAACTGTTCAGAAACAAGTCAATTAACATTGCTCAGAAAACCTCAAATTACATCAACCCCATAGCTAACGATACTTTCTGGAAGGACTGTACATATTATCCTTAATCTCTATCTTTTACTGTATCCCTTGCATCTAACTCACACTCTATATCACTATATTGGGCTTTTAAACAGAGCACAAACTTCAAAGAATTTAAAATTTAGTCTTATCACACTTATTGGTGAGGTAGGAGCAGCAAATGGACACAAGTACAGTACTGTGTGTGGAAATATTTGTTGATGCCGCCAAGACTTAGAAACAGGGAATGATCCCAAATTCAAAATACTGTACTGTATATAATTTATTATCTTCGTGAATATTTTTCTTGGGAAGTGAAACGATGCACAGGACCAAGAAAGGGATGTACTACATACTCAATCACTTCTTCAAAAACAATCATGTGCTGCCTCTTATATCTCGTACTGTATATGGATAATGATTGGGAATTAGGAAAAAATTATCCTAACTTAATGACAGTTCAACTAAAGACCTACAATTTTGAAGCTACAGCCACACTATCATCAAAACTATTGGTGCATAATACTTTATCTTGAATTAAATGTAGTTTTGACATACAGTGTATACAGTATACTGTATCAAACTTTAATTTTTTCAAACTTACCTTCTCTTATTTCCCTTTTCAAAATTAAATTTACAGGAACGAATCTATAGAACCCATGTTTTGGATATTAAGGTTTTTACTACAGGGTAATTCTCTTGCTGGTTGCCTAATTAAGGGATATAGAAGTTTAAAAATGACTCGCACTATTGATAATGTAAAGGGCATGTTTCGGCAAACACTCAAAAGTATGGAAATCGGTTCATAAATAATGGCTATTTTAACAAAATTCTGGGGCTAGCAGTGAGTGAATCACCCTGTATAGTAAAAGACCAATGCTTTAGTTACAGCAAATAAGAGAGACAGTCTTTTATTATACTGTACATGGTGATTCACTCGCTGTTAGCCCCAGAATTTTGTTAAAATAACCAGTATTTATGAACCGATGTCACTGCAGGGTTTGAACCAAATAACTCAGATGGCAAGAGAGGGTGCTACAGTACCACTGTACTATGAAGGGCTTATGAAAAAGCTCTATAACAAAAACAAAAAATGGTAAAAGTCTGCTTAGAAATATAAGAAGTGTTTCATACCTATTTTTCCAAAATCCTCCCAGAACATCTGAGAAGAGGAAGCAGACTGTGATCATGAGCATACAGGCTTGAAACACCAAGCCAAATCGTGACTGATGTAGTTGTGACTGGTCAATGCCTCGGTGTGGTGGAGCTATGGCGGTAAACTCCCCAGCCATCTGCAATAAAAGTCCATTAATGTAATGTTCTCAAGTGCCAACAAGGCAAGTGAGTTACATTGATCACAACAAAACACTTTTAGTACATTAATAACTTTAGAAATTATGTAAAACATTCAAGACACATAATACAAATACAATACTAACCCACAAAATAAATGTTCTACTGTACACTACCCTACATTTTTGGACAATAACACCCCACACTCACATGCACAATAAACTGAAGATCAAATAATAATACTAAGACAGTAACAAAATGAAAATAATATGAGACAGGTTATTCAGCATTCCAACAATAATAGCAGGAACCTGAAAATTTTAAAACTTTTACCAAAGGACATGGGGTTGTATTGGGCGTATATGTGAATTTCTAATAAAACACCACTGAAACATATTCATTTGAATATTACACACAGACACACACACACACACCTGTTCTGGAACAAGGCGCTGGGTGGATGGGTCCTGCTCTTGCTCCCCTGATGATCTAATAGGAGTTGATGTTGATTTAGAAGTGACCTTCTTTGGGGAGGGTGATGTGGGAGGATCATATGGAGTTGATGGTGGTAAGGATGAAGAGGATGGGGAAGCTGGGGAATCTGGATCAGCAGCCGATCCAAGGAGAGGGGGGAGGTGCTGGTCCTGGGGAGGGGTACGGGAATGGACGTTGCCCACAATAATGGTGTCATTCACGAAGCCCCCACGTACCTACAATACAGAAGCTCACATCAATTAAACCACAATTCACATTTCCCAAAATCTTAAGAGACAATACTTTTAAATTCTGGTTAACACAAAGATGTTCATCAATCTAAAAAAAAAGTTCAGCAATAAACCAGAAAAAAAGGTTTATTTACCCAATAGCATGTAGGAGTTGCCAATAAGTATGAAGTGAAGAGATAAGTATGTGGTTGTTTCTCTCATGCAAGACACAATATAGAGCAGTGGTTCTTAAACTGGGGGGGCGCACGAGCGGTCAAAGGGAAAAGTCTGGTCAGGAACTGAACACGTCTGTACACAATTGCTCATCCTTCCAACTCTATAATAACCAAGGTTTGCATCAGGGGGTGGGGGATCTAGGACTTATGCAGAGGGGGTGAGAGGCAAAAAGTTTAAGAACCTCTGATATAGAGGATCACTTATTAGAGAAAAGTTTTATACCGTAAAAATTATGAAATTTCTTTTATTTAATATTATACTGGGTACATATATCAAACTGCAGTCATGGAACAGTTCACTGTGGTATTACAGGTTTATTACTAAAAATAAAAGGAACATCACTATAATGATTTTTCTAAATGCCACTGTTAAAATTAATGAGAAATCTGCTCTTCGATTCATGTGTTTTTATAATTTTTTACTTTCATTACTAAACTACAAATCAAAAATTAAAATAATGCACTAAGTAGCTTAACAGTTTATAAATACAGTGCCATAATTATTACAGTACAGTACCGTATAGTGTACAAATATCCATTTTCATAAACCATGTTCTAAAAATCTGTGATAATTATCAAGCTTAACAGAATGTAAAGGAAACCCTCTTACAGATATAACTCCTTTTTAACAGTTTAAAATTTTCTCCCTGAAAATTTATACAACTGTACAATAATTACTTAAGATAGTTAGCAGCAAGTAGTAGGTAGTAGGCAGCTACCAAACTACCGCTTGGGAAGATATTGGAAGCATAATGTATTGTGTAATGGTAGACCCTGCTGTCATATGGCATCAAAAAAATTGTGATCAAGTCCCAGGTTACTGATCTGACTTTCTGCCTCATTTACACACAATTGAAGGGTCTCAATTGTTTCTCTTACCATTAACAACACAACATACATTTATTGTTTCTCACTCTTAAATCTTTTTTTTAATTTTTGTATTTCTTTATGGTTCTTTATTATTATTATTATTATTATTATTATTATTATTATTATTATTATTATTATTACAGTATTATTATTATTATTATTGCAGTGTGGTTATTATTATTGTTATCATTATTCTTTTATTATATTAATTTTTTGTATTTTTTATTATAAAAGTTACTTTTCTGAATTATTATTATTAATTATTATTACTTAATATTATTATTAATATTATTATTATTACAGGTATTACATTTTCCCCCCAGGCCCTGACGTGAGTCAGTGACTTGTGCCCGGGTGGGCCAATCCCTCTGTGTGTGTGTGTGTGTACAGTACTGTGTATACTATATATATATATATATATATATATATATATATATATATATATATATATATATATATATATATATATATATATATATATATATATATATATATATATATATATATATACTATATATATATATATATATATATATATATATATATATATATATATATATATATATATATATATATATATATATATATATATATATATCTTGATAAAATCACACGGGAAAAGGGAAACAACGGAGCACCTTAGCTTTCGTCTTGAGTTTTACCTATCACAGTACAGTATTATATTTGTATACAAATATAAAGGTTGATATATGTATTATATTATAGCAAATACTGGGGTGTAGGCTAGATATTATTTCAAGTAATGCAGGATGATTCACTTGCTAGTTGCTTCACTGTATTGCTAATGAGTACTTAAACAAGAGAAACACTTGAAAATGTAGCATCAAAATGTTTACTGAAAATACACAAAACACTAATACAGTACTGTACTGTATATCATAAACAGCAGATATATTACAAACTAGTAGCTCACACTTACATCTCAAAGATATTACACCATCACGATAAGACAGAAATTATGATAATACCTGTACCTGCTCACCTTAAAGTACACTTCAACTCCATAGATTAAGAAGAAGACCACAACTATGAAGAGCAAGACAGCATAGCAGCCATTGAACACATGACTAAAGAAACTCTGTAAAGGATAAATACATACAACAGATTATGGAATAATGTTTCAGTAATACAGTAAAATCCTTAACATGTATCTCTCTCACTACAGTATCCTAGGTTCAATCCCAGACATGGGACATACATACTTCAGAAGGGTGTTATCCAGTGTAACTGTACTAAATGTCACAGGTTTTCTCCAGTTACTCCAGTACTAACACATTTAATTTAAAAAAATTGCCAGTTCTACTTAGAAAAAAATCACAAGTACAGTAGATGTACTGTACTCAACTCGGAATTTTTTTTAAAGACACCAAGGGGAGAGGTACACTACATATTTATCTACAACAGCAACAGTTACATCAAAGAAATGATACTAAAGGCTATAATCTTAATTTACCACACTAACAAGGTCATAGCTATACCCTTGAGCAAATGAAAGCCTATTGTGCTTCTGGAGAAGTGTTTACTGTACTAAGTCTAAGTAAAAAAGACTCACCCTCTCCTCTTGTGTCTTGGTCTGCCTAGTGAGGAGGATCTCTGCCACCAGGAGTGAATATGTGACAATGTTGAAGGTCAAGAAACCACAAAAGGACTTGCTAAGGAATCTTGGTCTTTCACATCGGATGTCTCGCAAGTGGAATGCCTGGAAGAAGAAATTTCATGATTATACAGTATTAAATATAAAATAGTAAATATACAAAAGAGTGTGAAACTGTATTAAATAAAGTTGGCAAAAAATATAATACTGTACAGCACTAGTGATATAAATGTTTTAAGCATGAAACACAGTATACTTGCAAAGTAAGAAGTCATAACACATTGTTGCCAAACCAACATGAAGAGTAATTAAGTAAATATTTCCCCCTTTATACTGTACTTATGATATTATCAACTGCTTATCAGAAATGGTAGCACAATAAAAATGGGTAGACAAAGGAACTAAGACTGATTTAAAGTGTTATCCTAGAATTGTAATTTCCCTACAGTACAGTACAGGTTGACAACCCTTTATCCGAAATTCCGAAAACCGAAAAGCTCTGAAAACCGGTTTTTTTTTTTTACAGGGATTAGTCCATCCGGGCATAGATCACTGATCCACATCAGGGCCTGGGAGTGGGGGGAGGGAGAAATGTAATAGTAATAATAATAATAATAATTATAATAATAATAATTATAATTATAATAATAATAATAATAATAATAATAATAATAATAATAATAATAATTATTCATAGTAAATAAAATTTTTAAAAATACACCAAAATAAAATAATAATGATAACAATAATAATAATAATTATAAAAATAATAAAATTAATAATAATAACAATAATACAGTACTGCAATAATAAAATAATAATAATAAAGAAATACAAGAATGAAAAAAGATCAAAAGTGAGAAACACGACCTAGACCTATGAATTATTACTGTATTATTATTATTATTATTATTATAATTTTTATTATATTTTCGCCCCCCAAGCCCTGATGTGGGTCAGTGATCTGGGTTTGGGTGGGCTAATACACACACATTAAAAAAAATAAAATAAAAAAATAAAAAATTTAACCATTCTGAAAACTGAAAAATTCCAAAATCCGAAATGTCTCTGGTCCCAAGGATTTCGGATAAGGGATTGTCAACCTGTACTTTCATTCACTGATTTGCTAAAATTCTTTTAAATATTCCATACAAAAACTGTTCCCTTTTTTTAAGAATATTTTCTTAATAAATTATCAACATTAAATCTAATTCTTACTGTAAGACAAATTTTCAATGCTTGATATTAATTAATAAGAATACCATCCCCATATCTGGGGGTTGGCGACCACAGTCGTCCACTCGAAACATTCTCGGACTGTTTTTCCCAATCCTATAAGGCTTTTATCTCTCTGGGGACCCATATTTTAGTTTCATTCATCCATCCCAGTCTATGCCTTTCCCTGTTTTCTGTCCTAAGGTTGATGGCCTGCTCTCAGGGTAACCCTAGTCCACCCGCATGTGAACGGGTACCTGACTTTAGTTGGTGGGAGTGATGGTGGTTGAATGGTGCCAGCTATATTACCTCTTTGTATACTGAGGGTGAGTGCTCAGTCTGTTGTATATCCACACTGCTCCTAATTGGCCATCACAACCATAGAATCTTCCCCCCCCCCCCCAAGAAATTTTTTACAAACTGATATATAAATTGGATAAGGCTGTAGCTCCAGCCTGTGAAACTTAACTATACAGTATATACACTGTTACAGAGGAAACTTGTTATGGTTTGTCCCTGCATGAGGTTAAATGTTTCACAATTAATTGATTCCAAAATAAGGACCAGTATATACAAGTTAAACTGGTAACACACAAATGAGTCATATTACAATAAACACCTATGTATGATTCAACGAAGATCATCATTACATGATCAACTGCTGTTATTGACTTCTTTTAGTTTGTGAAGTTTAGAATACACAATGGAGCAAGTTACCAAATCTAGCGTGCCTCTAAAAATAGCTTGGCTAAATTTCACTGGAAAATGACCTTTACGAATATCATAAGTCATTGATGGATAACCTTATACTGTTCTTTCAGTTCAGTCACATACGATCCTGACATATTTTTCGGTGTCACTTCCTAAAGTTCCCCTGTTGAAGCCAATTTAAACAAACGAATGAAGGCACCACCACTACAAATGGTAAGTCTTCCAGGCTGTGTAACAGTCCCGGAACTGATATCCATTATACCACTTCTCCTGTATCCAGTCTACCTCGTGGGAGACGTTTACTGTCCTGTGTTCTGTCTACCTCGTGGGGGCCTTTTCACTGCCATGTGTTCAGTCTACCTAGTGGGGGACTTTTCACTGTCCTCCTGTGTTCAGTCTACCTCGTGGGGAACTCTTACTGTCTTGTGTTCAGTCTACCTCATAAGGGACTCCAACAACAAAGTTTTCGTGAAATGTTTACGAAGTAGGGACGCAACCTCACCAGAAATAATATGAAATAACCCAGAAAGTTCTAATACGAGCCAAATTGTTGCATAGTCAACATCACTTCTGTCATCATTGTACCAACATCAATGTATCACCACCATATATCGCCATCGTACCACAAAGTACTACCAATGTACCACCATCATAGTCATCATATATCATCACTGTACCACCATTGTACCAGAAAGTACTACCACTGTACCGCCATCACCGTCCCAACATTGCATCACCATCAATTACCACCACTATAACTCAAAGAGCCACAACACCCAACACCAAGGTTAATTTATAAGGACAAACACCTCCACTTTGAGAACAGTTTGATTCAAGAGTCTCTGAGCCGGTTTATTCATCTAAGCTTCTCTCAACACAGGTGGTCTATGGGTTTCGCCTGATGGTACCCAATAACGAGACTGGGTTATGTAAATCCTACCAGCACTCGAGTTAAAACATACCGCGGGTAATAACATCAGTTGGTCTACACACAACGCAACACAAGTGGAGTAAGGTAAGGCACCTGCACTCCACCACGCACTTCTAGACACCCTGCCGCCCGCAACCACTACCTTCTCACCTCATAGTTTCACTTTTCTCTCACTGTCGCTTTCTCGGGCCCAGCCACCTTAACCAGTAATCTCTCTCTCTCTCTCTCTCTCTCTCTCTCTCTCTCTCTCTCTCCCTCTCTCTCTCGCTCTCTCGCTCGCTCTCTCTCACAATAACCGTCATATCACAATGATCAATTTCACAAGCACGATCACTCAAGCGCCTATACTTGGTTTCACTTTTCCATAACAATGACTTCAAGTTCCATATGGCGTTGTTATAACACACTATCACTCTCTTTAAGCGTTTAAGGGAAACTTTTGACTATTTTTTCTTACATTTATGGAACTATACGTGCAAAATAATGTTTAAGCTTATATTAACCTAATTATGGTCAAATTGTCTTACTGATTACCATTGTTTGTAGACCCGCATTGTCTAGGTACTTTGGTAATTACATACCTACACAATGTATGTGCAGTACACTGTACTGTCAGAAGCAGTAATTACCCCAGGAGCCGGAGCCACAGCAAGTTAAGGCCTAGCGATCGGACAACCCCCTTGTCCAAACGTTGCTGGGTAGTTTTGGAACTATCGTGGCTGGCGATGTGGCATTGTGTCAGTCTCGACCTTCACTGACTATGGCTCCGGCTACTAAGGGGGTGTAACAATACTGTTTCGAGTGTACACTCGCAACAAAAAGTATCGTTGCATACTGTAGTGTGAACAATTTGAGACCAGTGATGGTAGATTTTGGGAAAGGCGAGTTGTTCCAGCCGTATGTTGGCGGCCCTGAGTTATGGTGCAGTGTGGACGGCCGCTCCGAGACCTGTCGTCTGTAACACCAGTTTCGAGGCATCGCCGAATCCATCGTGCAGCGGTGTTCCTGTGGACAACAACCCGCCGGCTAATATCTGTGACGCCGAACCCATCGTTATGAAGGGCAATAATAGCTCCTCGTGTTCCCTCTGAGGTTTCCGTGTCGTCTGGTATGTGTAGATCTCTACTGCTTCATATTGCCTCTGTTTTATACCCACGTTCACCGAGACCGAACCCTCGCTCATCATTCAGTCGACGCAAAGCAACAATCCGAAAAGAAGAAACAAACACACTGATTGTCAGCCGTATGGCAACACCTAGTGGAGGGGTTATGAGGATACATTACACTTAGCAACCTCCCCGACATTTCACAGTGTATACATATCGTTTCGGAAGTCGTCGATCTCACCCTGCACCGATACTTGGAGTGTACAATTATATATATATATATATATATATATATATATATATATATATATATATATATATATATATATATATATATATATATATATATATATATATGCTGAACTGTACTGTACACCTGCAATGTCTATAAACTTTTTGAGGTTGGTACAGAGTAAAGAGGTCAAACTGGTGGAAATACAGTATAGGATCTCAAAAGGGTCAGCAACCCTCGCCTTTTCACTTGATGATTAAACACAATGCTGACCTTACCTAACCTGGCTCCTCAATACGTATATCGTTAGGAAATATAAGCGGTGGTTCCTAACATTCATAGGATCCAAAATATGATACGGTAGGTGGCCCGGGGATGTATACTGTACCTTCGCCTGGCCTCCATCCTTATATCTAACTTTGACAGGCAAAAGAAAATATAAAGTGCTTCATCTTATTACCCGTAGAAGATACCAAGAGACGCAGCCATAGTGACAATCATCACGGTGAGGTCAACAGTGTATGCACAAGATAATTACACCTTATCGTATCGTAACATATATAAGTTATCATATCATCAGATATCTTCCTCCTCTTAGCACCGATTGTCTTGAAACAATCATCGCCTCTCCACGGTACATTACATAATATACACGAGGGTGATGGTCTTGTGTTACTCCTTGCCTCGAATGTTGGTCTGTACTCGCACTCTTATATAGGTTATAAAATTAGCTGAACTAGATAATATTCAGGCAAGAACTACAGCCCTTGTCTCCGAAGTTCTGTACTACTTGTCTACCCACACATGGTGCTGTACTATCTACCCACACATCGTGCTGTATTATCTACCCACATAGGGTGCTGTACTATCTACCCACTCACGATGCTGTACTATCCACCTACCCACACACGGTACTGTATTATCTCATTACAGCTTGGTGCATCTTGGAAATTTAATAAAATAAAATATTTAAACTCTTCAGTAGCTACTGTAACTGGGCAAGTCACCAGATCATGACACTCTCCAGACTGATATGCATTTGTAAGACGAATATCATGGTACACACTCACACCTGCATTATAATAACACAAGATCCACAAAAGCTTCATTAAGGATCTCATGAAGGTTAGGAATTCCAGCTTATTTCACCTGAAGAACAGCCACCCTAGCGCTACCTGGGGGAGGGGTAGTTAGGTTTGGTTAAGTTAGCGTTAGTATTTAATCTTCAGGTGTAAATACTTAGGGCGCCTGACCTTCAGGTGATCCGTAATATCCACAGAACATGATCTCCGGTTCAGATGCGACTCACACATCACAGCACTGCCCTCTGGTACAACATTAATGCCCTATGGTACAACATTGGCCTATGGTACAAGACTGCCTTATGGTACAAGACTGCCCTATGGTGCAATATTGCCAGACACTTACTCTTGGTAAAAACACAGATATAACATAATCGTAAAACCTAACGACTTCAATTACGCGAACCTCAACATTCCCTCTGAAGCGATTCATTACATCTCTCACTGATACCATAAACATTTTCCTTCTCGTTCTCACCATATATATATATATATATATATATATATATATATATATATATATATATATATATATATATATAATACTTCTTACATAATACAAGAATGATAATGTGTCTATGGTGTTACTGAGAGCGACACCAGGTGGTAGTATAAGTTTATTAAGTAAATGAACTTTGTGTGTATGTGTGTGTTGCTCTCCCACACACACATATGAACCACGTAAGACAACCTTTCTCTTTCGACAACTTGTGTATATTTATAAAACGTAAACCCGCATACACCAGAAGCCTATCACCAGCAGCAGTTGGCAAGTGAGCGACACAGTGGATCATTTTTAACTCCGTCGGCAGCTCCATGGGTGGGTTGGTTTAGTCACTCATAAGAGGCGCAGAGGTGATGGGTGATACAAGTGAATCACATACTTCTTTATTTATTAATGAAATATATCACAAGAACAAGCCAACACTACACCCTTAAACCTCCAGTACAAGGTGTGACTGACACTCCCGTTGTGTTCTATAGTGAGGTATTGTGTGTTTTATTACACCTCACCTATCGCTAACACCTCCCACAACAACAACGAGCGTCTGCATCCTGGAGGGACGCTGGCCACAGAGGAGACAGGGCACAAGGTTCACTCTGGTGTCCAACTACACACTCTTTCAACACACACGCACACACCATACATGTTTCACACTACTAAATCAGTTTACATGCATATACTATACAGTACACGCAAACAAGGTGTACTGTAGGTAGTGTGAAGCAGGAAGAAAGTTTAGGTTTAGGAGGGAGATAGGAAGGAACTGGTTCACAAATAGGGTGGTGGATGAGTGGAACAAGCTTAGCAATTTTGTAGTAAGTGCTGGAACGCTGGAAAGTTTTAAAAGGAGGCTAGAAAGATTCATGGACGATAGAGTGGTAGTAACTCGTCGACAGAATCTGCCATGAACAGGCCAACCGGCCTATTGCAGACTCCTTATGTTCAAGAAACTCCCAGCTGTTGGGGAGGGTAAGTGGTCTAACACTTGGGTGAGAAGCAGGAAGTAGTTACCAATTTGTGGCAACGAACAGTAAATAGCTCAAGTGGTTCTGGCTTATAAAACATTCGTACACACACATTCATGCAGACACGTTCATGTAATGTATATCATACGTGTACACGCGAATACACAGCACACTTGTGTAAACACACTGCTTTACTGTAAAGAATTCTGCATATCCATAATATGCATAACATTCCATAAAAACATACATCATACATAGGCATACAGTACATACACTCAAGCACACAAAAATGACAATGAACAAAAGGGTAACATATACGTCCATTCGTACACAAAATAAACACACACAACACATACACTGAACACAGTTACACACACATTCAATCACCAATTAGGCATATTGGCTTATATACACACACACACACACACAATAAAAACACGTACACATGGATGCCCCCCAAAATATAAACGCACATGCCAAAAACACACCAGATCAAATTCTTTCAACGAGGGAGCCATGCATGCATGAGTGGTCCAACACACACCTTCCTCACCACCACCTGTTCACCGCCATTTGTGCCCACCGGGTGAAATCTCCCAGGTGGTAAAATGGCGTCCTCAAAAATATCATAGATGGTCGGCTCAGGAAGCTCGGTAGCGTACAGGAGGCTTCATCACTCGTGAACACCCTCTCTCCCTCTCCTCTGTGACGCTCGCCTTCTCCTGGACAGCACACAAAGCACACCTTTACTTACCTACCCTCTCCTGTGATCAACACCACACAAGACTTATCTAGCCAAACCTTTCTTTTTCCTTGATAAAATTAGAAATTATATTTCATCCTTATTTTAGGGAATAACAACTTAAAGCTAAAAACTTTCAGCATTTATTCATCAACAAAGTAATAATGGACATGACTCATGATATAGAATTAACTATAGTACAGTATAGGAATAAAAAAAATTCCACACGTCAGGAGACAGGCAGGGCGACCAGATGAGGGAAGGGGGGGGGGGGTTAACACTTCAGGAAACACACTCACCAGAATAACGCAAGTGATCATCATTTTCAGAATAGCGTAACGTTAGAGTAAGGCAGTGGAGCGCGGCGGTCGAGTGGATACAGTGCTCGCCTCCTGTTTCAGGGATCAGTGGTTTGATTCCCGTGTGCTCCCAGTTCACCCAGTTGTAACTGGTACCTAAGTTTACAAATTGGGAAAGTAAATGCGGTCGAGTGCAGTACCGGCCACGCTGCCTCCTTGTGTACTGAAGGCTTAGTATACAGTGTGCTGTATCTACACTGTCCCTAACAGGCAGTCATGCCTATGGGACCCACTTTCACTTTTAGAGTAAGGTAGGTGTGAGGTAAGCGTGAAACGAGACGAGGAGCAAATTTATGCATAAAGAGACGGGGGGAGCCTGGCAACATGTGTGGAATGGCTAAAGTTGGCACGGTGACTGTACACACGTCCCCCCCCCCCACACGTGCGACCTTTACCACACACACACACATTTGTACCATAAATTCACCTAACATGTCCACCCATAGTTTGGAATGAGGGCGGCATCAGTGTGTAGAGTGTAAGAAGCGGTATTACCAATGTGTTGGATCAGGTGGCAGTATGTGGCACGAGGGAAGGAATATTAACGTTAATTTTGTAATGTAGCGTCAGTAAGGTTGACGGTTGTATTATGTAGATGGATAGCTGTAGTGTATAAATGGGTGGTTGTAGTGTTTATATAGGTGGCTTTGGTGTGAGGGGTGAGTAGGTGAGTGAGCAGGTGTGTGAGGGGGGAGTAGGTGAGGGGTAAGTGAGGGGTGAGTGAGCAGGTGCGTAAGGGGTGAGTGAGTAGATTTGAGGGGTGAGTGAGCAGGTGTGTGAGGGGTGATTGAGTAGGTGTGAGGGGTGAGTCAGTAGGGTGTGGAGTGAGCAGGTGTGTAAGGGGTGGATCAGCAGGTGTGTGAGGGGTGGATCAGCAGGTGTGTGAGGGTGGACCAGCAAGTGTGTGAGGGGTGGTCCAGCAAGTGTGAGGGGTGGACCAGCAGGTGTGTGTGGGGTGGACCAGCAGTGTGTGAGGGGTGGACCAGCAGGTGTGTGAGGGTGGACCAGCAGGTGTGTGGGGTGGACCAGCAGGTGTGTGAGGGTGACCAGCCAGGTGTGTGAGGTGGACCAGCAGGTGTGTGGGGTGGACCAGCAGGTGTGTGAGGGGTGAACCAGCAGTGTGTGAGGGGTGGACCAGCAGGTGTGTGGGGACCAGCAGGTGTGTGAGGGGTGGACCAGCAGGGGTGTGACCAGCAGGTGTGTGGGGGTGGACCAGCAGGTGTGTGAGGGGTGTGGAGGGGTGGACCAGCAGGTGAGGGGTGGACCAGCAGGTGTGTGAGGGGTGGACCAGCAGGTGTGAGGGGTGGACCAGCAGGGTGTGAGGGGTGGACCAGCAGGTGTGTGGGGGTGGACCAGCAGGTGTGTGAGGGTGGACCAGCAGGTGTGTGAGGGGTGGACCAGCAGGTGTGTGACCAGCAGGTGTGTGTGAGGGGGACCAGCAGGTGTGTGAGGGGTGGACCAGCAGGTGTGTGAGGGGTGGACCAGCAGGTGTGTGGGGGTGGACCAGCAGGACCAGCAAGTGTGTGTGAGGTGGACCAGCAAGTGTGTGAGGGGTGGACCAGTGTGTGAGGGGTGGACCAGCAGGTGTGTGGGGTGGACCAGCAAGTGTGTGAGGGTGGACCAGCAGGTGTGGGTGGACCAGCAAGTGTGTGAGGGGTGGACCAGCAAGTGTGTGAGGGTGGACCAGCAGCAAGTGTGTGTGAGGGGTGGACCAGCAAGTGTGTGTGAGGGTGGACCAGCAAGTGGACCAGCAGTGTGTGGGGGTGGACCAGCAAGTGTGTGAGGGAGGACCAGCAAGTGTGTGTGGGTGGACCAGCAGGTGTGTGTGGGGTGGACCAGCAAGTGTGTGAGGGGTGGACCAGCAGTGTGTGTGTGAGGGGTGGACCAGCAAGTGTGTGTGAGGGGTGGACCAGCAAGTGTGTGTGAGGGGTGGACCAGCAAGTGTGTGTGAGGGGTGGACCAGCAAGTGTGTGTGAGGGGTGGACCAGCAAGTGTGTGAGGGGTGGACCAGCAGGTGTGGCTTCAGAACAAAGGAAGGTGTGTGTGTGCCACGGGTCCTCAGATACCGTGGTGTTGTGGTGACAGGCTTGAACTGGCAACCCCGACGAGTATCTTCTTTACACTTGACAGTGTTGCGTTGGACTGACATCTGGTGTGAGTCAATGACACTACCTAACACGGCACAGGTCCAAACATAATAAAATTATTAATTAAAATATGTTAATGATTATCCAAACCAATTATGGCGTTTCGAGTTTACTTCACCAATAGTATCTACTAAAAAAAAGGAAAAAATAATGAAGGGTTGTTTCAGCTCTTCGGGATGATTCACTCGCCGGTAGTCCCAGAGTTTCCCCCAATATAACCTGTATTTATGAACAGATTTCCATTTGCAAATCCCTCGCTGTCGTGTCGTATGTTGACTTTGTGTAATGTATGTGAGAGTTTTCTTCATCCGATTTATAAATGACTGATATGTTAGCGATGCTCTGGGGTTACCAACGAGTGAACCTTCGCCTACTATTAAAACGTCACTTTTACGACCACGACAAATACAAGAAGCAACATTTGTACTCTGTTGACGAATATCTATTGTAGAAATAAGGCCACACACGAGACTCCCACGTGGGTGAGTCTCCGAGTCATGAGACGAGATAAGGCAGGTAGTGACAAGATACTGCGGCGACCACTGGATTAAGGTGAAGTTTCACGTGAGCTGAGACTGATGGCCAGCATGGTAATGGTGGGTGCATCATCCCAAGGTGCCCCAACATCTTGAGTAAACAATACAGTACAAGCGAGTGGTGGACGGCCACTATCACGCCACACTGATAATAACCACAAAAGTGGATGGTTGTAGGATTAATCTTAAGCGAACATGAAGTAACCACCACAACACCAGACCATCACAACCTCCACCTAAGTAAACACAGATGATTAGCATAATACCGCACTGCCTTACAACAAACTTTAAAGCTTATTTTTCAACTATGACCTCTCGGTACTTTAATGTTGTTACAGATTATCATTGAGTGGTGTTATAATGGCTTCTGCCACTCATGCCTTCCTGGCTATGGTGACGCACACTAAATAATATTATCACACACTGTAACAAGGGTGTACGGAAACGATAAACAACAACAAGAAACTGACAGACGAAGATGAGTATAAGGAACAGAAGTTAAGTTAGTCATGTGAAGTGAATGAACGACTCTCACCGACTCAACAAAAACATCGTTAACTAACTAAAATTGACACATCTCATATATTTACTCACAAAAATTTATGTTCCTTACAAATACTTCCTACATTTAACAATTCATTTATATTATTTACTGGGGTACCCTTCGTCCACCCAGCTGTGAATGGGTACTGTACTTACCAGTAACTTTACAGTTGAGGATGTAACAGATGGAGTACAGTCAGCAACATTGCCTCCTTGTGTACCAAAGGCTAACTCCTCAGTGTGCTGTATCCGGATTGCCCCTAACGGACCGCCATGCCTAGAGGACTTATTTCTCATTTAAACTGATATTGGTCTCACATTAACTTAATAAAAATATAACACTAGTCTTACGATAAGCACGAAGCATCTTATAAAACAAACAAAACAAAAACTACCAAAGCATTAAGCCAGTAATGGTGGAAGTAAGCTTTAAGCCAATATGGATATTTAATGCAGCATTTTAGTGCTAAAACACTTTAAGCTTACTTAAGTAAAAGACATACGGAGTAATAAGACGTTTAATAAAGAACCATGTAAATTATATATTCATAAATATGTCCTTCGGTCACTGGCCCGAGGCAGACCAGACCAGACCGCAATACTGTACGACGCTGCATGACGATGACTCAGTCCCTTTCCTCCCTCCCTCAGTCACGTGCTGGGATTTTTTCCCTGGTGTCCGTCTCATTAAGTGACTTCACTCAACTAATTCTGGGCTTTTATACAAGTTTTGGAAGGTCGACTCCATAAACAATTAAAACACTCCATTACAGTACAGTCATTGTGGAGTTTAATATTACTGTACTGTACGTTCCATATTATTTTGCAAGAAACTGTGGTTTGTTTAGTCACGATATAAAAATGTTCCTACCCATTTTACCCTAGTTTCTAACACCATATTACCACTCACGGGAAGGAAGATCTACCTCTCACTCACACACACACACACACACACACACACACACACACACACACACACACACACTAGAGGAAGACAACCAGACTACCACGAGAGGAAGACAACAGGACAGCACCAACAGAATACCCTCCAGCCCCTCCATCACTCACACCTTCCCTCCACGCGACCGACAGATGATCCAGTCCGGGGCGGCACTTATTAAACCCGGAACTACAGCGACCCCACACACACACAGCCTCTTTCATGGTACTTGTAAGATGCACTCAAGAGTGTTATATGACGCTGTGTGTGTGTTGGGGTGGGGGTGGGGTGGGGGTGGGGGTGGGTGGTGTGTGTGTGGGGGGGTGTGTGTGTGTGGGGGGTGGTGTGGGGGTGAGGGGTGTGGGGGGTGAGGGGTGTGTGTGGGGGTGAGGGTGTGTGTGTGGGGGGTGAGGTGGGGGTGAGGGGTGTGTAGGGGTGGGGTATGTAGGGGGTGAGGGTGTGTAGGGGGTGAGGGGTGTGTAGGGGTGAGGGGTGTGTAGGGGTGAGGTGTGTAGGGGTGAGGGGTGTAGGGGTGAGGGTGTGTAGAGGGTGTGTAGGGGTGAGGGTGTGTAGGGGGTGAGGGTGAAAACTAATCGAGGAAGGTAGGGGTGTTGGGTGTGAGTGTAGGGGCACTGCTGACCTACTGAGCTATCTAGGGCAGGTGGTGAGGAGGTCGGCTCCCTCCTTCCCGAGCTGACAAGTCGACTTCTTTAACTGGTATTAATAATATTTATATAGTTATACTAATAAATACTTTAATGAGCTCTAGTGTTATCATGATTTCATTATTATCATTATTATTGTGTTAATGTTAATACACCTAATATCTGTGACATCATTATCATTCAATTCACTATTACTGCTTTTATAAAATATTAATGTCATTGAAACAATAATTTTAAAAATTACAATTACTATATCAAAGATAATTCTGGAGAAGATGTAAAATTCACTACTGTACACCTGCACTGTCTAAACACTGTGTAGTACATGCTGAACCAATGTAAACTGAACCAATGTAGACTTGTACAACGATTTTACTAAATATCTATATATCAATCTATCACTACACCCCAAGGCCCATAAACACCCTCCACATACCTCTCTAAAGTTGATAAAAACACACACACGCACATGAAAATAAACAAGGCCAGAAGAATGGGACAGCTGGTAACGTAACACACTCACTGAGAGATAAGGCATCCAGTTCATTATTAATCTAACCCAGCATAACCTAACCTAATCTAATCTAACATAACCTTATCGAACCTAACATAACCTACCGTACTCTAAGCTAACCTAACCCTCAGGTAGCAAATCCAAATAACCTGGGGTGATTTAGTAACACAACAGCGGGTGGTGAGCGTGTTTCGGTAGTTATGATGGAGGGCCTCGTCCCCACGCTGTGTTACAGTGGAGGGCCTCGTCCCCACGCTATGATACAGTGGAGGGCCTCGTCACCACACTGTGTTGTGACGAGGCCCTCCGCCGTAACACAGTGTGTAGTGACGAGGCCCTCCACCACACACCAACTATGAACACAACACGTGCAGCTCCTCCGCCTGAGAATGATATTGAGGACAGCAACACACGTCACAATGACCCACAATACCACACAACCAACTCCTCCGTCTTAAGTTACACGAATCAATCCTTACTACCAACACGCGGACCGTTTGAGACGTCACAGGTACTACTAGTGAGTTAGGAAAACGCTTAAAATTAACGCTGTATCTATGGGACGGGTTAACCTAACCTAACTTAACCTAACCACGCAGCAGAACATAAAAGCACTGAAACCTTGCAAATGTTCTGAAATTTCATCCACATAATGTGAATTCCCTTAACCCCAACACACCCTTTTTTTTCACAGTAATAAGCACTAACAAGTAAACCAAACAATTATATTTGATCATAATTTGGTAAGTTATCAACGAAACTCAAGCGACAACCAGTAAATTCATTAAATTAATTTTGATGAAGTACCATACTCAGCCCTGGTTGTGTTGAGCGCAACAGTGCAATTAAGTGCACCGAGCACCACGAAACAGGTACTATAACACGACCTTACGAGCGACACACAGTATACTACGCATCCAACACTTCTCTCCTTGCCGACGTCATCATCTGAATTACACAACTGTAATACGAGGAAAATATATAAGGCTCATACACCACTTTCGTGCGTGAGGCAATACTGGGGTTCACTTTAACTTTGGCCAACTATTAATTCACTCCGTTAATTCCCTTGTTAAACTGGACATTTTTTAAACTGTAATTATGTAATGATAAACTTCATGGATTAATCATAAGCTTCGGTACAGAGATCATCTTGGTGTCCCAACTGACGATTAATGATAAGAAGAACAATATCTCATAAAGATTACGAACCCTCAATTAAACACCATAACGTTAACCTCACGTAACCTAACCTAACCTAATAAGACCTCAACTAATCTAAAAGTGAAAGTGGGTCCCATAGGCATGACTGCCCATTCGGGACAGTGTGGATACAGCACACTGTGTACGAAGTCTTCAGTACCCAAGGAGGCAGCATAGCCGGTACTGCACTCGACCGCCTTCAGTTCCCCAAGTTGTAAACTTAGGCACATTTGTAGAAATGTGTTCCTACATCCCCTGTGGTAACCCGTGTCCCCAAACGGCCAACCGATATGACCTAGTCCTACAGTATAGCAAACCTATCCACCAATGGCGTTAGTCGTTACATAACCAATACCCATTAATTCATAAAGAGTGATACTACTATTGTGACATTGCCGTTTGAAGACACGGGTTACTTCACAGGGGGTGTAGTACCACATTTTCGCAACTGTACCAGTTATAACTGGGTGAACCGAGTCGAACCACCGACCCATGTAACATAAGGAGTCTGCAATAGGCCGATTGGCCTGTGCATGGCAGCTCCTGTCGAGAGTTACTACCACTCTCTATCGTCTATGAATCTATCTAGCCTCCTTTTAAAACATTCCAGTGTCCCAGCACTTACTACAAAGTTGCTAAGTTTGTTCCACTCGTCCACTACCCTATTTGTGAACCAGGTTTTTCCTATCTCCATCCTAAACCGAAACTTATCCAACTGAAATCCGTTGCTACGAGTCCTATCCTGCTCGGATATTATAAGAACTTTATCTATATCTACTTTATTGATTCCTTTCACCCACTTAAATATTTCTATCATATCTCCCTGCACTCTTCGTCTTTCTAGGGAATGCAAGTTTAGTTTCTTTAATCTATCTTGATATGGAAGGTTTCTAAATCCCGGAATCATTTTCCTCATTCTTCGCTGCACCGACTCCAGTGAATTGCTATCCATTCTATAATAAGGGCACCAGAACTGAACAGCATAATCGAGGTGCGGCCTGACTAGCGCAAGATATAATTGCAATATGACCTCCGCACTCTTATTACTTACACTTCTTTCACAAGTCGTCTTCTCTAGGTTGATGTTGTTAAGGCTGTATACATTGACAGTATTTGTTCTTCCAATATTAAGTACGCTGCACTTGCTGGTGTTGAATTCTATTTGCCATTTTTCTGACCACTCCTGCAGTTTATTTAAATCCTCCTGTACTGCTGTACTCCAATCTAACCTAATCTAAAATAACCAAAGCTAAGCTAACCTACAACGTGCCTTTCCCCCTTTGTTTAATCACCAGGTGAAATAACATGGGGCTTCCAATATTCATGAGAACCAAGAGAGATTGTTTGTGTACTTTATATTCACGTAAGAAGTGTTAGAACAATGGAGTGACGATTGTGGCCACAGTTTGAGGGCTCGCAGGCATAAAACTGATTGTGACGAGTCCTTCACCTTAAACTCTTCACAAATGCTGGGTAATTCAATCGCTGGTAGCCCCGGAGTAATCACTAATTTATCCGTTATGGTATATTAGTTGTTTTGTGTGTTTACAGTAAAGTTATTTATGTTTATTCTTAAGCCCCTCTGTCTCTCTCGGTGTGTCATAGATAACGGTTATATTAGTGACTCTTCAGGGCTAGTGGCTACCAGTGAGTGTGAACCACCCTGTTATTATGACGAACTTCACGAGACTACAGTTTACAGATGCACTTAATAATAAGAGAAAGATTTGTAAATAAAAGGTCATCAGTTCGTTTAGCTACAAGCAACTACAAAATTCACACTTTGCTTCAGTAGCTACAGTAGTGCTTGTAGTTGTAGTTCCCATCATCACATCACTTGCCTTGAGGAGCATTAAGATGTGTTGTTTGTTCACTGGAGCAGGAAGGGAGGAGGGGGGGGGGCATCTTGCAGCAACACCTTCAACCATCACCAAGGACACACAACACACACACCAATAGAGCAACTCACCAGGAAGAGCACCACATTAACAGGTACAGAGAAGGATGAGATGATAAAAATTAACAAATCTCTTACGACATGGATAAAAGACAAAGGAAGACCCTGATAAAGAGGTCACAGATAATATTGAAAAATAAATGGAGATAAAGAGGTCACCTGAAGATTAGGCATCCCAGCTTATTTAAACATCCTAATGCTAACCTAACCTAATCTATTTAGTGTTAGGGTGTTTAATCATCAGGTAAAAATAAACTGGGGTGCCTAATCTTCAGGTGATCTGATATTGCCGTAGGGCCTTGGGGTCAACTACCACCAGCATAGAGTACAGAACCGCCGACACCACAACCCGATATATAGGCCAAGCACACAAGACCCACTCACACAGGTCTTCTTCCAATGCTCTTACATAACAAACACTCCAAGATGATGGTGAGAGGAGAAGGAGAGGATAAGGGGTAGATATGAGGGAGGGGCAGAGCCGAGGGGGGGTGAGAAGGGGAGAGTTGGGGTGTAGCGGCCGGGTACACATGCACCTACCTCCGCCGCCTCAACTTTCACAATGGTGGTGGCGCTGCGGACGTGGGGAGGGGAGGGGCTCAGATTCACAAAGGCTCGTATGATTCATCTTAACTCACGGTGATGTAAGAATTTACCTACTTGACAGGCTTGATCTACAGAAAAAAAAAGTGAATAGAAGATAATACTACACTGATTTTATAGTGAGACTAACAGGAGACAAGACGAAGAAAGGGGTCGCAATCTTCATGGAAGGGTTAGGTTAGCATTAGGGTGTTTAATCATTAGATGTAATAAAGTTGGGGTTCCTTCAGGTTATGAGTTCCAGAGAATCGGCTGGAAAAGAATTTCTACCACAAGTCTTGAGCTCAGGGGGTGTCAGTAAACTAGTTAACTTACTAGTATTTATCAGGTGCCACTAACACAGACCCGCTCTCACTAGGCTCAGTCATATCAATATTATTGTTTACTTTATAACTTATTTCGGTTTTTGTTTTTGTTTTCAAAATAATTATTAATCTTTATGAAACTATGAATCCGCGTCAGGGATTATATTACAGACACCTTAACTGGTTATTTACGTGATGATATTTCTCTTCCTCCGCACACATACAGGGCTGTACAATGTTACAAGAGTAGAGCACTGGAGAAGGTTGAGACATACAGGCTATTCAACGTCCTTCTCACCATCCCCTTGTATTGACTCCCTCTCTTAACCTATTGGGCGAGTCATTAATTTACATCACTTAAACAATTTTTAAATTGTCATAAAAATTGGAAGGAATTAAATTTACATTAATAATATCTTTAATAGTAACATTATCATGGAGAGAGAGAGAGAGAGAGAGAGAGAGAGACGTGGCAACTGAGGTGAGTCATTCCGGTACACATGCACTCAGCGGGCCTCGTCGTCATGGCAACGGCGCGCGCACCACACACATACCTCAAACACATTTCCTGCATAATTTTCCACTTACATATTCCTCATACGACCTTGATATCAATCATTTATAAACAAACAAACACACAAACACACACACACACAAACAAACACACACACACACGTGCACGAACTGATCGCTATAAGAACAGCCCAGTCCCAACCATTGTAAAAATTATCAATAACTTGTAATAAACCAGTGTATTCACTCCCAGTAAACACTACTCCTTGCACTGTCACTATGTTGAAATGAACTGTAGTTTGAGCTTTTCCCCATCTAGTTATTATATGTCTTATTTGTGTCACTTATGTTACTTGTATATTATTTGTAATTCGTAACCCATTCCCCAAATATGTAACTGTATATTTTCAGCCTTCTGGCTGCCAAGCTCTTTCAATAAACCGTTAATTATTATTATTATTATTATACACACACACACACACACACACACACACAGCACAAACAAATGTATCTACCAGACTGATAAGTACACCTTTTCCATTATCCGTTGAGACATTGTTACATAACTATTTGACAAATTTCATAACCGAATGACAGAACACATATCGAATGACAATCTACAGTAAAATAACTGTTGGTGGTATGTCATTCTCCAATTGTTACATTCTCAAACTAGATGTAGACTGTCGGTTTATTGTTCACATCTGTCGACTTCATAACTTATGTCAATCACTTCCGTTAGCATGTCTCAGACGGATATGTGAAAAGGTATATTATTAGGGTAAACCCGACGGTGGGCAGGATCACCTGTAATTCCAGCTTCGAGGAGGTGGAGGAAATTCATCCATTATTTAGGTCAGGTGTAGCATCCTCCTTCACTTGGTGGTAGTGGTGTTGTGGTGGTACATCAGCTGGTGTGTGGTGTTGTGGTGAATACATCAGCTGGTGTGTGGTGGTGTGGTCAATACATCAGCTGGTGTGAGTGTGGTGGTGGCCATCACCTGGTGTGTGGTGGTGTGGTGAGTACATCAGCTGGTGTGTGGTGGTGTGGTCAATACATCAGCTGGTGGTTGGTGGAGCTGGTTGGGTTGGGTGGCGATTGTGTGGTGGTGTGGTTAGTACATCAGCTGGTGTGTGGTGGTGTTGTGGTCAATACATCAGCTGGTGTGAGTGTGGTGGTGTGGTCAATACATCACCTGGTGTGTGGTGGTGTGGTGAGTACATCAGCTGGTGTGTGGTGGTGTGGTCAATACATCAGCTGGTGTGTGGTGGTGTTGTGGTCAATACATCAGCTGGTGTGAGTGTGGTGGTGTGGTCAATACATCACCTGGTGTGGGTGGTGTGGTTAGTACATCAGCTGGTGTGTGGTGGTGTGGTCAATACATCAGCTGGTGTGTGGTGGTGTAGTCAGTACATCAGCTGGTGTGTGTGGTGTGTGTCAATACATCAGCTGGTGTGTGGTGGTGTGGTCAGTACATCAGCTGGTGTGTGGTGGTGTGGTCAATACATCAGCTGGTGTGTGTGGTGGTGTAGTCAGTACATCAGCTGGTGGTGTGTGGTGGTGTGGTCAGTACATCAGCTGGTGTGTGGTGGTGTGGTCAATACATCAGCTGGTGTGTGGTGGTGTGGTCAGTACATCAGCTGGTGTGTGGTGGTGTGGTCAGTACATCAGCTGGTGTGGTGGTGTGGTCAGTACATCAGCTGGTGTGTGGTGGTGTGGTCAATACATCAGCGTGTGTGTGTGTGTGTGGTGGTGTGTGGTCAGTACATCAGCTGGTGTGTGGTGGTGTGGTCAGTACATCAGCTGGTGTGTGGTGGTTGGTCAGTACATCAGCTGGTGTGTGGTGGTGTGGTCAATACAAAATCACACTAAGAGTGAGTGAGCCATACCAAGCTTATCCACATTACGAACACTCTCCCTCAACACAGGTTCTTACCTCCCCCTCCCTCACCTGACACAGATTCTTCCTCTTGGTTAATGGGCTTAAGACAAGCTACTTATTTCTTAATGCAACAAGAGATAAGTACTGGACACGAGTGCTCTTTGTAACACCTAAACAACATACTCTCTCCCACCACAACACCCCTTCCGTCACCACCACAACATCCCCTCCATCATATCCATCACAACAACACTTCCTCTATCATCACCAACACAACACCCCTACCACCACACACAACACCACCACCACACACAACACCACCACACACAACACCCTCCATCCCACAATCATCAAACACATCTCCTCAGGCCAGATGCGACTTCACCTCCCAAGAACAATGCATCAGTGTAGTTTACACAAGGAAGTACTTACGACGTCATCTCTGGGGGGAGGTGGAAATAGTAATGTGTGTGTGTGTTGTGTGTGTGTGTGTGTGTGTGTGTGTGTGTGTGCAGCAAGATCCTGTGAAGGACTGTGTGCCCCCTATCCCCACCCCCCACACTTGCGCTTGTCACTTGCCTCCCTCTACGACTCTTGAGTGTGGCAACTCTCCTATTACCTCAGCCTCTTGGTGGCAGGTTAGGTTATGTTATGGTGGTACTACTGTCGTTAAGAGGGTTAGCGAGTTACCAAACATCATCATTAACTCGAATACGCTGAATAGCTTCAAACATAGGTTGGATGGATATAATTATGAGCGATAGGGGTTGGGTGTAAATGGGACTGCCCAGTATGGGCCAATAGGCCCGCTGCAGTTTCCTCCATTCGTATGTGGTTGGTTAATGGGGGAGGGGTCAGTGCTAGGATGTAAGGGCGTCAGCGCTTGGTAAGGGAGTATCAACAATACCAACGACATTCCGTGAGAAATAAATGCAGACTGAAGCGCAGTAAAATACAGTGTGAGGGTACAGTACAGATTATACACATCAGACTGTTTTCACCCAACCTCCTTTAGTCCTTCACGGTAATCTTGACCTGTTTCTTATCTGTGGCCAAAATCTGATGGGGATTGGTCAAATTGGTCCCAGCCCTCCTAGAGTCCAACCTAACCTAACTGTCAGGATTGCGTTTCAGTGCTAGTGGGCCCCAATCCTAATAGTTAAATTGAGTTGGGTCGGGTTTGGGTCGGCTTGGGTCTGGTCTGGGTTGGGTCATGGACTGAGACCATTTCACTTACAATCTCAAAACGTTATACAGTAATGTACAAAGGTTCACCGACATAAAATATTAATGGCTGGCACTAGGCAGTTATGGTATATATGGGAGCACCATGAACAGTCAGGCAAGCATGGTATACATGGGGTAACCATGAAAAGTCTCGGAGTCATGGTATGGGACTACAATGACAGGCCTAGTGTGGTACAGGTGTCAGAACGTTGTGACAAGTATGGTACGGGTGTCAGAGCGTCGTGACAGGTGTGGTACAGGTATAGCAACACAAAGCTACACTCACCGGGACCATGCCTGGAGGGGCGGACACACGTGAGCCAACCTTACCTGCAACAAAACAAGAAACAATATTTTAATACTGACCCAACACATTGTGGTGCATAAACCACACTCATTTCATCACACACACACACACAGCTAGACTCTTGAGGTAGTTAAGGTTAACTTTGAGTGTAACTTAAGAGTCTAAAATAAGGGCAAGAGCGAGACAGTGCAGCGGCGGTGTTGGTGGTGAGGTAAATAATGGAAACCCTCATCACCACACACCAACAACCAGCACTATTAAGCTTCGTTACGCAACACAACATGACGCAGAGACGGATAGACAGCAACACCCAGCCCAATACAGTAAAACAATGTTAATACGGCAATACCTTGATCTACACAGTAATACCAGATCTAACCAGTCACACACATTGTGACGAAGCTCAGCAAGAAGGAAGGTTACACAGGGCAGCACAGCAAGGTCCCAAGGCAACACTGCAGAACCTAAAGATAGCTTGTGAGGGCCCAGGCATAAGAATGTCTTTAAACCATCTATTAAAGACGCAACTACGACCTAACGACTCCAATGTTAACCAACAATAATTTTACTGGTGGGCAGCTGTTCTGTATTCCCAAGATGTAAACAAAATCCTCTTTTGAAGTAGCGTTGGCCATCCCATACATACCTGGTAACAGTTTTAGACCTCTGTGCGATACTCCATGTTACTTAATGTGCTTCATTTCACATCGGGAGTCATACAGCAACATGAACCAGCATCAAAACCCCACCCTCTCTCCCCTTCTGTTGTTTGATCACCTCCCGGGCTCAGTTGTGGCATCTAGACAGTAATCTGGCAGTAAGGTGGTGACCTGGCAGACGGGTGGTACCAGAGGCAAACACGGATAAGTGGAGGCCAGCCGGGTCCTCGGGCAACACACAACCTACACCTCCAACTCACCAACCCCACACACTCTACACCTCCAACCACACACACACACACACACTACACCTCCAACTACACACACACACACACACACACACTCTACACCTCCAACCACACACACACACACACACACTCCTACACCTCCAACCACACACACACTCACACTCAACTACACACACACACACACACTACACCTCAACCACACACACACTCTACACCTCAACCACACACACACACACAAACACACACACACACACACACACACACACACACACACACACACTCTCTACACCTCCAACCACACACACACACACACACACACACACACACACCTCTACAAGTCAAACCACATACACACTCTACACCTCCAACCACACACAGACACTCTACACCTCCAACCACGACACTCACACCTCCAACTACCACTCACCTCTACACTTCCAACTCACACACACACACTCTACACTTCCAACTACATACACACTCTACACTTCCAACTACACACACACACACCACCTACACTTCAACTACACACACACCTCTACACCTCCAGCTACACACACACACACCTCTACACTTCCAACACACACACACACACACACTCTACACTTCCAACTACACACACCTCTACACCTCCAACTACACACACACACACTCTCTACCTCCAACACAACACACACACACACTCTACACCTCCAACACAACACACAAGCAGGCTATTCCTCCAACACAACACACACACACACACTCACCTCCAACACAACACACACACACACTCTACACCTCCAACACAACACACACACACACTCTACACCTCCAACACAACACACAAACAAGCTATTCCTCCAACACAACACACAAACAAGCTATTCCTCCTCCAACACACACAAGAGGAAATACCTCCATATACTGATAACACCCCCAACACCCCCTCACTTCTCCTCACCAACTTCTGCACTTGGCAACACCACTGGTCCAGCTGGTGTGAGGCCGTGGTGTTGACGACGACACCAAACCACAACCTCCTCCTAATTCTCACCTCACACCTAACACACCCAAAAGTCACCCTTCTACCGATAATTCCCACAAGGTTTTATCATCAGTGGAAGTTACGACCGTTTTGATTGTGATGGTAAATGATTGTAGCGACTGTTGTTAAGAAGGTGATTAAAGGTACTTTGTGGTTGTTGTGATTGTGGTGATTGACAATTAATAGACAAATTAAAGCCTAATAAGTCACCTGGTCCCGATGAGATATTTGCCAGAGTATTAAAGGAATGTAAGGAAGAGCTTAGTATGCCCTTAGCAAAGTTGTTTAACATGTCCTTAAAAACAGGTGTAGTACCAGAATCCTGGAGGATAGCGAATGTAATACCGATTTTCAAGAAGGGGGATAGATCACTATCCTCTAACTACCGCCCAATCAGTCTAACATTAATAGTAGGCAAATTACTGGAAGCAATCATTTCAAACTCTATTCGAAATCACCTGGAAGCACGGATTGATCAATGATTCCCAGCATGGCTTCACAAGCGGACGTTCTTGCCTAACTAATCTATTAACATTCTTTTCATCAGTTTTCGAATCGGTGGACGGGGCACAATTATGATGTGGTATATCTCGACTTTAGTAAAGCCTTCGACAGAGTCCCCACGAAGACTAATTAGAAAGGTAGAAGCTCATGGCATCAAAGGTGACATCCTTAAATGGATTAGGGCGTGGTTACAGGACAGGAAACAGCAGTGAGCATTAACGGCACTAAGTCCCATTGGACAACGTCACAAGTGGAGTTCCCCAAGGCTCAGTACTTGGACCATTATTGTTTATTATATACATAAACGACATAGATATCGGCATAGACAGCAACATAAGTAAATTTGCTGATGACACTAAAATAGGACGTGTTATCAAATCTGACGAGGACTCGGCAAAACTACAGGAAGATCTAAACAAATTTTTCGAATGGTCTGAAAAATGGCAGATGAAATTCAACGTCGACAAATGTAAAGTACTCAGTATAGGAGATGTAAACAGGAAACCAGATACCAGATGAACAACGATGCCATAGAAATCCGACTGCGAGAGAGTTTAGGAGTAATGATAAGTAGGAACCTTAAACCAAGTAAACAATGTTTTTGCTCGTAACAAGGCTAATAAAGTACTTGGGTTCATACAAAGGAGTGTTAGTTACAAGACTAGCGAGGTCATCCTAAAACTGTATCTTGCTCTTGTGAGACCACACTACGCAGTTCAGTTCTGGCCACCGTATTACAGAATGGATATAGAATCCTTGGAAAGAATTCAGAGGAGAATGACAAGACTAATCCCGGGCATTAGGAACCTTGAGTATAGAGACAGGTTAAAGCATCTTAATTTGCACTCCTTGAGAGACGTAGAGCGAGGGGCGACCTGATAGAGGTGTATAAGTGGAAGGCAGGGCTAAACAAAGGGGACATTACAAAGGTACTCAAATTATCCAACCAGGAGCGAACTCGTAACAATGGTTTTAAATTAGACAAATTTAGATTTAGGCGTGAAATAGGCAAACACTGGTATGGAAACAGAGTAGTGGATGAATGGAACAAGTTACCAAATATCATCATTAACTCGAATACGCTGAATTGCTTCAAACATAAGTTGGATGCTCATATGAGCAATAGGGGTTGGGTGTAAACGGGACTGCCCAGTATGGGCCAATAGGCCCGCTGCAGTTTCCTCCATTCTTATGTTCTTAATAGCTTCCTGCGTCAAGTGCAATTAGGTGTAAGTTACACCAGTATATGTTTGTGTGTGATTACTTATGGCTTTGGGCCGTTAGAATTACACTGGTTTACGACTGAAGCGACTAGTGTGGTGATAGTGTGTGTGTGAACAATTGCCGCTGCCTCCTGCCACAGCCAAGAAACTATATGCTCCTCAGACGACCCATCACTTGCGGGTGGGCTGACTAGACGTGTGGAGCTAAGATGATTATGATGTGTGGGACGGCCTGGGGTGTGGTGTGGTGGTACTGGGGAGGAGAGGGGGGGGGAGGAGAGGAGGAGAGGAGGTGGGGAGAGGAGGTGGTGGGGCGGAGAGGGAGGTGGTGGTGGTGGGGGAGGAGAGGAGGTGGTGGTGGTGGGGAGGAGGGAGGAGGTGGGTGGTGTTGGGGAGGAGAGGTGGTGGTGGTGGGGAGGAGAGGGAGGTGGTGGTGGGGGAGGAGAGGAGGTGGTGGTGGGAGGAGGTGGTGGTGGTGGGGAAGAGAGATGTTGCTGGGGAGGGAAGTGGGTGTTAGGGAGGAGAGATGTTGCTGGGAAGGGAAGTGGGTGTTAGGGAGGGGAGATGGTGTTGGGGAGGGGAGATGGTATGGTGGGGAGGAGATAGTGGGGAGAAAAAGTAAGCATGGTGACGTCATTAGCGCTCAGGGGTCTGGCATGTTGTGGGTACAGGCAGGTGTACTTGGGGGGGATAGCCACTCATACACACTCAACTCCGACCAATCCCCGTGCCAGCTAGCCAGTCACGTCACAGTGTTTTGCAGCATTGTTGCCACGAAAATACCAACTCGAACATGCCAGCCTTGTTTATATGCAAGAAGAGTTTCCTGCTGATATTTAATTGGTAACATGGCGGAAGTGAGCATTATAAAAGCAGAGAGGCAACGAGAATCTCGTAGTCTACCCAACACACACACTCCGCCCACGTGAAGGACATGAGGAGTTGTTTACACAGATCGCGTCTCTCTCACCTTTCTGTGTGTGTGTGTGTGTGTGCCTATCTCCTACTATACCACACAGTAGTCACCACCGTCAAGGTGAAGCGCCTTGAGGTGGGCATTGAGTCCACACAAGGAGTTAAAAGGTCACTGCCAGCCGGAAGTTACCCTGTAGGTGACCAGGCTACTCTGAGGTCACCTACATGTGGCAACACACACACATCACTGGCATAGCTACAGGAAAGAGATTTGAAGGCCAAGACAGCGTTCATAGGTCAGACAGAACACTTAGGGTAGGGTGTTGATCCTCTGGCGATGTAGACCCATTGATCCAGTAGTACAGTGATTTTTGACCCGTCCATCCACTGGTTCATAAAGGTGCGTTGATCCATGGTAACAATGCCCTGGGCTCGTTGATATGTTGGTTGCGTTACGTGCTCGTTGGCCTGGGGGGATAGCGAGGCGCTCATTCTTTGATTTGATCTTTGTTTGAGTTATCGTAATCGCGTTGATAAATGAGCTCTTGGTTAATGTAAACTGCCCGTGAGGCGGAAGGCCAGTCTGGTGAACACACACACACACACACGTACGTTTTTCTATCGTAGTAAGGTTATGTTGTCATTAGTGTGAAAGGTGTTTTGTATGCACACCTTATAAACACTCCTCGAGCTTCAACAATGGTGTAATATTCCTCAACAAATGAATCGTCTCCTGATGTAATTCACAGCAAATTTCTGGTGACAAGAACTTACTCACTTATAACAATTTATACTGGAGATAGGTAAATGAAACTCAGAGAGACAGTTCCACATAATATGAGATCACATGACTATTAAACACCACAGCTCACTTCACCTAAAAATTTACCACCCTAATGCTACCTGAGGGGGTGGGGTGGAGTTGGCTTGGTTGATCCATAATTTGTTCTGGGCAGGTGAAAATGTCATAATCGACTATAAAACCTTAATTATATGCCGTAGAGCCAATTGTACGTCCAGTAATGTCACCAGCGTAGGGAAAAGGCTAGGATCACCTATAGACACCTACCTTACTTCACCTGCTGATGAAACACCCACATACTAACTTAATCTAACCCCTTATAGAGTCACTGTGTTTAAACTTTAATCAACATATAAAATACGCAGGTGTATTTAATCTTCAGGTGATCAAAAGCTGCATACAACAGTGGTAGACCATAACCCTGAATAAAACAAAGTCGAATGCAACATGGCGGTGCGATAGGAATAGATAGTAGGCAATTTCTAGGAAGTGAGCCGCGGGAGTTGTGTAACATAACGCTGTCTCAAACCCATATTACTGAAGGCGGCTTAGCAGTGTTATTACTACGACTTACATGCTGATTAAAATATTAAGCCAGCTACCAATTAAAGAATCAGGTCAAGGTTACGCTGTGTAATGAGTCAAGTTATTAGCATAGTACTTTAAACGAATCTCATGTTTACTTAAGTTATTGCACTGCACCCGGATGCCTTCAGAAGTAACACCTCACTGCCACCAATGTTATCCTTCTTCCATCTACGTGTGCTCTCTCCTGTGGGTTAGGTGAACTCACAAGTAAAATATATACCGTAAATATATATACTGTATAAAAGTCATGCTAGGTCACATTACAAATACAGTAAAGCAAATGGGAACACAGCCCCGGTACAGTCGCGATAAACAGCCCCGGTACAGTAGCGATAAACAGCCCCGGTACAGTAGCGATAAACAGCCGGTACAGTAACGATAAACAGGCCCGGTACAGTAGCGATAAACAACCCCGGTACAGTAACGATAATCCACAGCCCGGTACAGTAACGATAATCACAGCCCCGGTACAGTAGCGATAAACAGCCGCGGTACAGTAACGATAAACACAGCCGCGGTACAGTAACGATAAACACAGCCCCGGTACAGTAACGATAAACACAGCCCCGGTACAGTAACGATAAACACAGCCCGTACAGTAACGATAAACAGCCCGGTACAGTAACGATAAACACACAGCCCAAGTAGGTAACGATAAATACAGCCCCGGTACAGTAACGATAAACACAGCCCGGTACAGTAACGATAAACACAGCCCGGTACAGTAACGATAAACACAGCCCAGTACAGTAGCGATAAACACAGCCCCAGTACAGTAACGATAAACAGCCCAATTACAGTAACGATAAACACAGCCCAAGTAGAGTAACGATAAATACAGCGGTACAGTAACGATAAACACAGCCCGGTACAGTAACGATAAACAGCCCCGGTACAGTAACGTACAGCCAGTACAGTAGCGATAAACACAGCCCAGTACAGTAACGATAAACACAGCCCCAGTACAGTAACGATAAACACAGCCCCAATACAGTAACGATAAACACAGCCCCAGTACAGTAACGATAACCTGGCCCAGTACAGTAACGATAAACCAGCCCCAATACAGTAACGATAGACACAGCCCCAGTACAGTAACGATAGACACAGCCCAGTACAGTAACGATAAACACAGCCCCAGTACAGTAACGATAAACACAGCCCCAGTACAGTAACGATAAACACAGCCCCAGTACAGTAACGATAAACACAGCCCCAGTACAGTAACGATAAACACAGCCCCAGTACAGTAACGATAAACACAGCCCCAGTACAGTAACGATAAACACAGCCCCAGTACAGTAACGATAAACACAGCCCCAGTACAGTAACGATAAACACAGCCCCAGTACAGTAACGATAAACACAGCCCCAGTACAGTAACGATAAACACAGCCCCAGTACAGTAACGATAAACACAGCCCCGGTACAGTAACGATAAACACAGCCCCAGTACAGTAACGATAAACACGCCCCAGTACAGTAACGATAAACACAGCCCCAGTACAGTAACGATAAACACAGCCCCAGTACAGTAACGATAAACACAGCCCCAATACAGTAACGATAAACACAGCTAGTACAGTAACGATAAACACAGCCCCAGTACAGTAACGATAAACACAGCCCCAGTACAGTAACGATGACCGCCCAGTACAGTAACGATGACACAGCCCCAGTACAGTAACGATAAACACAGCCCCAGTACAGTAACGATAAACACAGCCCCGTACAGTAACGATAAACACAGCCCCAGTACAGTAACGATAAACAGCCCCAGTACAGTAACGATAAACACAGGTACAGTAACGATAAACACAGCCCCAGTACAGTAACACACAGCCCCAGTACAGTAACGATAAACCGGCCCTGTAACGATAAACACAGCCAAAATTTCGTAACATAGGTCAAATCTCACCGTCCACTTTCACACTGGGTGACCTCGGTCGACCTCGATGGCTCATAACGCTAACTGGGGGAGGGTGTGATGGAAGGAGGGTGTGAGGGAAGGAAGCGTGTGAGGGAAGGGGTGGAGGGAAGGAGGGTGAGGAAGGGAGGGTGTGAGGGAAGGGAGGGTGTGAGGAAGGGAGGGTGTGTGAGGGAAGGGAGGGTGTGAGGAGGGGAAGGAGGTGTGAGGGGGAGAAGGGAGGGTGTGAGGGAGAAGGAGGGTGTGAGGGAGAAGGGAGGTGTGTGAGGGAGAAGGGAGGGTGTGGAGGGAAGAAGGGGAGGGTGTGAGGGAGAAGGGAGGGTGTGAGGGGGAGAAGGGAGGGTGTGAGGGGAGAAGGGAGGGGTGTGGGGGGAGAGGGAGGGTGTGAGGGGAGAGAGGAGGTGTGAGGGGAGAAGGGAGGGTGTGAGGGAGAAGGGAGGGTGTGGGAGAAGGGAGGGTGTGGAGGGGAAGGGAGGTGGAGGGGAGAAGGGAGGGGTGTGGAGGGGAGAAGGGAGGGGTGGAGGGGGAGAAGGAGGGTGTGGAGGGGAGAAGGGAGGGTGTGAGGGGAGAAGGGAGGGTGGAGGGGAGGGGAGGTGGAGGGGAGAAGGGAGGGTGTGGAGGGGAGAAGGGAGGGTGGAGGGGAGAAGGGAGGGTGAGGGGAGAAGGAGGGTGCTGTAGTGTGTGTGTGTGTGGGCGGAAAAGCAGCAAGCGATGAAAAGCATGAGTTAGCTAGTGTTGGACGAGTGGGTGGTTGGGGAGTGGTTGGTTGGGGGGCTTGGGTGGCTGGGGGGCGGGGTGGCTGGGGGCGGTTGGTTGGGGGCGTGGTTGGTTGATGAGTGGTTGGTTGGATGAGTGGTTGGTTGGGGGCGGGTGGCTGGGGCGGGTGGCTGGGGCGGGGTGGCTGGGGCGGGTGGTTGGGGCGTGGGTGGTTGGCGGGTGGCGTTGGGGTGTGGTGGTGGTGAGGACCTTGAGATATGGCATGTCGATCGATACCCTAAGTTGGACCTTCCCGCCCCATCCCGAAACCTCCCTCATCTCTCCACGCCCTGACAACACCCTCACACTTCAGCCCTGACACCCTCTAATCCTTCCTCTACCCAGACAACCCTCACCCTTACTAGCCCAGCCGCCCTTAATAAACCTCAACACAGGGGGTGTCGCCACAACCCCCCTCACTAGCCAGATTAGGTAAACAGCCACCAGCGTGACACTCTTAAGTCACACTCAAAAGGTCACATTCTAGTTCGTCCTTATAATATCTAATAATTACATATTCACTTCCTCAACAGTCAGGAACATCTTTCAAATAAGCAAGCAAGCAAGCACACACCTCACTAAACAGAAATAAGCATATATATATATATATATATATATATATATATATATATATATATATATATATATATATATATATATATATACACACACTTGCCTAAACACATAAATGCAGAGAGCTATCAGCCAAACCACAAAATCTCACTAAGTACGGAAACAATAAATACACACACACATCATAAACTGATAAAGGAAACGCGCGCACACTCCACTATACAAAAATAAACACGCACATATACATAAATACACACACTGCTACTGCTATCACACAAACACATAATCCAAAAAAGGAAGGGAAAAACATAGACACGGATGAGGTGCTAACTAGCACTTGGCTTCTCCTTAGACACAAAAACTACTTCCCTACGAGGTAAGAGCACCAGCGTCAGCTCGAACAAGGTTACCACTACCGTACAGGCGAGAAATTTTCCGCCACAGCAAAATCCAAATGACCACAACTCCACACCGTCACATTTATATTTGGCTCACGCAGCGCGGGGATAGTTTATTAGGCACCCCGTTATATCCTGTGCAAGGTGAAGCATAGCAGCGTCCATATGGGAAGCACGAGTCAAAACACCAAAAGTTTCCACACTCCACGAGACCCTTCTGTTGCCTGTCTACGCTTCATGTTTGATTACCGGTTACACTTCACTGACGTTAACTTTGTTATCGTGTTGATAATTACAACAGCCAATGACAAACAACAAGAAGTATGTGATGGATATCGAGGTCACCAATCACAATACAACGAACATTAACAGGTGTGGCAGAACAAAGGCAAGTATTTTAATATAATTAACATTAACCGGTGTGTCATAAAAGTGTTGTAATTTCCCTAAAACAGGAGTGTGACGTGGTATACATGGTCAACAAACACCACCATGCCATCCGGGGCGAGAGGAACGCAGTCAAGTAACAAGCTGGATTACCTCTGCCTCCCACTGTCCGCCAGTTTGGGTATAATCCATACGTCTTTGAACTGACTTGGTAAATTCGCCCCCTAAGTTTATTTCACTTGAAGATTAACCACCATAACGCTAGGGATTAGGTTAGGGTAGGATAGGGTAGATTAAGCCAGGGTAGGTTAGATCAGTGTGGTTAATCTTAAATTGAAATAAACTGGAGGGAGGCGACAAATATTCAGGTGATCCAACTATATAAATAAAGAGTATAGTCTACTTTATCAACTGACCTTGTGTAGGTGACCGTTGGTGTGTGTACTCATGGTAGTGTGTGTACAGTATGTGTTAAATTTATGGTGTGCTTATTTCCCAACAATCAGTGTTATGTCAACGATAAATTCCTCAAAAATAAACACATACAAAAATTGAGGAAGGTTCGGCATTATATCTCCTCGGCATATTTTTTTTTACATCTTTAAAGGTCACACACACACACACACACACACAGTCAGGAGCCACAGCCAGTGAAGGCCGATACTGACGCAATGCAACATCGCCAGCCACGATAGTTCCAATACCACCTAGCAACGTTTAGACGGGGGAGGGGTGTTTGTCCGATCACCAAGCCTTCACTTGCCGTGGTTCCGGCTATTGGGGGAGGGAGGTAAAACAATTACAGCATCTGACTGTATACGTCCGATGCTTCCAAACACTGTCCAGCGCCCATCATATACTCTAGGCAAGTGGCATTTACTATGATGTTCTGTGTACCACCATAACCTATTTTTACACCACCACCTACTGTTTTACACCACCACCTACTGTTTTACACTACCACCTCCTGTTTTACACCACCACCTACTGTTTTAATAATTACCACCTACTGTTTTACACTATCACCTACTGTTTTTAACCACTACCTACTGTTTTACACCACCACCTACTGTTTTACACTACCACTACTGTTTTACAATTAATTACCTACTGTTTTACACCACTACCTACTGTTTTACAATTAATTACCTACTGTTTTACACCACCACCTACTGTTTTACACCACCACCTACTGTTTTACACCACCACCTACTGTTTTACACTACCACCTACTGTTTTACACCATCACCTACTGTTTTACACCACTACCTACTGTTTTACACCATCACCTACTGTTTTACACCACCACCTACTGTTTTACACCACCACCACCTACTGTTTTACACCACCACGACCTACTGTTTTACACCACCACCATGACCTACTGTTTTACACCACCACCAACTGTTATACACCAAACACGATCACCAAATTGTGTTTACATTACCCAACCAATAAGAACACACGTCATATAGAAGTCTGTGGGCCTGTCTTTGTATTGATAGACTTGTTCATGATCGTAAGTAACGAAAGTCCAGGTGTTGGCGTGAACCAGTAGTGTGTTGCTGAGTGACAAAACGCGGACGTGAACGGCAGTGCGTCGTAGTGGTGTATTGATCCTGGTAGACCTGTCCTGTTGGGGGGCGACCACCTCAACCACACGCTGTAGTACCATCCACTCCCCCACCTAACACTGTAGCTGCAGTGTAGCTCAAACAACTCCCCATTCCCCTCTCTATTCCACCTCATTACCACCCATTCTCTCCTCCCCATCTTCCACCACATAATGTAACACCACCCATTTTCCCTCCCTCCCTATTCCACCACACTGCAGCCCTTCCCACTACTACCACACACTCTCCCTACACCCTACACACTCCCCTTATCACCCCACACACAATAACACACTTCCCTTATCACCCCACACTCTCCCTTATCACCCCCACACAATAACACACCCCTTATCACCCCACACACACACACACTCCCCATCACCCCACACAATAACACTTTATCACCCCCACACAATAACACACCCCCTTATCACCCCACACACACAACACACTCTTATCACCCCACACACACAACACACTCCCTTATCACCCCACACACACAACACACCCCTTATCACCCCACACACACACACACCCCCACCCCACACTCCCCTTATCACCCCCACACACAACACACCCCTTATCACCCCACACACACACACCCCTTATCACCCCACACACACAACACACCCCTTATCACCCCCACACAATAACACACTCCCCTTATCACCCCACACACAATAACACACTCCCCTTATCACCCCACACACAATAACACACTCCCCTTATCACCCCACACACAATAACACTCTCCCCTTATCACCCCACACTATAACACCATCCACTCTACATAATGGTGTCTCAGGACTAGCGGGATTTTGTCTGGGACAATATTCTCACCAAAGAACAAAAGCACCAATCCTGATCATCGTTTACGGCCCCTTTTCCAACTCTAGCGTGGGTAACGATAATAAAACCTGGCAGCCACAACAAAAAACAATGCCCCATTTCTCTCACATACTCTAAGTTGGATAGAAATTACCCAGCAGCAGTTATGTTTTTGATTTCAGTGACCTGGTAAATTAAAGCTACCACAAAATTGCGTCAGTGTCGATGGTTATTAATTCTCGCCAGTCTTTACTGTCTGGGAACGTCTGATGCACTATATCTTGTTGGGGATCCACACTCTTTCACTAAATATATATATTTTTTCCTGAAAGCATCAGTGTATTTTCATCTTTGTTTCCAAATTAGTGAACAGTACTCTTCTTTCCGTCTGTTGTTTCAGGCACGGAAATTCATTGCTCTTGCTTTTAGTTCTAGAATCATTTTCCTATTAGTATTTACCAGTCAAATTTCCAAGTTTCTACTGTATATATATATATATATATATATATATATATATATATATATATATATATATATATATATATATATATATATATATATATATATATATATATATATATATATATATATATATATATATATATATATATATATATATATATATATATATATATATATATATATATATATATATATATATATATATATACTTTTAAGCCCACACGCGTTTAAAAAAAAAATCTAATCCACGCCTAACATGACCAGTATTGACAACACAATACACCACACAATTGTCTCGTCCCGACATTAAACGTATAAAACTGTCACACACTTGAGTGTAATTTGTGGACATAAAAAATTCAATTGTTGAACTACGTTTAACCGAAGGAGAATTTGGAAAAAAAATCTTACAAGTCAGGTTTTCATCGATAACAAAGTTTGCTTTTTCTAGAGTAATGTAGTGTAACCCTTCAGTAACACAAATCCCTGATATCCACGCCAAGGATGTGATAACGATGACTTCAAGGGTACAAGTTTTTTTTCTACTATGTAGATACGTATAAATAAAATAGGAATATTTGTAATTGTAAAAAAGCATGATAGTAATTCCAACCACGATAAGTAAATGTCAAAAAAGTATAAATATAAATCCAACTCTCGCTTACCACCAGATACGTTTAGAACTCGCATTATCAAAACATGTTCTGCTCAGTAGTCATAACAGTTAACAACCTGCAAGATTAGTTTCAACTAACTAAAATGATGGCATCAAATTTCTAAGTTCAACATCGGTCAACAATGACTTGAATATATCACCATGGTGATATATGCGAGTATATTCACAAGCCTGCCGCCCTCACTGCATATGGAAGAATCACACAGTACAGTATATAAGAAAATTCATACAGCATGCCAATTAAATGTCGATTTTGTGGAGCAAAAATACATGGAGGATAGCTTTTATCTTGATTTTAATTTAGTGAGAATAATTTCGTTTCAAGTTTCTTTGCCTACCATATGGTGTAGGTGTGTTGATCTACAATATTCTACATTAACACACCTACACCATCTACTACTGTCACTTCAGCTGCAGTATCCCTCCCTACCCCGCCAACCTTTCTTCATCAGTCTGCCTATACTTGACTCTGCTCCCTCACCTCAGCCCTACCTCAACCAATCATCAGCCCCGTCATGGCTACCTCAAGGCCTGGGAAAACGGCAAACGGCCCGTGACGTGAGGCCCAGCTGAGTACAGGTGCACCCACACTGAGTGCAGCCGCACCTGGGTCGATACATGACGCGTTCCACACATCCTTGCCTTCCCTCTCCAACAACACTAACATACATATAATATTTATCACTTAAGCCACACCATGCGTAATTCTATTCAAAATTCATATACTTTATCAACTATATCTATACTCCCGTGAAAATATGCGGTGACAATTACTTTTAACTTTTCACTGGTACAAAATATACAATACATGAATTATCAATTGTTACTAATAACGGCTGGCTCGCCAGCTTTACTGGATTACAGTGCAATATTTGGAACTTACTGTACATCCGATCTTTGTCATAGTAAAATTTATCCTCATCGCGATATTAATGTTATGTGTATACAGTACGTATTACTGCGTTCCTTTAACCTCCTCTCCACCGATTGGCCTTTAAAGCGCGTATTCTTAATACCCAAATACACAGGTCAACAATAAAAAAAAATACGAAATATATATTTTATTTAACTTGTGAAGTTTTCACTTTTATTTCCCTAAATGCAGACGATGGATTCCAGGATTATTATTAATTTATCATTTGTAGTTTTATGAAGAATTATTTTCCGTAATTTTAATAGTTGCTGTTAAGTGTATGGACCTACTCTGATTAAGTGCTTGAAGACCTAAATTTCTGAAGCATGAACTATAAAAAAAATAATAAATAAAAAAACAGTGTAAATGTCTCGGCTTCAAGGAGTGATGAAGGTGAACCACGTGTTCTTGGGTAGGCTGGGGCTAATACTTGAGGATAGCAGAGTCGTATATATCTACCTACCAAACTTAATCTACCTAAACTTGAGCTTAACCTAAAAATCATTATATTATTAAGGATAGGTAGTGCACAGGAAAATCCCGAGAAATCAACCTTAGCTGGCACAAAATGTCACTGTTTTGTGAGAAGTGTAAAACTTCCCAGGGAATAGCTCTGAAGGCACTCCTAGCCAGGGGGAGCTTAAAAGTAAGCCCTATCTGCACTCTTCCCAATGCTGCACAGCACATGCAGCTAATGTCCCTAAGGCCCATTACCTCATGCCTTAAAACTCCTAGGTAAGGTGAGAAGTTATAATGTATGGGAAGTTAGTAAGAGGCTGGTGATGGGTGAAGTGATATTGTTGTCTAGGACAGAAGAGGAAAAAGGTAATGTCATAAGATTCACAATAGATGTGCTGTATCAACATTTAACTTAATATATGTACAGTACTGTACTATTAAGTTTTAACAATAATATACTAGCATGTTACAGTACTTACCTCAGCCCAAAAGCAGACGATGAGGGAGCCAGCACTGAGGATGATGGGGTAGAAAGCACTCATAAAGGATGGTGCCAGCATCAGGTCAGCATTTGACTATGAACAAAAAAGTCAAACAAGTACTTGTATTACTATTAAGAAATTTTATAAAAATCTCTATAAATGTTACAGAATAATAAAATGTATGTTTTTTTTTTTAAATAAATTAGTTCCAATGGTATGACAGATCAACAATAACTTTAATACAGTACAATAATATACAACTAAAAATCCTAAGTTTTATTTGAATTTTTTAAAGAGAGATTATGAAACATCAACAAAGATTCCTGAGGGGATGACTCCTCACTTTCAATATGATGTTAAAGATGCAGACCCCAACTCTAAACAAAAATCAATAGATTAGGTAATTTTTCTTAAGTGAAATTTTCCAAAATAATGATTCTTTCCCTGTTTGAAATTAATGATCACCTGTCTTAATAATGGAAACCTAAGCAGTATCTAAGATACATAAACTAATAATTCTTAATACTTACAGGAGAGGAAAAGTAGACTCCTCTGAGGGTGGCAGCAACAAAGGTTATTACATATAGCATCTTCTGTGTGGTGACTCGACATGCCCGCCTAAGGGACGGTGTCTTTTGTTTCATATACTCTGCCCGAATACACACCACCAGCTGGGCCAAACTGACTGCTGCTATGAGGTAAAATACAGTGGCAAAACTGATAAAGTATGCAAGGTTGGGATCCCTGCAAGTATCTCCCTCATACTGAACCTGTAAACAGAAATACTGCACTGTACATTACAGTAAATATGAAAAAGTGTAAATTATTTCATAAAATTAATTACCTTCAAGAGAAGAAAATACTTTTATCAACATCTTACACACCTACAGTATGTAATATTATTATTTTATGTTTCAAATCAATATACCTGAACATACCAGACAAAAGCAGGTACCGTTGAGGCACTCGCCACGACCAGAACAGTTGGCCTGACAAGAATTTGTGTAGTTGGTCATTCTGTCGTAGATACTTTTAAGGGAAGAATACAGTGTTTCACTCAACGTTCCACTTGCCACAAAAGAGAGATGATCAGTGGCTGCTGTGGTGGGGTGCAGTGTAGTGTGTGATGTGGTGTGAGGAGCAGCGACAGTGGGCGCTGGGGGGCCATATTCAAGAGCATTTTGAGTTGCCCCTCCTGCACCCAGTATCCTGCCCACACTCCCGCCTACCATTCCGGTAAACAGATGTGTACTACAACCCTCATCTGGAGAAGAACAAACAAACATAATTCTGATTAACATTTAATCTTCATACAATAAATGACATTTCCCAAAAAAGTTTCCTTTAACATGAGAGTTATTCATAAAAAATTAAACAAACAGAGATCATTTTACTGATACAGTACTGTACTGTACAATATACCAATTTTAATTATAGGAGAGGTATAATGTACAGTAGTATATTCAGAACAGGTACAGTATATGTTCCCCAAAACACCATCTACAAAGAAAGTTATTCACCAATGCAGTCATCTCCAATCCCAAAGGTACTACAACACTACCAACCACTACCTGTACAGTACTATAAGCACAACAATAAGGAGACACTGCAACCTTCAGATATGGTACTTAAGCACACTGGCTCCCAGGCAAATAAAATTGATGATACAGTAACATATCATCTAACCTCTTCACTATGGGACACCACTTTCTAATATTTTATTTGGCTAGCACCAGACGATTTATTAAGCACAGAGACTCCAATACACAACATACCCATTGACTGGCTACATCTCCAACAGGAAGATACTGCTACAACATACCCATTAACTGGCTACATCTCCAACAAGAAAATACTGCTGTAACATACCCATTAACTGGCTACATCTTCAATAGGGAAATACTGCTACAACACACCCACTAACTGGCTACATCTCCAACAAGAAAATAATGCTGCAACACACCCATTAACTGTCTACATCTCCAACAAGAAAATACTGCTGTAACATACCCATTAACTGGCTACATCTCCAACAGGAAGATATTGCTGCCATATACAGTACTCATCAACTGACTACAAACAACAAAGAGAGATACTGTACTGTTACAAACAACAGATTAATATGTTACAAAGTAACCAAACTAATAAAAGTAGTGTAAACTGTATTATATTGTACTGTAAACACCATCTAAAACTATTATTCAACTTATTTGTGCTAAAACAAGCATAATATCAATTACCGTAGCTCTCAACCTTTTAGGGAGAGAATATTTATATATACTGTACTGTACTACAGTATAGTACAGTAGTTCCTGTACAACCAATCACCACATTCCCTGATACTCTAGATGATATTAATTTACCTAAATCAACTAAAAAAGACATGTGAAAAACAGTTCCATCACTCACACCATGTCATAACTACAGTTGAGTATTAAGATAAATAAATGTATCATACTTATACATTACGGTACATGTACTGTACTCCTTAACCAAATATAAACCAAGCAACCATCAAATACTGTACTGTAAAACTATCTAACACCAACCAAGTAAAGAATAGTACTACCAAGACCAACCAAGGATGACCCAGCAAGTGGCCGTGAGCTACAAGAGGGACAGGATATAACTGATCAGCCTTACACAATGACCACCCTTGTGGGTTACTGCTCCCAGGTCTTCTCCTCAGAGGGGAAATCATCCACACATCCTGAAACATGATCATGTACAACTGCATTAACTCAAGTCTACAGTGTCAACAACACCCAAGATAAAAAAAAGGAAGTCACAGCTTACAAAATATGCATATGGTAGTGTATTAGCTACTTCAGAGTGAGTGTGTACATGTGAATAGGGATACAGTACTATTCTGAATTTTGCACAGTAGTACAGGTACAAGACAGCTTTTTCTCATCCAATTTCAAAGATATATATCTGAAATTGCATTACCAAGAATGAATATGATTCCTTTCCTACCCCTGTACAGTACAGTACATCAAATATCAAACTAAGAACTAAAATCTTGGGTCAAACCTTAGCTATAACATGAAGCAACAACTGGAAGGTGATAGGAAACAAATTGTTGCAGGCTACCATAGGTTGTGCCAAGGAATATGGAACTAAGAAGTACTCAATGTTAAACTTTTTATCCCCCTGCGATGGTTGTGTCGCCAAGAGCCGCAGCGTATAAAACACATTAAGCCCATTGTGCCTTGCATGATATTGTGAGATAACACCAGATTATTCAACACAAATAATTTACATACGGTATAATCAGTAGATAATTGACATCCAACTTAGATTATCTAGGAAAAATTTCTCAAAGCAACACACTATATAATTTGCAGTAAAAGACAATTACAGTACAGTATTTGCCTACTTAAGGGACCATAGCTTTTGTATAGTGAGAAAGAGGTTTAAGAATAAAATACTTGTGTCAGCATATATTCACATAGCGAACGTTCGTGTAACTTGGGATAACACTAACTGGAAAAAATATGAATTTTGAGACGAAAGCTTATATGTTCTTTTTTTTTATGCTCTATCTCTCTATATAAAAATCTACATAGATTTCAAGAGCTGTACTAACGGTTTGATTTATATGAAAAAATATATATATATTTATACAGTACAGTATACTGTACTGTATTTGCAAGACAAAGGTAAGTTAAGGTTAGGTAAAGTTAGGTTACATAGGTAAAGATTGGTTAGGTAAAGCAAGAGATTACTCACACCTGCTGTCTGCTCATTTTCATTTATTATCGGCATAGCTTACATCAAAGCTCTGGATTTACTTCATTTCCAGAGATAAATTAGCAGATTCAAATTTGCCCCATGCAGCATAAGAATGAGTTTATTGGGTACCCCCTTACATCTTGTGTAAGGCAAAGAGCAAAAGTATTCAAGTGCCAAACAGGGAAGCATGCAGAGTTCTTATTTGCAATCTTGGACTTAGATGATGATTAGGTAAGAGTGTTGTTGGAATTTACACAAGATGAAATAAGCTGCATAACATCCATCTGGCCGTTATTCTCACACATCTTGCATTCTCACATCAAAGAAGACAGTTGGTGTCTCAATACAGCACCTTCTTCGAACTTCTAATTCCTAGCAGAAATCTGCACCTCTCTGGTCTGGGAGGACTGTGAAACATTGCAATTGCTTGGAGCATCTGTTTACTGGAGCATCTGATGATACACATGGTACTGTGACCTAACAATGAGCCACCATGAGCCTACACAAATCCTCAGATATAGCATAGTATTAGAGTTCCTATATTTTATGATATACTATACAAATAGGACGATTATTTTTCTTCTGAGATATTAGCATGTGAGTAACCTATGTTAACAGCTGGAAATAATTTCCCAAAATGATATTGCTGCTGTTTTTCATTATGGAGGCTGCAGTGCCTTTTATAACTGGCAAAACAATCCAATAATGTACTGTATCATATTTTCTTCACCACAAATCGACCTGTTAGCCACTTAGGTGGTCAGTCATGTCTGTTATGTACTGTTGGCAAATACTGAGCACACAATGAAAAAGTTCTAGGCATTGTGATAGATCAGTCACTGAAGGCAGGGCAGCAAGTGGGAACAAGAGTATACTGTATATAAAAAAAATATATATATATATATATATATTTGAGGCATTATAAAGCATAGTTCCCTTCGAATACAAAGATAGGAAAATGCGCCTTCAACTTTATAAATCTCACATACATCCCAATCTGGATTACGGTATACAGGCATGGAAACCCTACCAACAGAAAGGCCTAGCACCCCTTGAAAAGGTGCAACACAGAGCAGCTAAGATAATCCAAATAGACTGAGGGCAGTAGGACTAATAACTCCTCAGACAAGACACAAAAGAGCAGATCTCAAAAAGGCATTCAAAACCTTGAAAGGGATGAAAAATGTGATGTCGCACACCATCAACACAAGGAGCCATAACATGTAGAATGAACACGGGGAAAAAAATTTGCTCTAGATGTATGAAACAGTCTACCAGCTCAAGCTGGGAATCGAGAACAGTACAGTAATGGGCTTTAAAATAGCCCAAGACAAAACTATCAATAACAATGGGGGGTACTACCACATGGGTCCAACGAATTACCCAAAAGTACCAAAAAGTATATTAAATCAGGGTAAAATCTTAACGAATATCTGTTATACATACACAAAACATGTCTAATAATATTTTTAGTGTAATTTTGTAAAAATAATTTGTAAGATGAAATAATAAACAGCAAAAAACTTTCAGTATTGGCGAAAGCTAAATTCCAAAGAGTTCGTGAACAAGGGAGATAACTCAGATCCATCGTGATGCACTTTGCTAACCTAACCTACCGAAAAGTAAATCCTACGGCTATGTTAAATATCCCAAAGTAACAGAAACATCGGTCATTAAATCTCCATTTTGGATAGGCGACTCTTTGGAATTTAGCATTTTTCGCTGTTTATTATTTCATTAATTTGACTACATTTCAATGAAAACATTATTAATCAGGTTTTAATGATGTAAAACATATATTCGTTAAGATTTTACCCTGATTTAAAATACTTTTGGGTACTTTTGGGTAATTCGTTGGACCGCTACCACAGACCACTGGCTTCCTTCCCATGGCAAAACTGTCTTTAGTGGGTGGCCATTAATTAAATAAATAAAAATGAACCAAAACATACGTCAGTGTTGGTCAAGTTTGTCCTAAAATAAGCTCAAATTAGGTGTTGCCACAACACTAGCAGATTATTCCAAGAGTTCACAACTCTTATACCACACAAGTTCTCTCTGATAACTGATAATTTTCTGAACTAGTGGCTTCTTTACCTTGAGGCTGTGACTTTTAGTAGGACAGGCAGCTACTCACTCCAAATATGAACACTTGACTGAGTATTGTATACAGTAACCTCCCTCTTGGTACGAGAGGTCCCTAAGTGCAGAAATCAGTCTGGTGGCTCACCTTTGGATAATCTCAAGCATTTGGCAGTGTTTACTATTGTACCATATATCTTGGGGCCAAACAGAATGACAGTACTCCAATGTGGAAGAGTTCATGAGGGATGGACTATCTATCGTTGGATACAGTATGTGTCGGATCTTCCTTGAAAGCCTACCGAATTATTTGCCTGATTACCTTTTTCTCACAATGATCCAAGAACTTCAGTTCGCTGTCAACTTAAACACCCAGGCCGTTCCCCCATATGGTTTCATTAATGGTGCTTCCTCATCCCACTGTAACATGTGATATGCCTTTTCAAAGCCCACATATATAGATATTCATTTGGTAAAATTGCTATATTAGTTATGATTCATCGTGTGAATAGACAATATATATACCCCTGTACAAACACAGGTAAACAGTTTGAACAGGTAGACCTATGGAACGGTCTACCTGCTCAAGCTGTGGAAACAAGAACAGTACTGGGCTTCAAAAGGTCCCTAACAAACCTATCGAGAGCAATGGAAGGATCCTACATAGGCCCCTGGCCTCCTTCCCTCGGCATGGCCACCTCTTAGTGGGTGGCCATTAGGTAAATAAGGTAATTAAATGATCGACCTCTGTGAACAACGTTTATGTGTGAAAACACAATATATGGGTTAATATGTACATCGATGTTGCTCTATATAATTACCAAATTGACTTAAAATGTAATAGGAACAACTTCAGTTATATGTAAGTAACAAGCTTCTACTGAGCCTATACGACCTGTGACTGACCTGTCGAAATCAGCTGAGTGACCCTCCAGCAGACGACAATAGTTTATATCCGACGTCGGTGGTTCACTTGTAGTAGTTCAGGTCGACGACGAAGATCTTGTCTTGGTTTTCACAAGTCCATTAAAATAACTTCAAATGTATGACTTTCAGGGATGCAGCAGTCAGAGCTTCATAAACTACAAGTATTGCATTACGACCACTTACTACACACCCTAACACACTCACAGCAGAACAGTGACTGAGGACATAAACGTGATGTTAACGCCAGTACGCCACACCATTGACAACGTCTGGCGCAAAGTGTTGCCAAGTCAGGCTTAATAGCGCCAGAACAAGGAGTGATATTGGACAGATATTTTGTCTCTGGGTATGTACTGTATACTGGCTCCAGAATGTATCTGTACCTGCGCCAGCGATGGTCAAGTCTTGAATGAGTTTACACTCGATAGTCGGTGCTGTCACAACGCTTCCTGGCATATTCGAAGTTTACAATTCTCACTTCGAAAAAGTTTGCCTGGATTTTCTTAACTTGTGGACCACCAGTGTGGCTGGCATCCGCCAGCTCCAGATGGGAACACCCGACTGAGTAATGTCCTCTGAGATGATTATAAACTTCAATTAAGTCTACCCTGATCCGCCTATAGTATAAGCTAGGCAACTGCAGGCGTTCTAATCTCTTTAGGTAACTGATCGAGGTGCTGTAGCATATATAATTTTATAAATTAATGAAAAAAGCAGAATTGTTAATCACATCTCTCTTTACTGGTTTTGTTAACAGACACATTCAAACATCATAAACTGTTTGTTGACCCGACCGATCAAGCGTTGTCCTCAATTGTCTAGTTTGTGTTGGTGAATAATAATAATAATAATATGTAGGGTTCCATTTTTAGAAGAATACACAAGTCCAGTTATTGTTTGTCTTTCTTTCGTACAATGGCCTTAGAAAATATTCCCTTTGATGCTTAAGTAGCTTTCTGTTTTTCCAACTATATTATATAGCAGTTTCATTCTCGTGGGTTTTACATTTTTTATGCAATAGAGTGCTCAATTTCAAACGAGCTCTGGGTAAATGTGATTGGAATTATTTTTTGCTGTCATATATCGTATTCCGGCTCCTTCACTATAAACTTGGTTTCATTACGTCTTTTTTAATTCAAATTTAATAAATGTTCACTTTAATCCATACATGCCTAATTACCACAAACAACAGGGAATTGACAACATAGACGTTGCGCCAAAATACACGCCAAAGGCGGCCAAACATAGCCAAAGTACTTTTCAAACATATTGGTAACACTGATTTTCATAGATGAACAAAGAAGCTATAGTAATTTACTTGACCATTTATTCTATACATAAAACTACGACCTCCATTTTTTTTTATTAAGACAATATTTTTATTTTATAATTACAATTGGTATGAATTATTGATATTTGAAGATGTTTAGTACATCGGTAACGCGCGTATGACAAGGGTTCAAGCCTCGGCCCGGATACACGTGAGAAGAGTGATATCCAGTCTGACCCTACCAAACACCACAGGTTTCCCGGTCCCTGGTTTCCACCTGTACTAACAATGGATAGTGCCCAAACGGCTGATAAGTGGCGAATATGATATAACATAACATATACTACTTTAGTTTTCACCAATTTGTGTCCTGCCAGAAGTGTTTTATACCTCTGAAGAAACGCTATTATTAATACCCTGTATCCCATTAAATAGTTCCCCTTAAATAATTGTGGATTTTTTTTATATATTTGAATTGTCTATATACACAGCCCACGAGCACCATCCAATTCATCTTTAGTGTTGGTGTGCCTATTATTATTAATATTGTCATTACAAATTGCTCTTGCTCTTATTCAATTTGATTTTATTGGATAAAAAGTCGTACAGTACACGCATACATTTATAAACATTTACTGATGACAACACAGAGCCCAGCATTATTGATACTCGGATTTTTTTTCCAATCTTGAGGTGCTGAAGTGCAAGTGCCAGTCTGGTGGCCCTCCTTTGAACATTTTCAACCAACTGACAGTCCCTAGCATACCTCGGGAACCAGATGGGGTGACAGTACTCCGGGGGAAGCACTTCACTCTTGAAAATCGTTACGAGGGACGGACCGTTTAGATATCTGAATGACCTTCTTATAAGACCCAATAATTTATTTGCCTGATTTACCTTCTCCCAATGGCCCGAGAACTTCAACTCATTGTCAACATACCGATACATACGCTGAATATCATAGCCAGTAAAGTGAACTATTTGATTGAGAATTATATACCCAAGACCAAACCCAGTGCCTCCAGGAATACAAAGAGACCACTACACATGAACCATGCAGCGAGTGACAAAGTTAAGAAGAAAACCCATAAATTTATGGTGTTGGTTAGGTCAAACGATGAGCAGGACAGGAACCAAGCAAAGTGTAGAAGGGCTGAAAAGGAGTTCCAGAGGCTGGTTGCAAGTAAGGTCAAGTCAAACCCAGAGGTGTTTTATCACTATGCAAAAGTCAAAATTAATAACGCGAGTAGAAGTATTGTACCTGAGGCTTGAAGATGGTAGTTACACAAGAGAGGATGTGAACAATCTTCCTGTGTTTGAGGACAGATGGATCGACACAGCGCTGACCCACATTGTGTTCACAGAAGGGGTTATAAGAAATAAATTGTCAAAGCTAGAGGTTCATAAGCGTCCTGGCCCTGATATGGTGCACTGAAGATTGTTCGCATCCTCTCTTGTGAACACCGATGACAAAAATTGGTTCAATGCCTCTGCCTTATCCTGGTCAGAATCTGCATAACTACCATCTTCAAGCCTCAGGTCCGATATGCCTACTCACGTTTTTAATTTTGACTTTGCGTAGCAGTAAAAAGCGCCTTTGAGTTTGACTTGACCTCGCTAGCAATCTGCCTCTGGAACTCTTTTTCAGCCCTTTTCACCCTGACTTTGCTTGGTTCCGGGATCTGGCATACATCCTCCTGTCCTGCTCATCATTTGTCTGAACCCACATCTCGAAATCCTGAAATTTCTTCTTAACTTTGCTGACTGCATGATTCATGTGTAGTGGTCTCCTTGTATTCCTGGAGGCACTGGGCTTGGTCTGGTATATAATTGTTGATCAAATGGTTTACTTTACTGGCTATGATATTCAGCATAGCATCTGCATTCTTATTCCTTAGTAAGTCAGGCCTGTGTATACTCCTCATCTCGTCCATCATCCAGTTGTAATTTATTTTGTAATATTTGAACCTGGACCTGGTTTTGTCATGTACCAAGTAACCGTTAAATATGAAGGACAACGTTATGTGGTGAACTGGTGCCAACGGGGGCTAGGTGTTCCAGATTGGCCACCATACCCTCCTCATTAGTTATGATGAGGTCCAGTGGTTTGGGTGTTTGCTCCCCTCTGTAGTGAGTCAGATCTTTAACATGTTGGATTATTTAGGTCGTTTGGTGTAGATTCATTTCTACAGTCGATGTTGCCATAATTAAAGTCCCCCATTACAAGGAGGTGGTTAGGGTTCTGCACCGTTACATTGTCAATTAAGGTTCTTAAGTTCCTCTGGTTTGATACGCTACAGTTTGGGGATCTGTAGATACATCCAACAAGAGTAAGTCTCTCCCCTTCAGTTTAATTTTACACCACTTTGATTCTTCGAAAACATCCTCTCCCTGCACCCTCACCTGGCTGGCTCTAAGATCTTGCCTAGCATAGATAACCACATCCCCCCTTGCAAGTTTCTTGGGAAAGGTTTGTAAATGATTCATATCCATCTATATTCAACTCCCATTCCTCCGGTTCGATTCTCCTGTTTTTGTACAGCAGTTTTACAACACTTATTATATTGGGTTGATGTACCCTCGGTAGTGTTTCAAACTCCACTCTCTTGTCGAGGAATGTGTCAGTATTAGTGTACTGTACTGTATATGACTTTCAAGCCGGAAATTGTCCTCTGTAATGTCTCTGGTCTTGACTCGGGCCCCCCTCCATTCTCTGCAGTTGCCTCGTTTACTATATCCCCATTCGGAGATATAGGTACTGCACAGATCCACATTGATAGATGAAACAATATTAGCTCTAGAAACAGATCTAGTTTGAGAGAGTAAGGGGAAAGGGAAAAATGAGAAGAAGACATCACTGTTTTAGATGACTCTTGACTCCTACTGCTGTATTAAGGCAGTGGCACACTGGCCAGCCAGCAAAACAAGAAACTTTTTTTGTCACTGGGAATTCCTGTTGCAGTTCTAGGGCGATGTCCTTCCATTTGCCTTTCTTCAGGAGGTTTTTGCTGAAGTGCTCATGTTTGTGGTCCCACAGAATCAGGTAGTCCCTAGTGCTCTCTATTAATTTGTGCTGTGCTTCACAACTTAAATAACCTTCCTAGGAGACGGAGAAATGGTACGCTTTGGGTGCTGGGGAAGCCATGGTAAAGCATGTCAAGTGGTGGTGGCTGACTGGTCAAAGAAGACCCTGAATAATGATTTAATAAAACTAAATAAGTTTTAAAGTGACGAATAAATAGAAACATGTCACTGTTTTATGTGATATATTTTAAATTATTATTGTTTCTTGATTTATTTCAATTGTTACTTAAATAGTCAACACCTAATACGAAGCTCATTGAGCACTGGATTAGTGCTCAATGAGCAAAGCTCATCAAACCATTGTCCATTTCTTGCAACAGCCCAAATCCTGCTGCTTGTTGGGCCATTAGGCCAGTGGCCAGCAAAAACTGCCAACATGTTGGGAGGAAAATGCCCAGTGTGCTGCCACTTTTACTGTTACTTATACCCTGTACAGTACTGTACTACTACTACAGTTACTAATACCCTCCTGTACTACTACTGCTCTTACTAATACCCTGTACTGTACTACTACTACTGTACTACTACTGTCACTACTACCCTGTACTATTACTGCTGTTATTACTGCCCTGTACCATTGGCATTAATACTGTTACTCTTAATGTACAACTATGAAAAGTGGTCCTTGTAATTTTCTGGGACTCCATGTCTAAGAATTAAAACCAAATACTGTACACGTAATGAATAAGTAGCTAATAAGTAATTGCAAGCTGAAAAAAAAATTGATGCACAGAAAGGCTTGATATTTTATGGTGATATTTTATGGCAAAAGTATTACCATAAAATATCACCATTTCATAGATTTTCAGGCATGATTTTATTTTTTTAACTTTATCTCAATACAGTATGTTAAAAATTTGTGGGGAATAATATGACCATTTCTTTCATTGATTGTAAGCTTTGGTTGCTTCCCATCTTGATGCAATGTCTTAGCCTCTACAGTACAGTCTATACCTAAGATTAAGGAGCAATCTATCACTTTCATGAGTTTCCAAGTTGAACATCACCACCTATTTTTAGGATTTGCAGATGATATACTGTACATACAAAATGAATGGATCAAAAACTAAGTACATTTTCATTTCATTTTATTACTATCAAAACAACAGTATAAGTACAGAGATTCCATAAGGATAACAATATAAATAATACTTTTGGCAAATTTATATTACACTAATCCCACCACTATACCCTTGTTGATTCGGCAGAAAATGGGGCTCTGGGTCACTCGAATTACCAAAAAATCCGAATTAACTGGGTTCAGAATATTTTTACATTGTTCGACAATTTCTGAATTTTTGTGTTCGATTATTCTTTAATTTTCTGTTCAGTTTTGTGCCTTGCCTTGGCTGCCACATAAAATAATCTACAGTATTTGTAATTACTGTGCAAACAATTTTTTTTTAAAACAACATATTGTACAGTAATAATAAAGTAAATAATATAGTACTAAATAAATGTAACACTGTATGCTGAGCTAATGAGGTAAAGGGTGAGGTGACAAGGCAAGAGATGGGGTGACGAGGCAGGAGGTGCGGCAGTTACATGGCCCATTCATTAACAGCACTACTAAACCATTGTCTTATAACATTTTAATTTATAATTTCTATTTAAAAATTAATTGATAAATGATGGCTCGATCAGGCTACTTTTGCACTTAGACAACTGATCAGTGAGTAAACCAGGGCTTATCGAGATTCAGTATACTGCACACTACAATAAGTAGCTAACGAGTCGATCAGTGGCGAAGAGGTTAAAAATATATATAAAGTAAATATAAAGTTCTGATAAATATGCCACAATATTATTTACTAAATGCTCAAGACAGATCCTGTGGTAAGCACCAACTCCCTTGAGCAGTGACAACAACAGTGCTTAAGAGATGATGAGAAGAGACTGGGAATATTCATAGACACAATAGCTTATCTGGGATTGAGTGTGGGATTTTTTGGGGGGGAAAATTAATAATTTTTTTAAAATGTTTTACCAACTCAGCACTAATTGAACCTAAATAATATGAGAATTATTGCGTAATTGTATACTGTCGTTATAAAAGGATCGCGGGCTGATGAGCATGGGAGGTAGTGAGTTGTCCTCTGCTCCCTCCTGTTCTGCCAAACACCACCCCCCCCTCCCCTCCCTGGCAATGCATCCAAACATAGTTTTGTACAGTATCTTAATATATTTCATATTGTATTACGATAATAACCGACTTTTCGGAACTGCTTGGTTACTTCAGAGTCATCCTGAATTCAAATTGTTTAATTAATTTTTTAAACATAAAACAACTTATTACAAATACATTAAATAAAAATTGTACACATGTTAAAAATTTGATGTTAAAAAACATTTTAAAATCAATACAATACAAGCACTACCATGCAAGAACAGTAAAAGATGAAGTCTGGAACTTTACCTATATAACAACAGAAATATCAGCAGACTATTCAGCTGTTATTTTGTGTACGTACGGGAAGAACTAATGAACTTTGCTGGGACAAAGCCTAGGACACCATTACTTGTTCTCACTAAATTCCACTCTGAATTAGATTTGTCCATGACTGTGATCACCTGGCCCTCTACAAGTGACACTTCACTCTCACTCTGCAACAGAACCAAAATGATACAATATATCTTTATAATAAAACTTGAAAAATGTAATGAAAGGCATCTTATGACGATTAGGAACCCCTGTGTACCGTATTTCACCCACTGATTAAACACCCTAATGCTAAATTGGAGGGTTAGGTTAGGTAAAGTTAGGTTACATTAGGTTTTGTTTGGTTAGGTTAACATTAGAGTATTTAATTATCTTGTAAAAAATAAACAGGGTTTCTTAATCTTCAGAAGATCCAATGAATACAATAACAAAACAATAGATGTAATACAGTCAAATAAAAATTAATGTGTAGTGTAGAAAAATGTGCTAACAACATATAATACCCCCATTATATTATAAAAATAATTATAACACGTATACAATACAGTACCAAGACAACAAATGTTTAGTTATGAGGTTATTATTGCATATTTATACCAATTTAAGAAAACAAAACAAAAGTAAAAGGGAATTTCAAAAGGCCTTACATGTTCTCTACAATATTTTTCTGAACATCTTTGAAGGGATATGGAAGAAGGTGTATAATTGTTTGAAATTTTGAGATTGTGTACTTAGATTGAGAAAGCAATAGTAAATCACAGTAAATACAATTTATATATGTAACCTGCTAGTACTGGTGAGTTAAACTACCACTAATTAGACTATTTAATATGCTGTAATGATGAGTTACACAACAGAGAATTAGCTTTTAGAAATATGCTGTACTGGTATGCTAGATCACCACTAATCAGACTATGTAATATACTGTAATGTACTAGTGAGCTAGACTACCACTAATTAGACTATGTACTATGTTGTACTGCACAACAAAGAACTAAGTAATGTAACATGCTACATAAGAACACTAGGTCACCAAAAATAAAATGCTCATAAGTATACATCTGTGCTTTATCATTATGTACATACTTTTTCTCTACTTTCAATAAGGCCAGCATGAGAGAGAGAGAGATTTTTTTTTTTAAGTGTGAGAAGAAAGACTATATGAAAGAAAACAGGTGTGGTCATTATGTGTGTTGGGGCCGGGGTGAAGGTGTGGCCTCAGGTAAATATGAGTCTGTCCAGCACATCTCTACTGACAGTATAAAAAGGAGGCAATGTAGTGATATAACCTTAACCTGGAACATAATGACCAAATTGTTAATGTTCATATGCCTGGTGATCAGAGGCTGGTTGACAATGAGTGACATTATTATTAAACTGTTGATTTTCCTTGGATCAGAACTTTGCCAAACTTCCAAGATCTTTAATTTACAGTTGATGTGTACTGTATGTGTATTACTGTACAGTAGCTAAAACAACTACTGTATCTGTGCAAGTGGGGGTCGATATGGTCCAAAATTTTACGTGTGACTAGTGATAGCCCTCAAATACCAAAATTTATCGTCCATGGTCTAATATTGTTTCTCACAAAGTATGCACAGATAGTTGTTTTTGTTACTGTACCTCTTTGTCAGTTTGACTCTCCAAACACTGTTTTAGCTGAATATTCTCCAAGCATATGTATTAAGACACCATGACACATGTTCAGGTTCATTCAAGAGCCATGTACAGCCAGCCAAAGATGAACCGACCCCACCATGGATCTTGTGCTCGCACTTTTACCTGGCAATACTTGGTATAGTAAGGCTGTATGTAAAGGTGATTGTGATTGGTGGATCTATTTTCGGCTGTATTACTGTCAGGATAAATATTAAACAAACCAAAGGTAGAATTATTATAATAATAAACTATTCATTGATATTTAAGATCAAAGGGAAGTTTGCAAATGTTCTTATATTTGCTTAAATAATGAAGAAAATTTGATCTGAGAATATTGTGGCAGTCCTCGTTCCTTGTTGTAGTTGAGTTGCCAATTCATTAATATAATGTCTTCATTATTTAAGCAAATATACGAACATTTGGAAACTTCTCATGATCTTAAATAACAAAGAATAGTTTATTATAATAATTCTACCTTTGGATTGTTTAATATTTATCCTGACAGTGATACAGCCGAAAATCGATCCACCAATCGCAATTACCTTTACATACAGCCTTAATTTACCAAGTATTGCCAGGTAAAATTGCGAGCACGAGATCCAGGGTGGGGGTCGGTGCACCTTTGACTGACTGTACATGCTCACTGCCTGATGACAAAAAATAAAATAAAATAAATAAATCCATCACAAAAGACTGTCCAATTGCTTAGTGAGCTGATAAGTGACTAAAATAATTGGTAAGTATGTTAGACCTGTGGTGTAATGGTCAATAAACTTGCATCATAGAGAAATATGGGCAAGTTTCTTTAAACCATTTGCCTTGGTTTACCCAGCAGTTACTGGGAACCTAGATGTTAATCAATTGGTGGACTGTATACAGTACTGGGGTAAAGGATAGCCACTGCATTTGGCATGCTGTCCAGTCTTCTTGGTTTATTCCTTGACACTGGGGGCCATATTCCTAGTTGTTACATCACTCGACCGATCGGGAGAACCGCCGTGTTTGGCTATTCAGAGACGCCTACAGACCCTTAAGGCAATCCCGATGAATTAGGTTTCTTATTGGGATCATTGGAACAATTCATCAGGAGGGGGTACCCGTACTATGGCAGACCCGATGAATATAAAAAAAAATTCACCCTCAACTTTTCATATATTGAGCTAGAATATACTCAAAACCGTAAGTCTTGTTTACCTTCAAAGATTGTCAGTTATTTACAAGTGATAAATAATCCCAGCTGATCATGAGCGTGCAGCTGTGCATCAGCAAACAAACAAAGTCTTTCTATTCTTATTACAGCTCCAGGAGTCAGATGCCTTTTCTCGTAAAATTTTTCCCTTCTCTTGAATGAGGCTAACTAGAGCAATGCACTGTTTAAAAGACAGCGGTATGCTATATTCACAGCTATCCATATTTTCCATGCCGTGTTACGACAGCTGACTCGCGGCACACCAGCCACTGGCCATCCCAGTATGGCCAACAACCAGTGAAATATAAGCCTTCAAAACAAACCTCACAGACACCAGAGAATAATATTTCTATATCCCATAGATATCCTCTTAATACTTTTATGTTCGTTTGGTCATATGATAATATTTTTTTTTATTGTTGGTTATATTTTTTTTGGGGTGCTTCAAGGAAATATTATTAGGGTACTTGACGCCTGCACATGCTGGTAGCCCTACCTGGTGGATCGGGATCCTGACCCATCATAGTGCTTGAAGCATGTTTTTAAATAACGTCTCCCTACACGTGCTTCAGGTTCCCGATGGTTGGGCTTCCCGTCAGGCCAATTTGACTGTTAATACGAGCCTGGGTCATATAGCTTGCTAATTCAGGGTGCAATTGTTGTGTTGCTAACAGCTTCTACAACTTAAAAAAATTCAAGCCTAGGTGGCCTTAGGGCCAGTCAGCCTCAAACATGCAGGGCGACCATAACCATTAAGTGATGGGTAACTCACTCGGGCAGAGAACTGGTAGAGTGCCTGGGCCATATGCATTGGAACAGGACTTGATCCATCACTGCTGTTACTGCTTGATGACACCTCTGTTTGTAGATAGCATTATCCTTATTGTACTCTTTGTTACAGTAGTACAGTACAACACATTATTACATCCTCTTTATCTGTTACATATCAAAATAACACTGATTTCTGCCAAGTGTGTGATGATATTAGGTATTTTACCTCAAGAGCACCTCAACCTACTTTCTTTTAATATCCAGTTCTTTGTATTGTAAGGATCTAAAAGAGTTTGACTTATCAGCAAATTGAAACCAGTCTTACATAATTTAAAGAGGAGTTATGTTGCAACCTCTCCCCTGAAGCCTAAAACAGTAGTGTACAGTATTTGCAGTTCTTTCTCACAAATCCATGTACAAAACTTGTATATTACGTGTACAGGTATACATTACTTTAAATAAATAATTACAACATAATCACTTAATTATAATATGACCTCAATAACCCTGCAAAGATAGGACCAAGCACTTAACAGATTTTGGATTTCGTTTTGAGTACAGTACTAGTTAAGTGTACAAGTGCCCAGAATGCTAGCCAAATATTGTCTAAATGAATCAATTTTGTTTTATATACCATATACAGTATCTATATATGGTAAAGTTCACAGTTCTTTGATGCCTTGGGAAATATAGTTCCTGCAATGTCACTTACTTCATGTTGTTGGGCATCTACAGACATTCACAATACAGGTATTGTATCCTGCTAAGTTGTGATAATCCTTAACTTCAGAAAATAAATGAAGCAATTAGCAAACCTTACCCCTTCCTCCATGGATATTTTTTCTTGTACACATTATAATTACTTCCTCGTTCAATACAGTACTGTACAATATTAACATTTCCTTCATTTATTTACAGGTGCCATCAAGAAAAGTGAATACAATTTCAAGGGACTATTTTCATGTCTCAACCTCAATATGAGAATTCATAACCATTGTCCTACCCTTTCATGTTATTAATTAAACAAGGAAAATTACTAACCTGTTAGTGTTGATCGAACAGACGTTGAGGGAGTGAGTGATGGTGTGTTACAGGATGTATAAGATGTGGGCGTGTAAACCAGTGGCATGGGTGGTGTCTGCAGTGTTCTGTGGATAGCCACCCATGTTGATAATTCTTTAGCCACATTCACACGCAGTAAAGCTGATCGAATATTTTCCTGGTGCTGGGAAAATGTAAATTTATTTTTTCATACTTCAATGATTCAAGTTTTAAGGTAGAAATATTTTCTGTAACACATGCATGAAATGGATTCAATGGCTGGACCATAAACATCTATCTTTGAAAATAAAGCCATAATTTAAAACAAGGTAACAAAAAATGGTATATTATGTACCATAATGATACAAAGAATCAACAAGCATACATAAAATTACTATAAAATCAAATCAACTTATATTTGTAATTTATCAACCATCAGTGTTATCAATTATCCACTTTAAGCAAGAATGAATTAATACTAATACTGTAGAGTACAGTCAACCCTCGCTTTACGCGGTCCCACTTTACGAGTTTCCACGTTTACGCGGTACCCTGCCGAACACGGAATGCTCACTTTCCGCGGTGTGTGTACCCGTTTACACGGAGAGCGGCGCAAGCAGGGTGCGCACAAGGTCACCCAGTCATCAAAACATTACCTAGTTCTTCACCTGCCACCCACCACAGCTGGCCCAAGTCAGTGATAGTGATAATGATAGTGAGGATATGGACTTATATGGACTTTGAGGGGTTTGACAAAGAGGCCCTGCAAGCCTCTGTGGTGGATAGTGATACAAGTGATACAGGTGAGGGCCAATAATCTGCCCTCTGCCTCGGAACCAACCCCCCATCCCCGTGTGCCCAGCCATCTTTTCTACTAATGTAAGTGTTAAAAAACCTAATATTATTGATATTTCTCTTAATTATTAATTGTGTGTGCATACCATCATAAAATTAGGAAGTTATTTTTACTACAACGTATTGTGTCTGAAAAAGTGGAGTTTGGGGGTCGGCCCGGTCTCTATTTCAATTAATCCCATATGTTATGTTGTTCACTTTACACGTTTCTCACTTTACGCGGGCCGCCGTGGGTTCAATTGACCGCGTAAAGCGAGGGTTCACTGTAGTTTGTGAAAACTGATGGGTGATACGATATGTGAAGTGGATAACCATAGTAGAACCATCTATTATACTGTATTTACATCAGTAAGAATGATTGACAACAAATAAAGTAGAGAGAGAGAGAGAGAGATTGTAATAATGATCATAATAATTAAAGGTCTATTAAGATAACATGGCAGCCCGAAGGCTGAAAATATACAATGAACAGAGGTGATAGGTTACATATGGTGAAATAGGGGAGTGGGTCACTTGATTGACAAAAGCTTTTAAAACGAAAATATAATAAACAAAGAGTCAACATATAGATTAACTATAGATATGGTAATGTTTGAGCTGGACTTGTAAACGTGTGTGTGTGTGTCTGCACTCATGATTCCAGCAATCCTGCATTATATCATCAAAAGACTTGAATACAGTACAGTCTATGACAGCTAAATCAACAGGAAGAATTTTTCAAGCACATGTTCCAATAATTATTCAAGGGTGTCTAAGACAAGAAGTGGTATCACATATGTTTTGGGAAAACTTGACAAAAGTCCCAAGTCACAATATGAAAGGGGAATTTTCAAGTACAGTATAGAATAAAAAATCATTGGATGGAGAAACTATAGAAAGTACAATACTGCATTGAAAAGTGCTGTGATTTTATTTATTTAATTTTATATATATATATATATATATATATATATATATATATATATATATATATATATATATATATATATATATATATATATATATATATATATATATATATATATATATATATATATAAATTTTTTTTTTAAGGGGATTAGCCCACCCGGGCACAGGTCAATGACCCACATCAGGGCCTGGGAGGGATATACTATTATAATTATTATAATTATAATAAACCATAAATAAATGCAAAAACAAACAAAAAAGATCAATAATGAGAAACAATAGATGTAAGTTGTGTTGTCAAACTATGAGAAACAATTGAGACCCTGCAATTGTGTATAAATGAGGCAGAAAGCCAGATCAGCAACCTGGGACTTGGTCAAACTTTTTGTGCTGCCATATGGCAGCAGGGTATACCATTAGACAACACATTATGCTTCCAATATCTTACCAGGCAGTAGTACCTCCCTCTTCGGTAGCTGCCTACTACCTGTACTTATGTTAAATCAACCTTACAAAAACATGTGGCTAAGTTGGCTGGTATATTTCTGATCTCCCTTTTCTCTAACTCCACCAGTTCTTCAGCTTGCATTCATCTTATTGAATCAACATTAGTATATGGTTAATATTGTGAAGTGTTAAAAAAAAATTGCATTAAATCTTTTGAAATTCCTCATTACAAAAAAGAGGTAAGCAAGAATAAGTGCAATAAAGTTAGAGGCAGCAAGTGTCTGATTCAAGATATGATTAGAGTATAAAGTGGACTGAGGAAAGTAGTGCTGTTATAGTCTACAGTACGTACACTTGTTGTCCACACACAACAACTTGTTGTTAATGATTGTGTTCACTCCCTGCCATTCTTACTTTTGTACTATTACTATGATGAAATTCCCTGTTGTATGATCTTCTTCTCTTCCCCTTATTACTGTACTGTATACAGTACCTGCATATCATATTTGTACCACTTGTGTTACTTATATAGTATGATTATTTTATTTGTCAATCAAGTAACCCATTCCCCAATTATGTTCTATAACTATATTTTCAGCCTTTTGGTTGCCATGTTCTTTCAATAAACCATTAATTTATCATTATTATTATTTTTACACACACACACACACACACACACACACACACACACACACACACACACACACACACACACACACACACACACACAGGCTGGGTATACAAAATATTTTATAAACCTAAGAGTGTACGTATAAATTCTAGCTGATTTTTTAAACCAAACTCTATAAGTGAAGGATCATCTCATTACATGTTGTAGATATAAGGATACACACGACCTTTCCACCAGTTAATCTTACACCCTTCACAAAAAGTGATATCTCCATCAGCCAGAACAATTGGTGCAGAGCACTTCTGGGAATGAAAGATTTCCGGGTAACCAGACAACTCTCTCATAGCCAGAAAAAATCCCTAGTCCTGGAATTTTCCAGATAACAGAAAAATTTTCTCAGAAGATCCAGAATGATGCATTATTTCATCTCTCAAAGCTGGAAACAAATCTCTCATCCCCAGAATTTTCCGGTTGACCGAAAAATATTCTTGGAAGTTCCAGAAATTGCGCATTACATCATTTCTCGAACCTGGATAAATATCCCCCATCCCCGGAATTTCTGGGTAACAGAAAAAATTTATTGGAATTTCCGGAAAATGCGCCTGATTTTCATATCTGAATCCTGGAAAATGCAGCCCCATCCCCAGAATTTTTTGGGTACTGGGAATATTTTCTCGGAATTTTCCAGAAACTGTGCTCCTCGGAAAATCGTTCCCAAAGCCAGAATTTTTCGGAAAATTCTGGCTTTGGGAATAATTTTTCTGAGAAAATTTAAATTACGGCTACCAGAGAGTTCCAGGTTTGAGGGATTCCAGCTAATGGAGATACAGGGTATTACTATGTATGTATACTATAAAGTATTAGGGATGAGTTTCAAAATTGTTTGTTATGTACAAAAGAAACACATGCTTATCACTATTGTGTCCTGGGCTCAATCCTTATCCCAGGACAGATATGAGAAGAGTATTGTCCAGTGTGACCCTAAAAAACATGGCAGGTTTTCTCTGGGTACTGTACTGTACTCAGATTTCCTCCTGTACTATTACAGTATTGGACATTGAATGTTGTAACAAAGAAAGGACCACCCATATACAAACAGAGAATAAGCAGAAAAGTGGTGAAATCATAAAAAATAAATAAAAATAAAAACCATAGATGGCTTACCTGGTCAAAGTTTACAGCTAGCAGGGAGCAGATATTGGCAAAACTCCACAGTGATTCCCGTAACATCTTCACCCTTGCCTCCTCCTTGTCCTGCCAGACAACTGCCCATTTACTAGCTACTCATTTCTATAATAATCATTATCATCCTGCACACTAGGAAAACTAATATAATAACAAGTGTGTACTATTGTTATCTATTACAGTATTATATGTAGTACTGTATAAGTCAAAGTTAATTACTTTACATGAAAAATATAATTTACTGGTCATTATGAACACAAAGAAATAAAATGGCCTCCACACCTGAAAAATGCTGAGAGTAGGGCGGGCATACGTGCACCAGGCATTAACCATTTCATTGTGGTAGATTATGGCTTCATGGTATTGGGTCTCTGCATCTTTGGTAGCTTCAACTGCCCGTTCTCTTACATGTGCTGCCTGAAGCAGAATATCATCATCTTTACCTAAAGCCAATATCCTCTAGACTGACAAACTACCAAAATTATCTTATTTTCTTTATTTTCCTTCACATCATAAACCACAACCAATAATCGGATTTTTTTTTTACCTTTTTGTCACCTCTCAATAGTTCTCATCTTTCGTTGATATGTGGCCCATGTCACTTGCCTCTCAACCATTAATATTACCATGTGATTCATTACTTTTACTTACTTTTATCCTCTTCACCACTGATCGGCTAGTTAGTCGCTTGGGCGATCGGTCACGTCTCTGTTACGCACTCTTGGCAGGTACTGGGCATGCACCGGTTCCTGAATGTACCTGAACCTGCTCCAGTGTTGGTCAAGTTTGGTCTTGAAAGAGCGCACATTCGGTGCCGTCACAACACTTTCTGGTAGATTGTTCCAAGAGTTCACAACTCTCACTCCGAAAAAGTTTACCCTCACAGTTTCTGGACCTGCGGCTTCTTCAATCTTGAGCTGTTACCCCTTGTGGGGCAAACGTCCGCCAGCTCCAAGTAAGGACACTCAACTGAGTAGTGCCCCTTGAGATGCTTATACACCTCAATTAGGTCGCCCCTTGCCCGTCTATAGTATAAGCTAGGCTAGTAAAGGCGCTCCAATCTCTCAGGGTAGTTGAGGTGCGGAAGTGCAGGCACCAGTCTGGTGGCCCTCCTTTGAACATTTTCAATCAACTGACAGTCCCTAGCATATCTCGGGGATGAAACGGGGTGACAGTACTCCAGGTGGGGAAACACTTCACTCTTGAAGATCGATACAAGGAACGGACCGTTTAGATATCTGAACTACCTTCTTATAAGACCCAATAATTTATTTGCCTGATTTACCTTCTTCTCACAATGGCCCGAGAACTTCAGCTCATTGTCAACATACACACCTAGGTCCTTCTCACATTCAGTCTCAAATAGTATAGTTTCTTCGTCCTGTTGGGACATATGATACGCCTTCTTACCGTTGGTACGCCCCAGGTACATCCTCTTACACTTCGTGACATTGAATCTCAGCAGCCATTTCTTTGACCATTCTTGGAGCTCACAGAGATCCTTCTGCAGCTCTTCACAGTCCGCTTGGTTCTTGATATCCCGAAATAACTTGGCGTCATCAGCAAACATTTGTATGGAGGTGTGTACAGCATCAGGCATGTCATTTATGAAACAAACAAACAACAGCGGGCCCAATACACTGCCCTGTGGTACCCCGCTTGTGACAGGTACAGATGATGATTTCGTGCCATTAATCACTACACACTGCTTGCGGTCATGTAGCATTCCCCTAAACTTTTATTTATTTTCTTTTACTTTTATCAGCTCGTTAACTGTTTAGGCGGTTGGTCATGTCTTTTGTCAACATCTACACCAAGGTCCTTTTCACATTCAGTCTCTGTTAATATTGTTTCTTCATCCCATTGGGACATGTGATACACCTCCTTACTGTTGGTATGACCTAGGTGCATCCTCTTACATTTCATGACATTGAATCTTAACAGCCATTCTTTTGACCACTTCTGAAGGTGACAAAGATCTTTCTGTAGCTCTATACAGTTCATTTTGCTCTTAATCTCCCTGAATAATTTGAGCGTCGGTGAAAAATTGTATAGCAGAGTGTATAGCTTCTGGCATGACATTTACAAAACAAACAAACAACAATGGGCTCAATACACTACCTTGAGGTACGACATTTATCATGAATACAGATGATTTTGTACCATTAATCATCACACACTGCTTGTAGTTATGAAGAAAGTCACTGATCCATGCTAGGATGCTCCCCTTAATTCTGTATCCTTCCAGTTTAATTTTTTGTACTTCATAGGGTACGCTGTCAAAAGCCTTGGCATAATGCTGGATCTGAGTCCACACATCTCAGCATAAAACCATAGCATTTCTTTATAAGGATGCAGGGGTGAATCCAGGAATATCATAAGGGAGGGGTCCAAGAAGTTGTGGGCAGGGGAACATGGCGAGTGCAGCGAGCCCACCAATATCGTGGGTATTTTGAGGCCATTTTGAAGCCATGTGCACTTGACATTAGGAGACATTCTGTTGTCAATAGCAATTACTTTTTGCTATACAAAAATATCTGAGTACAATACTGCATGAAAGAAAAAGTATTGGAATATTCTGATGGAAAGGGAGGGTCTGGACCCTCAGGTTCCCCCCTCTGGCCTGGATTCGCCCCTGGGATGTTGCATCATGGCGTATATTTTATTGCTCTCTAACACTTTACACACTGTACTGGTCAAGTTCACTGGCCTATAATTATTTGTGGAGTGGCAATTTATCTGTTTGAATACAGGACTCACACGAGCCATTTTCCTGGGGGCGAAAATATAATTATAATAATAATAATTATGTAATAATAACAATAAATAAATACAAAAATGAAAACATAAATCAAGAGTGAGAAACGATATACAGTATGTACCGGGTATGTTGTGTTGTAAATAGTAAGGGAAACAATTGAGACCCTGCAATTGTGTGTAAATGAGGCAGAAAATCAGATCAGCAACCTGGGACTTGGTAACAATTTTGTAATGCCATATGGCAGCAGGGTTTACCATTACTGTACACAATACCTGTATACTAAAATACAGTGTAATTATGTGTGGTACCTTGTAAATTATTGTAATATTAGCAAGTTCTTAAATTATTGTCAATTAAATATCTATGACATTGATAATTTGGCTGAGGAGCTGCAGTTTGAAATGTGAACAGTGTCAACATTCCTAGAAGAACACTGCATCTGATTTTGGTTCAACCTTGTCACTGACAGATCTTCTGAAGTTGTGTGATTTGTTTTCTGCTATTTGAGAAGCGCTACTGATCTTGACACTTCCCGCCTCCACTTGTGAAGTAAAGTGGTAATTTAGCATGCTGAGACATGTCAAGACATAGTTTCCATCAACAATGTCAACTGAACACTTGTCTGGTTTGTACATGTTCAGTGTGCATCGTTAGAAGCTATTAGATAGAAAAAAGCCTACACTGAAGATGTAATTGATCATTTTGGAGCTGGTAAGTGCCGCCTGCAATATTTATTTAACCATTGAAATTATGCTGCTAATGTTCTGAGCAAGTCACCACCATGAGACAACTAGCATTGGGCATCCTTTGATTTTCAGGATTAATTATATCTCATGAATTACTGTACTGTACTGTATTTATTTTAGTTTTTAATGCTTAAGGTCAACCCTATGATAATTTTAATGATAAATAATTTGGTGATAGTACTGATAAGTGCTATTGTTGATCATACAGTACTCGAAAGTAACTCGATTATACTTTATCATACTTTTATATGGTTGTATATCGTACCTGTTTTGAATAAATTGATATGTCAGGTCTTGTCTTGCTTTCATGCACCCTCCTGGAAAAATTCCTGCAATGTTCATGCTTTGTTGACTATCCTTGGTTGAACTGCCTCACTGTTTACCATTGTTTGTATATCTTTACTAAGTACAGTACAGTATATTGGTTGTATAACTGCATACCTACAGTGTCTACATGCTGAATCAATTGTAAAGTTTTATGATAATTTTAATGAATAAATATCAATCAATCAAATGCAGGTCTTATAATTAGTGTTTACCTTTACAATATTTTCCCAATTTTTTTGAATTTCAATGATGTGATAGTCATAAATTATCATAACTCTGCCCTTATTGGTACAATCCTGTGAATGCTGCTACTCTGAATGAAGTTTTCTTAAAAATCTGCCATTCATTTTTTAAATTCTTGAAATATCAAAAGGGAATTCTGTAAATTTCTCAGGGATTCAGAAAGGTTTTCAAGGCTTCATGGAGCTGTAGGAAATTATGTATTGTTAACTCTTACATGGACAATATTTATCCTGATCTTACAGCCAACATCACCTAATGACTTATCCTTATTTCCAAACACTTGTCCTCACTTGCTGATCATCATTCTCTTCTGATTATCCTCTCATAATTTGCTGATCATCATCCTCATCTGTTGACCATCATCCATAATTGAAGACCTTCATCCTTACTTACTGACCCTGTCTCATCAACTGACCCTCATTATTACCAATCAACTCTCATCCTCACTCGTTCAATATCATCCTAATAGCAGAGCTTATTATAATTTTTTTTTTTGTGCAATTCATCTATAATACAGCTCTCACAGTTCTGATTTCTATTAAGCATACACACACATACATATGCATGCCTCCTTTCATTTCCCCAAAACTTGCCTTACTTCTCTCCTTCTAATTTGTGTTCTCTTCCTACAATTAAAACTTAGTATAAATGATCTTACCTTCACTAGTTCCCTTGGTTTAGCATTACACTTAGCATCCATTATCATTCTAAGTGAATCTGCATCCTTCAAGCCTCCAATTTTATTCTGGATGTGAGTAAACAACCATAAGATAACAATAAAATAGAAAAATAATTGTCTTGTAGTTACTGTACTTTTTTTTCTACAAATGTCTACAGTATATTTTTCTCAATATAAATTCATAATTATCATGTTACAATGCTTTCAAAATGTAAATGTACACTAACAGCCTAATCTTCACCAAAACAACTAAATCATGGGTTAGTGGAAAGATGGAAGGGGCTTTAGCATGGAATGACTCACCTGAACATCACGCTGAGTTTGTCGTACCCGATGCATTCCATCCCGAACCTGTTGTTGTTTCTGCCTGGAACATGGACACCACTTACTTGCTGATGATGCAGCCAACTAACATATGTTTACAAATACAATGCAGTACAGTACATTCAAAATGAGCTATTACATCCAGCTACCTGGTAGTCCATACTACTGTAATACAGTACTGTACTGTATGGTGAGTGCACAGAATAGTACTGTACTGTTCTTGGATTCTAGACTCAAAGAAAGATATAGTTACTAATATGTAACAAGATACGGTACTACAATTTACAATAAAAAATGTGGCCATTATTTAAAAAAAATGTTTGAACTAAGGACTATACTGTACAGTATAAATAACCTGCTATACTGAACATCCCTGAGACATCTTAATCCCACTTTTATGGTTAAAATATTAAAATTTTACTAATAAAAGGAATATCTGCTCCTAAATAACAACATGTTATTTTAGGTTCAGGTAGTTTAATATAAAGTATAGTACAGTACAGTATTTTCATCTTTAATTATTCATATAATTAATTTCCACCCTTAATGTTGTTCATCTTCACATATCTTTCTTGTGATACTGGTCTTTTTCTTACCTTAGAATGTCTCAAAATCAAGAATAATCTTACTTGGCCTCTTCCTTGGTATGTTTGTAAGTTTGTTTGGCCTCTGTAATGTACTGAGAAAGCTGTGTGACCTGGGAGTTGATGGCTACAGCTGCATCAATGGTGTCTTGCCCCCATGACTCCACATTATCCCGAGCTGTCTGAAGTGATGTCTTCAGATCTCTGTCCATTTATTCAGTAATTAATGATAGTTGTACATATTATTCATTACACTACACTGTATTCTCCTAAACTTACTCGGTGTAGTTCTGTATACAAAACTAGCACTACACTGTACTGTATTACTCATTGCACTACACTTTATGCAGTATTCACTATTAAAAGTCTAGATTTCCAATACTTGTACTGTACAGTACAGTATATGAAATTTTATGATAAACACAAATTGTTTTAATGAGAAGAGGCCTACATTGTGGATAACTAAACCAAGTTTCATTTACTGATTAATAAAGTATAAATTCCACTGCAAATGATGTGTTTACCATAACACAAATTTGATACAAAACCAAACAAAATTGATCTCCCTTTCTGTACTCATATCTATAAACAATACTTGATAACTAAAATACCATCATATACCCTGTATACCTGAAATTCTGCAGCATAAAATATCAAGTTATGAAAAAACATATCACACTTGAAAAGGTTTATGCTCTCACAGGTAAATGTTATTCATTTCAAACAACATACTGTATAAGTACAGTACTGTATTTAAAACTAATATGTGATGTACAGCACAGTATATATTTGTTAACAAAGAGAAACTATCTTCTACAGGTACACACTATATACCCTATTAGGTATTTATTGATACAGGGTACAGAACTGATATAAAAATGTCAGGATAATGTAGTATATTCCAAATACTGCACAATCAATTATGTCTGAATTCGTCAAATAAACCCATTTCAAATGTCCTTTTTTATATGAAAAAATGCAATGAGTCATGTAGAAGGTATGGGATCAGCAATCATAATCAGTTGAACTTAGAACAAAAAAAGGTTGACTTGCCCATGTTCCATGTCAGGCAGAGGTGAATTCTTAGTAATCTTGAGCAGTGAGTGCCCGAAGGTTTCCATAGCTGCTGCCCTGTCAACACATCCAAACTTCAAAGTCATGTTCTTTACGGTACAACAGTACAGTGCTATAAGAACCATAATATGTGTTATTTCGGAACCATGTGATGGTACTATAGTACCATCACATCCAGGTTGATTAAGATGGTAATATACTGTACTGTACTGTATTGAAGTGGTGTTCATTATGGTGTCACTACATCCAAATAAATGTGGCCAAATACAACCCACCATGAGTAATTTCACTTACAGTATTAATAGACAAAGTTATATTAGTCCAGTTACACCACACCTTACAAATACTGTATAGGAATTATATATTAAGCCATCATACTTAAGAAGTGATAGGGTTGCAGAATCTTAACTTCCTTGTTAAGTGTTAGTTGGGACAACCAACACAAGTGGCACTGCTTAATTACAGGCAGTAGATTCATGTATCAACTGATGGGTGGTAGTTGGTACAGTACAGATGTGAGGAAGGTGTCATCCAGTGTGACCCTTCCAATCATGGCAGGTTTTCTCTGGGAGCTACAGTTTCCTCATAAACCAACACTGGACAATAAAGGTCATAACAAAGTAACAATGAACAAACCAACTGACTGAATGGCTAGTAAGCTGGTAATTTTTTTTTTTTTACTGGGATTAGCCCACCTGGGCACAGGTCACTGACCCACATCAGGGCCTGGGGGCGAAAATATGATAATGACAATAATAAAAAAAATAATACAGGTAACTATAATTATTACCGGTATTATAATAATTTAAAAAAATAATAACAAAATACCTGTACTAAAAATAAAAATAATACACTAAAAATAATAATAATAACTATAAATAAATACAAAAACGAGAAAAATAAATCAAGAATGAGAAACGATATACATTATGAATGTTGTGTTGTCAAAGTAAGAGAAACAATTGAGACCCAGCAACTGTATGTAAATGAGGCAGAAATTCAGATGAGCAACCTGGGACTTGGTCACAATTTTCGTGATGCCATATGGCAGCAGGGTCTACCATTAGACTGTAGTGGATTCCTCCCCTACAAGCACCGAACCTTCTCGAATTCCCCAGCCTACGCCTCCAGCGCCGCCCACGGAGCGGGGTTCAACTATCTACCCACGCCTACCCCCGCCTTATAAGGCCTGACACCGCTGTGACCACCCTCTTTCTACCCAGTGCCACAAGCAAGCAACACCTCCTCCTCCGGGCCAGCCTGGCAGCTGCCGCTCCCGCCAGCGACCTTGGCGTCCCTCAAGCTGCGTGCCCTCCTCTGGGCCCCCTCACCACCCAGCTCTCTCTACTCAATGCTTATTACCATGCTACCTACCCAGCAACAAGCTGCATTGTACATCCAATACAATATGTATACAGTGAGCACATTGTGAGTTTCCTTTCTCCATCTCATCCTGAGTGTGAACCAATATCTCATAACCCCACAAATGGTGACCCCCAGAGATTCGCACTCACACAGGATGGAGAAGAAACTGATCACTCTCCCAGTCTTCAAGCAACATGGAAGACTGGCTTACCCACGCAGAGGCAGCTCTCATCGGCTCTACAGCTACTGTCTCTACACCGCAGGTTAGACACCCTAGAGCAGCTCTGCTACTCTAAGCAGACAGCCGCTCCTCTTCCTGCCCCAAGCACCACGTCCTACCGACCCCAACACACCCGTCCTGCCTCAGACGCCGCCCCCGGCCCAGCAGTACCCCCTGCCGCTCCTCCTGACGTGGCCCCTGCTCCTAACGCGGACCCACACACCCCTCTTTTCTTCCTCAGGTACCCCCTGCTACTGTCTTGCACCCTGCTGCTGTCATGGACACTCTCCCTGACGCAGCCCCTGCTCCTGACCCAGGCCCACACACCCCATCAGGCGCATCTGAGGACTCTGTACCTGTAAGAGGGAAGCACAACAATCATCGCCTCCACAACCCTCCTTCCCCCTCTTTTTTCCCACAGTTCTCGTGTATATAGACAGAGTTGCCCCCCCTAGCGGCCAGCTCATCCACGCCCTCACCGTTATGTCTCACATGTGGCATGCACCACCCGTACTGCCTCACATGTGGCACTTAACTCTGCCAACCTCCAGCCTCCCGCCGCGCCCGGAGGGGAAGGGGAGTATTGTAGTGGATTCCTCCCCTACAAGTGCCGAACCTTCTCGAATTCCCCAGCCTATGCCTCCAGCGTCGCCCACGTTGTGGGGGTCAACTATCTACCCACGCCTACCCCCGCCTTATAAGGCCTGACACCCCTGTGACCACCCTCTTTTCTACCCAGTGCCACCAGCAAGCAACACCTCCTCCGCACCAGCCTTGTGGCTGCCGCTCCCGCCAGCGACCTTGGCGTCCCTCAAGCTGCATGCCCTCACTCTGGGCACCCTCACCACCCAGCTCTCTCTACTCAATGTTTATTGCCATGCTACCTACCCAGCAACAAGCTGCATTGCACATCCAATACAATATGTATACCAGTGGCGGCTCGTGAAAAAAAAAATGGAGGTACTGCAAGCCTCACACCGAGTCCCCACCAAACAATAAGCATGGAAAGCAGAATAAAGTATTTGCCTCGTCACAACCACAGAGCCATTCACATTTCTGATAAACACTGATGTTAAACTGGCGTGTATATTCTTTGTTCCTGCTTGTACTGTTCTGAAATTCCATGCTTATTGTTTGGTGGGGACTCGGTGTGAGGCTTGCAGTCCCTCCATTTTTTTTCACGAGCCGCCACTGAATTGTATACAGTGAGTACATTGTGAGTTTCCTTTCTCCATCCCATCCTGAGTGTGAACCAATATCTCATAACCCAACAAGACAACACATTATGCTTCCAATATATTCCCAGGCGGTAGTACCTCCCTGTGTTGAAATGATACCCGAAAAAATATTTTGGGCTGTAATTAGCAGTCAGATCTTTGAGGCCTACTTTCACTAAATTATAAGAATTAATTACAGTATCATCAGCTATTATATGATAACTGTGCTGGAGACATTGAGGAGTTACAGTATGTATGGGAAGTACAGTACTGCATTACATTAGATTGTCTATATTCTTAAAATAATTAATTTACCTTACAGTTTTCAAGACATTAAAACTCCATACAGTGTTTGTGTGTGACTGTAAACTACCTACACTTGCTTTAGGAAGTCAATGTAGTTGCCGGTGATCTTGCTTGCTTCTTTCATGCGCTGAACAACAATGTCCCAGCCTCCGAAGTCTCCAACCTCTACATTCTGAGGAGGAAATTTTTCATCTCAGTAGACATGAACACAATCTCAATTTTCTCGGGTGTCTCAGTCTTAGTTTGTCTCTTGTCTCAGTCAGGGTTGGCAAAAACCAGTTTTATTTTTAACCGAAAATCATTTATTTATTTTATTTGTTTTAATGCTATCATGTTGGTGTTAATAAGTTTTAAGTATGTGTAGCCCTTTTTATAACCTTTATAATATGTTATTATTTATAAACATTATATTCACTGTGCATAGGCCAAATTTGAATAACACAAGTTTTGATCAGTCATCCAGACATGTTTAAAGCAAAAAAACTAAGTTTATCTTAATGCATGGAAAAAATATTCTACCGTAGTGACCTACGCTCCCTATAACCGCTCCGCCGTCCTCGCCTCAGCCAATCAGCATTGCAGCTCACTTCACACCTTGTTTCTTGATCTGGCAGAATCATATAAACACCCCCCTGCCTCGCCGTGAAGGACAGGAAGTAGGAAGTATAATAGCAGCAGAAGTAAGAAGTATAATAAGCAGCACCACATAAATAAACCAATACTAATACAAAGGTTTGACGACCTTTGGGAGCAAAACAAAGATAAAAAATCAATAGATAAGATGAATTGATCTGGTTAAGCCCAGTTTCCACTCCTACTGTATTTCAGTTTGACCACCTTTCTTCAACCCCTAATAATCTTCTTTCACCTCATAACTCATGACTCCAATGCCAATGTGAAGGGCAGACTACATCACGCTCTCAAGCCAACAAGACCGCCTCTCAATAAGCTCTTCCACAGCAACTCCTCACCACACAGCAACTCCCCAGCATCTTACTGCACTGTACATACAATATACGTAGAGAAAATGCTATTGTGAGTTTCCTTCCTCACCTCCATCCTGGGTGCGAGATCTCCTTTATTGTATGTATGTTTGTGAGCCTAACGAAGAGAAAGTTGACACACTAACAAAGAGAACTTAGACTACTGCACCACATGTGCTAAGTTACACTACTTTTACAGTTGATTACAGTTGGAGAGAGAGAGAGAGAGAGAGAGAGAGAGAGAGAGAGAGAGATGGGCAGTGACAACTTGAACACATTAGAATCCCAGGCTCAGAAACCAACAATAAATAGAAACAGTCACCAATTATACTGAACAGCGGCAACTTGGTTCACTTATAATCAGGATTTGAGATGTGTGCAGCGCTGTAAGAAAGCTTATTATCACCACTTTCACCAGTGTGTAATACAGGGTAGTTCACATCCATGTCTATATTGAACAACCACAGGGACATAACACATCCCTGTCCAACACCCACATTTATTTCAAATGTTACACTTTCCTTCCCATTTACTCTTACTGTTGCCCTGCTGTTCTCAAAGAATGCTTTTACTGCATATAATAGCCTTCCTTCCACCCCTATACACTTGTAATGCCTCCCGCAATTTTTTCTTTTCATTCTATCATATGCCTTTTCCAGAACTACTTCTGGTAAAAATCATTAAAACCACCTGTTAGTAATATATATATATATATATATATATATATATATATATATATATATATATATATATATATATATATATATATATATATATATATATATATATATATATATATATGCTTGGTTTTATATATATATATATATATATATATATATATATATATATATATATATATATTACAGCATACTAAAACCAAGCATAAATTCTAAGACAACGAACAAATACCGAAATGATAAAGCACACATTATGTACAGCTGTAATACTAAATATAAAATACCGGTATGGCAAAAAAAATAATCTGGGTAAGATTGAAAGACACTTCATATTTACATAAGCAATTGAGTTGTAACTAACATAAAAATAGATTTAAGAGTGAATTTTAAACAACGATTAAGATGTTAATAATCAAAAGAAATTTAAAAATTATAATTTCAACATTCTTCCTTCAGGCCAAGTTACATTTCACTATTACATCAATACAAAACCTTCATTGTATTAGTCAGAATCATTTGCATTATACATATGAGTTCATGGTTTTCAGTGGTTAATCACTAACAGAAAAACTGAAAAGGATTGTTTCTTAAATAACGTTAAGGTTTTGAATGAAGCTCTCCTAATAGTGTCGTGTTGACAATCTGTTCATTTGTTTTGTTTTTAGATTATCTTATTTATCTATCATTTTCACCACTTATCATTTAACTAGCCATTCGGGCGGTTGGTCTATCCGTTGTTAGTGTCACACTGGTTAACACCCTTATCAAGTGTGTCCGGGCCGAGGCTCGAACCCTTGGCTTGAACCTTTAATAAATTGGAGAGAGATAAGCTTAAGACATACGCGCGTTACCTAACCGATGTACTACCAACAATTGAAAACTTATTTCAGCTAAGGCACTAGTGTGGAGAAGGCATATTAAACAGAAACAAAATATGACAAATAAGGAAATATAGGAGTATCTTCTCCACTTTTCATCTCTTACTTTTTTCCACAATACTTCAATTTGAGTAAAATTTTGAATCAGTGCAGAAATTCCCCAAATTGAGACCAAATATCCCCATCGATACCTCAAATTCCCCAAACATAAGAAAAATTTCCCAGGTCTGGCAACACTAGTGAAGTTCGAATTGCTTGGACCATGGACCCATGGAGGTATAATAGGCCGGATGGATACACGTGGGAAGGGTGTTGAGATTTGTGAATCTACCAAATAACAAATCATTGTTTACTTCCGGTTTCCTCCTGTACTTACACTGGACTGACCAACCGACCGAACGAATAGTAAACTGATAAGTGGTGAAATTATGATAAATATTAAATCACTTATAAAACGAACAGTTAAATAACATCACCTTTAGAGATGAATAAAACAAGTTGCAGTACATACTTTACTTTATTCTCTTCGCCACTGATCGGCCTATTAGCTGCTTGGATGGTCGGTCATGTCTCCGGTACGCACTAAAAGACTTACCCAAAATTCCTCATTAAACTTGCCAATGGAGCCCATTATGGTTATCTATTAATATTATGTATGGTTGTAGGAAGATCTGACTCCTGACGCTTGAGTTGGCTACACTGCCGTCAGTGCCTCACACCAGGCTCACAGAAGACACCAACACAACACGGTACTTGTACCTGTAACATTCGGAAAACTATTTTAATAGCAAGTAACGGTATTATATGAACTATTCCAACAGTAAATAGGGGGCAAGATCATAGTGAACTATTACAACACTAATTAGGGGGGGGTTCATGGTGACCTATCATAAACACTTAACTTGGGAGGAAGGGAGGTTCATGGTGAAGTATTACAACACTAACTTGGGGGAGAAGGTTCACGGTGAAGTATTGCAACACTAACTTGGGGGGGGGAAGGTTCATACTTTTTACTTTTATCCTCTTCACCGCTGATCGGTTCGTGGTGAAGTATTACAACACTAACTTGGGGGAGAGGTTCACGGTGAAGTAGTATATCAACTATTACTTTACCAAAATTATCTGGACAGCTGAGAAAAACATAGAAGTAAAATTGAGAGTAAGAACGACCTTCGATTATCATCTGTGTTTAGTAACAAGAAAACAAATGATGAAGTTCATGTGACAAGTGAATCATCTAATATTTTTTGTGTCGTGAGTCGTGGTGATGAAGGTTGAACTCTGCCCTTTCCTGCCTTAATCTAAATGTCTTCCTTTAGTCCAACAGATAAAATTGCTCTTGGCTTTAGTTCGTGAGAACTCTGTTGTAATACAGTTTTTGTGGGTTCCATCGCATGACAGTTTTTTAGTACACAATAATATGGTTGACTCGCTAAGAACTGCCTATGGTCTTCCTGATGCTAGGGCTTGCACCATCTCCCGTGTTACCTTCTTCCGTTTTCTCCCCAAAGCCTATCATAGGTATAGGGAATGACCTAACAGCTTGTGCTTTCAGTGTTACACCTACACGGTCTACTGGGTCTATGTACACTGTGTATACAGTATATTGTGGTTATATGCATGCTGAAACAATTGTCTTTGTATGACAATTTTACTGAATAAATACACTTGAGACGACTACACCACACACATTATACCTTTTTTTTTAAGTATACCAAGTAATTCATTCATATAATAATTGTAATATCTACATCTGGTAACGTAATAATTACTGTGGCAGACATACACTTTACTTACACAAATTGCCAAAACAACAGGAAAGCCATAGTTTCACGATTTTTATACCCATTGATGTAGTGCATGAACCTACTTAGACTGGTTCCATGACAAAACCCCAACGGGGTTGTCATTAATCAACACTAATCTAATCTAATCTAATCTAACCTAACCTAACCTAACCTAAACATAAAAGTGTTTTATTTTATATTTTATATATGAGACTGGGGTTTTGTCCGTTGGGGTTTTATCCGATCGCCACTTAGACTATGTGCTTAAAGTTCTTAGCTGTTGAAGGACAGACATATATAAAATCAACATCGTGTAACACACACTGGATAAACCGCCCAAACAGCTAGTAAGCTGATAAGTGGCGAATATGATATAAAAAAATGGGGGCAACAACTCTAAATAGGGTACATGTACTTTGGAACGCTTCGAAAGACGGGCACTCTTCTCCGCGAGTCATTACGTGTACTCTCACCTTTTACATATAAACAACTATTATGTAAAATGCACCAATTGGCGACAACCACACTGTCACCAAGTACTCTAACAACCAGACATTATAAAGAATTTACCACAACACTACACGAGTCGTGCACAGTCTTCTTGACGAGTCGGTTAAGTGAACTGTGTCAAATTAACCTTGAGGCTTGAGAAACACTAGCGGATGTAACTTTCTTCACCACAAACAGCATCTATAAGTCACTACTGCTTATTGTTTGACTATTCCTTTTCACCACAGCAAAGTTATCAGCAGAATTATTTTTTTTTCTTCTCTAAAGCAGCAAAATCGATTGTATACTGTGTACAGCGTTTCGTCACCAGGATTTCCCGCCAAAACGAAGACGATAATTGCACAAAGTAAAGTCTCTTATTCAAATTAGTTTACATGGAGAGCGACAACCGGTGACTACTTTGTGTTGTTGATGTACCAGTGTGTGTGTGGGCGAGATGCTGCTGCTACCTTGGTGGTGTCTCCGTGACTGGTGCCACCACAATATGCCAGAGAGGGAGGGAGAGAGGAGTGTCTTGGCACTAGCTCTCGTCCCTCCCCTCCCGGTACCTTCTGCACACACACACACCCTCCTACCATACTTGTTGCCTCCTTCCTACCATACCTATTGCCTCCCTCCTACCATACTTGTTGCCTCCTTCCTACCAGGCTTGTTCCCTCCTCCTACCATACCTGTTGCCTCCCTCCTACCATACTTGTTGCCTCCTTCCTACCATACCTATTGCCTTCCTACCATACCTGTTGCCTCCTTCCTACCATACCTGTTGCCTCCCTCCTACCATACTTGTTGCCTCCTTCCTACCATACTTGTTACCTCCCTCCTACCATACCTGTTGCCTCCCTCCTACCAGGCTTGTTCCCTCCTTCCTACATACCTTACCTCCCTCCTACCATACTTGTTGCCTCCTTCCTACCATACCTATTGCCTTCCTACCATACTTGTTCCCTCCCTCCTACCATACCTGTTCCCTCCCTCCTACCATGCCTGTTGCCTCCCCTCCTCCTACCATACCTGTTGCCTCCCTCCTACCATACTTGTTCCCTCCCTCCCTACCATGCCTGTGCCTCCCTCCTCCTACCATACCTGTTGCCTCCCTCCTACCATACTTGTTCCCTCCCTCCCACCATACCTGTTCCCTCCCTCCCTACCATGCCTGTTGCCTCCCTCCTCCTACCATACCTGTTGCCTCCCCTCCTACCATACCTGTTACCTCCCTCCCTACCACTTGCCTACCATGCCTCCTCCCTCCTACCACCATACCTGTTGCCTCTCTCCTCCTACCATGCCTGTTGCCTCTCTCCTCCTACCATACTTGTTACCTCCCTCCTACCTTACCTGTTGCCTCCCTCCTACCATACCTGTTGCCTCTCCTACCTGTTGCCTCTCTCCTACCATACCTGTGCCTCCCTCCTCCTACCATACATACCTGTTGCCTCCTCCTCCTACCATACCTGCTGCCTCCCTCTTCCTACCATACCTGTTGCCTCCCTCCTCCTACCATAGTACCTCCCTCCCCTACCATACTTGTTGCCTCCCTCCTCCTACCATACCTGTTGCCTCCCTCCTCCTACCATACCTGTTGCCTCCCTCCTACCTTACCTGTTGCCTCCCTCCTCCTACCATACCTGTTGCCTCCCTCCTCCTACCATACCTGTTGCCTCCCTCCTCCTACCATATCTGTTGCCTCCCTCATACCATACCTGTTGCCTCCCTCCTCCTACCATGCTTGTTGCCTCTCTATTACCATACCTTTTGCCTCCCTTCTACCATATCTGTTGCTTGAGAAAGTGAGTGTGTTGGGGTCTTATTGTGGAATTGGAATACGATAACAGAACGTACCATTTGCAGTAATAAGACTTAATTAAGAAAGAACAGAAAATGCATTTAAGAACTCACTTCTGGCCACCCTGCATTAAGAAAAGATTTGAAAAAAAAAATTGCTTTTATTTTCTTCATAAGATTTTATGCATAGATTTAATCTTCATTTTGAATGAAAATTGTGTTGTGTCAGCGGTCAGAGGTGGGCTAAATACAGTCTGTCAGATGATTCTATCCAGTCTGTCATTGTGTCTAGCAAGTTTATATTTTTTTAATCCCAGAAATTATTCATTCTGAGTCCTAAATAGGAGTGGGAGTTGGGAAGTCATAACAGCAAGACCTGTCTCCAGCATGATGCACTTAATATGACTGTCGTGACCCGACACAAACCATAATTTAGGGTAGTCTAGGACACCGTAAAACAAATAACAGATCACAGTTTACTTAGGGTCACTTTTAATCGAGACGCACTTAAATTTTTTCCCGTTAGGTCAACGTGAGAGGCTGAGAGTTAATAATTAAGTCATGGCCTGTGACTCATGGAAGGCTAATTCTTTATCTGAAATGACGTATTTTCTCCAAGACTTACAGGTAATTTTAGTTTAAATATCATCATTCTTCTCTGTGCTTCTCACTGCAATATATCTGTTTTACACTCCTGTGTATATATTTTGTGTGCCAGTTTGCTAATTTTATCTTGATATCACCCATAACCTTTGCATGATAATTCAGCAATGACTGCATCAAAGAAGAGAAAAATGCCGTTAATATGAACGAAGTGAATTCAAAACTGCAAGGAAAGGTGTTCTTTGTACAGGAGTTATATTACAGTACAGCAATAAGATATTTTTACAAAATTACTTCTTTTATCTGGTCAGGTAATAACAAGCAGTTAGCCAACTTTGCAGCAGATTACTCTTGTGATGAACATCTTAAAAGAGCATTCTTTGGTACTCTTGACTTAAATAAAAAAATTACTCGCTGATTTCAAACTACAGTAGTTAAGCGACAAGTCCTTGGTTCTGTCTCCTTTTTCATTTGATGTTGATAAATCCCCAATTGACCTTCAACTTCAACTTATTGACCTACCATGTGATCCATTGTTTTTGAAGCAGTTCAAGTTAGTGGTACAAATTTTTATGCCTAACTTGACAATTGTGCATTTTCCAAATCAAAGGCTTCATGTCAAAGGATATTTGTGTAGTTCAGGTTAACATACATATGTGAACAGAAACTTCCTATGATGAAAATTAATAGTAAATAAAAACTTGGATCTGCGATGACTGATGACGACCTTGGAGCGGTACACAACATCGCAGTCAATGCCAGACTTAAACAGTTTGAATAAAGCACATAAGCACTGTCATTAAATGAGCTTCTTGCATGTCTCATCAAATATGGAATATATAACAGCTAAATTTGTTATTTTTTCATTTCAACAAAAATAATTTTTATTTCCAGAGCGTGAAATTCTCTTGCTATGTAAATGTGTATATTAAATAAATGTCTGCACACCGATTTGTTGTTATTTAACCTAACTTCAAAATAACAGTCATCATTCAAGTATAGTACAGTACAGGTATCCTTTATTTCCTATATAAAAAAATGGAAAATTTTAATTTAAATTATAATTAAACATTTACAATTTTACATCGACAAAAGTGTATGGCCTGCAAAGTTTACCTAACACTCTTGGCTTTGAGTAAGCGCTCTCCCGTGAGACACTCGGGGTCTGGCCCGTTCCTCACCTTACCTCACTTAACTGCGCCACATGAGAGATAATTGTATGTAATGAGTGGCATTAAACTTGCTATTTGAGATAAAAAGGTGGGAGTTGTTGCATTAGCATTGTAAATAAATTATCATCAAACACTTTTATATAAGTAATCACAATAAAATAATTATTTCTATATGTAAGCGCGAGTAGAACAAAATTTTTGTTTAAGCTTAATGAAAATGTTTATATACCACTTTATACCTTTTTTATTTCACATGACTGCAATATGAACCTTACTGTATGTATTCCATTATAAAGCATACATACTGTATTTATGAAACAGTAGTTATAGATGAAAAGCTGAGAAAAAATTAATATTTCGCGAGGGAGAGGCATCAAGAAGCACAACACTGTCACTATGAGGTGCAATGGTGCAATCTTGCATTTTTACATTTTCCCACCCCTCCACCCTTGCCTGCAAGACAAGACATGGTTCAAAACTATCACAACACTGTTATGAATAAATTAAATTACTGTGATACACAAGAAATCAGCACAAGCTGCAAGAAAATGCGTGGGAATGTAATTCAATGTATCCTGGGTCCTTAGACACAAAAAGGAGACTTCACATGCAAATTTGCATATGAAAACCTGAAAGCAATAATTTAGATCAAACACAATTTTGTGCATGAAAACCCCAAGAGTACTAAGATGGTAATGTGTCCCACCTTCCAGATAATTGCCCACCCATTTAAGTTGATGATTTTTTTATTTACAGGATAGTCCTTTGTGATAATAAAACTTTAGATAGGAAAAATGTTTTATAAATAAACATACAAATCACAGTACAGTACAATACTGTAATGCATTCCTCTTTGACAGTTCTTCACACTGACAGTCCACTGTTAAATAATGTAAGCCCATTATAGAGCTGCACTGTACACTGTGTCCATAAATTTTCCGACTCATTTCCAAACTTAATAACCTTTAGTATATTGCAGATGGAACATGCTGGTTTCAATATACACTATATGAGAAAGAACTAAAGCTTTTTCTTATATTAGTTGATTTCCACAAGTGCACCCCTTGTTGTTTGAGGTAGCTTGAAGTTACTAAGTTTTAAAATGGGTCAGATAATCTATGGTCACTATGTACTGTATATCAATACAGGTACTGTACTGTGCAACAGACAGAATCCTCCTCATACATTATGGAAAATTTTCGGTAAACTCTCCATGTTGTCTGTATCTTCATAATAGTGAAACAATTGTCTTTTGCCATCATTTATATAGCTACTGAAAATAATGATAACTGTCATAATAACTACAGTACAGTATAAACAATGAAGAAAATGAGGAAAGAAGACAAAAAAGGTAAATGTGTGGGAAAATAGTAGAGAACAGTATAAGGGATGATGTGTGTTATATACTGCATTAGCATAGATGTATATTTCTCTCCATTAAAGTAAGCGTATGATCTTCAGTGAGTGAGTGTCTAACTCAGTTCTTACATTTCTCATTGCCTCGTATTTAATTAAGTTTCCAAAGAGCTTTTAATTATTATCATTTCTTATAATTCAGGATTCAAGAGCAACTGTTTCTGTTATGTGATACCCAAAATCAACTTATATTTTCATATTTTCTTATAAAATGTCACATTGCTGCTGCACCAGCATTAAGTTTGCTAATTGTTATACGTACAGTAGGACCGCTGATATTTGGAAGTCGAAGTTGTAAAATTTGGATGATTTCTGCCATTTACTTTAAATCTCAAAACTCAGAAAATACCCCCAAATTGGAAAATTTCTTTGTTAGTAAATCCAATGTAATGTACCATACTCTTAATTTTCCTTTTGTTTATTTATTTATTTTTTAAATTATCAGTACTTGTGTCAGTTATAGTATAATGTATTTATATGCTGCATTTCTTTATTTTAAGTTAGTAAGTTTCTCTGTAACACTGTATAGTACTTATATACTGTACATTGTTACACTGTAGTAAACATCATTTCTGTTGGTTTATTCTATAATTCAGAAAGGGCCGATCAATCACAATCAGTTTGAATTTTAGAGGTTCCACTATATTAAACCTGCAATGGCACACGATGACTTATGTATTAAGATGTATTAAGAGAAGTTCTTCATTGGTTGACTATACAGAACATAATCAATGATTTACAACTCAGAGATATATAATTACTGTACTGTACTGTATTTTGGGATATTTCTAATTACTATTAAACTGGGATATTGTAGGATTAGATGCACATCCTGGGCATGAGTGAACTGTTTCGTGGAGGAAGATATCACAGTTGAAGCAAAACACTTGTTTGCACGTTCTACACACATACACCTGCCGAAGAAATATTTATTTTAAAGTTCATTTTGCAAGAAATGATATAGCTGAAAAATAAAGAGATAAGTTTTCTTGTTAACTGATGTATTTTCACAAATATTTTTAAATATGGAACCTTTGCCTTTGTTTAACTTATTTTGTAATTAACTAAACTATATGCTGATACTGAACTGTAATTGATGATAGCTGGAGGCATTATTAACCCAAAACTTACAAGATAAATGGGTAAAACTAGAGAGCAGTGTATGGGATGTTTACTCCATTATTTACAGCTGACAAAATACTCCTGGTTAGTGATTCTGAATGACTGTCAGTAAAGGCAGCAGCTCCCTAAACTTCCCTCAGCCACTTCTGACCCTTGCAACCGAGCAGGCTTCAGCATCCCTACCGGCACTGATCATGTCACCCAGGTAACAAAACTCATCAACACAGTCCAAAAACATATCCCAATGTTAAGTTTCCAAGTTTCTCAACTTAAAAAAAAAAAAAAAAATCCTTGTGATCACTTAGGTTTCATCAAATGAAAGTTACTACTGTTTGTGATATAAAAAATAATAATAATAAGCTGTTGGAACCAAATCAAATTCCCAAGACAATAGTAAACATCCACTCCTGAGTGACATTTAAAGTATCTGACCACATTTAAAAATTATTAATATAAAAAAGTTTATATGGTATACAGACCATGCCAGTTTTATTATATTGTACTGTACAGTACTTGATGAACTAGTCATACCAGGTAATCTTTTATTTTATCATTTCACCACTTATCAGTTTATTAGCAATTTGGGTGGTTGGTCTGTTCTTTATTACTTTATGACCTTTATTGTCCAGTGTTAGTACGGGAGGAAAATGGATTACCAAGAGAAACATGTGATGTCTGATAAGGACGCACTGGATAACACTCTTCTCATTTCTGACCCAGCCCAGGCATTAGAGCTAGAAATCTTAGTAAATTTCCGTACATGCACAATGTTCTATAAATAATATTTTGGGGATTATTTATTTTTAAATGGATCAGATAATTTATGAACACCCTGTATAAACAGTCAAATATCTGGAGAGATGATACTTCTCACACTAATAAACATACAGAAAAAACTGTTCTGTACACAGATGACTAATGTAAAAACAGTCTAGAGACTCATGCTCTAAAAACATGAACACAGAACTAATCCTCTCAATTTTCAAGTAGAGAGGTTAAAAAGAAGCAAAGAAACAGACGGAGTCTGCCTTGGAAACTTGGGCCATCAGTACCGGTATACAAAGAGAGAATACCATAAGTCAGGAAGAAGAGGGAAAATGGTGTTGTAATGTTTATGGTATACAGAAGTGTGTGAGTGTGAGAGAGTGAGAGGAAATTACTGTTGTAATCATAAAGATAAACAGTTCCATTAATGAAAATATGGTTATAACCCCCCCCCCCCAAAAAAAAAGGATCTAGTGTTGTCCCTCACCAATAATGATAATATACTGTATAAGCATTCCTGAAGAATCATTACACAAGGAAAAATGACATTTGCAAACTACAGTTTTGTTTCAATGGAAAATAAGGGGATGGTCACATACATACATACATACTGTACATATAAATACAAACAGTAAGACATTGCACTCTAGATAAATTAGTGTATTTAATGCTATATTGACACTACAGTATTGTTTATGTGCATAAAAAAAAAATTAGTTCACTGAACTTAATTCCATTATCCTACAGCAGGTTGACTAAGTACTGTAGGTTATGTCAGCACACATGAATCAAGGATGAACATAACAGCAGGGCTACTAAATACAGATTTTAATACTGTACAATACTGCATTACTATATTGTAATAAAAATGTGCTAGAAGGGATATATGTACAGGTATTAGTGTTAGTGTCTACAATGGGTATAACACTTGGGTTACAAAATAGGTCATATACTACATTTATATCTACATAGTGAACCCTCACTTTACGCGGTTAATTGAACCCACGGCGGCCCGCGTAAAGTGAGAAACGCGTAAAGTGAACAACATAACATATGGGATTAATTGAAATAGACCGGGCCGACCCCCAAACTCCACTTTTTCAGACACAATACCTACGTTGTAGTAAAAATAACTTCTTAATTTTATGATGGTATGCACACACAATTAATAATTAAGAGAAATATCAATAATATTAGGTTTTTAACACTTACATTAGTAGAAAAGATGGCTGACACACGGGGATGGGGGTTGGTTCCGAGGCAGAGGGCAGATTATTGGCCCTCACCTGTATCACAACATCATTGTATCACTATCCACCACAGAGGCTTGCAGGGCCTCTTTGTCAAACCCCCTCAAAGTCCATATAAGTCCATATCCTCACTATCATTATCACTATCACTGACTTGGGCCGGCTGTGGTGGGTGGCGGGTGAAGAACTCGGTAATGTTTTGATGACTGGGCGGCCTTGTGCGCACCCTGCTCGCGCCGCTCTCTGCGTAAAAGGGTACACACACCGCGGAAAGTGAGCATTCCGGTTTCGGCAGGGTACCGCGTAAACGTGGAAACGCGTAAAGTGGGACCGCGTAAAGCGAGGGTTGACTGCATATTAATATCTGGTGGGTTTGTATTGAACAAAAATAATTAATGTTTTTTTTCTCATAAAGGGTGTACACCTGTTTGTCTATACCACAAGTCCATGTTGAACCATGTTAAGGAGTAGCAAACCAAGATACTGTATGTAACTTTTCAGCCAAGTTATTAACTCCCTTGGATATGAGGAGTTTTTCTGTGCTGAGTAAAATCATCTGGTATTAGTCAAATGCAATAAGATATTAAAAGTAGCATCCAGTAGTGAAAGGGTTAAGGTTAAAATTAACAGTTCTTAAGTACTGTAGAATTCTAATGTAAGATAAGATTAGCCATCACCAAGGAGACTTTGCATTCATTATATAATTATCAGTATATTCTTATGTTGAAGTGTAAGACCAACAACCATTTATGATATGCATTGCAAGGGGAAACTCACAAGCAAAATATAAAAGAGTTAATGATATGAGGTAATACAGGTAGATGAGATATATGAGCAACTAATGTAACATGTGATCACTAAGTTCTTGTCCACTACAGTACCTTCTCATGACTAATGCTGCACTACCATAAGATTGCTGTTACCACCATGGAGTGGGATGTGGAAACAAACATAATGCCTCTTTGACCACATCAGTATGGGGTGAAAGTCATGTACAGTATACAGTCCTAGTGGGATTAAGAAATTGCTTTAATCTAAAATCTGAATACAAAACTTACTCTTTTATCAGCAGTGCATCCAGTGAACTGCTTCAGACAACCATAACAATGCTTAGTTGAGATCTCCTCTGCCACTATCTCATCGAAGTGCTTCAGTGGGAAGAGATGCCTGTTGAACACAGAAAATACTGTACCCCTGTACTGTACTGTACTTTGGTTCTTAGAATTTGTGGATCCCAACTGAAAATATTGTACAGTATAGTAATCTCCCCATTAGCCACATTAATTGGTGCAGAGAGGCTCCAGGATTGAGAAATTTCTGGGCCTGGAGAAATTTTTTTTCATCCTTAGAATTTTTCCGGGTACTTTACAGTACTACTGGGGAATGTTTTCCGAGTCTAAACTACAGTACACATCTCAAGTAGACAGACACAGAGCTGTATTTGTTTATACAAACACTTCTGTACACATACAATATATTGTAAATTAACAAAATATACTACTGTATACATTATATGCTGTACTCATATGATGATACAGTGACCCCTCGTTTAACGAACACCTCGGCTAACGTAATTTCGATTAACGAACTGCCTTCCATAAGGATCTTCAATTCGGTTAACGAAGTTCTTACGAACCGACCTCAACATGTTTTCGCTTGCACTGACCGGGCAACCAGCTTTAGTATCAGTCCGCCAATACATTAATCGGTTCTAGGGCTTAAATTACTTACTATTTTAGTAAATATTAAGAAGTTTATACTATTCAATAATTTCAAAAGTTTAATATTAAATTTTTTAGTCATTTTAACAATTATTGAACATAATTGAAGGTAAAGTGACTAGTTTAATGCGCGGCATCCAGCCTCTTAGCACAGCAAACAGGAGTTGGTCTCTCTCTGTTTTCACTGGAGGTAACATCTTGCTTGAGACTCTCTTCAACTAAATGCTTTTTTTCTGTGTTTCCAAGCAAATTATTGGTCATTTTGAAATATATTTTACATATTGACAATATATAATGCAGTGCAGTGTTGATTTAAAGAAAATAATCTTGAAGTACACCAGAAAGCTAAAATTTTATGGGTGAAATGGCGCCATGGGGTGACTTCTCTTCCACCCCAATGCCTTCTCTTCTTCCTTCTCCTCCACCCCCATTCTAAATCCCATCATCATCATCATCATCCAAGAGCCTTCTACATACACACCTCAAAGTAAGTAAACTTTTCTACCATTTTTGTTGAATTTAAGAAATTTTCGGTGAGCTGGAACCAATTACCCAAAAACCCATTGAAACAATGGTTTCGGTTAACGAACAACCTTCTGGAACGGATTGAGTTCGTTAACGGAGGGTCATCAGTATAGATGGTTTGTTGTACTGGGTAAATTATCTATCTCTTCTTATGTCATCCTTTTCCTCTTCCCTCTCCTGTCCTTACGGTATTCACAGGACCTGATGACACCAGCTGCTATTTCCTCCTGGGTGAGAACACCATAGCCAGGCTTCCACCTGCAACCACTCGCCCACATCCTCCTCGGTCACAGCAGTGTCACCACTGTGACGGAAAAGAGTGTGGGCCTCTTCCACTTTGAAGCCCTTGAAGTCTGCGCTCTCCTGCAGTAAAAGAGCTTTTGCAGCAGTACCACCACCATCAATCAGGAGCTTCTTCCACACATTCCTCAGTGTTGTCTCCGTGATCTTGTCCCAGGCTGCCTTGAAGTTGAACACTGCATCCCGGATGTTGTAATCCTTGATGTTCTTCAGAGTGTCTTTTTCCCCCTCTGACACTGGTTCCACCACCAAAACAACATTCAAGAAGAAGTACCTGTAGTGATGTTTACAGGCCACAATGATGCCCTGGTCCATGGACTGTATGAATGAGGTGGTGTTCGGCGGCAAAAACTTCACTCTGATGCACCCATCAGCACTTTTTAAGGATGCCAAGGATGAGCAAGGCTCAAGTTACCCAAGCAGCTAACCCACCCACGCAAGTGGCACGTGGGGACACGTTGGAGCATGATGCAATCTCTTGGAACTCCTCGAAATTTTGTTCCCATGCCCAGAAAGGATTTTTTTTTTTAAATCTCGGAATGCGCATGAAGCAATCCTCAGAAATACGTTCCCATGCCCAGAATGGAGAGATTTTCCCCATAATTTTTCGGAATGCTCAATTTTTTCCTAGGCTATTGGAGAGTGCGGGGATTGAAGATTCCGGTTAACTGAAAGATTACTGGACAGTACTTATAAGCTATAAGTCTACAGGTGTTCTACATAAATGAAATTAAATAGGGTAGGGTTAGGGTCAAGTTTGGATTAGATATAAGATAAATTATTGATCAATTAAGGGTGTTAGGGTTATGAAATAAGAGAATTTGCAAAACATTAAATGAATAAATTCTCTTATTCACTAATCCAAACTAACCCTACCGGTTTAGTTCCAATATGAAACACCCTGTACTTCTTTTACTGAATGTATTAAGGCTAACACACTGACAAAGCAGTTGTTTGTTTAGGAGAGATAAGCATCACACTCTATAATATTATGAAAAAATCTTATTCACTTCTTCCTACTACACAGAATATTATGAAACTCTTCATTCTTTTTTATCTACAGTATAGTAATGAAACTTCTTAAATTTCTTTTGTGAATTCTGACAACACCATTCATTCTTAGCAATACTTTATCTAAAATTATTTTCTTCTATTTCTGTGCTTCTGCTCTATCCACAAACATCTACAAAATTAATGACTGAATTTACTACTTATGGACTACTGACAACACTTCAGCTGCCAGGCATTCATATGACCCTGAAAATTTGGAGCATCTTAAATCCATGACGACACTTGGTATACACCCTACAAGTCTCAGCTATTACAAAACCCAACAAGTCTTAACTGCTACAAATGACAGAAGAAGGAACTCGTCCTACCTGTATGATCGGGCAAGATGTGGTGCCGTCACTAACATGAGACCACACACACGGCACTCAGCAGGAAGGTCACAGTATTTAGCTGTACACTGGGGGCAATAATAGCCACGAGTGTTAAGAAGAGGGAGATCATCCAGGTGGCTGAAACAAAATCTTAAAGTGTTAGCCAAATGGATACATTTTCAAATAGCGTTTAACCCCTTGTGTATGGGGTCCCCTCTCTGCTGAATAAAACTGTCTGGCATTAGCCATATAAAATATTGAAAGTGGTGTCCCCGTAGTGAAGGGGTTGAATGTATTAAGAACTATATCCATTATCTATAAACAAGCCATACAGCTTTCCCTACATGGGTAGAATGATGCACTTTGGTGTGTCTTTTGACTAATCCAGAGTTTAAATTTGATATATTTTTTTATGCATTTTTAAGATAATAAATTTGTTTTACAGTGTACCTCTTGTATCTTGGGGGAGAAGACTTATTGAACAACTCTTTAAAAAAAAAAAAAAAATTGATATTTTTATTTACTTTTCATTTTTATCTGGCAACTGCTCTGATTTACCTTTTCAACATTACAGTAATTAACAAAAATAATACCCAATAAACTTTTAACCCTAAACCAAAAACTAAGGATTTCCTTTTCTGCTCATATGTGTAAAAATTAAACTCAAGGGACATGAAATGTTCACTGATGATGACTGCCATCCTTATACAGGTAATCAATTTGCAGTTATGATGGCTGCTGTCTCCACTTTCTTACTTCCAGTTATGAGGCTGCTTACTAAGGGTCAATAATTCATTTACCAACTAGAAGTAAATGCATCAATGGTCTTACTTACCACATGCATAAAGCAGGTTTAGCATCAGCATTAATCTGATGTGGAAAGCCAACTTTTATGAGCGTGTGATCCATTTTTACAGATGCAGGCGGAGGTTCTAAGTGTTCATGGATCAACTCCTTCAGGTGGAGGTCATTAATACTGACTGAGAAGGAGCCTCCAGTGTCTTTGCTGATTTCTTTGCACACATGAAGCTCAGCCGCAAGACCCACCACTGACACACGAATATTTGCGTCCTTCACTTTCTGGCAGAGAAATTATTGCACATGTAATGTATATTACAGTACATGAATTTGAATAGGACAAAGAGATACAACATGTTACCTGTATTTACATGAAACCATTAAATCTACTTGGACCAGAAATAAAAATTGTCCATAAAGTATCTGACACATTTCAAAACTTAATAGTATAAAATACATGGGTAGGAGGAAAGATGCTGGAGGCAGTGATGATGATTAATGAAAGTTTGAAGTGCCAAAGAGAGAAGTGTGAGTGGATATGCAAGGATAAGAGTATATAACAATAGGGCGGTGTAATGATAGGGTGGTATTAGGAGAGGGCTGTTAGGATTGGGCTGTGCAAGGATAAGCATGTGTAAGGATAAGGTTGTGTAATGATAAGGTTATATTTGGATAGGGTTGCAGAAGAAAAAGGTTAGGTAAGGATAGGACTGTGTAAAGGATAAAGTTGTTTAAGGATATGCAAAGAGAGAATGATGTAAGGATAGGGTTGTGCTAGGATAAAGTTATGTAAAGATAGGGTTGTGCTAGGATAAGGTTATGTAAAGATAGGGTTGTGCAAGGATAAGGTTATGTAAAGATAAGGTTGTGCTAGGATAAGGTTATGTAAAGATAAGGTTGTGCAAGGATAAGGTTATGTAACGATAGGGTTGTGTAATGGATAAGATGGTGTAAGGATAGGGCTGTGGGATATACAGTATGTTTCTCCAAACACATCTGGATTTTTGTTTATTGATAAGTTTGGGGGTTCAAAGTTTGTATAACATGGATTTATTTACAGTATCATACCAACAGGTTCAAGTATAGACACTGAGTATGTACTATATTTTCCAGAGCCTGATTAAATATTTTTTCAATGGTTTTCCCAAATCCTGCTTATATTAAACATTTGAAGAACTGATATAATACACATAACATTTGTTTGATGTTCCTCAATATATTATAGATAAAACCCACATACAGTACCTGTAGTGTGGCTGCAATTTCCCCTGGGTCACAGGTAGTCAGAGCTGCAAAGATAATGAGGATCTCTCTTGAGGTATGTGGTGGAAGGTGGCGGAGAGAGGATAGTGCTACTTCCAGAGAGTTCTGTAGTGATGGTTCTCCTCTGGCAGGCAACTCCCGTAGCTTCTTGATACACTGCAGATAACACAGCACATAATGTAGTAGGAGACTTAATGTGGGCTGACATAATATGAAAATATTGTAATTTTTTTTAGAATTATAGCCTCTAATATCTACCCTTAAACTGTGACTACAAGAAAACCTGGTGACCACTATGTAAAAAATTAAAAAAAAAAAAAAAAAAAAATCTGGCAGAAATCAACTCAGTATGGTCAAAACCTATGTAAAACAAAATTTTACCTGCTGAGTATTGCAAATCCAGTACAGGGGTCTCTTAGGTGTGGCTTTAGCCCATCACCATGGGAACACCTCTCCGCTGTTAGCCCTTCCCGTCATAGTACTGCACTGTACTTATTGCACTGTTGCCACATCATTCGCCTTCTTTGTATTGTATATTCTACTCTCGGCAGCACTGTATGTACAGTAAAATTTTTAGCGCACAACACATTTCGGTATATTGCAGTGATCACAGCAACACTCGTTATATACAGTTGCCTCCAGGTGTGATATTACCCCCTACCATGCCATCCTTACTCAAGTGGTAGCGTCGCACTACTCATGGGGCTAGGGAACTGATTGATAGGGCTGTTCCTTAGTAGAGTAAAGTAGAATCCCAGTTATCCGGCACCTATGGTGATTAAAAGGTGCCGGATAAAGTGATTTTCAGGATACAGTCAACCCTCGCTTTACGCGGTCCCACTTTACGCGTTTCCACGTTTACGCAGTACCCTGCCGAACACGGAATGCTCACTTTCCACGGTGCGTGTACCCCTTTATGCGGAGAGCGGCTGGCGGTCCTCTCGCGCCGCGCCATTTTTGGATCCAAACCTCCCGCCATCTCTCCTGCCATCCGCCATGTTGTGTAAGCGGAGCGAGTAGGTTGCGCAGTGTATGTCTTTATTGCATTATCGGTGACGTCATATGACGTAGCGGACTGTGATTGGGCAAAGAATCCTTACCTCCCTCCCTGCTAGCTGTGATTGGTTTAATGTAGTACTATGACGTGCCCCGCCGCGGGTGCGTTCAAGCCCCTTGACCTACCGCGTCAGTTACACCCCTCCTGGCTACACCGTCTATATCGGTATCCATTGTTCCATAAGAATGGCTTCCACTGGACCACCACCACCACCACAAAGAAACCTTGCATTACCTGGACCCAGCCCCCCTAAGCCAAAGAAGACACGACGTTCCTTAAGCTACGAAATAAAATATAAGATCATACAAGAGTTGGAGAAAGGAACAAGACAGGTTGATCTCGTGAGCCAGCATGGTGTTAACGAGTCTACGATCAGGACATTTAAGAAGGATGCAGCCAAGATAAAGGAGCACATGAACATCACAAAGTCTACAGGTGCTTCTATGATCAAGTATTTCCACAACCAGGTGCTTCTCAAGACGGAAAAATTACTTGTGAGCTACTTGGTGCGTCAGGCGCGATGGAACATGACGGTGGACACGCGCTCAGTTAAGGAGTACGCACGTGAACTGTATGCTGCAGTGTCACGAAAGATGGGAATTACAGAGCCCAAACCCTTTAATGCTTCCTCTGGGTGGTTACAGAGGTTTAAGAAGAGTAACAAGATCACCAATATCAACAATGGTGGTGAAGAAGCTAGTGCTGACCGTGTTGTGGCTAGGGAATTTCCTCCGTTTTTACGTGAGATTATGGAGGAAGGACAGTACACTGACGACCAGGTGTTTAACATGGACGAATCTGGTCTTTTTTGGAAAAAGCTACCTTCCAAGACCTTCGTTGTGAAGAATGCCAGCAAGTGTCGGGGCCGGAAGTTGCAGAAGGAGCGCATCACCGTCCTGTTTACCACCAATGCCTCCGGTACCTGTAAGCTCAAGTTATCGGTGATCCACACAGCACACAAGCTGCACGCCTACAAGAGCATGGACATGACCAAGCTATATGTCCACTGGCTGACCGCAGATAAGGTGTGGATGTTCTCTACACTGTCCCTCTCCTGGTTTGATGACTGTTTCGTTCCCGATGTGAAGAAATTCTGTGAGCAACAGAATGTGCCATTCAAGATTTTGTTGCTGCTTGACAACGCACCAGGACACTCGCCCCTACTGTTAGATCGTCACCCCAACGTAAAAGTGGTCTTCCTTCCTCCCAACACTACGTCTATAATACAGCCCATGGACCAAGAATTGATTTGTAATGTAAAAGTTGCATTCTCTGCTAAAAAATTCAACCTCCTGAACGACTACACCAACACCAAGAAAGAGTTGCGTAACCTGAGTGACACCAACACCGATAGCAAGAGCGAAGACGACGAGGATCAACAGTTGGCAGAGCAAGAAGTACTTTTGAAACAATTCTGGAGAACATTCAACGTCAAGAAAGCTGTGGACTTCTTGGTGGAGGCATGGGATCAGCTGTCTGTAGCAACTGTTCGTCACGCATGGAGACATGTGTTGCAAGGCATTCCGGGTGTTAGGCAGAGTAAATCTGTGACTGGTGAGGTTCAGACTGTTGCAGTAGCAGTGGACCTTGCCAGAGAAGCTGCGCAGAGTGTTACAGCCGCAGGCTTCTCTGAGACCACCAACGACGACATCCTGGATGTGATAAGGGATCCTGATGTGACTACCGACGAGATGGTAGATGATGATGACGTTAGTGAAGAGGCAGGTGGTGTGTCATCCCAAGAAGAACGCCGCTTATCCCATAGTAATGCAAGGGGTGCCATTGAGTGCATTGAGAAAGTCAAGCTCCTCCTTTCCAACGATCCTGACGCAAATAGGAATGAAATCTTCACTACCCAGCTGTTGCAGACTATGGAGCCCTTCATCAAGGTTTATCACGACAACATAAACACCAGCCGTCAGCAAAGCATAACAGAGTTCTTCGCCCGCAACCCACCACAGCCAGCCCAAGCCAGTGATAGTGACAGAGGCAGAGACAGTGATGATGACTTTGAGGGATTTGTCAGGGAGGCCCTGACAAGTGTGGATGACAGTACTTTGGGAAGTGAAGGAAGTAGACATTACAGCAGTGTGGTCATGTTGCCTCTTTGTATATTCAGTGTGCTGTACCCACACTGTTACTTTCAGGACCATAGGACCCATGCCCTATAATAAAAGTCAACATTGGTTAAATTTTCATCTTTAAACCCTTACAAAATTATGTATGTATTGAGGTCTTTTAAATCAGAGAAAGTAAAAACTTACATCAAGATGCCTTTGTGGGTTATTACTTAGTTCACTGTGTCTCTTGGCCACCTTGTTCTGAGTGGTAATTATTCCCAGCTGACTGATCGGGTTCTGGTCATGAAACTCTTGGATAAAATCTTCAAGAATCTAAGAAAAAGAAAAATCATATGAGAGACTTTCTCTATTGTAACACACCATGCTGGAAAAAAAGACCTGGGTTAAGGAGGAAATACCTTTTAAACATGAACTATATATTGCTTAACACTCTTGAGCACCATTACACGCATTACACCATTACACGCATAGGCACAAATGCCCCGACACACCATTCACGAGAAAAAATTCATGAAAAATCGAGTAATTCTGTTTGAAGTTTGAGATTTTGGCGCATCATTCCTGTAGGCCTCCTGTCTCATGGTAATCCATCACTAATTAGCTACATGGCAACTGTCCATAGAACGATGCCATAAAATGTTAGTGTTACCCTAGCAGTCAAGCTAAAAGGTGGAGTGAATGAGCCCCTTTAAAAATATATCTTGCTCTCCACTCCATGCACTTGAGCTATCTATAGTGCAGTAATATTCACCTGTAAAGTGTTTGTAAGTGGTTATAAAGAATTCATTTATTTATTATTTACGATATTTTTCTTACAGTATAAAAATTTGTAACTCATGGGTGTAAATTGTGTAATAATGCCCTTCTGTGGTGACTATAAATATCTGAGCTATCTTTTTTTTTTTTACAGGGAATAGCCCACCCGGGCACAGGTCATCGACCCACAACTGGACCTGGGAGGCAAAAAAATAAGAGTAAAAAGAAATTAAAAAAAAAGAAAGAAAAAGATTACATTAATCTACACCATGAAGATGCCGGAAAACCAGCTTATTGAAGTGAGACAGATTGTAGAAGTATGGAAATACAGAAAAAGGTAGGGCATTCCACAATTTGGCTGTGTGAGGAAAGAAGGATGTACTATTACGGGTTATTCTAGTCTGACCGACATACACAAAAAATGGTGGGCACCGCACGCAAGACGAGTGTTACGAGCCCACAGCCTTGCCGGCGGTACACAGGATGCCAAGTCCAATGAACATTGCCCGTTAAAGTACCTGTAAAAGAGAGAGAGTGATGCAACATTGTGGCAAAGAGAAAAGGAAGAAAGATTATCAACTGAAGGAAGAGAGATAATAAGACGAAATGCCTTTGATTCCACCCTACCTAACAGGTGGACAGAAGAAGAGCCACCCAGATATGAGAGCAGTACGTACTCCAAATTAGGACGAATGAATTCCTTATAAACTTGAAGCAATTGCTCAGGAATGAAGTAGCTATGGCATCTGTACAGCATTCCCAGATTTTGGGAGGCAGCTTTAGCAATGTTGAGGATGTGTGGCTTTCATGACATATTAGAAGAAATGGTGAGGCCTAACATGTCTATTTTAGAATTTGGCAGAATGATTGCATCCTGAAAAAGTGACAAAAAGTATTGAAGCATTTTATAAGTGTCTATTAGAGTGTTTATTAGTAGTTTACTTCAAGATATTTCACTTGTTCAAACATTTAAGCATCATGTGTGAATTGCGTAACAACATCCCTTCTGTGGATACGATAAACATCTGAGCATCTACCATCACACTGAAAGGCAAAATTGTTTTAAAATATAGTTTTATAATACAGTATTAAAAAGTATGTATATATATATATATATATATATATATATATATATATATATATATATATATATATATATATATATATATATATATATATATATATATATATATATATATATACATATATATATATATATATATATATATATATATATATATATATATATATATATATATATATATATATATATATATATATATATATATATGGCAAAAGCTACTAGAAAAAAATAGAGTGAACAATTTTCCAGCCTTATTATTTCTCATATTGATTATTTCTTTCACTAATATAAAGCGAAAGATGTTTGATTTTTGTTATCCTTACTATACTTGGGTGTTTGTTGGCTAAAATACAAGTTGATTGTATTGAAAACTGTAATGCATGACTTAACATTGTAAAAAAAAAATAGATTTTCACTTTTTTCTTGTTTCATGTGAATGAGCAATTAACAGAACATAGAATGTAATTGGTTTTATAAGAAAAAATGGTTCAATTGCTGAAAAATATATCCAAAGACCTTAAATGACAGTCACCATCAGTGGAAGTAAAGCTGGAGGGATGGTGGCCATCATTTATGGAAGTTTCGCTTGTTCTTTTTAATTGGTGAAAAGTGCAACACAATTTAAAGCAGTGTGAGTTTTTACTGTCATCACTTTCTTATAAATATCAGACATGAGTGTAATACTGTGAATATATGTCCCGCCTCAGTTTTTAAGTTCCCCTTGTACAGTACTGTACTGGTGAGTTATTAAAGTGTTGGTAATACAGTGCTAAAGTATTCTGAATGACTACACTAATCATGTTATTTCACTTCTCTATTTAATTGAACTCTGCCTCACAAACACACACAAACACAATGATAGTGTTCATTTTGTTAATCAGTTTAATTTTTTGTATGAATTAACAAAGAGGAAAATGGGAAAATACAAATACTGTATCACATTTATACCTTCAGAGTGCAGATCTGTCGTGTGGGCTTCAGGTCCTGTTCTGACATTGCTTGAGAGAGGTCGAGGATGATATACACATGACGCATTATTCCCAGCCTCACACTGGCCTCACGATCTAACAGTCTCCGTCGTTTTGCTCTCTGGATCATCTCAGTCACCGATGGCTCCAGCCGACCAGATTCGTCTTCTTGTATTGCTTCCCTGTATAGTGAGGAACGTTATTAAAATTTCTACATCATAACACAGTAATTTCTGGGGAGACTTATTTATTAAAGCTAGGTACAGTAACATCATGTTATTTATTAAAGCTAGGTACAGTAACATCATGTCATTTTATTTGTAAAATTTAAACTAAGTTCTCTTTTTATTATACATGCATATACAGTGTATTACTATTTCTCACACCCCGACCTGGTCTTGCTCGGGCACTTGGTCTAATAAATTAAACAGAAAACCAGTAAAAAAAAGCGAATACCTCAAGAGTGGACAGAGAAAGAGAAAATAAATATCTATCCTGGAGTGATAACTCACCAGTGTAATGACTCCTAAATCTGTTTTATTTTTATTTAAAAAAAAGACATAGTTTTCTGTAATTTATTATTTCACTCCATATTAGTTTACTAGCAGTTTAAAATGTTAGTCTGTTCTTTATTACTTTGCTATGACCTTCATTGACCAGTGTTACTATTGTACAGGAAGAAACCAGAGTACCCGGAGGAAATGATTGGTATGGTTATATAGTGGATAACACCTTTCTCACATCTGACCCAGGCTGGTGACTGAACTCTTCACACAATGTTGAGAGGTATGTATAACCACTGTATCACCATTACACCCATAACATGATTAAGACACAACTTTAAAAAAAAATTTGTGTGTGTGTGCGTGTGTGTGTGTGTGTGTGTGTGTGTGTGGATACAGCACTCTGTAAACTAAGCCTTCCGTGCACAAGTGGCAGTGGAGCCATCACTACACTCAACTGTCTTCACCTCCCCAATCATATATTCAGGAACTCATTTACAGCCAAGTGAACTGGGAGTATCTTAAACTCAAACTGGTGACCCATAGAGCTGGAGGCGAGTGCTGTAGCAATACATTACTACAATCTGGCTATCATCCCAGAATTACATACAGTATATGCTAAATTATTAGGTGACACTGTGATTAACGAGGTTGGAGGTTTCACACAGTAGGACAATTGAGGCATTACTGTAGTTCTGATCAGTATTAACTGTAGGTGTATCTTAACTTAATACACCTAATGGGTGGCAAACACCTCAGTAGAGGACACAAGGTCAACTATGACTTAAAGGGACAAGGATCTCAAAAGATTAGGAACTCCAGCTTATTTCACCTAATGATTAAAACACCCTAATGTTAATCTAACCAAATCTAACTCAACATATCCTACCATAACCAAGTCTAACATAACCTAATCTAACTTTGTCCTATTATTTAGCATTAGGGTGCTTATCATCAGGTAAAATATGTGGGATTTCTAATCTTCATAAGATTCAAAGACAATTTCATTTAGCACCACCAAAATATAAGCAATACACACGAAGAGAAGTGTGGGACATCTACTTCCAAGTCTTACCATATACAGTACAGCTGTGTCCCAGCCTATTGAGACACAAGACAATATCATGTCTGCACTGGACAATTAAGGCCAATACAAGGTGCTGTACCAAAGAACAGGCAAAACAACTACACAGTAAACCAATAAGTGGTGGAAATGATAAATTACAAAAAAGTCTGTTAATAATACTGAAACAAGAAGGAAAGTGCTCTTACCATAGTTTTGGATGGACAGACTGTTAGCCACATTCTTATCACTATAATGGGATGAAGAGTGACTGAAGCAGAGGAGGAACAGTAAGACCAGGTAAATATTTAGAATTTGCCAACACTTACTTATATATTGAGTCTTATATGGAGAAGGAGAAATTGAAACTAAAAATAATTTATTTTATAGCATTTTTAGTTTTGTTTTTTCTTTCTCCCTATATAAGACTCAATATATAAGTAGCTGCTAGCAGCTTCTTGATATTAACCTAAGACCACTCTGAGTGGGTGGTCCAGCATCAGGGAGAACAAGACCACACAGGAGGGAAGGTGTTGGTCTGGTGTCATCCCACTTGGACGATCGTCTGTTTTATGTGATTTTTATCCATTTTAGTTACATGATCAGGCAAGGTTAGGTTAGGTTGTTGGGTACGATTAGGTCAAGTCAGCTCAGGTTAGGTTACGTTACGTAAAATTACATAAAACAGACGATTGTCCAAGTGGGATGCAATCCTTGGTCCAGCATCAGGAAAAGCAAGGGTGAAATTTCTGTCATGCACCGGTCTTTCTCTCGCTGTTATTAAATTGTTTTTCGTAATGTTTAGACAATCCTAAGAAAATTTTCTTCTATGGTATTTCCGCCGGAAATTAAGGATAACCGAGATATTAATTTTCGATATTATTAGATTTGGTCAGTCACAAGTGTCGCCATTTGTTGTTTACGTCTCACTGAGAAGGTCTGACCACCCATCACGGTGCTCCTAACCGCTATATTGACTTCTTAAACGTCTAGAGTGCATGTGTGGGGGGTGGTGTGGGAGTTTCCTTTTGGCTACAGCGATAAGAGACTTATAATTGGGCAGGATAGGACTTGTAGCTCCGAGCAGGATAGGACTCGTAGCAACGGACTTAAGTAGGATAAGTTTAGGTTTAAGAAGGAGATAGGAAGGAACTGGTTCACAAATAGGGTGGTGGACGAGTGGAACAAGCTTAGCAACTTTGTAGTAAGTGCTGGAATGCTGGAAAGTTTTAAAAGGAGGCTAAATAGATTCAGTAATGATAGAGTGGTAGTAACTCTTAACAGGAGCTGTCATGCACAGGCCAACCGACCTATTGCAGACTTCTTATTTTCTTAAGAGTTTTTTGTCTTAGCCAATGAACAATGCGTGGGTGAGTTGGGAGCGGAGATTCGATTTTTCAGTAACAGAATAACCAGATGTGGCTGAACAGGTGGAAAGAGCTGTGCCAACATTGTGATAGAGATTATTTTATGTCAATTGCAGAGTTTCATCAGAAAAATAGTGTTAGGTTAGGTTTTCTTTTGCTGGTTGGTATTTTATTTGTGATTTACACACAAAAAAGTTAAGATTGATCGGCAGGGTAGGGGGTATCTCAAAAACTATTGATTTCCGGCTGGATTGAATATCAAATTCGTTGGAACCTCATCAAATAACATCGGAAAGATATAATTTTAATATCCAAACAAAGACCGATGCATAAGTGAAACTTGTTCAAAGCAAGTTTTGGCTGGTCAAAATCATCAGTGTATTAAACCAATATGAGATGGAATCCAGAGGAACTGCTTAACAACAGAGTTCAAGATAACACCAAGAGGGGGTCCGACTAATTACCCAAATGTACCCAAGTGTGGCCGCAATGAAGTCAAATAATGGTCCTACAAGAATAAATCGGACTGCCAATCACTTCTCGACTGGTATTTGGTGGCACGAAGTCACAAAAAATTGGTAAACTTAATTTAATCTGAGTTAATAGATCGAGTGCATGTACCTAACCTAACCTAGCACACCTCAGATTAAATTAAGTTTACCAATTTTCTGTGACTATGAAACCAAATAATAATCGAGAAGTGATTGGCAGTCCGATTTATTCATGTAGGCCCATTATTTGACTTCATTGCGGGTACATTTGGGTAATTAGTCAGACCGCCAAGAGGAGCATTATATGTTGGACTAAAGGGAACATCTAGGCAAGGACCTTAGTGAAAGAATTAGAACCCGTTATAACATATTATCCCATTTTACTTAATTCTATGCCATCTAGTAAGTTACTTTACCATGTTTTCTCGTATCCACTCTCCCAGCGGTACTCCTTAGGGTCATCGTCCTCAAGCATTGTGATCTATTTCTTCTCTTCCTTGTAAGACTAGTACTCCACTTCATAAGCTCCTTCTGAAAAGCAAAAATCACGTAAATTATTTAAACTAATAGGAATTGGGAAGATTTCAATGAACCTTAATATATATGCATTACAAATCCATATTTTACTTGTGCAGGTAATTCGGAGTTTTATCTTTTCGCCTTGCAAATAAAAAACAAAAACCTTTTCAATAGGACGAAAAGGGTAAAGTATAACCTGAGGCCGTATTGGAGTTGATTATTGTTTTATCAGTATTACATTTTTTAAACTTATCTTCAAATCACACAACTAAGAATGAAATGTACAATTTACCCCATAAACATAAATTTAGGGACTTCTTCCATTTGCTGTAATTTGTTTTTGCATTTCAGGAGGCAGCATGGACTTGGTACAGTTGGGTCAAAAGTCTTCAACACTTGACAGTATTTGGCGTGTACACTAAATACCCGAATATCTTAGGTGTTAAGGAGAATTTTATCCCAATTTCTGGTTCAGGCATAATATGTGATGACAAGTAACGTATAACCCAATCATATATGTATAACTCAGACGTAGATGCTGGATATTGCTAAGTATTCAAGACTTTTGACCGCGACTGTACATGAATGATTAATGTTAATAATAGACAACAAATATTTTTTTCTTTCTATCTAGCTATAATGTTGCAGATTCAAAGTGAAGAACTGAAAACGATGCAAATACGTTTGAGTCTTCTGAATACTGCAAGTTAACCAGTGGTGAAGAGGATAAACATATGAGTTTTAGTAAAGGAAGTTTTTTTTTTAAAAGACAACCAAAACCTAACTTAACCCAACCTAACAATTACATTGTAGGTCTTGTTAGGCTAGGACAAATTTAGTAAGTGTGTATAACTTGAAAAATATTTAGTGATGATCTTTGGGGTAATTTTATAACATTAGCCACTTTAACACTTTGACAGAAGAGTTGTCGTGCAATAAGATTATTGTACTGCATTTACATGAATTATACTGTCAAGACTACCACATAATTATAAAATTAATGATATTTATAATTTTATTCATAAAGTAATAAAACTAAGGAATTCTAAATCAGTAAACTACTTAAATACAACAGAAAAATGTTTGTTAATCTAAGGTCAGGTACACCTTGGAATTGCACTAATTTAAAGGTTTGCAGCGGTATTCAAGATAACTGCGGATTTGGGGGGCCATTTCCAGAGTGGTCCAATTGAGAAGACTTGGCCATCTTTAGATATATCCACCAAGGGTTGAGGCTTACCCTAGTGGGAGTTGGTATAGAATCCTGGCAGGTGAGTTGTCTGAACAAATGTACGGAAATATATAAATGAACATTTGAATTCGAACAATACTCCACAGTAGTGTCTAAAATCCTTATAAACCCCTGTCCATTGACTTTACATTTAGTTAAGTTTGAGAGATTCAGATAAAACAAATATCTATATATAGTATAATGGAATCCCGTACGTTACTAATTCTTATTGTACAATATAAAAACACTGCATGTTTACATTTGTAACATTCAAGATAAAATGAAGTAATGATATTGTCTCTTCCTCTTTCTCTGAAACTAATTTTAATGAAAAATAAAACATAATTTTGCATACCTTGACAATGTAAAACCTATGAAGCAAATATGAATGCGACATGATTATTTTAATATCGAGGGAATCATTTATGTTATCAGACATCTGTACATTCACTATGGATACTTTTAGCTTATAATCATGAAATCTAAAGCAATTATTATTAACTCGCATGTATTTAAGATGTAAAAATATAAAACTAGCACATGTATAGTTCTCTAGCAAATTAGCTTTGTTTTGGTGTTGACAGTGAAGCAACAGCAGACATCTTGTGTGACCAGCCTCTCACCTCTCCATATTTCCTGGCATGACACCATATTATCTCCTGACGTAATCGCATCCAGATGTACGGTATGTATGGTGGATATTTAGTAAACAATTATGTTATAAGATGAATGCCATACGAGCTATCATTAAGCACTCAATATTATTTAATTTTCTCGTTATTTAATGTCCAATAGAGACTTTTGGTGAAGTGAAGATTACGACTTTAATAATGAGGGCAGTACAAAAGGTTGAGCACAAGGTCACCAAAGGCATTTTAATAAGTGAATTTTAATATTTGTACATATAATTATATAATTACATAATGCACAACAGCTTATGATAATGACAGATTCTAAACTTACCTTCACCATGACGTTGATCATTCATTAGTAACTTTTACTTTTCCTTTACACTATCTTGGTGTTTGTTTGTGTGTCTGATCAACATATTACTTACTTAGATATGTGTGTGCTGTGACCAGAATCTATGGAAACTGAATCTTGTGTGGAGTATATTTGGCTTCCTGTATTTTATATGATGAAATTAATTGCTTTTATAATCCTAACCAAATCTAATCTAACCTAACCTAACCTGAGTTAAACTAATTTAATCCTGTCTAAATTAATCTAACAAATGAACCTAACCTTACTAAATCCCATGTACCCTAACAATTTAATCTTACCTAATTTAGTCAAACCTAGCCTGATCTAAATTAATCAAAGCTAATATAATATAACCTAACCAAACCCCCTTCATTTAACATTGGGGGTATTTAATCATCAGATGAAATAAGTGCAATTTTAATAGTACTGTACCGGTCCGACTAATTACCCAAATGTACCCAAATGTAGCAAAATGTAGCCGCAATGAAGTCAAATGATGGTCGTACAAGCGTAAATCGGGCTGTGAATCACTTCTCGATTATTATTTGGTGTCATAAAGTCACAAAAAATTGGTAAACTTAATTTAATCTTGAGTTGTGTTGTGTTAGGTTAGGTTAGGTTAGGTACATGCACTCGATCTATTAACTCAGATTAAATTAAGTTTACCAATTTTTTGTGACTTCGTGACACCAAATACCAGTCGAGAAGTGATTGGCAGTCCGATTTATTCATGTAGGACCATTATTTGACTTCATTGCGGCTACATTTGGGTAATTACTCGCTCCCTCGGTACATGCACGCGATCTATTAACTCAAATTAAATTACGTTTTCCAATTTTTTTTTACTTTGTGACACCAAATACTAGTCGAGAAATGATTGGTAACCCGATTTATTCATGTAGGACCATTATTTGACTTCATTGCGGCTACATTTGGGTAATTAGTCGGACCCGTACTGTACAGGTGTGATGGTACAACTATTGTTCAAACTTGTGATATTATGTATGATTGTATGTATTGTGATATTATGGTGTTGTATGATTGTATGTATTGTGATATTATGGTGTTGTATGATTGTATGTGTTGTGATATTATGGTGTAGTAAGATTGTATGTGTTGTGAGAATTATGGTGTTGTGAGATTGTGTGTGTTGTGAGAATTATGGTGTTGTGAGATTGTATGTGTTGTGAGAATTATGGTGTTGTGAGATTGTATGTGTTGTTATATTGTGTTGGAAGATTATATGGTATTAGTTTCGGTCATCTGGGGAATCTTAGGTATCTAGGGTGGTTAGGTTACATTAAGCTAGGTTGGTTAGATTATATCAGTTGTTTTAAAACTGCCAGTGTTTTAAGGTCTTGGTCATCAGTATTGTACTTCCCAACTCATACCACAATGCTATAAACATTGCATGCATGATATCAAGCATTTTACTGTAACCTTATTAATGTCTTGACTTATGATATATAGTATCCATACAGTAGTTGTGAGTAGCTCATAATAACAGTGATTTATTTACTGTATTTTGGAATATTCAATAAAATGTTTATTAATTATTTATAGAATGCAAATCTGGTGAGAAAGTAAGGAAAATAATAAAAAAAAATTCCTGAGAGGAGGCAACAGGCCATAGACTCTGCACCCTTGATGAATAGACAGATACCATCACTGAACACTTTAATTTTGCAGGGATGAACCATTTATTGATGTAGAGTATACTGTACTGTACTGTACTCAAATTTTGCAGTGCTTAGTGGTTCATTCCTGTTAGAATTAGAAATAGTGTACTGTAGTTAAATGCCATTTTTTTTGTCAGTTTGCTTTAAACATTGAAGGGTAGAGACCACTACTTATTTGCCAATTAAAAAGTAAGTTTAGAGTGTTATTCTTCCTTGTTCCCCACCAGATTTCTGTTCTATGCTTCAAAATGAATACTGTAATTGTTGATGTAAGCATGAAGCTGTCATACATGCTCCAGGGCCAAGATAACAAGACCTGTCAACTTTCCTTACATTAAATGGATATATAGTACTGTACAGGGTGTTCTGTATGCTCCTACTCCACAAACTTCATCTCAGGGAAAATCACAAAGAAATTAAGCTGAATATGTGCCAGATTTCATAATTTTGCAATAAAAAAAAAGTTCAACATTTTCTGGAAGCTTAATCTCTCCTTGTACCCTCTTCAACAGTGTGCAGTATATGTGGCTAACACCCCATTTACAGGTCACCAAAGTGAAGTCTCTGGTACCATAGTGAAACATTTTCGTTCTTTTCTTACCAAAACTGATTTTAAGGAAACATTTGCCACCACAAGGCATATTAGGTTATACTGTATTAGTAGTCTTGTTGGATCTAATGAAGATTTACAGTTCTCTGCTTATTTCACTTGATGGTAAAATACGCTAACCAAACCTAACTTAACTTAGTACTACAGGTATTAGGGTGTTTAATCATCAGATGAAATGAGTGTGTTCCAAATCTTCATGAGGTCCAGTTTGTATATTTGTACATTAGTAAAGATTATGTCTATGATTTGTAATAATTATTAAGTATGCCATTGCCTTGGTTGCAGACAAGATGTCGGTGCTGCAGCAGGTGCTAACTGATGCTCGTAAGTTGGCCACCCGCCTGCGAGACCATGACTCCTCAGCCGACTCCTTGTTGTCCCAGGCTCAGGGAATGTTCAAGCAAGTTGAGAGCATGAAAGAGGTGAGTACCCTTAATAAATAGGGGTGTCTAAAAAAATGTATACACACTGCCTTCCACATTTTCGTAGAGATTGTGTTATTTCTGTTACAACAGCAACATTGTCCTCATTTGTGGGAGACTTTGCACATCAGTGAGTAAGGGCAAAGTTGCTGTTGCAATACAACCATTCACCTGATTGCTACGAAAATCTGTAAGGAAGTGTGTACAATATATATTTTTCTGAGACACACTGTATTCTCTTAGAGTAAAGTACCCCTATTTTGTACAGAGGAGTCGGCACTGTCAATGCTTGTCATGTGTTGGTTCTTTTGCCTCCTCTGACCAGAGATGTTGATTCCTTGTTCTAATTTCTCTTCACTTTCCTTCATCCTCAGATATATAAATATTCAGCATGACATTCATGCCACCATTCTTCAACACAGTATTCTTGAATTTCATGTTCCTTATCTCTGTACATGTATACCCACCAAAAAAGGTATTGCAACCCTTGCCATACTTTACATTCTGGAACACAAGATGAAGTGCTGTGATATATCTGGGTATGATAATGTGTTGGTATACCTGCTCTCCTTACCAGATACTTTCATATTTTAAGAGATATGAGTCATTTAGTGGGTTTCCTTGGTGGTTTCATTTCTGTCTGCCTACCATTTGAGTTGGCTGATTGTTGGAGAATGAATTGGCTACAACACATATAGTATGCCACTTTGGTTTCAATTGCATAATATAAGAGCTGAATTTATAATGAATCCCATGAACTGGCACTCTCATTCATCAGAGATTATATATGGAAGATAGGAAAGTGTCTTCCCTAAGCACAGCATAAAATGTGCTCTCAAACAGTGATTCCATCTATTGAATTTCCAGCACAGTTTAACTACTTATATTGAGACTGGATGCCTTGTATTTCCAGATGCTTATTGTTGCTAGATACTTCAAGATGTCAATTGCTATCTTGTTCAGCCATATTTTTAGATAAAATAATAATATATTGTAGGTGCATTGAATCTCGCAAATATTATTTTAACGCTGTCAGACAACAAACCTTGGCAGAGCATTTGCTTGTTGGTTGACCCAGTCACACGTCGTGGGAGTCTCTTTCCTATCTTTTGTATATAATCTTTGATCATTCATGCTTTAAGATTCTGTGAGTAAGGAGAATATGCTTGGTTATCCATTTAGTATAGAATAAGGCCTTGAATTAAATTGACCCCACAAAAGGGTAGTGGAGATAAACTATATAGTTTTCATTTATTTCAGTCAGCCTTTTTTTCTACATGTTGGTTTTCTTCCATAAATACATACTGTACAGTATTACTGTACAGTATTTGGGAAATGGCAACTGTTCTGTTCAGGTCTCAAACTAACCTTTCCTAATGTATGCCACAAATATTTCCCAAATCATTTGTCATTAAATTACAGTGCTATTAACAGAGCTCTTGACCATTGATTTTAACACAAAGATTAAATTTAGTATTATTTTGTTAGTCTTAATCAAAGAAGAGTACATGATAAAGGATGTTAGGCACTTATAGTCAGAGGTACCAGCCTAATAGGTACATATGTGTCTGAGGTAATTGTTCATTCCGATTTTCAATGGACCCCAGTGGTCCCTCGGTTAACGAACACAATTCGTTCCAGAAGGTCATTCGTTAACCGAAAATTTCGTTAACTGAAACCATTGTTTCAATGGGATTTTGGGTAATTGGTTCCAGCTCACCGAAAATTACATACAAACTAAAAATAAATGCAGTAAAGTACACTTACTTTGAGGTGTGCATGTAGAAGGCTCCTGGTTGATGATGATGATGTTGGGAATTAGAATGGGGGTGGAGGAGAAGGGAGAAGAGAAGGCATTGGGGTGGAAGAGAAGTCACCCCATGCTGCCATCACACCCATAAAATTTTAGTTCACTTGGTGTAATTCAAGATTATTTTCTTTAAATCAACACTGCACTGCATTATATATTGTCAATATGTAAAATAAACTTCAGAATGACCAATAATTGTACTGTAAAAATGTAAAAATAGTTTATGTTCAAGAGAGTCTCAAGCAAGAAGCTTCCTCCACTGAGCAGGGACACACTGACGCCATTTTGGGTGGATTGAGTGGCTGTTTGGCACGCTAAAAACTAGTTCCCTGTACTTCAATTATTTTAAATAATTGTTAAAATGACTAAACTAAGCCCTAAAACCGATTACTGTATTGGCGGACCAATACTATAGCCGGTGAGCAGGCGAAAAGATGTTGGGAAAAATTCGTAAGGAATTAGTTAACCGAAGTGAAGAATCTTATGGAAGGTAATTCGTTAACCGAAATTTCGTTAACCGAAATTTTGTTAACCGAGGCGTTAGTTAACCGAGGGATCACTGTACTGTACTTTTTTTTTTCTGGGTGTACCTTGTAATTTAGGTGCGGTTTTAAGGTTTAATTTTTCCTTGCCATTTATTAAGTGATTTTTTGATGACTTGTGTTCCCTATACAGTACAATGTTTGTTACCTCCCCTTTTTATGTCCTTCCATCTTGCCACTGCAATACTATAAATGTCCCCCTCTCTTACCACGTCTGTTATCAACTCCTATTTTTCCACTTTTGTTTTTATCCCAATCTTGCAATATCTGTTCTTCACCTTCCCTTGCTATCTTGCATCTTCTCTTGTTATCTTTCCCACCTTTGTTACCATCCTTTAATCTGCTACCTTTGTTACTACCTCTGACTTATTATCACTGTTTTCACCCTCTAGTGTGTTATCTTCACATTTACTCTTCAACCAACCACTTTTATTATCACCCTTAAGTTTCATAACTGACAGTCACTATCTATCTGGTCACATGTATGAACTTTTATCTAGTCACCTTCCACCGTCAATCTCCAATTCTGTACTGTATGTCATTATTGTCACTATTCATAGTGTATACTTGTACTGTATTGTATACTACTAAAAATTAGCAGGGTGTTAGATAACCAAGGTAAATATATTTTTAGGGTACCAACTTGGGCATCAAAATAGCCTTTGTCAATCAGAATACCTATAATTTGCACTTTTGAGGTATTGTACTGTACAGGAAATTTACTTATTTGAGTTTGTGTACAAACTCTTGTGACTTAGAATTTTGATTAGGATGCTTGTACGGTAATTATCACTTTATATTAAGATGGCTGTTGAAATAATAGGTAATGAATGTAGTTAGTTGTCTCACAGTTAATTGATATCAGTTTCAGTTATGAACTGTATGCTTTGTTTGAGAAAAGTCAAGCCATTACACATCATCTTTTGAATTGGTGTGAAATCATTACAAGAAGATGGCCAAAGCATATATGCCTGATCATAGCATTTTTTAATGATAACCAAAATGCTTAATTACTGTATTATAATATGACACTCTTAGATACATGTCAAAAGGCACAATACCCTCTCATTAATAAACTTTAATTGAATGATATAATTCTTGTGTTAATGTAGGTGATGTATGATATTCATAAATTAAAGCACTGTCTTGAACACTCGCTGTGGCAATGACAGAGTGCTGTGCATTTCAGGCTACCCTTGGTACATTTACATCTCTGCTGGCAGCCATTTTTACAGCCAAACTTTAGCAGCTCTCAATGGACTTTGCTGGCTTGTGGTAGCAGAGACTGTAGTGGCTGCCATTCACCATTGGTGTTACTTTACCATCCCCACTCACTGGGAGATGCTTCCTTGGGAGCACGGGTGAGTGACTGACCCTGAATGTGACCTCCCTGATCGAGAACCTTTTTTGTGTATTGCACCAGTGCTGCTTCCTTAAATGGAGGAATTTCTCTTAGTCTCCTTCTCTACAAGTAATAACATGATCACATGCTTCTGACATTCTCTTTGTGTGGTATTACAATATCTGCACAATAACTCAAGTCACAAGTGTTCCTGTCTCAGGTTCTCTTGGCAGTGTGAGGAAAGCTTTGGTATGGATTTCTTGTACTGTATGTTTGATGTATCCTGTCTTGATTTTTTTTATCACTTAAAATAACAGACTATCTGTCAAAAATTAGGAAGCTATCACATTGCCGTTGTCTTAACCCTTAAGCCCCTGGTTAGGGTGCTGCTGGCAGTAAACCCCCCCCCCCTTTTCATGGAAATAAATCGAAAAATCAAAACTTCTTCACCCCAAAGAAGTGGCGGGAATAGGCCGACATTCTGGAATGTTACCCGAGACGCGCTGGTTGGACGTTCTGGAACATCACCTGGGGCCTAAGGGTTAATATTTCTCACCTAGTGCATCAGCATTTGTATGAAGAGCAATATATTTGGAAGTATTTTTGTGTCAAAATATGACCCAAAACCATTCAAAGACAGAACCCTTAAAATGTGTCTTTTTGGACTACAGTATCAGCTTTAACTATGCTGGGACAGTTCTGTTTATATTTCCTGATGCCCACCATAGCAAATATCAACTGCAGAAAGAAAGTGTGCTACTTCTTGTTTACACTGCACTGGTACTGTAAAATGCAATTCACGAGGGTTGGTTAAGTACATCTGCACATTAAATGAAAGAAAATGAACAAGAAAATCTGATTTCAGTTATTCTGAAACATTGCTGATTGATACAGTAGTGTACGTATATTTGACCTGAAGCTCTTAATTGAATTATACGGTGATTTTTTATTCTAGAACCCAAAATAATTCCCTTGCACTAAAAACTATATCAGTTAAGAACCTAATGTTTTGCATAAATGTAGTCTAATGGTTTTTACTCAGCCACGTCATGGCGCTCACTGTGGAAGAACGCATGTTTCTCGTCGAACATTACATCAAGAATGCATCCTTTAGGGAATGTCAAATTGCATTTAACAGTTGCTTTGGTGGTCGTATGAAACCTTCAAAATCAGTGATATGAAAACTGGTGAAGAAGTTCAGAGAAACAGGCTGCATGAAAGTTAAAAAACACATGTACCAGCCAAGTGTTGTTACACTGGAGAAAGTGAATAGTTTTTAGTGTGTGGGAATTATTTAGGGTTTTCGAATAAAAAATCACACTATAATTCACATTGATTAATAAGCTTGGCGAGTACTAGAGCGATTGGTTCTTTATGTTTTCAAAGACACTACATAATTCTACAATACCAATTTTGGAATTTCCACTTAGATGGGATAAAAATTGTACAGACATGATCCACCATTCAGTGTTCACTAAATTTGGGGGATGATTACAGAAGTGGATGTATTCTGTCATGAACATAGTGTTTTTTACATGGTCATCATCTAGTCACTTTCAAAGATTAAAACGGACAATATAACATGTATAGTACTGTATTACACCTAATGAAAACTTGATCATAGCTGTAACAATATAGAATTTTATTTAATATGAAATTTCACCACTTGATGCTCTCAACACATTGGAAACTTCAATAACTTACAGGTAAAGAAATAATTGTCCTAAGGGCAAACACATGAAAGGAATGTACATTTTTTTGCACACGAGTAAACATGTAACCAACCAACCAACCCCCCCCCTCCCGTCAGCAAATATTATTCGCAGATTTGGCTTTTCGTGGCCATTTTGAGAACCTAACCCCTGTGAATTTTCAGGGCATGTTGTATATGTACAGTGCAGTATACAGTATATTAATGTTACATTAGACACATGTACCGGAGAAGTGCAATGTTTGGGTTCTTTGATTACCAAGACTACAGTATGCATCTACTATATCAAATAGATAGTCATAAGAGTTAATTGAGCTGGTCCCCTGAAACAGTGTTTCCTATATGATTATTAGGATCATTTTAATGCATGTGCCTAGGCTGTAATCCTTATCATTCTCCAACATACTTATTCTTACTCTTTAACATAACGTCTTTTATATCCTCTTTTCACAATATTTTATTCATATATTCCTTCAACTTAATAATGTATTACTGTATAAAGTATTTACAGTATTTATATCTCTTGGCTTTTTTTCCCTTCTTGGTAATCTGTGTTTTCCACATCAGTGTTTGCATTTATAAAGGTTGTACAGATGTAACCCAAATTCCTTATATACAGTACATGACAGTTATCTGGTATCTAAATTTGTGGCTTCATTTAAGTGATTGGTTGATTGGTTTTGGGCTGGTGAATGTTGCTTTTCATGATAAATTATGCCTTTAATAGTAGCAGTAAGAAATACTATATGATATATTTCAAAGATAATTCTAAATAACTTTGGTGATAAAATTCCAGTTACCCTCTCTTTGGCAACCCTCAAGCTGGTGCCAATGTTGCCAAAAGAATTGAAGGAGTTTTGTCTGCAACTGTACTGTACTTGGTTGCCCTTTGCATGATCCTAGTTGTTCACCACAATGGATTAGTCAGGCTTATTTTTGGACAGTCTTATTGTGCAGTTGTAGAGGGTGATTTTTTTTATTTATTTGTTTGTATTTATTTTTTAATTATGAAACAAGTGTTCATAATTTTTTTCATATCTACGAATGTGTTTTATATTTCGTAACTTGTGAACTTCTAAATTTGTCATTTGCATTAAATGTATTGATTGGTGTTGGGTGTTTCTAAGTACTGTACCTTTAAACCAGATGAGTTATCATGTCATCATATGTGCCAGGAGTGTTTATTATATCTGAACTGCACCAATAGTGTAAATATAAAGTGAATGTTGATTTATCAGGGTGTCCATAAATTATCTGACTGTTCTTAAAGCATAATAACCTTAAAAATATAATAAATAAAACATGCCAGTTTTCTTAGTAGTGATGAACAAGTTATAAATTTATTCTTGTCTTAGTAGACTTAATCATGTGCACTGTGTTCTATCTATACTGTATATAATATTTCTGGGGTTTACTTTTTAAGTTTTAAAATATGTAAGATAATTTAAGGAAACCTTTATGATACAGAACTGTATGTCTTTCTGTGTAAGACTAATGCTGTACCTGTATCTTGATTGTCTGTGCTATTGGAGGGGGCTAGACATTGTTTGAGGTTAAAAAGTTTTATAATGGCTCAGATAATTTGTGGACACCCTGTATATACCCATATACATGTTAAAATTTAGTATATGATTGAACGACATAGATAGGAGATTCTCTAATTTGGCCCAGTCAGCGAGCCAAGCTGATCCTTCCATGGCTATAAATGTGCGACATTTCCGATCAATATTATCAAAGACAAAAAAAGAAGCCCCACAAAGACAGTGTTTAGTCTGTAGTGACACCAAAGTAATAAAGAGACAGTTTAGAGAAGGTTAGGTTAGGTTAGATGGGAGGTGACTCTTAGAGATATGACTATAGTAAATAATGGGCTAGCAACACTTGCTTTATGTTTAATGATTCCAAGGAAGACTGTTTATGTTTACTAATTCCCAGGATGATTGTGAAAAGTGTATGTAGGATGTCAGGATGTGACTCAAAGATGAAAGAGTGTGGGTATGGAAGTACAGTAGTAACCGAAATGGAATAATTTAAAAGAATTAAACACAGGATCTACAGTACTTGTACACAGGCTTTCATGTGTAAAATGAGATTATTTGTGAAGGTTATCGTGTGTGTGTGTGTGTGTGTGTGTGTGTGTGTACAGGAAGCCATACTATGGAGGCACAGCACTTCCATACATGGTAGCTTCAGCCTTGGTCTGCATCTTGTGCTTCTACTTGTGCCATTCTCCCTCCCTCCATCCCTCTCCACTTTCATTTTCCTTACATATATTAAATTTTTCTCGTATTTATTACCCTTGTGTGTATATGTTTCCTTATTTTATACTACTTCCTTCTATAGTATTGTATTTGTCTTGTGTAATGCCTCTCTCTCTATCTCCCTCACTGCTGCCTCTGTCTCCTATCACTGTGCTGCTTCTCTCTCACTCTTATTTCTGCTGTGCTTGCCTCTCTCTCCTCACTATCTCTGTCACTACTTCCTAAGTGTTTATGTGATTTGTTTTACACTGTGGCTTCACTACAGCCCTTGTGCTTCCTTGCTTGTTGTGCGAATCCTTTCTTGTATGTTGCATTTCCTGCTGTGTGCTTTCTTGCTTGCTCTGTGCTTCATTGTCTTCCACAGCAAGTAGTTGACACTGTGTTGTCTTCCACAGTGAGTAGTTGACAAGAAGTTCTTCCTGCCTTTGTGTGCTACTTATGTTTTTTCCCTACTAGTATGTTATTTTTATTATTTTCAGCATTTTCTGCCCTTTCCTACCCTCCTTCCCACCCCCTCTTTATCCTCCTCCCCACCCCCTCTTTATCCTCCTCCCCACCCCCTCTTTATCCTCCTCTCCACCCCTTTCTTACCCTCCTACAAACCCCCTTCTTATCCAACTCCCCACCCCCACCTACCCCCCACCACCTCTCCCTCTTCATTCCAGTGTCTGCACAACTCTCACACTGAGTGACTTTCCTTCACTGTGAACTGCTCCACTGTATTTTGATATCCTGCTTGGGTGTTAGTACTGGAGGTTGTTAGTACTGGAGGTTGTTAGTACTGGAGGGTGTCAGTACTAGAGGGTGTCAGTACTGGAGGGTGTTAGTACTGGAGGGTGTTAATACTGGAGGTTGTTAGTGCTGGAGGGTGTTAGTACTGGAGAAGTGGAGGTTGTTAAGTACTGGAGGGTGTTAGTACTGGAGGTGTTAGTACTGGAGGGTCAGTACTGGAGGGTGTCAGTACTGGTAGTGTGGAGGTGTCAGTGGAGGAGTGTCAGTGCTGGAGGTGTCAGTTCTGGAGGTGTTAGTACTGGAGGTGTACTGGAGGGTGTTAGTACTGGAGGTGAGTACTGGAGGTGTCAGTACTGGAGGGTGTTAGTACTGAGTGTCAGTACTGGAGGTGTCAGTACTGGAGGGTGTCAGTTCTGGAGGTGTTAGTACTGGAGGTGTCAGTTCTGGAGGGTGTTAGTACTGGAGGTGTCAGTACTGGAGGTGTCAGTACTGGGGTTGTTAGTACTGGAGGGTGTTAGTACTGGAGGTTGTTAGTACTGGAGGATGTCAGTACTGGAGGGTGTTAGTACTGGAGGTGGAAGGTGGTAGTCCTGGAGGGTGTTAGTACTGGAGGTGTTAGTACTGGAGGGTGTAGTACTGGTCAGTTCTGGAGGTGTTAGTACTGGAGGTGTTAGTACTGGGAGTGGAGGTTGTAGTGGAGGGTGTTAGTACTGGAGGTGTTAGTACTGGAGGGTGTTAGTACTGGAGGTGTGAAGTACTGGAGGGTTAGTACTGTGTCTGGACCTACTGGACTAGTACTGGAGGGTGTTAGTACTGGAGGTGGTGTGTAGTACTGGAGGGTGTCAGTACTGGAGGGTGTCAGTACTGGAGGGTGTTAGTTTGGAGGGTGTTGAGTACTGGAGGGTGTTGTACTGGAGGGTGTCTACTGGAGGGTGTCAGTACTGGAGGGTGTGGAGTACTGGAGGTGTCAGTACTGGAGGGTGTCAGTACTGGAGGTGTGTACTGGAGGTGTCAGTACTGGAGAGTGTCAGTACTGGAGGGTGTCAGTACTGGAGGGGTGTCAGTACTGGAGGTGTGTGTTAGTACTGGAGGGTGTGTGTTAGTACTGGAGGGTGTAGTACTGGAGGGTGTTGGGGTGTGTCAGGGTGCTGGGGGTTGTTAGTAATGGAGGGTGTTAGTAATGGAGGTGTTAGTAATGGAGGTGTTGGTAGTACTGGAGGGTGTCAGTACTGGAGGGTGGGCTGGAGGTGTTAGTACTAGTATGTAGTACTGGGTGGTGGAGGTGTTAGTAATGGAGGTGTCAGTACTGGGGTTGTTAGTAATGGAGGGTGTTAGTACTGGTGGAAGTGGAGGGTGTTAGTACTGGAGGTGTTAGTAATGGAGGTGTTAGTAATGGATGGAGGGTGTTAGTAATGGAGGGTGTCAGTACTGGGGTTGTTAGTAATGGAGGTGTTAGTAATGGAGGGTGTTAGTACTGGAGGTGTCAGTACTGGGGTTGTTAGTAATGGAGGGTGTTAGTAATGGAGGTGTTAGTAGGTGTACTGGAGGTGTTAGTAATGGAGGTGTGTAATGGAGGTGTTAGTAATGGAGGGTGTTAGTAATGGAGGGTGTTAGTAATGGAGGTGTCAGTACTGGGGGTTGTAATGGAGGTTAGTAATGGTGGAGGTGTCAGTACTGGAGTGTAATGGAGGTGTCAGTACTGGGGTTGTTAGTAATGGAGGTGTTAGTAATGGAGGGTGTTAGTACTGGAGGTGTTAGTAATGGAGGTGTTTGTAATGGAGGGTGTTAGTAATGGAGGTGTCAGTACTGGGGTTGTTAGTAATGGAGGTGTAGTAATGGAGGGTGTTAGTAATGGAGGGTGTTAGTAGAGTACTAGTACTGGAGGGTGTCAGTACTGGAGGTGTTGTTAGTATGGAGGTGTTAGATGGAGGTGTTAGTATGGAGGTGTTAGTACTGGAGGGTGTTAGTAATGGAGGGTGTTAGTAATGGAGGTGTCAGTACTGTTAGATGGGGTGTTAATGGAGGTGTTAGTAATGGAGGTGTTAGTACTGGAGGGTGTGTTAGTACTGCTGGAGGTGTTAGTACTGGAGGGTGTTAGTAATGGAGGGTGTTAGTACTGGAGGTGTTAGTTGGGGTTGTCAGTACTGTGTTGTACTGGAGGGTGTCAGTACGGTGCTGGAGGGTGTTAGTACTGGAGGTGTGTACTGGAGTACTGTACTGAGGGTGTTAGTACTGGAGGTGTTAGTAATGGAGGGTGTTAGTAATGGAGGTGTCAGTACTGGAGGGTGTTAGTGATGTTAGTACTGGAGGGTGTTAGTACTGGGTGTGTTAGTACTGGAGGGTGTTAGTACTGGAGGGTGTCAGTACTGGAGGTGTTGGAGGTGTTAGTACTGGAGGTGTGTGCTGGAGGGTGTTAGTAATGGAAGGTGTAGTACTGATAGTATTGTTGGAGGTGTTAGTACTGGAGGTGTCAGTACTGGAGGTGTTAGTACTGGAGGGTGTTAGTACTGGAGGGTGTTAGTACTGGAGTGTTAGTACTGGAGGGTGTTAGTACTTGTCAGTACTGGGGGGTTGTTAATGGACTGGAGGTGTTAGTAATGGAGGAGTACTGGAGGGTGTCAGTACTGGTGTCGTGCTGGAGTGGAGGTGTGTTGGAGGTGTTAGTACTGGAGGGTGTCTGTACTGGAGGTGTCAGTACTGGGGTTGTTAGTAATGGAGGGTGTTAGTAATGGAGCTGGAGGGTGTTGTGTGTCAGTACTGGAGGTGGAGGGTGTCGGTACTGGAGGGTGTCAGTACTGGAGGGTGTCAGTACTGGAGGGTGTCAGTACTGGAGGTGTACTAGTACTGGAGGGTGTCTGGAGGGTGTTAGTACTGGAGGGTGTTAGTAATCTGTCAGTACTGGAGGTAGTACGTACTGGAGGGTGTCAGTACTGGAGGGTGTTAGTACTGGAGGGTGTTAGTACTGGAGTACTGGAGGTGTCAGTACTGGAGGGTGTGAGTACTGGAGGTGTTAGTACTGGAGGTGTGGTCTGGACAGTGTACTGGAGGTGTCAGTACTGGGGTTGTTAGTACTGGTGTCGTACTGGAGGGTGTTAGTACTGGAGGGTGTTAGTACTGGAGGGTGTCAGTACTGGAGGGTGTTAGTACTGCTATAGTGGCACCAGTCTAGGGGTTGTCGAGGTAATGGTGAAAGTCAATTACTGTATAGTACTGTGCTCATATTTTGTCACCAGACTCCTATACTGTTGAGGTGATGTAGTGAATCAATGTTGGTGTACTGAGGGACACAGTGTTACAGTAATGTAGTGAGTCATACAGTGTTAAGGTAGTGTAGTGAGTCATATAGTGTTAAGGTAGTGTAGTGAGTCACACACAGTGTTTTAGGTAGTGTAGTGAGTCACACACTGGTGGTGTAGTGGAAACATTGCACAAGATCATCGCAAGTGGAACAAAACGTTGGGAGGCAATAGTGAGGGAGCTCCTGACTGCGTGTGCACACACACACACACACACACTGACCATAAGAGTCAGTGTAGTGTGAGGTGTCGTGGTGAGAGGGCGAGGAGGTGATGGTGCTCCTGGGCTGGTGCTGTACACACACACACACCTCACCTCACCTATTGTTCACTGTTCACCATACTGGATCTAATGTTCCTCTAACCTCCTCTTATTTGGTCTATGACTGTTGAGCTGTTCATCACAAAAGAGTGAAAACAGTGTGCAGTTGGTAAAGTGGTCACCAGGCTGTTAACATGTTTGGCGTGCTTGTGTTACGAGGTGGACGTTCATCTCCACAACATGTGATGCTGCTGACCTCCCACACTTGATGTAGTGATACTATAGGGTGGTCATTATCCTCACAGAACTATAGGGTAGTCGTTATCCTCACAAAATAGAGTGGTCATTATCCTCGTAACACTATAGGGTAGTTCACACCAGCTGTTTTTAATCATTATTGAGGTGATAAATTATCATGACAATGAAGATGATGTTAGTTGTGGGTGTTACTGTACACTTGTGCTGGTACTTCTTGTTGTAAACTACTTGAACAGTACAGTATATTATGCAGTTGGTGTACGTGTGCTGGTACTTTGTGCATATAAAGTAGAGGACTGACACGTGCACTTTGTACTTATGTGGTGTTGGTGCTGCAGTGCTAGTGAAATTTGGAGTTAACTTGGTGTTCAATATGTGGCATAGAAACAGAGATGGTACTGTTGTACGAAGAAGACAGTGAGGTGAAGAGTGTGTACAACATGAAGGTGCTGTTTGAAGTTGAAATTGATGTGTGATCAGAGTGATGTTGGTTGATATAGTGAAGGATGTACAGTATACAGTATGAACATTTGTGGTTTTAAGTAGTGGATAACACTGTTGTTCACCGTAGACAACAGCAGGCACTGTTATAGATAAAAATCGACTCTTTTGATCATCTACGTGAGAGGCATTTCGGTAAGGTGAATTAGGAGATTTTAAGATATATTACTCAGATTTTGTGTAATAATATATACATTAATGTTTTGTTGTGTTGTTATTTTTATGACTTATAGTAAAAAATAGTAGTGTATCATCAGCTATAAAACAACCACGTGTATGGACTCACACAGATTAATTTATCATATTGCCAAGTGTCCAGGGAACTTGGTCGGCAACTGTGTACATTCGCTGGCATAGAATACAATTATCACGTACAGTATTATGTGTTATTATGTATTGTCTCCATTGTTTTCTTTAAACAATCCAGTACAGGTATCAGTTTCCATTTTAGTCCTTGCAAGAATTTGAAAGTGAATCAAGGTCTACAATAATAGTAGTTGGTAGTTATGTTGGTGATAGTGGAATAATAGTTGGGGTGGTGATGATAGTAGTTAAGGTGGTAATGGTAGTAGTTGTGGTGGTAATGGTAGTAGCTGTAGTGGGGATGGTAGTAGTTGTAGTGGTGATGGTAGTAGTTGTAGTGGTGATGGTAGTAGTTGTAGTGGTGATGGTAGTAGTTGTAGTGGTGATGGTAGTAGTTGTCGTGGTGATGGTAGTAGTTTTGTTGATGGTACCTGGAGTAGATTTGGTAGCTGATGGTGGTGACAGAGGGGAGGCTCCTGGATGGTGGTGGAACCAGGTAATGGTAAAGGGGAGGGAGACATCAGGGTGGTGGAAGGGAGGGAGGCATGAGGGTGGTGGTGGTAGTGAGGGGAGGGAGGCATCAGGGTGGTGGTGGTGGTGAGGGAGGGAGGCAGGCATCAGGGTGGTGGTAGTGAGGGAGGGAGGCATCAGGGTGGTGGTAGTGGTAGTGAGGAGGGAGGCATCAGGTGGTGGTGGTAGTGAGGGAGGAGGCATCACAGGAGGCATCACGGTGGTGGTGGTAGTGAGGAGGAGGCATCAGGGTGGTGGTAGTGAGGAGGGAGGCATCAGGGTGGTGGTGGTGTAGTGAGGGGAGGAGGCATCAGGGTGGTGGGTGGTGAGGGAGGGAGGCATCACGGTGGTGGTGGTAGTGGGAGGTCATCAGGGTGGTGGTGGTGGTGAGGAGGAGGCATCAGGTGGTGGTAGAGGGAGGCATCAGGGTGGTGGTAGTGAGGGGGAGGCATCAGGGTGGTGGTAGTGGGAGGAGGCATCAGGGTGGGTAGTGGGAGAGGCATCAGGGTGGTGGTGGTAGTGAGGAGGGAGGCATCAGGTGGTGGTGGTAGTGAGGGGAGGCATCAGGTGGTGGTAGCAAGGGAAGGGAGGCATCAGGGTGGTGGTAGTGAGGGAGGGAGGCATCAGGTGGTGGTAGTGAGGAGGAGGCATCAGTGGTGGTAGGGAGGAGGCATCAGGTGGTGGTGGAAGGGAGGGAGGCATGAGGGTGGTGGTGGTAGTGAGGGGAGGGAGGCATCAGGGTGGTGGTGGTGGTGAGGGAGGGAGGCAGGCATCAGGGTGGTGGTAGTGAGGGAGGGAGGCATCAGGGTGGTGGTAGTGGTGGGAAGAGACAGCAGGGAGGCAACTTTCACCTAGTATCCTCATGACTGGTCAAGCTCTAGCACACACGCCCTCACCTTCTCCCTCCACTTCCCGTCCTCGAGCCTGCACCCTCTTCCCTCCACTCTCTCTCTGATCCATAATTAATTATCTATGCCATATTACAAATGTTTTGTGGTTTGTAAATACTGTACAATATACTGTAGATGAAAATGACCATGTGTACAGTATGTGTGGCTTAGTATAATAAAAATAAAAATATCCTGTAATATTAATATTATTATTATGACTGATGTGATAATATTAATATAATAAAAATATACTGCAATAATAATAACAATAACAGTAGAGTATTAAATAATATCACATGGACCTCCTTGCTTACACTCCTCATGCACTGTATTGTTATTATCAGCAGCATGTAGAAGGAGTACTGTACTGTATTATACATACAACCCTGTACTACCAATATGATGCTTAATGGCTTTATTCTTAAACACTCATTCCCTGTATCTCTCTCTCCTCCTACCCCACCTCCCTTATATCTCACACCTCCCCCTCCACTTCACCTGTAATTAGCTTCCCTTTCATCTCATCTTTGATTGTGGCAGCTGAGTGGTTACAAGGCTTGACTCCTGTCATAAGGGTCACTGGTTCAATCCCGGGGCAATCTTAGTTACCCAGCTGTATATGAGTACAGTACTTGTACTTGGTTTTATAGTTGGAGAAGGGAAGTTGGGCAAGTGCAGTGTTGGCCATGCTGCCTCCTTGTGCACAGAATGCTTATTATACAATGTGCTGTATCCACAGTGCTCCTCCTAATGAATGGTAATGCTTGTGGGACCCATTGTTAATTTTATCTCCTCTTCCTCTTCTACTTCCATGTTTATCTTCTCTTTTCTTTACCATCTACAGATTCTTCATGTTTTCCTCACACTTAATAAGGGTATGGGAAACATGCTGTAATGATTGAAGGGGGGAGGGGGAGAACCTGCTGAGGGGGTTGTTTTAGGGATTAAGTCAGTTGATTGTTGACCGTGGATTGATCTTAACGTTCCTTAATACTGTACTGTTATACTGTATTATGCTGTACCTACTGATGTGTCCAGCTATTGTTAACGCTTTTGTTTTAATGTTCAATCAGTCATTACCGTGCTAATGAGTAATATAATTTGATATTTGCTTCTTAAGCAAAATTGTCAAATGATGCCATGTTCTTTAAGACCATTTGTATAGTGTATGCTGTATATATCTATATGTGCAAAACTGTATATACTCGTATTTCTTTTTCTTACCCCCTTTCTCCTATCATTCGTTTTTTCAACTCCCTCTTCCCTTATTTTATTCTTTCTCTTCCCCTGTTTCACTGTCTAATTTCTCAGTTCACTGTCTAGCTTTCCATTAAAGGGGGTCCTCGGGTTACGAACGGGTTCCATTCCTGAGGACGTTCTTAAGTCGGATTTGTATGTAAGTCGGAACACATGCTATGTGCATACTGTACTTACAGAACAACGTTTAAAATCTCACCATATCATAGTCTAAGTCCTTATATATGTCTAAACTCACTTAATTTAAGACAAAAGAAGAAATAGAATGACAAAATACAATAAATGAAAGTAAAAAATAAGTCTTCGGGTAAATAAAATATACTGTAAATTTCAAGTTTAACCCCGTTCGTATTGGTGGGATTTCATAAGTCAGGGACCCCCTGCACTGTACTCTGTGTCTCTTCCTGTATTCCATATTCTTCCATTCATCCTCTTTTATTTTTATTTATTTTTTCATTATTGTACCTCCATTATTCTTTTCTTTAGTTTGTGTATTATATCTGTTTTATCTCCTCGCTTCTTTGTTTTCATCCATTTATTCTTTTCCCAATACAGTATGCACTTTGTTTACTTTGACCTTTATCTTTTCTTTTGTAATGCAGAAGATGTCTCATAGGTCATGCACTTTACTGTACAGGGTGTTTCATAGGTTGCTTATGAAAGGAAAATTAATACTCTTCCATTTTACTTTTTTCAGATGAGGGAATCATAACAGATCACCGAAGATAGCAGAGAAATTAGCAGCAGCAGAAAGAATTGGCTTATTAGTCATGTGTGGAAAGTCAGATGCTAAACAGTTGCAAAATAATTTAATTGACAATACCCAGGCATATGAGCATTGTTTATTAAATTTTTTGCAGGTGATCGGTGTGTAACAACTGGTTTTCCATAAGTAAATATTGTATAAAGCTTTTCCTCAGTGTTAATTTCTCTGCTATCTTTGTTGATTTGTTATGATTCCATCATCTGAAAAAAATAATTAGTATGGTGCACAATCTATGAGACACCCTTTGCAGTATGGTGCACAACTTATGAGACACCCTGTACAGTATGGTGTGGGGCCTATGTGAAACCCTGTATACCTGTACAGTATCTCTCTCACCTCATTTTTTTCTTAAACTTATTAATATTTAATATAAAAAAGTAAGACATCCAGTTAGTGTGTTGTTTTTTCTTCATTTTGAGTAGCTTGCTCATTTCACTTACTAAAAAAAAAAGAAGATTATTTTTACACAGATCAGTACAATATTTCAGGTTTTTGAAGACATAGGATTTGAATGATGTTTAGAAAGTGTGAGTTGAAATTTAGTAAAAACTGGATTTAAAAGGGAGGAGTGTATGGGTAGCTCTTCCAGTGGCACAAGTAACCCATCATGCGAGGGTGGGGAACTCCTGCCCATCCATCCCAGGGAGCACAATGCCCATCATCATCATCATCAACCACTCCTGCAGCAACGCCTCTGGTCATGACAGCTTCTCAGCATCACCGTGTATCTCGCAGCAAAAGGAAACATACTGTTGTCTTTAAGGTATTGACTCTTAGGTTTGAGTCGTATCAGTTTAAAAATCATCACCTTTCAACTGCAGTTTTGTCTTAAGGTAGTTGATGCATTGTAACTTTTGCAGTACTGTGAGGAGATGAATGAGCTGAATGAGGCAGCTAATAACCGACCACGTAGTGCACTGATACACTCCATCCAGCAGGAGAATAGACACATCAGACAACTTCAACAGGTGAGTTTTGGATTAGTCTATTCTTCACACAAAGCTGCCAACCAAAATTCATTTATACCCTGAACTAACACTTTTTGTAATATCCTGCTGTTGGGTGCATTCCTGTGTCATATAACTTCCATCAGTTTACCTTGGTAAATAGATTTGACAGTAACACTTGTCTGATCTCTTCCTGTCCTACTTGTTGAAATTACCCGTACAATTAAAGTTTTGATACTTTTGCTGTCAAGTGTTGGATGATATGAAGAAAAATGCTACATGATTTTCTTTTTGCAGGAAAATAAAGAATTACGACTAGCGCTTGAAGAACACCAGAATGTTATGGAATTGATAATGTCCAAATACCGGCAACAGGTAGCTAAATTAGTGACAGTTAACTCAAAACAGATGCAACCCAACACTCAGGAACAGGCTAAGGTGAGTTTATTAGTATCAGTGAGTTGGATTGGTGGAAAAACTTAAGGATTGGCAATTACTTGCTTGCATTACTGTATGGAATACAGGGTAGTGTATACGGATGGACCTCTGAATACTTGAAATTCTAAAGATCGGAAAGCTATAAAATTCAGATGATTTCTGGCTGGGACTTTAAATTCCAAAACTTGGAAATTTCTTTGTGTGTACTGTAATTCCAATATTGCACAAGTACAGTACACCTGCACATTACATTATTGTACTACTCATATTTTTTCTTTTGTCTATTATTATTATTTTTTTCCAATGCTTGTGTCTGTTACAGTACAGTAGTGTATTATACAGTATAGTGTATTTATACACTGCATTAATTATTATCTTTGTTTATTTAAGTTGGTAAATTTTCTGTTGTACACATAATATACAGTACAGTTATATAAAGTACATTGTACACCCACTACAAAATTATTCGGCACCCTTATGGCGTGATACAATATGACACGGGTGCCGAATAATTTTTTAGTGGGTACCTTATTTTTTGGCTTAAAAGACGCACTTTTTATGACAAAAATATACCTCGAAAATTACCATGCGTCTTCCAGGATGCTAGTCGATGAGTTGTAGCAGAGGTTTTTGAAATCAGCCCCTTACAAAGACTGTTACCTCATTACAGTACTTAACAATTACAAGTATTCTCTATACAGTACTATAAAACTATTGATTTAACTAATATTGTTGATATATTGCAAAAAAATAAAAATAAACCCTTGCTGCTGTGTGGTTTGTTTACTAATGGCAGTGGTGCGGCAGCGCCATCTATTGAGGAATTGCTAAAGGTTGTCTGCTGGTCTCAAATGCAGGAATGTTTGTTTCTTTATATGTAGGCTCTCATATTTGGACACCTATTTACAGTAGGCTCTCATATTTGGATTCCCATTTAGACTGTAAAATCTTCCAAATTTAAATACACCGTCATCCAAGTAAAAACACACACACACAACAACATTGGCTGTCATTATGTTTTCAACTTTATTACCACTGGTGGGTAGATATTTTTTTTTAATTCAGAAACATTAATTAAAATATATATGAACAGTAATTTAGTGTTGCTTTCATATTCTTATGTAGAGTAATGATGATATGTTTACACATGTGTTCACTTACATACGTGATCTCTCTTTTTTTTTACCCTTTATTTTTAGCTACTTCCATTGTTCCATTTATTAACATTAAATAACATTACTTAAAACAACCATACTAATTTTACTACAGCTACAACCAGGGTCTTATTTTCTTTAGTTTTATATGTAGAACCAATCAGTCACTGGTTTTGTAAACAACAAAAATAATGACGTCTTGTCTCCATGTGTTTTAATATTTTTCGTATTATTAATGAATTGTATTGTTCAATTTGCACACATAAACAATAATTCAATCAAAAAGAAATTCAGAAACATTAATTAAAACATATATGAACAGTAAATAAGTGTTGCTTTCATATTCTTATGTAGAGTAATGATGATATGTTTACACATGTGCTCACTTACATACGCGATCTCACTTTTTTTTTTACCCTTAATTGTTAGCTACTTCCATTGTTCCATTTATTAACATTAAATAACATTACTTAAAACAACCATACTAATTTTTCTACATTAATTTTAATACAGCTACAATGGAGGACTTATTTTCTTCAGTTTTATAATTATGTAGAACCAATCAGTCACTGGTTTTGCAAAAAACACGTTGTTTTTTTTACATTTATTTTGTTTTTAAATAAAGATTTTCTGTTTTATATAGACGTTGATATACATGTTTACATTTGCTTACCTTCTACCGTTGGAAAATATTTCCCATCGTTGTCATACCGACAAAAACAAGAGAAAGAATGTAAACACTACAGCCCCTAAGATGTGGAGGTGACCAGGTGTATAAAATGAGCACTGTATTAAAGATTTCACCTTCTTATACAGATTTTTTTTTAAATTGATGAAAATGAACGACTGATAAGCAGTTCTTAAGTGATGATATTCAAAGAGGTGTGTGTACTTGTGCCAAAAGGGCTGTATATCAAGCAACGGTTTCACTGGTGTCAGTAGTAGGGAGGTACCGGGTACTACTGGCTGGGAAGATATTGGTAGACCCTGCTGCCATATGGCATCACGAAAATTGTGACCAAGTCCCAGGTTGCTCATCCGACTTTCTGCCACATTTACACACAATTGCAGGGTCTCAATTGTTTCTCTTACTTTGACAACACAACATACATACTGTATATTGTTTCTCACTCTTGATTTTTTTTTCATTTTTGTATTTATTATTATTATTATTATTATTATTATTATTATTATTATTATTTTTATTATTATTATTATTTTTATTATTATTATTATTATTATTATTATTATTACTACGCCCTCTTATTATTACATTTTCGCCCCCTAGGCCCTAATGTGGGTCAGTGACCTGTGCCCAGGTGGGCTAATACCTGAAAAAAAAAATAAGAATTTCATTTCCAAAATCAGGGTGCGCCTTCCACGATGCAGTGTCTTCTAAGCCGAAAAATACGGTATACACATAATATGTTAGTTTATTCCATAATTTAAAAAATCAAAAGAGGTTCGGTCTCAATCAGCTTGAATTTTAGAGGTCCTCGCTTAACGTCGTGGTTACGTTCTTGTAAAACACAACGTTAACTGAATCAAATTTTCCCCATAAGAAAGAGATAAAATACGCTAGTTACGTTCCCCAGCTTCCCTTTGCCCCATAAAATACATTACATATACAGTATACATAAATTCAATGGAATTTTATAGAAAATATATATTATACATCCCAAAAGATAATTGAACTAAATTGATGTTTAATTAATAAGATAATACAATCATTTTGTATTGTACTGACTGATGGGCAGAGGTGGAGCAAGTGTGTGGTGGGTAGTGGAGAGGAGGAGGAGGGTGGTGAGTCACTGAGACCAGGAGGGGGCTCCCCTTCCCACTCTGACTGGGGTTCCCCCTTGGCTGCTGTTTGCTCTTCCTCACTAGCATCACTAACACTAACCATTTTGAATGGTTATAGTGCAGCATTTATAGCAAAAACCTTTAAGCACTCACCTACGCTGTGGAAGCTTAACAAAGACTGGGGAGAAAATGCTTGGGGACGCTGTGATGCTCCGCAAGAGAGCGTAGCGTGCCAAGATGAGAGAGGGTGGCGCGTCATACAAAGTAGTCTGTGTTGGGTGACGTTATGACGAATCGGTTGGGTCGTAAAACAACGTTGTCGGGATTTTGGGTATCTAAAGATTGGCAACGTTAACAATGTTAAGCGAGGACTGGGTGTATGTGCACAGATATTCACAAATACAAACTTAAAAACATGTTTGGTTTTCTTGTTGGCACGGAAAACATTTTTAAAACATAATTGTTTAACCCTTAGGCCCCGGATGACATTCCAGAACGTCTGACCAGCGTGCCCCGGGTGACGTTCCTAAACGTCCGCCTGTTTTCGCCACTTTTTTTTTTATACAGTCAACCCTCACTTTACGCGGTCCCACATTCCACGTTTACGCGGTACCCTGCTGAAACCGGAATGCTCACATTCCGCGGTGCGTGTACCCCTTTACCCGGAGAGCGGCTGGCGGTCATCTCGCGCCGCGCCATTTTTGGATCCAAACCTCCCGCCATCTCTCCCGCCCTCTCCCGCCATCCGCCATGTTGTGTAAGCGGCGCGAGTAGGTTGCGCAGTGTGTGTCTTTGTTGCGTTATCAGTGACGTCATATGACGTATCGGACTGTAATTGGGCCATGCATCCTTACCTCCCTCCGCTGCTAGCTGTGATTGTTTTAAAGTGATATGACGTGTCCACCCGCGGGAGGGAGGGAGGGAGGGAGGAAAGACGACGCTTGACCTAGCCGCGGCAGTTTCATCCCTCCAGGCCACACCGTGTAATCGTGCATCCATTGTTCTGTAAAATGGCTTCCGCTGGACCACCGTCCCCAGAGAGAAACCTTTCCGTACCTGGACCCAGCCGCCCTAAGCCAAAGAAGACACGACGTTCCTTAAGCTAAGAAATTAAGTATAAGATCATACAAGAGTTGGAGAAAGGAACAAGACAGGTTGATCTCGCGCGCCAGCATGGTGTTAACGAGTCTACGATCAGGACAATTAAGAAGGATGCAGCCAAGATAAAGGAGCACATGAACATCACAAAGTCTACAGGTGCTTCTATGATCAAGTATTTCCACAACCAGGTGCTTCTCAAGACGGAAAAATTACTTGTGAGCTACTTGGTGCATCAGGCGCGACGGAACATGGCGGTGGACACGGGCTCTGTTAAGGAGTACGCACGTGAACTGTATGCTGCAGTGTCACGAAAGATAGGAATTACAGAGCCCAAACCCTTTAATGCTTCCTCTGGGTGGTTACAGAGGTTTAAGAAGAGGAACAAGATCACCAATATCAACAATGGTGGTGAAGAAGCTAGTGCTGACCGTGTTGCGGCTAGGGAATTTCCTCCGTTTTTACGTGAGATTATGGAGGAAGGACAGTACACCGACGACCAGGTGTTTAACATGCACGAATCTGGTCTTTTTTGGAAAAAGCTACCTTCCAAGACCTTCGTTATGAAGAATGCCAGCAAGATTCGGGGCTGGAAGTTGCAGAAGGAGCGCATCACCGTCCTGTTTACCACCAATGCCTCCGGTACCTGTAAGCTCAAGTTATCGGTGATCCACACAGCACGCAAGCCGCACGCCTACAAGAGCATGGACATGACCAAGCTAAATGTCCACTGGCTGACCGCACGTAAGGCGTGGATGTTCTCTACACTGTCCCTCTCCTGGTTTGATGACTGTTTCGTTCCCGATGTGAAGAAATTCTGTGAGCAACAGAATGTGCCATTCAAGATTTTGTTGCTGCTTGACAACGCACCAGGACACTCGCCCCTACTGTTAGATCGTCACCCCAACGTTAAAGTGGTCTTCCTTCCTCCCAACACTACGTCTATATTACAGCCCATGGACCAAGAGTTAATCTGTAATGTAAAAGCTGCATTCTCTACTAAAAAATTCAAGCTCCTGAACGACTACACCAACACCAGGGAAGAGTTGCGTAACCTGAGTGACACCACCAACGATAGCAAGAGCGAAGACGACGAGGATCAACAGTTGGCAGAGCAACAAGTACTTTTAAAACAATTCTGGAGAATATTCAACATCAAGAAAGCTGTGGACTTCTTGGTGGAGGCATGGGATCAGCTGTCTGTAGCAACTGTTCGTCACGCATGGAGATATGTGTTGCAAGGCATTCCGGCCGTTAGGCAGAGTCAATCTGTAACTGGTGAGGTTCAGACTGTTGCAGTAGCAGTGGACCTTGCCAGAGAAGCTGCGCAGAGTGTTACAGCTGCAGGCTTCTCCGAGACCACCAACGACGACATCCTGGAGGTGATAAGGGATCCTGATGTGACTACCGACGAGATGGTAGATGATGATGACGTCAGTGAAGAGGCAGGTGGTGCGTCATCCCAAGAAGAACACCGCTTATCCCATAGCAATGTTAGGGGTGCCATCGAGTGTATCGAGAAAGTCAAGCTCCTCCTTTCCGACGACCCTGACGCAAACAGGTATGAAATCTTCACTACCCAGCTGTTGCAGACTATGGAGCCCTACATCAAGGTTTATCACGACAACATAAACACCAGCCGTCAGCAAAGCATAACAGAGCTCTTCGCCCGCAACCCACCACAGCCAGCCCAAGCCAGTGATAGTGACAGAGGTAGGGACAGTGATGATGACTTTGAGGGATTTGTCAGGGAGGCCCTGACAAGTGTGGATGACAGTGATGGTGACTCACCTGAGGGCCAGTAGCCTGCCCTCTGCCTCGGAACCAGCCTCCATTCCCGTACGCCGACCCATCTCTTCTACTAGCGTAAGTGTTAACCCCAACCTTTATTTTTCCTAACTTAACCTTTATTTTTCCTAACCTAACCTCTTCTATATTAATTTTGTGTGCATACCATCATAAAGTTAAGATAATATTTTTACTACAACATAGTTGTGTGTCGTCAAAAAGTGGAGTTTGGGGGTCGGCCCGGTCTCTATTTCAATTAATCCCATATGTTATGTTGTTCACTTTACGCGTTTCTCACTTTATGCGGGCCGCCGTGGGTTGAATTAACCGCGTAAAGTGAGGGTTGACGGTAATTAATTTGGGAAAAGTTTATTTTTTATCGGTTTATCCCCATGTGGGGGATGGGTGTTGTTACTGCCAGCATCACCCTAACCCGGGGCTTAAGGGTTAATGGTTTAAAAAGATATTTGTAATATTTTGCTGTTATAAAATATATATTAAAACTTTTGTAATACAATATTGGGTAAAATTTCAGATTATGAAAGACATTTACGAATAAATATGACGCATGTCTCACCATAGGCTGCGACCACCAGCCTCAAGGGTAATAATGCTTAATAATTTCCCCATACTTCAGCTTGCAGCACAAATAGAGAGAATAAGTGAAATGGTGGCAGTGATGAGGAAAGCTGCATCACTCGGAGATGATGAAAGTCAACAGCAGCAGAGACTCATCACAGCGTTGGCTACTGAGAATAAGGTAATCCATATTACAGAGAAATATGACTCACACTTGTAAACAAAGTACAACACAAAATTGTGAATTCATACATATTGTATAAGCAAATATATTTTTTTTTGCAACTCTCCTCAGCCACTGATTGTCCTAGACAAGATTTTGCCACAGAATATGGCATGAACATCTCAAAACCTTCATCTACCATGACGCTATAGCACAGTGTTTATAAAGAAAACAAAGTAAAAAGACTTGAGGTACATAACACACATTGTTAGTTTGTGTCAATAACTAGAATGATAATTTGTATTTGTTTGCATCCCTTTTGATGGTTGTGATTGTAGAGTCTTTGACATAATGCTCTGGACTAACTTGCTAAAGGAGTTGACCTCTGCAAGTCTGTTCCCTCTCTCTCTTGACAAAAACAAGAAAAAAAATTAAACTGAGGTAAATTGCTGGCTCATTCCTTATGTCACATTTGAACATCAGAATGTACTCTTTTATGCTAGTTATATCTGATTCTGTGCATTGATTAGTAATTTACTACTGTATACAACAAATAGTGAAACAGGAATAAGTGGTAAGCAGCAGCAGGGAGTGTCAAAGAAAGACGTTAATAAATTATTGATCTTTTGACGAGTATTTTTGGGGGAGTCGATACTATACAAGGCCTATACACTGTACTGTAGCACTATATTATATGTAAGTGGTAAGAATTTTTGTAATGGATGATCTCAAGGTTCTTGGACTTGAACTTTTTTGTTTCATTGCACAGCCCTTTTAGAAGAGGGTTTACTGTACAGTATAGGGGCATTATTGAGCCAATATTACTATATGGATTTGAATTATGGATTTTGAATATTATAAAAAGATATAAGTTAAACATTTTGGGCTGAATAATATGCCAGATGAATTTGATATAAAGATTATAAAGTAAGGTTTGTTGAGAGAGAGAGAGGTGATCAGGGTTTGATAAGGTTGTGTAAACATATTGAGAAAATAAGGAATGAAAGTTTGGTAAAAAGTGTGTTTAATGCAGAACTGAGTTGTAGGAGAGGGGAAAATTACTGGACTAGAGAGGAAGGATAACCTGGAAGCATTGGTGTGCACGTATGATCAGAAAGCACATCATCTATCTAGTAATATTTGAGGCTGAACTTTGCTACTGAGCGTTGGATGATGAATTATAATAAGTAAGAGACAAAATCTAGTAAAAAATCATTGAGGTGTATTGTGAAAGGTGAACACGATAGCAGAACACACAAATACATGTAGTCTCACTTTTTAAGCGATATGCATTTCCGAAAAAGTGCAGTTTAGGTCAATTTTCGTACATTGGTTACTCATTCAGTGGGACCCTATATTTGTATGTTACAGTGGTAAAAAAAACTGAATGATGGTAAATGGTGGGAGTCTTGTGTTGCTCTTGTTTTTATCCACATTTTACCATGGAGAAATATGCTTGCAAGAGTGAGAAAAAAATTTGAACCCCAAACAATCATTCTCAGTCCATTTTCTCTTTCTTTCTATTGTCAGATGTATTCTGTTCATGATTATTTGCTTTCTCTCTCTCCTAATGTTTCTAAAGTTCATAAGTCAACATCTGTTGGATAAATCTTCATTCTTTTCACACTGGTACTCATGAATTTAGCCTTGGACTGAATGTTTGTAAACCTAAACATTATTCAGGTAAAGAACATGATGGGCAAAAAAGATTTTTAATTAAAAATTTTTTTTATGCGTGTTTGTGTGTGTAAGTAAAGGTTGTCACAGTTAAATGATGTGATTAGTGTGAAATTTCAAACAGTTACATAAATAGATATTTTGTTTAAAACTGGTTATTATGGATTATTAACATATCAGAGTAAAAGTGAATTTCTGAATACAGTGATGATAATGCACACAAATGGATCAATCATCTAAACAAAAAATTCTTTCAACAGGGTTTAAGGGAAATGCTCAACATTGCCAGCCTTTCTGGTTCCCTCCAGCCTGCAACTTCTGCTGTTGATGCTGGCACACAGACTGAAAAAGATTCACCCAAGTGTGAAGAACAAAGTACATCACAAGATCAAGAACCTGTTGAGCCTACAAGTCTACAGGAAGAAGAGAAAACATCTTTAGAATCTCACAAGAATACAGAATCATGATGAATCTTAAATAAATTTAATAGTAATATTCTTGCCTTTCTTCTTATGCTCTCTATGTTCAGAGGGACATGAAAATTGTCTTTGAACTTAGGATGGTAAAGCAAATTGCCATTTAAGAAATTTTTTCTTCCAACTGACAAAGTTTAGCAGCAATTGAACTTTTAGATGTGTGAATGAAACGGAGTTAAGTGTTTCAAGAACTGAAACTAAAGTGATAACTATGTAATATTTGAAGAAAATTTATAGCTAGAGTGCACATGTCAGTCTTGACAGCAGGTACAGACTGGTATCTGAGAATTGCTCTCAAACCCATATGCATCAAGATGATTTTTTCCGCTCTGGCTTGTATTGAAATGAAATACAAAAAGTCAAGTTAGTGACAAGCATAACAAAGGTTTTTATTAAATGTTTCAGAAGATTATTGTTAAATTTCAAGCCTTGTATATAGTTGTTTAGCCAGAGCATAAACTAAGTAGCTAGCTCTTGTCACTCCAAATCTCAATTGGTTCAGTTGATTCATTCTTTTAACAATAATGGAGTGGGTTATTTTGAGGTCTTGCTCTGAATCATATTTTGATTCATTGGTTTGTAAGATCTAAGAGACTTGGGAAGAAGAAGAGCTACATATTTTGTCCATATGCCCTCTCATAATGCGGATTGATGTACCCTCGTGCTAACTCAAACATTGGTTTCTTAGCTCAGTGATAAAAACACCTTAGCTTTTATATATTCACCTGATATTAGTTGTCACTTTTTAAATGTTCATGTACAGGAAACTATCAGCCATGATGGTATATCTGTCACAGATAAAACAAATAAGAAAATGCTGACAATTCACTTATAGATAATTTTTATAACTTAGAATGCTTTATCTTTCAATAACCTAATACTATTACAGTATGTCTTCTTTTTTTTTATTAAAAGTACTGTATCACTAATTTAGTCACAGGTCTAGTGAGTGGAAGAGAGAAACAGTTGTGTGAAAATGTTAATTTTGTATATTTTGTATATTAGTTATGGAAATTTTAGCATGTTTTGGAGAGTAAAATTTTATTAAAAATACAGTATCCATTAATAGCTGTCTGATTTTTCACCCACATTATCCTTATTTGTTTAACATTAGTGTACAGGTATATCATTAGCTATTATTTAATATTTACTACAAGGATATTCAAGTTTCACAGCAGAATTTTTATTAGATTTTATATCTTCATTGCTCACACTTTTGACTAATCTTAATTTCCTTTTGTAGATTTTGAGAGGAATAATCAAGTACTGTACTATTTATTTTATTGGAGTTACATAAATAAAATAAAATATTTTTAACATTGTAAATATGTGTATGTTTCTGTTTCATAATTCTGATTCCAAAGGATCAGCATCAGCTCATGTACTGTACATATGTTGATAACTTTTGTCACATCAATGCATGGATATTTACTGACCTTTACAAGTACAGCTGAATTCTAAATAAACCCATACTTCATGTTTATTATTTTTTGGCTTAAATGTGCATAAGTTATTAATTTTTATTTCTTATTTATTTATTTAATATTTTTTTTAATAACTGGAAGTTAATTTGGATGGCAAAGTAACCAATTGCACTGGAATATTAATATATTATTGAAACCACATGACCTACGTGTTAGTTACACTGATAATACTGCATGTTCTATGTATACTAGCTAATCAATCAGTAGCACCCACCTGGTCTGCCTGCTTATCATTCACTTGTTAGTACCACATGGTCTACTTGCTGGTTATAAGCTATAAATGCCATTTATTCTTCCTCCTATTAAAATATCATTCTTAAATGGTCCACCAGCTAATAAATATTACAACACAATTGATATATGTTGATATAGTTATCGGTTCCAGAGGTCTACTTATTTAGTGATGTGTCATCACCATCTAGGTAAATTGTGTGTTGAGATGTCACTACCATGTGGTATGAACATAGCACAGTCTGACTTTGGTTGACCTATTTGTACCCTGTGCTGTACTGATGTACTTGTTGGCTGACCGAATATATACAATTTGATAGTTTTTACTGTCGTCAGCCTTTGTTCTTTAAACATGTGAAGCAGTTTTATTGTCATCATGTGTTCAAATGTGGTAAAACTGATGAACTAATTCATTTATTAACATCCCCATATACTGTACTGTGAAAAGATTGTATCACTAAAAGTGCCATTTCCATTTATATGATGACATTGTCAATTCTTTACTTCTTGACGATTTTCTTAAGTTTATAATAAAATACTAAATTTTCAAAATGCTTTTGAGATTAACAACGTAATGTTTACAGTAATTTCAGTAATTCTAACCTCAAAGTTTTATCAAATCACGACCGAACTGAGGGTGTCCTGCCAGTTTATTAGGTGCTTTGTTTGATGTGTCACAACTCCTGCCAGCTGCTCTATAGCATATACCATTGTACTCCCATGACATCCAAGGTGTACCTCTCTCTCAAAATAAAGGCTTTAATTTGAAACTAACTTTCAATAATCCTAACAATTTTAAAGTTATATGAATACATTTCAATGTCTTTTTTTTCTGAATTAGAAATTCAATTTTGTTTTGAACACAACATATATCACATACACACACACACACATGCACCACACATGCATACACACATATATACCATAAATACACACACATATACAGTACTGTATCGTATATGCACATTGCACACACATACACTTCGTCACATGCACACACCTACTACACAAGCACGCACACACACACATACAAATCACACTACCCACCCACACACACACAAACATTACACAGAAACACACACACATACACACAATAGTGAGAAACAATCTATGTGTGTATGTTGTGTTTTCAAAGTAAGAGAAACAATTGAAACCCTGCAATTGTGTGTAAATGAGGCAGGAAATCAGATCAACAACCTGGGAATTGGTCACAATTTTTGTGTTGCCATATGGCAGCTGGTTCTACCATCAGACAATGCATTTATGTTTCCAATATCTTCTCAGGTGGTAGTACAGTACCTCCCTCCCTGTTTGATAGCTGCCTACTACCTGCTACCTACACTGGTCATCAACAACAACCAAATACAGTGTAAGAAAGACATTTACTTGGTGCAATAATGTATTACTACTGTGCTTCAACATATAGAGTACTTAAAGCGAACATTTAATATTGATGTTGTTACAATGTATTACTGTACTGTGCTTCAACATCTAAGATTGTAAGGTATCCAAGCATAGACCTGATGAAGAAGTTATTATGAATTATATAGTCTCATTATCTAAGGTCTTTGATGTTATACTCATAGTGTAACACTGTACTGCACTTCAATTCAACATCTAAGGTCCTTAAGTGCAGATGTCAACAATAAATATCAATAACAAATAGGAATTGAGGCACTGTGTTGCATTATACAGTATGTAAACTTAGTTGAATTACAATTTATTTTGTTTAAGCTTTAGCATATGCAGCAACAATTTTCTTCAATTACTTATTTAGCACAAAAAATAATAGAATAGATGGTAGGAAAGTAAGATCAGTCAAGGAACTAATTTTTTTTTGTATATCTAACTAAACCTAACAAACCCAAATTTTTTTACAAGACCCAACCTCACTTTCTACAAAACCCAACCTTACATTCAATAAAGAACAAACCTTACTCTATGAAACTCAACCTCTATAAAAATCTAAGCTCGCTTTCCAAATCTCAACCCTCCTTTATAAAGCCTAACCTCATTTTTTTTTACAAAACATCCTCTGTACAAAACCCAATCTCACTTTACAAAACAGATTATCTCTTTATAACAAAACCCAACCTTACTTTCTGCAAAACCCAACCTCACTTTCTACAAAACCCAACCTCACCTTCTACAAAACCCAAACTAACCTACAAAATTCAACCTCACTTTCTACAAAACCCAACCTCATTTTCTACAAAACTCAAACCCACTTTCTACAAAACCCAACCTCATTTTCTACAAAACTCAACCTCACTTTCTACAAAACCCAACCTCATTTTCTACAAAACCCAACCTCACTTTCTGCAAAATCCACCCTCACCTACAAGACCCAACCTCATTTTCTACAAAACTCAACCTCACCTACAAAACCAACCTCATTTTCTACAAAACTCAACCTCACTTTCTACAAAACCCAACCTTATGTTCTCTAAAACCCAATTTTAGTTTCTACAAAACCCAACCAAGTTTTTACAAAACTCACTTTACAAAACCAAACCTCACTTTACAAAACCCAACCTCACTTTCTACAAAACCCAACCTCATTTTCTACAAAACCCAAACTCACTTTCTACAAAACCTAACCTCACCTTCTACAAAACCCAACCTCATTTTCTACAAAACTCAACCTCAGTTTCTACAAAACCCAACCTCCCTTTCTTCAAAACCTAACCTCACCTACAAAACCCAACCTCACTTTCTACAAACCTAATCTCACCTACAAAACCAACCTCACTTTCTACAAAACTCATCCTCACCTACAAAATCCAACCTCACTCTTCAAAACCCCCCATGCGCTCCTCTCAGTCCCAGACCTCCATAAAATATCATGGTGTGAAGGTGTGGAACAACTTACCCCCACCCATCCGAGCAAAGACTACGCTCCCTTCCTTTAAATCATCTCTTCTGGAATGGGGTGGTAATATCGACATTATTTACCTAGATTTTGCCAAGGCTTTCGACAGTGTACCCCCACGAAAGGCTGAAAATCAAACTGGAAGGGTACGGAATTCGGGGAAATGTCCTAGCGTGGATAGAAGACTTTCTACGTGACCGCAAGCAGTGTGTGGCGATTAATGGCACAAAATCATCATCCATACCTGTCACAAGAAGGGGTACCACAGGGCAGTGTATTGGGTCTGCTGTTGTTTGTTTGTTTCATAAATGACATGCCTGACGTTGTACACTCCTCCATATAAATGTTTGCCGATGACGCCAAGTTATTTCGGGTAATCAAGAACCAAGTGGACTGTGAAGAGCTGCAGAAGGACCTCTGTGGGCTCCAAGAATGGTCAAAGAAATGACTGCTGAGATTCAATGTCACGAAGAGTAAGAGGATGCACCTGGGGCGTACCAACGGTAAGGAGGCGTATCATATGTCCCAACGGGATGAAGAAACTGCACTATTTGAGACTGAATGTGAGAAGGACCTAGGTGTGTATGTTGACAATGAGTTGAAGTTCTCGGGCCATTGCGAGAAGGTAAATCAGGCAAATAAATTATTGGGTCTTATAAGAAGGTCGTTCAGATATCTAGACGGTCCGTCCCTCGTAACGATCTTCAAGAGTGAAGTGCTTCCCCATCTGGAGTACTGTCACCCCGTTTCGTCCCCAGATATGCTAGGGACTGTCAGTTGGTTGAAAATGTTCAAAGGAGGGCCACCAGACTGATGCCTGCCCTTCGGCACCTCAGCTACCCTGAGAGATTGGAGTGCCTGAACTTGCCTAGCTTATACTACAGACGGGCAAGGGGTGACCTAATAGAGGTGTATAAGCATCTCAAGGGGCACTACTCAGTCGAGTGTCCTTACTTGGAGCTGGAGGATGCTCGCCCCACAAGGGGTCACAGCTCAAGATTGAAGAAGCCGCAAGTCCAGAAAACTGTTTGGGCAAACTTTTTCGGAGTGAGAGTTGTGAACTCTTTGAACAATCTACCAGAAAATGTTGTGACAGTACCAAGTGTGAGCTCTTTCAAGACAAGACTTGACCAACACTGGAACGGGTTCAGAAACATTCAGGAGCCGGTGCATGCCCAGTACTTGCCAACATTGCGTAACAGAGACGTGACCAATCGCCCAAGCGGCTAAACGAGCCAATCAGTGGTGAAGAGGATAAAAGTAAAAAAGTAAAAAAATGTCTTTTGTCTAAGTTTTGATATTTCTTGTTATACCTACTATATATACCTGCTCTTATTGTACCATCAAAACCGTTTTATCGGAAATTATCATGTAAATAGATAAGAAATTATCATTGCAATAAATATATTTAGGCTCTTATTGTACCATCAAAACCGTTTTATCGGAAATTATCATGTAAATAGATAAGAAATTATCATTGCAATAAATATATTTGGTAGGCGGCTGCCAAACAGGGAGGTACTACCACCTGGGAAGATATTGGAAGCATAATGTGTTGTCTAATGGTAGACCCTGCTGCCATATGGCATCACGAAAATTGTGACCAAGTCCCAGGTTGCTGATCTGACATTCTGCCTCATTTACACACAATTGCAGGGTCTCAATTGTTTCTCTACTCTTGACAACACAACATACATATATTGTTTTTCACTCTTGATCTTTTTTCATTTTAGTATTTTTTATGGTTCTTTATTATTATTATTATTATTATTATTATTATTATTATTATTATTATTATTACAGTGTTGTTATTATTATTAGCATTATTATTTTATTATTTTATTTTATTTTTTTATTTTTTATTATAAAATTTATTTACTATGAATTATTATTATTATTATTATTATTATTATTATTATTATTATTATTATTATTGTTGTTGTTATTACTATTATTATTATTACATTTTCGCCCCCCACGCCCCGATGTGGGTCAGTGACCTGTGCCTGGGTGGGCTAATCCCCGTAAAAAAAAAAAAAAAAATCCTGACAGCTCTGTCCTCTTGTTCAACCTTAATACTGTACAACCCATGTTGTACTGCTTCCCCATTATATTTATATTTTTCAATTCCACTGTAGCTTATGTATAATACTTATAATATAAATGTAAAAAAAATAAAAAAAATAAATATTGAAGTGATAACCGTGGTAACATTCTGAGATGTTCTTATTACCACCATGCAATGTGTACTATTCCAGATGATATTAAATGTTACATAATACTTCCTTGAGATAAATGTACAGTACAGTATATGTCAGATGCCTACAGGAGAGATCAGGTTCGCAACTGGCTCAGCCATGTTAATATTGTAATTATTATCCACTCTGTATCTGTGTTTTTCTGGCTAAATAAACTGTTTCAATTCAATTCAAAAACCATCCTCACTTTCTGCACAACCCAACCACACTTCCTATAAAACCTAACGTCACTTAACTGAATCCAACCCCATTTCACAAAAAGTAACTTCACTTTACAAATCTCAATAAAACCCAACCTCATTTTCTACAAAAACTAGCCTCACTCTCTACAAAACCTAACCTCACTTTCTAAACAAATTTTAGCTTCACAAAACCTAATGTTACTTTGCAAAACCTAAACTTACTTTACAAAACCCAACCCCACATCGCTTCAAAACCCAACTTCACTTTACAAGACCAAATCTCATTTTTTTTCACTTTACAAAACTTAAGTTCACTTTAAAAAACTCAACTCTCACTTTGTAAGACTTAACCGAACTATAAAGCCTATACCCACTTTAAAAAACTTAACTCTCACTTTGTAAGACTTAACCTAACTATAAAACCTATACCCACTTTAAAAAACACTTCATTATCTATAAAACCCAACCTCACTTGACAAAACGCCTACGGTAACTTGCCACAAAACTCATCTTGCTTTTACGAAACTTACACTCACTTTACAAGACCTAAATTTACTGTACGAAACTTAACATCGCTTTACAAAAGTCAACCTCACTTTATAAACCCTAACCTGACTACAAAACCTAACCTCACTTTAAAAAAAATATTGTACAGTACTTAACTTTCTGCAAAAACTAATCTCAGTTTATTGCATAACTTAATCGCCATATCATTTACAAGGCTTGGATAAAAATCTAGCGAAGAAAATTTGACACAAAGGCGAGGAGTAAGATATTTAGATTGCAGTAATTTATTACAATATGGAAAAATCCGACTAAGGTGAATAAATATTACATTTAAATAAAAAACAAAACTTAGATTAAGTTATTACAATTAGGGCAAATTATGACGGTAATAGAACAATATTTAGATGACGAACAAGGAATGCTTATATATAACTGTACAGTATGTTCACGGGTTCAGTGTTCCTGCCTCTGGTGACTAATTATTCGCTCTTAACTGTGTAATAAATATTAGGGAGCCACAATTCCAATTAATTAGCCTGTCATTATCACCTGCACGTAATTGATACCTTAAAGTATTCATTAAATTACTGGGAATCCATTACTTTTCTCAGTTTGAGATTGGAAATTCAACATTAAAGGATTTCACTGATTGTTTGAAGTGAATTTATTCATGGTTTAATTAAACCCTGTAATTACACTACTGATGGTGACCAAAATACGAACTCACTCTGCGCACTAAACGAATTTTTAAATACCACAACAAATTCTCTGAACTTCTAAAACTCCATTTTAGTGACTAGTAAACCAAACACTGCTATCAGCATATACCTAGATCACGCGCACCCACAGTGATTTACTTGCATATATATATATATATATATATATATATAGTATAAACGATTGATCATTACACTATTTGATCTTCAGCTGTGACCTTACTTGACCTTTGACCTGGCCTTGATGTTATACTTCGTCTAATGATAGAAATACTGTACCGTATGTTAGTGGATACGTGTGTCGACTGTCGACACACGTTTTACTCCGAACACGACTAAGTATTATCTGTCCCATAAAATAATACATTCATTTGTTTTGTTCTCACCTCAGATCTATATCTCTGGCGTCACTGAGAATGAGTCTGTCACATCAGAGACGCGTAAACTTAACTAATTGGATACAATGTATCCGATACATTGGCTTAAAAATAGTCCTGGTCAAGACTATCACGAAAAAAGAGGGATCCTACTCAGGATATTGGAGACTTTACCCAGTCACGGCCACCCACGTCTTTTACGGCGGCCGTTAGGCAAATTACTGTTTATTCTCTAGAAATTTTACCATAAAAGTTTACATTGGTTCAACATGTACATAGACAGTGCAAGTATACAAACAATGGTATGTAATAAGTTGAATTCACAAAAAAAAAACACAAGAGCCCAATGAAAGCGAGATAAAGTTCATGCTTATTCAGTTTGAGTTCTAATCTACTGTACCTCATAATTTTAATGTACTTACCATCTAGGGCGCCCAAACAGACCACTGTAATAAGATATGACAATTGGACTGTCGCAATTTCAGAGTTTCTATATAAATCACTCGCAAGACCACCACAAACTAAAAATAAAAACAAAGCTAAGCAACATCTCTCCAAGAACCAGTCACTGGGCCGTCCAGCTGTTCTGTCGGTCTACTGTTCATTGTCAAATTTATCATATTCATAACTATATTAACGTCTGCCAATGCTTTAGTTTATAAATTGAGTATAAAAACAATCCGAATCAATCTGCATATAATCTTGTCCTATTGTATAAACTGTTTTGTTACTATTATTATTTAATTTTAAAATTATATTTGTTCATTTTATTATTATTATTTTATTTTCGCACCCCCCCCCCATGCCTTGATGTGGGTCATTATAAAATTACCTGTGCCCGGGCGGGTGGGCTAATGTTCAAAGTTCCCGGAGTAAAAAAATATTTTCGCGAATAACTATATATATATATATATATATATATATATATATATATATATATATATATATATATATATATATATATCATTTAGTCCATATAGCACGCGGACTTTCAACATATAATCAACGACCTCACCAGCCAGGACTCGAACCCTCGACCTAGGGGCGCTTGTGGTAGAAGCGGTACCGCTCTTGCCGCTCTTGCCTCGCAAGCAAGATATCACGGGTTCGATTCCCGGGCAAGCGGAAGTTGTTTGGACTCTCTTCCTAGCCCCCTTGGTCCCTGTTCACCTAGCAGTAAAGTAGGTACTTGTTGTAAATCGAAAGGTTGCGAATTCGTATTAAGGGAAAGTTGTTGGAGCTTCTAAACTTGAGAACTAACACAATCCGGAGGAGTGGTGACCCGAGGATCACACACCCAATACAGACAAAACCAAATACGTGCGCTAAGAGCTAACCAAATAAACGCAGTCGTGTAAAGCCACGACACTATCTCTTCCACTACAATTCCCTTCCTAACCTCCTGCTCCTTCCTCTGTCATCTTCCCCGCTCTGCCTTTCGCTACCAACAACTTTTGGAGCTTCTAACTTGAACTGAACCCTCGACCTTATGCGTGTGACCAGGGAATGCTACCACCTTGCCACAAGGACACGAAAAGCAATCTTAGACTATAACATAATCTAGGATTTTGACTGCCTTATCGCAATGAAATTGTCCCATTAGTTAAGTCCCTTAAATTATTAAATATTAATGTTGTTTTTAAGTATGACTCAACCATTACCAACTTATTAATCAAGAATACCCCAACCTTGAATGTAAATGGAAGTGTTTACTGCGTTCCATGCAGCAACTGTAATGGAAATTATGTAGGACAGACTGATAGAGCATTGCAACTCAGAATTAAACAGCACAAATATAATATCAGAACAGCTTCTGAAAGCAGTGCACTGTTCGTTCATGTTAGGAACAATAATCATCCCATAGATTGGGAAAACAGCTTAGAAGTGTACAAATCATCATGTGTCACAGAAAGACTTCTGGTTGAAGCTAGTATGATTAGGGAATTGAATTCTATAAACCTTAGTGATGGTCAGTACAAAACTGATAATATGTTACACAAATTTATTTGTCAGTGGTCCAAGGTTAAAAATGCTTTGAAAGCATTGGAGTTAGATGAAGGATAGATGATTAGTGGGTCCCATATTTTTTACCTGACTTAACATGACTAGTCACGTCGACCTTTCTCTTAAGCCCCTTTGCGTGGTGTTGGTGTGCGGATTAGTGTATGTCTTGTTTATGACCTGACAAAGTAAGGTCATAAACATAAAGGTCGTGTTTAGTAAGGTCACCCTGTGTACTTAAGCTTCTCTCGGTCCATGTAATTCAGTTGTCTCTGAAGATGTCTTGAATAAAGACGAAAGCTAAGGTGCTCCATTGTTTCCCTTTTCCCTGTGTGATTCTATCAAGACTTAACTTATCCACATTTTCATTGTGGATCTACATGAAATAAGGTCACCCTGTGTACTTAAGCTTCTCTTGGTCCATGTAATTCAGTTGCCTCTGATGATGTCTTGAATAAAGACGAAAGCTAAGGTGCTCAAATTTTTCCTTTTTCCTGTGTGATTTTATCAAGGGTGACCTTACTAAACATGAGGTCAGGTCATAAATACGACATCCACTAATCCGCACACCAACACTACCACACACACACAAAGGGGGCTTAAAAGAAAGGGCGACGTGACTAGTCATGTTAAGTCAGGTAAAAAATATGGGACCCACTAATCATCTATCCTTCATCTAACTCCAATGCTTTCAAAGCATTTTTAACCTTGGACCACTGACAAATAAATTTGTGTAACATATTATCAGTTTTGTACTGACCATCACTAAGGTTTATAGAATTCAATTCCCTAATCATACTAGCTTCAACCAGAAGTCTTTCTGTGACACATGATGATTTGTACACTTCTAAGCTGTTTTCCCAATCTATGGGATGATTATTGTTCCTAACACGAACGAACAGTGCACTGCTTTCAGAAGCTGTTCTGATATTGTACTTGTGCTGTTTAATTCTGAATTGTAATGCTTTCCCAGTCTGTCCCACATAATTTCCATTACGTTTGCTACATGGAATGCAGTAAACACTTCCATTTACATTCAAGGTTAGGCTATTCTTGATTAATATATTAGTAATATCTTATCCACGTTTTCATTGTGGATCTACATGATATATATATATATATATATATATATATATATATATATATATATATATATATATATATATATATATATAAGAACATAAGAACAGAAGAATGGAGGAAACTGCAGCGGGCCTATTGGCCCATATTGGGCAGTCCCATTTACACCCAACCCCTATTGCTCATATAAGCACCCAACCTATGTTTGAACCTATCCAGCGTATTCGAGTTAATGAGTTAATGATGATATTTGGTAACTTGTTCCATTCATCCACTACGCTGTTTCTAAACCAGTGTTTACCAAGTTCGCGCCTAAATCTAAATTTGTCTAATTTAAAACCATTGTTACGAGTTCGCTCCTGGTTGGATATTTTGAGCACCTTTGTAATGTCCCCTTTGTTTAGCCCTGACTTCCATTTATACACCTCTATCATGTCGCCCCTCGCTGTACGTCTCTGGAGGGAGCGCAAATTAAACCGCTTTAACCTGTCTGTGTACTCAATTCAATTCAATTTCAATCGTTTATTCCTTGATAGAGGAAGCGGGATCCTAGTGCTGTCACTAGGTACCCCTGTACAATGACACCAGAAGCATCTGGCAAGTATGACAAGTATATACAGTATAAATATTATAAAGGGGCTTACTAAAGCCTAAGGAAGGAAGGATATTCCTTTAACACATAATCAATATTATTTACAAAATATCTGGCCAGTATGGGGAGGATCATCGTGTCTCCGTGAGGGGGTCGTGGAGTGGTGGTCCAGCAGGCGTCACGGAAGCGTTGTGTGTGGGGACATCTTAGGAGGTAGTGGATAAGGGTGCTGCTGTCGGGTATTCTGTATAATGCACAAAGCGTTGCTCAGGGGATGCGGGGATACCAATCTCCCAAGCAAAGTCAAGGTCCCTAATGCCCAGGATTAGTCTTGTCATTCTCCTCTGGATTCTTTCCAAGGATTCTATATCCATATATATATATATATATATATATATATATATATATATATATATATATATATATATATATATATATATATATATATATATATATATATATATATATATATATATAAAGAGAGAGAGAGAGAGAGAGAGAGAGAGAGAGAGAGAGAGAGAGAGAGAGAGAGGTATAATAGATTAATGAGAGAAACATCTCATAGGATACTACTCGGTCGAGTGTTCATACTTGGAGCTGGCGGACGCTAGCCCCACAATGGGTCAAAGCTCAAGGTTGATGAAGCCACAAGTCCAGAAAATTGTGAGGGTAAATTTTCGGAGAGAAAATTGTGACAGCACCGAGTGTGAGTTCTTTCAAGACCAAACTTGACCAACACTGGCGCAGGTACAGATACTATACATTCATAAGCTAGTACATGCCCAGTACTTGCTAACAGTATGTAACAGACGTGACCGACCGCCCAAGCAAGAGAGTATAAAAGTAAAAAGTATAAGTATAGTAAACAGTGGCGATAATGTACTCACTGTTGTTCCTAGTAACTTCTTACTCTTCACGTGTTGCCTGGTGTCGTCTAGGCGGCAACACGACGACGAACACTATGCAGTAGGAACGTTTGCTTATTTCTTGTAGGTGTAGGTGTTGATGTTGGTGAAGGATATTGTTGAAGGTGTTAGTGTTGGATTTGGTGTAGGTGTTGGTGCAGGAATTGGCATAAGTGTTGTGTAAGATTTATTGTAGGATTGTAGGTGTTGGTGCAAATGTTGGTGTAGGCGATGCAGGTATTGGCGCCATTACACAGTTGTATACACTGCGCCTCCAACAACTCGTATATTTAGTGTTGACATTTCGAGTTCTGCCACGTCATCAAAGGCTTTTACACTATTATCAAGTGACCAGGTCATACAGCACGTTATACGTGTAGCTGGTGGATTCTGTAGGCTTCTATCTGTAAATAGGCGAAGTGGTAGGTATTCATAAATTTAGGTAGAGAAATAGTGGATATTATCGTGTCAAGTCAAGGGTTGGATCTTAAAGATCACATTTTCTCTCATGTTATTGGATGATATTGCTAATTTTTTTTCTTTTTTCTTTTACGGGGATTAACCCACCCGGGCACAGGTCACTGACCCACATCGGGACCTGGGGGGCGAAAATGTAATAATAATAATAATAATAATAATAATAATAATAATAATAATAATAATAATTCAGATACGTAAAATTGATTTAAAAAATACAAAACTAAAAATAATAAATTAATAATAATAATAATAATAATAATAATAATAATAATAATATAGAATCATAAATAAATACAAAAATGAAAAAAAGGATCAAGAGTGAGAAACAATATATGTATGTTGTGTTGTCAAAGGTAAGACAAACAATTGAGACCCTGCAATTGTGCGTAAATGAGGCAGAATGTCAGATCAGCAACCTGGGACTTGGTCACGATTTTTGTGATGCCATATGACAGCAGGGTCTACCATTAGACAACACATTATGCTTCCAATATCTTCCCAGGCGGTAGTACCTCCCTGTTTGGTCTGGGGTAAATGACACAGATTTGGTTCTGACAAAATCATATAAAAATTTAGTGATAAAAAATTATATGGTATTGCTAAATGTTTTTCTTGACAGGACACGAAGGGAGACGCAAGAGGCGCATGTCAGGTAATACGCCACACGTTTGAAGGAAGTTGCGGCTCAGTCAGCGGGTATATAACAGGGCGGAGCGGCGGCTGCTGCTCTCTTTCTCTCCATCTCATCGTCATCATCAGCACGTCGTCCTGAAAGTGGGTAGTGAAGGCTGAAGGCAGAGCTGGTCACACGCTATCACGATCCAGGTCCCGGATTCTTGACAAAGGTTTGCACACCAAGTTTTCTTTGTAATTGGAGACTCAAAAAACATTATATTGTTGGTGGCGGACTTTAGCTATGACAGAGATAACATCCCAATTGGTCCCAGAATTACTCTAGTTTTCTGCCTTAAGTATGTAGATACGTTCTTTAAAAAACAGTTAAGAACAGTATTAACCTCTAAGATTTTCGTGAATCTCGACCAGCTCCATTAACTTGACTAGCACACAGGTACATCCTAGTGTTGATATTATAATGTACAGGGTGTCCCAGTATTGTATATATGACATATTCATTTGTGTAATAAAACAACGTTGTTAAAGAAAAACATAACTATTAAATCACAGTGAATTACAAACACGGGAATTATAGTTTTCTTTTACAACTTTTTTTCTTTATCACACAAATAAATGTGTTAGAAATACATAGGACACCCCATTACTGAGCTTCGACAGTTAAGGTCTTCAAACGAGTAATCTAGATAAGTGATTACACTAGTCAGCAACACTAAAAAAAATGAGAGAGTTCAGTTGCTGCCGCGAAAACACATTTACTTAAAACGTTCTCCCGTGTTACGTCTTCCATGAATCACCATTGATGAGCCTCGCAAAAGTAATTTATTCCATGTTGGTTGATTACAAATGGTTGTCCCGATTTTAAGAATTTCTAATAAAAAGAAAGCGACAGAAGCACAGTTTTGAGTTAATTATGCAGCTCTAGACATCAAAGCGATATTCTGTTTCCAAACTTTGTGTAGCATAATGAACTTTCTAAAAGCCTCACATATTCTTTTCTTCAAATATTCCGAAGCTGCTGGCATTGGTGAAACGATAACTATTTTTTATATAGCGCCAGAAGGAAAAGTAGCTTTGTTAGTTAATTTCGTTACATTCGGTAATTGCTTAAAATCGGGAAGATCATTTGTAAATTATACGCTTCTGTACAGTATTTGTAACGTCGGAGATAATTCCTTCATCCATTTTTATTTAGGAAATGAGATATTAAAGACTTTTTTGTTCTTGTTGGCTCGTATTCGCTTGGGCGATCTGCACTTACTGTACATAAGAACATAAGAATGGAAGAAACTGCAGCGGGCCTATTGGCCCATACTGGGCAGTCCCATTTACACCCAACCCCTATTGCTCATATATCCATCCAGCCTATGTTTGAAGCTATCCATCGTAATCGAGTTAATGATGATGTTTGGTAACTTGTTCTACTCGTCCACTACCATATTTCTAAACCAATGTGTACTTATTTCGCGCCTAAATCTAAATTTGTCTAATTTAATCCATTGTTACGAGTTCTCTCCTTTTTGGATAGTTTGAGTACCTTTGTAATGTCCCCTTTGTTTAGCCCTGACTTCCATTTATACACCTCTATCATATCGCCCCTCACTCTACGTCTCTCGAGGGAGTGCAAATTAAGATGCTTTAACCTGTCTCTGTACTGAAGGTTCCTAATGCCCGGGATTAGTTTTGTCATTCCCTTCTGAATTCTTTCCAAGGATTCTATATCCATTCTGTAATACGGTGAGATAAATTAACACTATATCAGGTTCCGGAAAAAGAAAAAAAGAAAACAAAAAGAGGTGTTTAAACTTGAAGCTTATTGGACAAACCATCAATTTGGGGAATTATTTTTTCTAAAGTGAATAAAACTTGTAAATGACACATTAATTGGTAATGCAAATTTGAAATTTTAGGATGATAATTCATCGTGCTGTACCAATTAAAGTTAAGGATCACCTGAAGATTAAGAACCCTCGATTATTTCATCTGAAGATTGGGCACTCACAGGTAGTAGGTAGTAGGCAGCTATCAAACAGGGAGGTATTACCACCTGAGAAGATATTGGAAGCATAACATGTTGTCTAATGGTAGACCCTGCTGCCATTTGGCATCACAAAAATTGTGACCAAGTCCCAGGTTGCTGATCTGACTTTCTGCCTCATTTACAAACAAGTGTCCTTACTTGGAGCTGGTGGACGCTCGCCCCACAAGGGGTCACAGCTCAAGATTGAAGAAACCGCAAGTCCAGAAAACTGTGAGGGCAAACTTTTTCGGAGTGAGGGTTGTAAACTCTTGGAACAATCTACCAGAGAGTGCTGTGACGGCACCGAGTGTGAGCTCTTTCAAGACAAGACTTGACCAACACTGGAGCGGGTTCAGGTACATTCAGGAGCCGGTGCATACCCAGTATTTGCCAACAGTGCGTGACAGAGACGTGACCGATCGCCCGGGCGGCTAGCGAGCCGATCTTTTGGTGAAGAGGATAAATGAAAAGGAAAAGTAATTAGAGACGTGACCGATCGCCCAAGCGGCTAACAAGCCGATCAGTGGCGAAGAGGATGAAAGTAAAAGTAATTGCAGGGTTTCAATTGTTTCTCTTTGACAACACAACATACGTATATCATTTCTGACTATTGATCTTTTTTTAATTTTTGTATTTATTTATGGTACTTTATTATTATTATTATTATTATTATTATTATTGTTATTATTATTATTATTATTATTATTATTATTATTATTATTATTATTATTATTATTATTATTATTATTATTATTATTATTATTATTATTATTATTATTTTCGCCCCCAGGCCCTGATGTGGGTCATTGACCTATGCCTTGGTGGGCTAATCCCTTAAAAAAAATCATCTGAAGATTAATCATCCTCGCTTATTTCATCTTAATTAGGCACCCAGGCTTATTTCATTTGAACATTAATTTAGCATAAACTTAAATGGAGATAACTTAAATTAAACTAAATTAACCTAAACCCCCCCAACTAGCGTTTGTGGTTTATCTTCAAGGGATATAATCTGGGGCTCCAAATATTTAGGTGAGCCAACGTAAACTAGACAACAAATAATACCAACGAATATTTAGGCTTTGAACTTTTATGGGAAACACTAAGGGGCCCACAATCTCAAAAGATCGTAAGTTAAATGTCTCGCAGCTGTAAATTTACTAACATCTAGCTGGTATACTAAAAATATGCAATAAAAACAGGGAGGCTAACCCCGTCAGTACGTAACACCAGCGCTTGTTGTATTATCTTCACTGTTAATGTTTTAGATTATTCATCAGTCAGGCCAGTATAGGTGGCTGGTGGACACTAAACTCTATAACACGCTATGTGACCGTCGACTTAAGTGTGTTACATCCAGTTGTCCCAAACAGGCCCCTCAGGCTTGATACCCGCTTTCACATCTGACATGGATTGTTGTAGATTGTTTTGTTATATATTCAATTATTTGGATGTAACTAAAAAAATACAGTTAAAATATGTATAAATAATGTAAAAAATACTTAAAGTACAGTAATTAAGATCCAGTAAAGTTTTTGAGCGTTCATGTAAAGTTGTAAATTTAGTCAACTTAATGATTTTTCAGACACCTGTTTGCATTAGCCTCAAATAGGTTTACATAGGTAGACCGTGGTGGTGTTGGAGGGGAAAATGGCACGGCTGCTGTGGCAGGTACTGGAAGATCCACAAGTGTACAAAGACCTACAAAACAACCCTCACTCCTTCAGGTAGGTCTTTCCCCTGTATTTCTCTTTTGTCTCCCCAACTTGTCTCACCTGTCTCTCACGTGTGTGTCTCACAATTATGTCTCGCTCAACCTAGAAATATTGTCTGTATACATCAGCCTCCGTAATTGTTTAACTTTTAACGTTTCACTTTCACACTGAAGAGAAGTAAGTAATGTTGAGATCATAATGAAATTAGTTTAAGGATAAAGTAGATATATAAGAATAAAGTAGATATATAAGAATAAAGTAGTTATTTAATGATAAAGTAGTTTAGGGTAAGGATTAAAATACCTGTAAATTAGACTGATCACCACAGGTTCAAGGAAGGGCCAGTGGTGATGGTGTCTACTATACATCGGCCGCCTCACGTAGAGCTCCTCAAAGATCATCACGGCCGCCTGACAATAACAGGTCCTCTGGCTAACCTTATGGACGCTGTCGCTCACTCGCTTAACTTTACGTAAGTTTAACACCATAATTGTTGTTATTATATGGCTGATATTTTTTTTATATCTTGTTGATTTGTTGATGTGAAAAATTAAGATGAGGCGTTGATGCTGATGTTGACACTGACGTTGACTATGACGTGGACGTAGACTTTGACGTTGAAGTAGACGGTCACTATAATGTTAATTTAGGGAAAAGTTGGTTGGGTGAATCACGTAAAGAAGTTCATCAGTCTTTTTTATTATTGTGGTGAGACACAAAAACAATCTTACTGATGGATGGAAGCAAAGAGGTTTTATGAGAGGAGACTGCGTCAGCCGTGGACAAAGAAGCCACTCTTCACTCATGACGGCCAAGTTGGTATTGACAAAACATGCAAGGTGGTGGCTGGCAAGACTGGCTTTCTGAATTTTATTCTGTGCATTCACAGCGTGCTAAGTCTTTATGCCCAATTAAGTACTGTACATGTGCTTATCCTCATCTAAAATTTTTGATGACATACAAAAGCGTAGGAAGAAAAAGCATGGGAGGTTGCAATAACAATACAACGTCCTTTTGCATAAAAGAAATTGTCAGTGCATATTGATCCAGGAAGTACTCCATGGTAACATTTTCCCATTAGAATCAGTACCCACACTAATAGTGTCCAGCAGCTATGTATATAATGCAGAGATTGATATCAAGGCAACTTTAGTGAAGAAAAAAAAAGAATTATCTGTGATGGTTATGGGCTCAATTCAACAGAGAGATGACGATAAATAGTATATTTATATTACAATGCTGTCCAGTTATCTCTGTGTTTAAACAATATTGCTGCTTACCTAGTTGGCTTTGTAGTATTTTCATAAAAATAAAATCTGCATTGTGAAGTTTGTAGTACCGCATTAATAGCTTCTACTGAAAGCCCGTTGCAGTCTTTGATAAAATTAAAACCTAGGACCTGTCCATTTTTTCATCTGAAGATGTAATTATTTTTTTTAAATATATTCTGAGAAAAAAATATCCTATGTTAAAAAATCGTATCTTTCTTCATACAGAATAGAGCATTTCAAAAATTTTCACTCATTATTATTAGGCTACAACGGAAAGACGTTTCCTGATTTCTCTCTGCATATGTTAAGAGATTGGTCCACTAGAAAATCAAATGATTTTGTTAGTTAAAGCTGTTGCAGAGAAGTACACTAGTTAGGTATACAGTAAACAGTTCACCTCAAGGCTACAAGCTACTAATAAATGAAGAGTAATCAAATCTACACCAAACTTACCATGTTTAATGACCAATAAGGTTCTACTTATGTAAGTTATATTATGTCGATTGTAAGGATTTATTGTGTGCATTTATTTGGATTAATTGTTTAATTAATCACACAGCAATTAATTTTATTAATAGATACAACCACAGTTCGTTTTTGCCAATCACTGACCATTTATACGTGTATGTCAGGAACATTTATACTACCTGCCGCCTGGTGCTTGGGTAGCGGCGGCCAGTAGTAATTGTTTTGCCCACACCAAGATAGCTGTGCGTGGGTCGGCTGGCTTCAGTATGACCTGTGTGTATCGTTGCCCGTGTCGCCTCCAGTCATACCTTGGATGGAAGGAAGGAATTAAAGAAACAAGTGAAATTCTGGACATTAAATTAAGCAACGCAAATATAAAAATACTATGTATTTTCATGTATTTTGTACTACATTGTTCCGTCTTGTTTATACTTACACGGGTAGAATGCGTTGTATGTGTGTGTATGCTTGTCCTGGAAGACCGTACAAAATATTGCGTCTCTAATGGACAAGAGAAATGTGTGTTGTCTCCACTGTTACCGTCATGTTCACCTTCATGTTCACCATCAGGTACAAGATAGTGACGCCCCCTGACGGCACTTACGGCACTCATTCAGCTAACGGGTCATGGTCAGGCATGATGGGTCAGGTGGTGAGGAAGGTGAGTCTACCTGAGTCATGGTCACCCTAACTCTTATTCAACAAGGTGGGTAAACATACCTTGTCAGTTCAGTAAATATGTTCACCACGACAGGAGTTCAGTCCACGCCTCTGATAAAGTCACAGGTTCAGGAGCTTAATGAAACTGAAAGTGATATTAAACCATTTCATTATAAGAACACTCTAACTGTTCATCTGTTGTAATAATGGTTTACAGGGTAGCGTTTGAACACCTTTAGAATGAAGGTTTAGCGGCTATAGGATGATGGATTAATGTGGTTTAACATTTAAGTATGATGGTTTAACACTTCACTACATCATAGTACTTGTGGCTACAGGAGGCCGACGTCTCCCTGGGACCCTTCGCAATATCGTGGAAGAGGAACCAGGCTGTTGACTTCGCTCATCACTACATCTTCGACTACTCCAGCTTTATAAAGAGTAAAGGTCTGCCGGAGATTGACCCATGGGGCTTCCTGTTCCCCCTACAACCCAAGGTGTGGGCGGCACTATTGGCAGGACTGCTGGTGGCCTGGTTGGCAATACTGGTGCTGGGTCACAACCCCGATGGGTCCAGGAAGGTCAACAGGGCTTCTGACCTCTTTTTCCAGCATCTTAAAATTATATTTCACCAAAGTGAGCTGAGGGTTAATTTTACCGTCTCAATATTGGATATTGACTTTATTATATAAAATGAAGTTCAATACCTTCTGTGCTTTTTAATGTACAACTCTATGGCAGGTTGTTCCTTCATACAGATCTGACGATCAAGGTGAAACGTGGCAGTGAGATGGTGTTGTTGGGGGGGTGGGTGGTGGTGGCCATGATGGTGATGTGGAGTTACACAGGTAACCTGGTCTCCTTGCTGGCGGTGCGACACATCCCTCAGCCCCTCCAGACCCTAAGAGATGTGATAGAAGAATCTAACCTCAAGGTCATAGTCGAACCAAAAACTATTTTAACAGACACCCTTGATGTGAGTCATTATTGTGTCACTACTGAAACTTACCGAGCCACTGTATGTCATAATATGAACATGCTACTATTAATATGAACGCCACAAAGAGGTTGGGTAATAAGCCAATTTTTTTATGTGTGGCTTTCCCATTTTTCTGATTGTATTTCTCGTCTGACTGTATTATATTAAGTTAATGATGATTCGCTATGTACTTGAAGTGCCGCAAGCACCTTACAGTGTTTCCCTTACTGGGAACTTTAACTAACAAAAATCGTAGAAACCCATTTATACGCTACACTGATCTTCATTGCGAAATCCTTGTTCATATTAATCATCATTCCTCCGACAATATACCAGTAAATTACCCCATGACCTAGAAGCTCCTGTCTGTGTTACTCTAGATGTCATCAGTGTACTGGTGACACACCAGCCATGTAAACATCTTCCCAGTCTTAAATTAGTCTCTCTCCTTTAGATACAGTGGAACTTCCTGCCCCTGCATACCATTCTCTCCTTGAGTAGACAGATAGATAGTCAGTAAAATCGTCATAAAAGTTCACAATTGGTTCAGCATGTATATTGGTAATGCATATCATATTCAATTTGTTTCCTGGTATCACAATTTCTCATTTACAGTATATGTTTATTTCAGAGTGTCAAGTCAGGCGACCTACGGGATATTAGAGACTTGGTTAATGTTGGTCGCATCAAGTATGAGGTGTCTTCCGATCTATTTCACGTTGTGGACACTCTGGTTCGTGACGGTGATCACACCCTTGCCACCATCAAGATCAGCTTGATCAAGTTTATATCAGAACTCTCCAGGAAGACAGGCAAGCACAGTTACCGAGATCTTAAATCAGATCTGTTCAATTGACGAAGATAATAAAAAAAAGTGACCGAAAACACAACTCAAACTCTTCGGTTAACAAAAGTTACTTCTATTAAAAAATATTCATGTATAATTTGTAATGTAATTTGTAAAACTGCTTGGCAATATTCTTAAGGTATGTTATTTATTGTTACCGCAGGTCGATGTGACTTTTATATTGTTCGCGAGAATTTGATCCACGTCTTCCAGTGTATGGTTGGCCAGAAGGGAAACCCCATAGTTCCTGCCATGAGTCACAGGTGAGTTATAACCAAGGTGGACCGGCTATCACTTCTTTCATGACTGTTTATAAAATGTGCAAAAAAATATAATTAAAACATCGAATTTTACATTAATATCTGTTAAAATTGTTCTCTGCTTCCCTCAAGTGTCTGGCAATTTTTTTCTTAAAGCTTTTCTGTAATAACTGTGTAGTGTATGGAGCTATTTAGAGTCCATGTTTAAAATCCTTGGTAGTTGAAGCACAGAAACTGAATTCATAACACTGGATGGAAAATATATTCCAATAACAATTACAAATATGAGTTGACTATTGACCAGGGATTCCATATAGAGTTACCTAAGAAAGTTTGTGGTTCAGGATCCGCGCGCTGGTGGAGTCTGGCTTGTATGAGTACTGGCTTATGAGCAACATCCCCTTTATAGAAAACTGCCGCCGCTCACCCTCCAAGATCACTGTGATGGAACCCCTGGCCCTCACCAACCTGTGGGTGAGTAGTTATATTACCTCACACACACACACAAGTGCATCAAATAATTGCATTTTCTACAGGCTCATGGTCCTGTACTTCTTACATTCATTATTGATACCCTGACCTTCATATAGTGACACATTTAGGGTATTTGCATTGTCCATATTCATGTAAAATTTGTATGAAGTTATCTTACACACACCTGTGCACCTTCTAAGACCTTAATTGGGCGTCTAAATAACTTTCACTTCTTATACGTAACACTGACTGTCGCACATGTTCCATTCTCTAATATTTCTGTATTGTTCATAACCTCATGTGTAGTTCATTCGTCTTCTCGTAACCATCCCTACCCACTGTTTACACTAGTAAATTTCTTACAAATATATCTTTTGTTTTGGTCGTCAGGGGATGTGCGTGTTGCTGGGGGTGGGACACCTGTTGGCGCTCCTCACCTTCTGCCTGGAACTCTGCGTCGTCAGATGTGTCAGTGGCAGGACCTCATAGACTCTGGCAGTATTTCACGGGGAAGATGATGACCATGATAGCTGGTGATAAAACATTATGCTATCGTTCAACTATCTTCACCTCACCGCAGCAGCTAATGACGGTGCAGACTCTTAGAACACTTCGCTGAACCAAATTAATAATTACACCTTCACTAATTCTTCACAGTAACTCACGCTGTCACCACCAAGGGTCAACTATCTCAGCGGGTGACAGAATTCCTCACCGTAAAATATAACGTCACGTTTCATTCAGATATATTATCAGTTTTAATTTTACCATTAAAGTGTCTCAACTAAACCTCTTCGTTTGACATAAATCAATGTTTTCAATCAAACGATAACTGACCAAAGATAACATTCTCGTATCGCTGTGACTTTTGTCTACGATATGTTAACCCCAAAAACTTTAAATAAAATTAATCGAATAAAGGGCTACCTATTTGGGATCACCTGAAAATTCGCCCCCAGTTTATTTCACCAGAAGATTAACCACCCTAATGCTAATTTAACCTAATCTGACATAACCTAACCTGACCTAACGTAATTTAACAACTTAATCTAACCTAACCCTCCCGCAGGTACCATAAGTCGTTTAACCATTTGGTGAAATAACAGGGGCTGATCTTCAGGAGATATCTTATTTGCATATGTTATATAACTTCTAAATGTATTCGACACCTCACTAGTGAAGGTGTTCTGTGAAGTTCAAAGTGCCAATCACCAGAAAAAAAAAGAGATCTAAAGTAAAAAGACTGATATATTGTTTATTTTTAAGAAGCAAAATGTGTCGTATATTTGGAATTCACTCGACGAATATATATAGTATTTCGGTTAAGGCAATCTGATCATCTTGTTTGAGTTATTTATAAAAGATAGGTAACTGGCTGTACAAAACTGATGATTGTAAAAAAAAAGAAGAAAAGATTAATGTAATCAAAGAAGAGGAACTATATCTGTTAAGAGTTGATGTTATTCCAAAATAGGAGTAAAGTTTTATTTGTAAAATGTTGATCAGTTGTGTGTCAGTCAACGCGTTTACGTATGTGTTGTCTGAATCCACACACCACCACACATACTACACCTTATTTGTTCATTACACTATCCAGTACAGTTACAGAGTTCTTTCTCATAAGTTTTTATTGTCATTGGATTATATAGTTATGCGTTTAAAGACCTTCATTGTTAAAGCGCAGCAATAACATGATAACAACCAGTACAGACAACACGCAAGCACAACTGCTATAGTGACCGCAAGTGTAACCTAGCAGTGATCACTTTAATCCTTTTATAATTCTAAAAGTTCAGATAGGCATCATGCAATGTGTCCAGTTAACTGTAATTAAGATGTAATAAATGTGTTCAAACTGCAGCAGTGTTTTGAATGAACCCAAATACAAGATATATTTAATGAACCAAGTGCAATTTAAGAAATATGTAATGCCCTCTGAACTGTTTCTATCATGGTCCCGAATCTTAAATATTTCTATATTAAATTTCTACTTTAGTTACGATAACAAAGTATTTCTTTTCAAAATCAAACATATATTTTTTAGATAAACTTACCTTATAAGACGTGGACGAACAAATAATACATTGTAAGTGGAAAATTTAGTACACAAAATTGTTTCCTATCTCTGATAATGGGCGCGACATCGATACAATATTTTATTCACCTATGTGCATGTATGTTAACTAATTAGAAGTAAATGGGATGATATTCTATATTTAGTCATGTTTCCCCTTCTTTGGGAAATAGGGCGACCTCCCCGAAAGGCAAAAGGCTGCACATTCCCCGTAGTTATTTGTTTCTTTCACTATCTTATTGAGAATGACATCGGTCAGGAATATATTTGAATATTCAATGAGGGTGTGCATTATACTGTATATTCCTAGGTCTCATATTACGTGGAAGGTACTACCGCCTGGGAAGATATTAGAAGCATAATATGTTGTTTAATGGTAGACCCTGCTGCCATATGGCATCACAAAAATTGTGACCAAGTCCCAGGTTGCTGATTTGTCTTTCTGCCTCATTTACACACAATTGCAGGGTCTCAATTGCTTCTTACTATTGGCAACACAAGATATATAACTTTTCTCACGATTGATCTGTTTTATTCTTTCTATTCTGTTATTGTCCTATGAAATCTAGTCCTTTTCTCTTCTATTTTTAATTTCTTTTTACTCTTATTTTTCGCCACCCAGGCCCCGTTGTGGGTCGATGACCTGTGCAAGGGTGGGCTATTCCCCGCAAAATCCTCTGGGGTATAAACACATGCCTACCCATATTACAAGACGGAATCACTACCTTCATTATCACTTATTAGTGTGTAATCACTAAAATTTTCTGAGACATGAAAATCACTACTGATGTCTGTACCACTCATTGTCTAACACTAATTATATATAATCTCTAAAGACACAAATGGAGCGCGATAAAAACTCAGAGCTCAGCACAGTCAATAGTCTCTTTTACAGATGCAAGCTAAAAATTCTGATCTCATAAATGAATGAAATGATATGACAACATCATATAATCCTAATTCTTATTGGTTAATGATTCTCTTGAAGGCGAAAAAGTCACTCACCTGCCAAATCAGGTGGAGACTAGGATAAAAAGAGGAATGATTATTATCCTTGTATGAGAAACAAATTAAGATATGGCCCGGAATAATAGGTCATTTAGTATAGCTCATCGAGGGATGTGTTCCTTCCCACGCAGTTTGGCTGTTCCGATCCCCCCCCCCTGTATAAGGTTTCTCTACACACACACATTAGACGATTTAGTCAATGTGATAATATGAGCATAAAGGCAGCTGTGAAATTAAGAGACTATAGCCAGGAATAATAGGTCACTCAGTATAGCCTAGCAAATGACAGATGTTGTAATATAGATTTTCAGACTTCTCCCCTTCACAAGGTTCTCCCATACACCAGACAATGTATTTAGTAGTCAGTGTGATAATAAGCTAATCCAATAATAACCAAATGTTTTTATTTCTTATCACCAGAGTTTTGACGGCTCAATTTTGGTCCGATTCAGCAGCAATCTATGAACCCACCATCAATGTTTCCCTGTCCGTTTTTCCTTTGATTTACGCATGATTTTATACAAACCCAGGATGTTTAATAGCAAATCATCCTGTTCATATAAGGCTCATAGCTTCGATGAACTAGGAGCCATCTTTCTTGTCCTTTTCCCGCTAACAGAAAGACGGTTGCATGCAAATGGAAACAGGGGTGTCCGTTTTTTAGGGCAATTTAACGCAAACGCGTACTGCAAACGTATCTAGGGAATCCTAGTATTACTCGTACGATGATCACTGGCTCGACTGGTAATGAAAACATATCTACTAATTACCTCATTTAAGATGTGACGTAAAGAAAGTGGTTAAAGTGGCTTTCAAACTACACTAAGACTATAAGTATGAGAACAGTACGAAGTTGTGTGTAAACTGTTATTGCTCATTATCAGATCATCTGAAGATTAACCCTTCCAGAGGTTAGCCACCCTAACGCTAACCTAATTAAACTTAACCAGATTTAACCTAACACCACGTAGCTTTATGGAGTTCAATCATCAGGTGAAATAAGCTGGGGGCTAATCTTCAATGATCCATTTTTGTTTTGTTTTTGTTTCAACTGCCAGATTATTAAACAGCAAACTCAAGGTTTTGGTTTCTGTAAAACATATAATTTTAAGAATTTGAAAAAGTCTGCCCAGTTGTAGGAAACGGTTCATAGTAAATACACAAATGCAGTTTGAAAACATTTATTCTCATATTACAAACACAATTTGATGTATAATAGATATATGTTGTTGCTGTTATAATGTTATTACTGCGCTTCAACAAGGAAGGTCTTGAAGGGTGTAACAAAGTCAGTAATACACTAGTACAACAGCAATACAAAATAATGAGAACTCACCTCTAGATATGACATCATAAACTGTATTTTTGTATTATTATATAGCATCTACAACTACCTTTATAAAATTATGTGCTTTGTGAAAATTAAATGAATTAAAAAATGTACGACAATGTTTATTATTAAAATTGACAGATATCATCAACAAAATAGTTTTATTATCTAATTAATTTGTACTCGTACGTCCAAACTAGGTGCGATATACCCCTGTATACTGTACTTATATTTTACTATTGTGTATATTTTCAGGACCGGGTCATTATCATTTTCATTAATTTACAGCAATAATATTTAAAAACTTTCCTAAGCGCAAGATAACTTTTGTGATGTGCTGATTTGTGAAATTGATTTGCGAAATTATAGTGATGTGGGAAGCTGTGTTGATGTGCGAGGCTGTGTTGGTGATGGGATGGTAATGTGTGAGACTGTTGGTGAGAGAGCATTTGACGAGATCTACAACGAACTAACCTTATAAAAGAATGCCAATACGGTTTTAAACGTGAACGCCCCTACTTGACGCAGTTATTTAAGATACTGGCTGTGTAGAAGGAATCCGGAGCGCGGTGGCAGTATTAATATATACTGTACCTAGACTGCCAGGGCATTCTCATGAAAGGCTGAAAGTTAAACTGGAAGGTTAACAGACTCTGGGGGAACGTTCTATAGCGTGAACTTTCTTCCTCACGACCACAAGGAGTGTGTGGCGGTTAATTGCGTGAAATCGTCTTATGTACATTACGAAGCCGTGGCTGATAAATTTTCAGGTGATACTCTCTCCGCCCTCTTGTATATTATACTTCTCAGCTGATTGGGTGGTGAGGCCGTCTTGAGGGACAATCACACGTGTGCGTTTTTCCTCCAATCACCGGTTAAACGGAGGTTTCCTCTAACCCCCAGCTTGTTTTCTGAGGGTTGGAGAACGCTTGATAACTCTTGCCTTTAACTTGGTATAATTGGTAAGTAGTAAACACTTTGGTGAGTATCAACTGCTTAATTACTATTTACCTGAAGATTAATAAACTCATTTGATTCCAGTTTACCCTCTTCATTACATATCGCTAAGTCCGCCATGTTTGTTGGTATGGCTTAAGGTTGGAGATGGACACACACAAGGTGTGCGTGTTTATGTGATTGTCTTTTCTGAGAAGCAAATCTGACCAAAGGTTGGAGGAAGGTGGAAGGAAGTTGGAGAAAAAATGCATATAAATTTGCATAAGCGCACCCAACTCTGTTAGAAAGAAAAAAAATATTTTTTTCCAGTGTATTTATGTGTTTAGACCGATTATGTGACCTTCATTTCCGTCGGAAATTGGCCGGTTTTTTTCTCGATTTTTTTTTTCGTGGGGCGTTTTCCGAAAAAAATTAATGGCTAAGCGAATAAAAAAATAACAATAGGAAAAACATAAACCAAACTTAACTGACTCTCACCATAAGATGGAATCTTACCTAATTGGCCGTCTCTTCTTTGTCTTTGGGATAAGGGACGAGTTACCACAATGCCACATATGTTGGTCTTGACGATATTTACATTCGTTCTTTCACTTAAGACACTTTACTGAGGTCGGGAGAACACCATGAGATGGAAAAAATGATTTAGTTTCTTCGTTTTTCCCCCAAAAACTCGCAATCAGCTCTATATAATTGAAGTGACACCCATCGCACACTTCCATGGACGGAAATGAATTTGAATTTGGAAATATGAGAGACCCAAAATAAAAATCGATTTTGATTGGGCAAAAAATACAGCGAATTAAACCACAAATTGTAATTGCTTGCCAAAAAATCCCAGCTTTTGATTGGTCGGGTGACGTGTACGGGAACACATGCGCGTGATGATTTATGAAGGAGACACGCAGTGTGGGTGGTGAGTTAGGCGATAATGACGGAAGATTAATGGAAGAAAATAGACAATTTTGGATATGCTATCTCCGTTATTATATATTTGCGACGGTAATGTAATAGAAGAAAATTATCTTATAATTAGACGTCTTATTCGAATATGGTAATAGATTAGGGGTAGGAATGTGGGGTGCGAAAATGCAATATAATACCAAATGCACTGTGTGATAGCCCTTGGTTGTGAATGTTATGTCGGCCCCCAGGGATCGACAAAGATGGGCATATTTTCTGGTGGCTGGGACGATAAAAATGCACCTCTAAATCCCACTTTCTATGATGTGCACCCACAGTAAACATACAGCTGGAACAACATATATTAAGGTAAATGTAACTGTTTGTATTGTGACCTCTTGTGCTTTTTAACAAGAATATATAACTGTGATTTTCTGGTGTATACTTTTAGGAGCTGTCCAGATTGAATGAATTAAAACTAATGAGACGTTCTAACCCACCACAGAAGATTGAATATTTTGAAAAAGTTGAGTCGAACCACCTTGAGGCAAAAGCCTTTCACCAATCTTACTTGTACTTCCATATGAGAAAGCTCAAAAGGTTTTACTTTGATTGTGTAATGTTGGTTGTCTTTCATATTTTCCTATATATTCTATCCGTGTATGTAGATTCAGTATCCAGATGAATAAAGTTAGTTGAACTGTAAAATGAATAGTATTATCTTATTTTTATTCTTAGTGTTTACCATCTCCGCTATAAAATATAAATTTGGGTGAACTGGATCTCATGGCTTACGAAAAGTGTTGATGTACCCAAAAAGCCCTGGACCCCCTTTGTCTTAAGTTCAGCCCAGTGTTGTTAATGTGCGAGGCTGTGTTGGTGATGTGCAAGGCTGTGTTGGTGATGTGCGACGTTGTGTTGGTGATGTGAGAGGGGCTGTGTTGTCAATAGCCCATTTTTTAAACATTCAGTGCAGCAAGTCTGAAGAGAAATCCTGAACATCGGGTTACTTTTAAGTAACCCGACAAATGGATTTGTTAAACTCAAATAACCGCTTTGATGAATCCATTTCCCGGGTCGCTTTAAACTAACCTGTTGTTCGGGATTCCTCTTGTACTTACTGCCCCGAATGTTTAAAAAAAAATAGGCGAATGTGTGAGACTGTGTTGTTGATGTGCAAGGCTGTGTGGTGATGTGCAAGGCTGTGTGGTGATGTGCGAGGCTGTTGGTAATGTAATGTGAGGAGCAGTATTGTCAATGTGTAAGGCTGTGTTGATGTGCGAGGTTGTTTTCAATGTGCGAGGCTTGGTGATATGCAAGGCTGTGTTGGTGATGTGCGAAGCTGTGGCAGTGATGTGCATGGTAATATTAATGCTGTGAAAACTTAGGCGTTTACTTACCGGATTTATTTTAAGTTTGTTTATTATAATTGGCACGTAAGAGTTTCACAGTGTACCGTTCTTATAGGTCCCAACTTAACCTAGCCAGTAGGATTAGGGCCCAGTAATATTGATAGCCATTTTTAATGTGCTCCAATAATAACGGTAGCAAGTAACTTAGATCAGGTTAAGTTGGGCTGTAAATGACTGGTGGCCCATTTGACCTACGACTGGTGTGACAACATTGTGAATGTTAGGAAACAACACAATATTTACTATAATTTAGGAGTTTGCAGTACGTATCCTAAACAACATGAAGTATTAAAATTTTAAGTCGAAATTCAGGGGAGCCCAATATATATATATATATATATATATATATATATATATATATATATATATATATATATATATATATATATATATATATATATATATATATATATATATATATATATATATATATATATATATATATATATATATATATATATATATGTATATATATATATATGTATATATAAATTATATATATATATATATATATATATATATATATATGTATATATATCCGTACACCAAAATGGTTTAAATTGGTTTAAGATATTCTCTTTTTAATTAATTAGAGAAAAGGTCAGATGTAGCCACAGCAGAAAGTCTGACCTCTTCTTTGTATAGTAGCATCATGTATAAACTTGTAAATATTCGAAAATCATTGCCATACAAGTTTTAATATACATTTCCTTTGTGGTACAACGTAAAGCATCCAGGGGAAGAGGCTTAGACGTCTAAGAGGCTTTGACTCCAGCCTTTCTGGTGATGCAGAGTTCCAGACTGAAGGTGAGGAGTGCCAGCAGGTTTCCCCCCACAAGCAGCACGAACATCCCCTGACGACCAAAATAAAGGGTAAACAAAATTACTATGAACTTACCGAATATTAGTGAGCTGCAGGGGTGAGTTAATTACTGTATCTCAGCAGTGATAGCGGTTTGGTTAGGTTAGGTTAGGTTCATACGGAGACTGTACAGTACATGAGTTACTGTGTATACAAAAGTGTTAATAACGAATATAACAAGGAAAAATGCTGTTAACCTGTTTTAAACTTGTTGTGAAACTACAATAAACCTGTAAAACTTACTTTCGACCTGCGGTAAACCTGCTTTAAGCCTGATTACTTACACTGCTCAAGAAATATAACAAAAACACAGGGTCTGTAAACTTGTTATAAACATGGTATAGACCTGCTTTAAACTTGATGTGAATCTGCTGTAAACCTGATAACTTGCGCAACTTGTCTCCTCCACCCCCGAAAATACACTGGCAGATTTTCTCAAATAATAACATAACAACTTAAGAGTCTGTAAGACACCATGTATTAATGTGTGTGTGTGTGTGTGTGTGTGTGTGTGTGAGGTAATATTACTACTCACCCACAGGTTGGTGAGGGCCAGGGGTTCCATCACAGTGATCTTGGAGGGTGAGTGGCGGCAGTTTTCTATAAAGGGGATGTTGTTCATAAGCCAGTACTCATACAAGCCAGACTCCACCAGCGCGCTGATCCTGAACCACAAACTTTCTTAGGTAACTCTATATGGAATCCCTCGTCAATAGTCAACTCATATTTGTAATTGTTATTGGAATATATTTTCCATCCAGTGTTATGAATTCAGTTTCTGTGCTTCAACTACAAAGGATTTTAAACATGGACTCTAAATAGCTCCATACACTACACAGTTATTACAGAAAAGCTTTAAGAAAAAAATTGCCAGACACTTGAGGGCAGCAGAGAACAATTTTTAAAGATATTAATGTAAAATTCGATGTTTTAATGATATTTTTTTTGCACATTTTATAAACAGTCATGAAAGAAGTGATAGCCGGTCCACCTTGGCTATAACTCACCTGTGACTCATGGCAGGAACTATGGGGTTTCCCTTCTGGCCAACCATACACTGGGAGACGTGGTTCAACGTCTCGCGAACAATATAAAAGTCACATCGACCTGCGGTAACAATAAATAACATACCTTAAGAATATTGCCAAGCAGTTTTACAAATTACGTTACAAATTATACATGAATATTTTTTATTAGTAGTAACTTTTGTTAACCGAAGAGTTTGAGTTGTGTTTTCGGTCACTTATTTTATTATCTTCGTTAATTGAACAGATCTGATTTAAGATCTCGGTAACTGTGCTTGCCTGTCTTCCTGGAGAGTTCTGATATAAACTTGATCAAGCTGATCTTGATGGTGGCAAGGGTGTGATCACCGTCACGAACCAGAGTGTCCACAACGTGAAGTAGATCGGAAGTCACCTCATACTTGATGCGACCAACATTAACCAAGTCTCCAATATCCCGTAGGTCGCCTGACTTGGCACTCTGAAATAAACATATACTGTAAATGAGAAATTGTGATACCAGGAAACAAATTGAATATGATATGCATTACCAATATACATGCTGAACCAATTGTGAACTTTTATGACGATTTTACTGACTCTATCTATCTACTCAAGGAGAGAATGGTATGCAGGGGCAGAAAGTTCCACTGTATCTAAAGGAGAGAGACTAATTTAAGAGTGGGAAGATGTTTACATGGCTGGTGTGTCACCAGTACACTGATGACATCTAGAGTAACACAGACAGGAGCTTCTAGGTCATGGGGTAATTTACTGGTATATTGTCGGAGGAATGATGATTAATATGAACAAGGATTTCGCAATGAAGATCAGTGTAGCGTATAAATGGGTTTCTACGTTTTTTGTTAGTTAAAGTTCCCAGTAAGGGAAACACTGTAAGGTGCTTGCGGCACTTCAAGTACATAGCGAATCATCATTAACTTAATATAATACAGTCAGACGAGAAATACAATCAGAAAAATGGGAAAGCCACACAGAAAAAAATTGGCTTATTACCCAACCTCTTTGTGGCGTTCATATTAATAGTAGCATGTTCATATTATGACATACAGTGGCTCGGTAAGTTTCAGTAGTGACACAATAATGACTCACATCAAGGTGGTCTGTTAAAATAGTCTTTGGTTCGACTATGACCTTGAGGTTAGATTCTTCTATCACATCTCTTAGGGTCTGGAGGGGCTGAGGGATGTGTCGCACCGCCAGCAAGGAGACCAGGTTACCTGTGTAACTCCACATCACCATCATGGCCACCACCACCCACCCCCCCAACAACACCATCTCACTGCCACGTTTCACCTTGATCGTCAGATCTGTATGAAGGAACAACCTGCCATAGAGTTGTACATTAAAAAGCACAGAAGGTATTGAACTTCATTTTATATAATAAAGTCAATATCCAATATTGAGACGGTAAAATTAACCCTCAGCTCACTTTGGTAAAATATAACTTTAAGATGCTGGAAAAAGAGGTCAGAAGCCCTGTTGACCTTCCTGGACCCATCGGGGTTGTGACCCAGCACCAGTATTGCCAACCAGGCCACCAGCAGTCCTGCCAATAGTGCCGCCCACACCTTGGGTTGTAGGGGGAACAGGAAGCCCCATGGGTCAATCTCCGGCAGACCTTTACTCTTTATCATGCTGCCGTAGTCGAAGAGGTAGTGATGAGCGAAGTCAACAGCCTGGTTCCTCTTCCACGATATTGCGAAGGGTCCCAGGGAGACGTCGGCCTCCTGTAGCCACAAGTACTATGATGTAGTGAAGTGTTAACCATCATACTTAAATGTTAAACCACATTAATCCATCATCCTATAGCCGCTAAACCTTCATTCTAAAGGTGTTCAAACGCTACCCTGTAAACCATTATTACAACAGATGAACAGTTAGAGTGTTCTAATGAAGAAATGGTTTAATATCACTTTCAGTTTCATTAAGCTCCTGAACCTGTGACTTTATCAGAGGCGTGGACTGAACTCCTGTCGTGGTGAACATATTTACTGAACTGACAAGGTATGTTTACCCACCTTGTTGAGTAAGAGTTAGGGTGACCATGACTCAGGTAGACTCACCTTCCTCACCACCTGACCCATCATGCCTGACCATGACCCGTTAGCTGAATGAGCGCCGTAAGTGCCGTCAGGGGGCGTCACTATCTTGTACCTGATGGTGAACATGAAGGTGAACATGACGGTAACAGTGGAGACAACACACACACACACACACACACACTTGTCAACCGTCAGTGAGACAAGACGTGCCCGGAAGGCGCTCCCGGTTTTAGCAGCCAGGCCGAGTCTGTTTGGCCCTGCCCACTCCCCCTGCTATACCCCAACGCCCTACCAGCCTTACTACACCGGGATCTATTCAGCAAAACATTCTAGTGATTAGTGAACGATTGATTACGGAGCAGTGTTCCTATAGTGCACTTAAGGAACTTTCTCGGCAAAGCATTCAAGTCATCAGTGCAATAAGTGATTATCATACAGTGCTCGATAGTGCACCCCAAGGAAAAGTCAGACAGTGGGCACTTTATCGGTCACCTTTAAAGTGCCAGTGACAAGGACCACCGCGGTGTTTACATATATCGTGAAAACTGTGTCGGCGACCCCAAGCACCAGGGACAAGGACCCACGGTCTTTACGACTGACAAACATTAACAGATGTCTACCAGTGTCAGTGGCCCTCAAAGTGCCGTCAGTGACAAACACTTCCGTCCGCCCACAACAGATTTCAACAGATGGCCACCAATCACTTACTCCCGACGCACTCTGTACCATCTAAAGCGTGGGAACGGTTATCCTGATGGCAGTGTTATCGCGCGACTCAAGTCACTGAACATATTCCACGCGCGGAGCCGTAGACAAGGCCGTCATACACATAAGCCCATTAGAACCGTAACCTCCACTAGGAAACCGGAGAAACCCACCCCTGACAGACCATACCACCACACTGAAGTTCCACGGATATGGTATGATCTCCCGTCTTTACTGCTATCCAACGTCACTTCCCTAGCTAACAAGTTCGACGAGCTGGCAACTACAGTCAGGTCAGCCGCCGCGAGCGTCGTTGCCATATGTGAGGCTTGGCAAATTGTGCCTGAAACGTGTCATATTGAGGGATATCAACTCTTTCATCACCTTCGTTCACATAGACGCGGAGGGGGCGTTGCCCTCTTCTGTCAAGATGACCTACGCCCGTCACGCCTGGATGTTCAAGTCCCAGCAGATGTGGAAGCATTATGGGTACGTGTCGTGCTACGGGCCCACCCGCGCAACACTGCTTCCATCATAATCTGTGTGGCATACCATCCGCCTCGATCACCCACCAGAGACACTCTTATCAATCATCTCATCACCACCTCAGACCACCTCAGAGTTAGGTACCCATGTGCCAAGTTAGTATTATGTGGGGATTTTAATGAAATTGACACCACTGATATCCAGGACCAGCTATCACTAAAACAAGTTGTGACCTTCCCCACACACGGTCAAAATACCCTCGACCTTATCTTAACTGACTTAGCGGACCAGTACCAACCACCTCAACCAATGCCTCCTATCGGGTGTAGCACACACTTATCAGTGCTCTGGTCCCCAGCTGCCACTCCCACTCAAGTACAGAGACCCTACATCAAGACCTACAGGCCGATTACTGACTCTGCAGTGCGCCTCTTCGGGCAGTGGATAGTTCACCATCCCTGGACTGAAGTACTTAGCGTGGATGACGTGGAAACCAAATGGATAAATTATACCAACACCACCACGGAAGCTCACCACCACTTCTTCCCCGAGAAGTCCGTCAGATCTCACCCAGCTGACTTGCCCTGGATCACACCTCGGATCAAAAGACTTATGCAACAGAGAGACAGAGCCTTTCATCTCAATGACCACATCCGCTACAGGTCCCTTCGCAACCGAGTCATCCGCGAAATACGCACTGCAAAGAAGTCCCACTACCCAACCAAATTACAACACCTGAAGCAGACCAACATCAGTCAATGGTATGGTAAGCTTAAAGAACTCTGTGGACTAAACAATAAGACACACCCCCTCCCCTTCCTTAGCCATCTCACTAATGTTGACGCAGCTGAGCAAACAAATAACCATTTCGCTACTATATGCCAGACGCTCCCCCGGCTTGACACAACCACTCTCCCTGCTTACCTACCAGCCCCCCTTCCCACTGACTTAGTAGAAGAATTTGAAGTAGCAAAACGCCTGGACAAACTAAAATTAAAACGCTCTACCACCCCCATTGACTTACCAATGAAACTCTTCAAGGAGTTCTCCCCGGAGCTTGCTAAACCCCTATGCTCCATCATCAATGCTTCTCTCAGTCAAGCCAGATGCCCAGCTGACTGGAAGACCTCTTATGTATCACCAGTGCCCAAGTCAACCAGCCCACAATCCTTAAATCAGCTACGACCTATTGCAATCACCCCAATACCCAGCCTAATCTGTGAAAGTTTTGTGTTCGACTGGGCTTATGCTGATATTGCAGGAGTCGTAGACCCTCAGCAATTTGGCAACATGAAAACTTCCTCCACCACTCACTGTCTTGTCAGCTTTCTCGATTACATATACCGCCATCTCGAGAAACGAAAAACGTCTGTAGCTGTCGCCTTCATTGATTTCACTAAAGCATTCGACCTAGTCGACCACAATATAATCATCAACAAAGCTATTGACCTCGGGCTTCGGAGAAGTCTTATACCATGGCTTACAGACTTCCTCAGTGACCGACGCCAAGCTGTACGCTTCCGAGGGGCTGTCTCCACCTTTCAGTCACTCACCTGTGGCGTCCCCCAAGGCACCAAGATGGGACCACTCTGCTTCCTTATGCTCATCAATGATGCCCTAAGAGAAACCCCTGCTCGCTGGAAATATGTCGACGACTCCACCATTGGGATCAGCGTCAACAATTCTGCTCCCAACTATACCGCCCTTCAGGATTTATTGAACATCTCCAAAACTGGGCCACCAACAACCATGTCACCATCAACCATACCAAGACCATGGTTATGCACATCAACCTCTCCTCCGACATTGTCCCACCTCCTTCCATTACTCTAGGTCCGAACACACTCCAGGTTGTAGATTCCACGAAGCTCCTCGGCGTCACCATAGACAACAAACTAAATTGGAAACCACACGTCAGTGAAGTCATCAAATCCTCCAGTTTCCGTCTCCACCTCCTCCGCCGACTCAAGTCCCTCGGAGTTCCTGCACACGAGCTCCTCAGTGTTTACACAACATTCATACTTCCCAAGCTCACCTATGCCTCCCCCACCTGGTCTTCCTCCCTAAATACCACACAACGTAAACACCTAGAAAAAGTGCAAAAGAGGGCATGCAAGATTATTCTCTCCCCTTCCTACTCCACATATCAAGAAGCGCTCAACACACTGACCCTTTCGACTCTCACTGACCATCACCACGACCTCATCTGCAAATTTGGTAAGAAGCTTCTACACCATCCCCGACACCGGCTCCTACTACCACCTGAGATCCCTTGTCCGAGAATTGCTGTTCGACACCACAACCGCATTCAGCCCATACGTGCACGAACTGATCGCTATAAGAACAGCCCAGTCCCAACCATTGTAAAAATTATCAATAACTTGTAATAAATCAGTGTATTCACTCCCAGTAAACACTGCTCCTTACACTGTCACTATGTTGAAATGAACTGTAGTTTGAGCTTTTCCACATCTAGTTATTATATGTCTTATTTGTGTCACTTATGTTACTTGTATATTATTTGTAATTCGTAACCCATTCCCCAAATATGTAACTGTATATTTTCAGCCTTCTGGCTGCCAAGCTCTTTCAATAAACCGTTAATTATTATTATTATTATTATTATTACACACCCAGTAAATCCTACTTTTTGCACTGTCACTTTGTTGAAATGCCCCGTAGTTTGAGCTTTTCCCCACCTAGTTATTATATATCTTATTTTTATCACTTATGTTTCTTGTATATTATTTGTAAATCGAAACCCATTCCCCAATTATGTAACTGTATATTTTCAGCCTTCCGGCTGCTATGCTCTTTCAATAAACCGTTAATTATTATTATTATTATTATTATTATTATTATTATTATTATTATTATTATTATTATTATTATTATTATTATTATTATTATTTTTATTATTATTATTATTATTATTATTACACTGTACTCTACCCATGTAAGCATAAAAAGATGGAGCAATATAATTTAATATAAATTTGAGTTGCTCTGTGTAATATTTTATTTTTCGCTAAGGTTCAACACGAGTCCAGATTTTACCTTGTTTCATTAATCCTTTCCATCCATCAGTAAGATTGTTGTTGTGTCTCACCACAATAATAAAAAAGATTGATGAACTTCTTTAAGTGATTCACCCAACTAACTTTTTCCTAAATTATCATTATAGTGACCGTCTACTTCAACGTCAAAGTCTACGTCCACGTCATAGTCAACGTCACTGTCAACATCAACATTAACGTCTTAACTTCATTATTCACATCAACAAATCAACAAGATACAAACAAAAAAGCATCAGCCATAAAATAACAACAATTATGGTGTTAAACTTACGTAAAGTTAAGCGAGTGAGCGACAGCGTCCATAAGGTTAGCCAGAGGACCTGTTATTGTCAGGCGGCCGTGATGATCTTTGAGGAGCTCTACGTGAGGCGGCCGATGTACAGTAGACACCATCACCACTGCCCCTTCCTTGAACCTGTGGTGATCAGTCTAATTTACAGGTATGCTAATCTTGACCCTAAACTACTTTATCATTAAATGCCTACATTAAACTTAAATACCTACATTATCCTTAAATACCAACATTATCCTTAAATACCTACATTATCCTTAAATACCCACATTATCCTTAGATACCCACATTATCCTTAAATACCTACATTATCCTTAAATACCCACATTATCCTTAAATACTTACATTATCCTTAAATAACTACATTATCCTTAAATAATTACTTGATGTTCCCAATATTATTTACTTTTCTGGTGACGTAGGAACAATATTAATATTTTTAGGTTGAACGAGAGACACTATTAGCAAAGGAAATGAGGGACAGGCGACAGTCTAGAGACAGACAGGTGAGATAGAACAGATGTGAGTGACAGATGAGACAGGTGAGTTAGATAGATGAGACAGGTGAGATAGTCAGATGTGAGAAACATATGAGAGACAGGTGTGATAGTCAGATGTGAGGGACATGAGACAGGAGAGACACAGGTTAGATACAAGTGTTACAGACAGTTGAGAGAGACAGGTGAGACAGGAGGAAGACCTACCTGAAGGAGTGAGGGTTGTTTTCTAGGTCTTGGTACACTTGTGGATCCTCCAGTATTTCCGACAGCGGCCGTGCCATCCTTCCCTCCACCAACACCACCACGGTCTACCTCTGTAAACTGTGTAAACCTGATTCCTCACCACCACCATCAGTGTGTGTGTGTGTGTGTGTGTTACGCGACGTAGGAATAATTGTGAACTAACCTATTGTATATACCCCAAATACAGTACCTTACAATAGCTGTTGAAGTGCAGTAATAAATTGTAATAAGAAAATGTATAGATTTAACAGTTTTTATCGAGCGACAGGACCTTCTATTTATGGCTTTTAGCTCTTACATGACTGCTGGAACCCGGATATTGAGTGAAGAGTTAATGAGACACTTGTTAGTTTTAGCCAGAGAGAGAGAGAGAGAGAGATTACCTAAATAAAAAAATGGACATTCGAAGTTTTCCTGGGCACATGGACATAAGTTAATCTCTCTGTTAATCTCTCTAGGTAAATCAGCCTCACAGTTATTATCTGATGTAACACGATGACAAAATATAGCAGGTGAAATTAATTAAGACTCAGGTGAATTGTCGGTTATGTCTGATAAAATTACATTACAGTTACTGTGATTTTAGTTGGTTTTACGTGAAATAATCGACATAAGAGAAATGCTGTTGGAACCATTTCATACAGTACATGCCTTTGTTGTTGTAGCGTTGGGAAACACCTGGACTATATCAGGTGTTGGCAGCTCAGATGTTGGGTGTTGGAAGTTCAGATATCGGGTGTTGACAGCTCAATTATAAGGTGTTGACAGCTCAGATATCGGATAATGGCAGCTCAGATATAAGGTGTTGGAAGTTCAGATATCGGATGTTGGCAACTCAATTATAAGGTGTTGGCAGCTCAAATATCGGGTGTTGGCAGTTCAGATATCAGGTGCTGGTAGCTCAGATATCGGGTGTTAGCAGGTCAGATATCGGGTGTTAGTAGCTCAGATATCTACCATGATTCACCAACTTGTATACTGCATGTTGTCCGCCACCTCGCCCAGTATATACTGTATATATATACCTGGTGACTCGTCATGACCTGCGCCAGTGTGTCAGCCAGTGGTAGCGGTGGATCTCGGAGGAGGAGGAGCCTAGATACCCTCATAATTACGGACATTCATAGTTACGGACTCATTATTACGGACCCTCATAGTTACGGACTCATTATTACGGACGTTCATAGTTACGGAACCACATGATTACGGACCCCCTCATAATTACGGACTCATTATTACGGACCCTCATAGTTACGGACCCACATAATTACGGGCTCTCATAATTACGGACCCTCATAGTTACGGACTCATTTTTACGGACGTTCATAGTTACGGAACCACATGATTAAGGGCCCTCATAATTACGGACTCATTATTACGGACCCTCATAGTTACGGACCCACATAATTACGGACCCTCATAGTTACGGACCCTCATAGTTACGGACCCTTATAGTTACGGATCTTCATAGTTATAGATGCCTTTTTAAAAAGGCCAAGGATATAGGCCTGTTATTAATGACACTTAAGGACTGTGTCACACGTTTCTTACAAGTGTTACAGGTGTATTACAGATGTCACAGGTGTCAAAACACTAATAATTGAGTGCTAAACTGTGCAAGGAGACGTACTTGAAAAATTGTGGAGATACACTCATCAATGACGACACACTTAACTATGAAGACACTTAAATATGGAGATATATATGTAGACACACTTAGGCAAGACAAAGCAGTTTTATCACAGAGTTAGACAGACAGCCCGAGAGACAGTTGACAGCCCGAGAGACAGATAACCAGACAGACAGCCCGAGAGACAGTTGACAGCCCGAGAGGCAGATAACCAGACAGACAGCCCGAGAGACAGTTAGACAGACAACCAGAAAGACAGACAGATAGCCAGAAAATTAGAAAAACTGTTATACAGACATACAGACAGTTTGAGAGACAGCTAGACAGACAGCCAGATAGTTAAACAAAACAGCTAAACAGACACTTATACAGACAGCTAAACAACCATAAAGACATTTAGACAGACAGTCAAATAGACAGTTAAACAGACAGCCCAGGAGTGCACAGTATATAATCACTTAACACCCAGAGTGTATTAGGTTAGGTAAAATATCTATAATTTAATCCAGCAAAGATGGAGACACAAACATACTAAATGTAGTACAGTACTTTATTTTCTATTGAATTATTTTATAGTACAAGTTCACCACAACCAAATATAGTGTACAAATTAGTGTACAAAGAAAATTTTTGCCAGTTTGAAATTGAAATATTTTATTTAGCCAGGATGAAATAAATGTAGATACAAAGTAAAGAAAAACCCACTTTGGAATTTAGACACACAGTGCCTCCTCGTGTAATGAAGACTAGTAGTGTACTATATTAACAATGTCCTCTATGCCCAATCAGTTTTTCCTATGTGTTATTTGTTGTGATTTAATATGTTATGTGTTTATATAATCACGTATTGATATGGAGAGATCAAGCGAAACATCAGCGTGGCATTAGGTGATCAGCTTGACACAGCAGCGTCAACGGAATCGCTCACAGGATGAAACACTGTAAAAGGCATCAGTTTACCGCGGTGTTTGGAGATCCATTTAATAGTCAGCCTGAAGTGGTTTTACAGACACCATTAGTTGTGTAATTAGAAGATGTAATTAAACCATGAATATATTCACTTCAGGCAATCAGTGAAGTCTCTTAATGTTGAATTTCCAATCACCAGAAGAGGTGGAATAATAAATTTACTCTAATGAATGTTATAAAGTAGTCATGGCGCCCACCTGATGCTGACTGTCTAATTAACTGCAACCTGGGGCTTCTGGTGACTGTCTGTGCACCTTAGATTAACTAACTGTGAACACATGAACGATTATCACACTACTAACTTGTTGTGAGCAGCAAGGTCACCTGTTTATGAGTCTTGTGAGTACCAGATGTTGAAGAGACATCTATTTTTGAGTATTGTGAGTACCAGATGTTGAAGAGACACCTGTTTTTTTTTTGAGTACCAGATGTTGTCAATTTAATGTTATTTACTTCACACGCTCGTTTATCCGTTATTAAGTATCATCATCTTTCTTAATTTCTTCAAATTTAGTTGTTGTCTTTTTATCTTTTAACCTTCTATCTTTATATTGCAAATTTGAGTAATTTTAGTTACTATCTTTTCAAATTTTTATTATTCGTATGTTTATTTAGTATCATTCTTTCAATATTTAATTTCTATTGGTTTATTATTTTCCTTTATTTATTTTTAATTTTTTATTATTTTTGTGAATGTTTCGCGTCTTTTATTACTGTATTTTCTTTTTTTTTCATATTGTGATTTATTCTTATTTTATTTTTTGTCCATTGTTTAGTGTTTTGTCTTTTTTATTATGATATTTTAATTTTCATTATTTCTTATTTATATTTTTTACTTTATCTCATTTTCTTATATATTTGTTATTTTTGTGTGATTTTTTTATTCATTTACAGTATTTTATTTTCGTCTAGTAGTTATATTTCTGATTTTTATTTGTATCTATATTTCATTTTCTTTAATTGTTATTTTATTTTGTTGTGTTTATTTAGGTCTTATGTTTTATTATGTTATTTCATTCAATTCAATTTCAATTTCAATTGTTTATTCCTTGATAGAGGAAGCGGGATCCTAGTGCTGTCACTAGGTACCCCTGTACAATGACACCAGAATCATCTGGCAAGTGTGAAAAGTATATACAGTATAAATATTATAAAGGGGCTTACTAAAGCCTAAGGAAGGAAGGATATTCCTTTAACACATAATCAATATTATTTACAAAATATCTGGCCAGTATGGGGAGGATCATCGTGTCTCCGTGAGGGGGTCGTGGAGTGGTGGTCCAGCAGGCGTCACGGAAGCGTTGTGTGTGGGTATTTCATTCTAGCTAATTTATTTTATTCAATTATTAAGTTTATCTCATTATTTCTCCCATTTTATTTTACTCTTATAATTCCTCCATGTTGACTTTATTCTATTTCCCTCCATTTTCTTGTAATTTTTTCTTCTCCTTTATAAGTTCTGTATCATAAACTGTATTGTTAATCACCAACTCAATATTTTCTTTAAAACTTGTAAACAATTACAGGCGTGTCAATTTTAATCCCTATCTTTTAATTTATATATTTTTCTAACCAGTTAATATGTTAAAAAGAAAAATTTATCATACGTGAATATGTATTTGGTGATGTTTATTATGTAGGTAATTTCTATCATTTTTTTTTACAAAGTTTCAGACAGATAGACAGATGTACAATATGTGGGTCTATGTATGGTATATGTATGTGTGTCTATATGTATATAATGCTAAATGTACTGTACAATAGTCTATATGTATATTTGGTAGATGTAATTTACCTGTGTTGTATGTATCAATATGTGTTGAGGTTACATGTTAGGAGAAATTCACCAAACAACATCAGTATTTACATTTTATTGATGACAGTCTGACTAATAGCTGGCATATAATACGTGACACATATGGCATAATGTTTGTGGTAGTCTGGTATATGACACGTGACACCTGGCATTATGATAACAAGGGGTCATATTTGATGACATTATATTTCTAGTGACTGGCATATGATAAGGACAGCATACAAAGGAGTCGGTCTTGTGAGTGATTCAAAATTGACACGACATTTTTGGGGGAAGTATGTGTGTTTTTCTTTATAGTGTGTCTGTTGGACTAACACACACACACACACACACACACACACACAGAAGAACACAAGTTATTTTAAAACTCCTGGAGAATTTTTTTATTTATATATTCAAATTTATCCTTCTTATGGCTTTTATTGTTATTTGTTTAGTCTTCTTTTGTTTGTGGTGTCTATATGTATATTTATTTAATTTATCATATGCATTTATAGCTTATCTTAATTCATATCTAGATTTTATTTTATTTTATTTATTTTTTATTTTTTTTTTTAATCTTCCCCAGCCAGGAGTCCGCCTTACTCAGGTGTTACAGCAGCTGAGTCATCTTAAGGTTAGTTCATCATCTTATATTTAAGTCTTAAGCACAAACAATCTCAGAGAGATTTCTCGTAACTTTTATCTTATCTTTACGATCTATTATCTAAGATATTTTTTTCTTTCCTCTACTTTTACTTTAACCGTTTATTATTATTATTATTATTATTATTATTATTATTATTATTATTATTATTATTATTATTATTATTATTATTATTATTATTATTATTATTATTATTATTATTATTATTATTATTATTATTATTATTATTATTATTACTACTACAGACACACACACGCAAAAGTAGGTGATTTTTTTTAATCCAACATTAGTCCTTATTTACGAATATAACACTGGTCAACATAAAAAAAAAATTCTCATGGTTCTGGATCAAAACAGTCTGATTCTAGTGTAATTGTATGTGCTGAACTCAATTATGACATTCGTATAGCTGTATCAGGCTCAGTTTTCCAGAACCAGCATATCTATATATTTAGTGTACCATGCTATTCATACAGTAATTTATATGCTCATTGGCTCCACTTATGCAATTATTTTGTCCTGATTTGTGCTTTTTTGTTTGTTTCAGTTTGCTGATTCATGATATTGCATATCTACACCTGCATGATTTGTAATTACTCTGAAATTAACAAAACATGGAACGTCGCAAGTGTGTGAACGGTGCTGACAGTTTTTGCTACATGTGGTGCCTTCACTCCTGGTAGCCTCAAGAAACCAATCACAAAAGCTGTTCGACTGAACTACAAAAGTTACTTCAAATGTCATTTGGGTTACCAAGACAAGAAATGGGCACCTCATGTAGCCTGTAAGTCTTGTGTTAACCACCTGAGCGAGTGGATGTGTGGTAAACGAAGTTCAGGAATGCCGTTTGCTGTACCAATGATATGGCGTGAACCTAAAGAGCACAGTAGTGACTGCTACTTCTGTCTCACAAATATTAAGGGAATAAAAATCAAGACACAAGGCAAGGTACAGTACCCCATTATTGCTTCTGCAATCCGACCAGTACCGCAGTGCTGAACTTCCAGTCCCAAATCCACCGACTGAACAAGAATTGAGTGATTCCGATTCTACCTCTACCTCAATGGAAAACGACTACCAGGATGACTCTGAAAATACCAGGCCTAAACTATTTACTCAAGAAGCGCTTCATGATCTCATCAGGGACCTAAACTTGTCAAAAGAAAAGGCTGAAGTTTTGGGATCCAGACTAAAGCAGCGTAACCTGCTAGAAGATGGAGTGCATATCACTACAGCGCGTTACCGACATAGACAGCTGTCTGCATTTTTCAAGATGGCAAACAACCTTTGTTATTGCGAGGACGCAGTATCTCTCATGCAACAACTCTGCAAGTCTGAAACATACAAGACAGAGGATTGGAGGCTGTTTATAGACTCAGGAAAAGACTCTCTGAAAGCTGTTCTTTTACACAATGGCAATCGGCTTCCATCTGTCCCAATAGCACACGCAACAAAAATGACTGAGAGCTATGAAACAATGAAAATTCTGTTGGCCGCTATAGAGTATGAGAAACACCAGTGGAAGATATGTGGCGATCTCAAAGTCATCAGTTTACTACTGGGCCTTCAGAGTGGCTACACAAAGCACATGTGCTTTTTGTGCTTGTGGAACAGCAGAGCTGATGCAGAGCACTATGTGAGAAAGGATTGGCCGACAAGACCAAGAGATGCGCCTGGAAGGTTTAACTGTGCTCACAATCCGCTTGTAGATCCAGAAAAGATATTTTTGCCTCCACTGCATCTAAAGCTCGGTTTGGCTAAAAATTTCATCAAAGCTATGGATCAATTCGGTGCTGGGACTCTATACTTATCTCAGAAACTAGGTGGTGTGGTTTCCGAAGCCAAGTTGAAAGCAGGTGTCTTGAATGGACCACAAATTCGTATACTAGTTAATGATAGCGAATTCACCAAAACATTGAACCCACTGGAGAAAAAAGCATGGGAATCATTTGTCAATGTGTCAAAGAATTTTCTTGGAAACTATCGTGCTGACAACTACAAAGAAATCGTAACAACCATGCTTCAGAATTATCATGCATTGGGAGCAAGGATGTCCTTGAAATTGCATTTTTTCCACTCTCATATTGAATTTTTCCCAGGTAACCTTGGAGACGTTAGTGATGAACACGGCGAAAGATTTCATCAAGATATCGCCATAATGGAGAGCAGATATCAGGGACAATTCAGTCCTAACATGATGGGCGAATAATTGCTGGACACTGCAACGAGAAGAGAGCAAGCTGTACAAGAGAAAGAGTAAAGTTCAGAAGCACTTTTAGAACTTCATATTTTGTCATTATAAAGGATTTGAACTTATGTTTTTGGTACAATTTTTTATGAGCTTATCTGTGATAGGTTTAAAATTGTATCTTGCATGACGCGATAATGTTACTATATTTACTATTTTTTTTATTCTTTAAGAAAGTAGGTCTAATGGTAGAATGAAACATCCAATTAATATTCATTAATATGAAATTAGTCATGAAAGCACAGTCACATGAGATAATCTCATCTTTTGCACGACACGTGATGGAATATTAAATATTTGTACCTATTGATTTTTTTATAAAACCTGGTCTGATAGAACAAAACAAATATCAGATTCGAATTCAGCAATATGAAATTAGTTGTGTGAGCATGATCTCATATGTGAATCATTTTGGCTGTTGATGTGACGAGTGTTACTGTTAAATTGCTGACGGTCTGGCAGTGAGTATAATAAGCGTTATCTGAAGTAAAATTTAAGTTTTTCCTGCGAAAAAACATCGTTTGTCTTTTAATATCAGCCACTAATTAGGTATAAAATAGCCCTTTCCGGGTTATATAAAGAACTTGTTTTATGAAGTGAAGTTCATTGAACTTTTGTTCAAGTGTTTACTGTTATTATACCCAGAATGTTATACTGTAGAGCCATAAATTACCTTACTCATTTTAAAAGTTAATAATCTTAAATTTACCATTGATAGAACTTATTTGTTGCTCGACGTATAATAAAACCGACGTGTTCTATCTATAATGTTTTTGATGTTATTAGTTTTAAAATGAGTCATAATCCATGGACACCGTAGTACATTGCCACATGGTATATAGTCTATATATGTTTAAAAATACCTATAATTATAGGCTTAAATTCTTTGTGAAACATTTAATGGTTCAAAGTTTGTATTTCGTTGTTTAAATGGCAAGAAGCTACATGTCACAACTAGTGTTTGAAGTCCAACATATATTTTTACGCTAAACTGAAAGTTCCTTTATGTCAGTACAAAAGAAAACTGTGGAAGTAGCAACAAATCTTGCCTAGGCTGCCGCCATCGCCCTGTTGACATAAGCATTGCCCACTGTACTGCGCACATCATTGTCATTCCTAAAAAAAACCCTTTAATTCATATTACGCTACATAACATTCAAGTCCTCCGCGCTTGTAGAATCTCAGAGAACGGGAAACCTTGATAAAGGATAACTCACCTACTCAAAGATACTGAATCATGTGTTGTATTGTACCCAGGTACAGTAATATAATATTAATTGTATGTGTTCATAGCATTAAGGAGAACTCAAGGTATCCATAAGATGATTAGGGAAGTCCAGTTGAGCAAGTGTGGATCGTGGTTTGAAGGTCATATTATTTACGTCTGTGAACGTGTAGCGAACATAACTTCCACAAATATCATATGAAAATACATGAAAACAATGATCTGGAAAAGGGGTAAATGTATCAGAACTATGTGAGGGGTTGGAGGTGACCCAGACACTATATTTGAAAGGAAATATCTTGTAAGCATCGGTGTGAACTGAATATACCTCGTACCCTCGGATGACGTATACCCACGACAGGTACAGTGATCAGAGAATCTTATGTCTGTGTTCAAATAGTGCCATGTGTGAGAGGAGGATCCCTAATTACAGTTTTAAGTGAAGTGGATATACCCACGCCATGAACATTCGGCTTTTGTTTTAAGGTAGCGTCCTTTGTACCCGCCTCGAGTGTGCCACGTGGATATTATAACCCAATGAATTTACCCACAAACTAGCAAACCAGAACCTTACCTTAGTGTGTAATTTAGGATTAAAATATGTGTTTATAAGACATGTGGTTACAATATACAGGAAAGTGTTCATGTGAGAACCGTAAGAAATAAAAGTAAAAATGAAAGATTGGAAACTGTAGGCCTACGCAGTGAGGAGCGGCTGGGCACTGCCCTCAGTGTCCTCCGTTCTTCCACCACCTCAGGTCCCGGGGTCGGATTGCCTTGCTGGGCGGCGGCCATTATCCCTGTGAGCGTCCCACCATGTGAGGTGACTACTCCCAGCTATGCCAATCCACTGTGAACCTGTGGATTCCCAGCATACCACCCCAAATGAGTAGGAACAAATAAGGAAACGCTTGAGAAACTCCACGGTCGTCACTTGGAGCGACATAATATCAGGCATAGAAACAGTACTGGTATGTCTCTTGGTGTAGCCCTCGTCTCTACCCACCGAGGGCTGTGTGCGAACGAGGTGCCTGATATGTATACCTAGAAATTACAAGGAGTCCCATACTTGCAGGTGTGGAGTGTAACAGGTGTGTTGAGGTGGTGCTACAGGGAAGTGAGATGGTGCTACTATGTATGATAACCTACGGTGCTATATTCCATACAGGTGGCGCAGTCTGACGTGTTAAGGGGTAGTGTAAGAAGGAATGACCCAGGTAAGGAGGTCACGGATTGTTATGCAATAAGTATGTGGATGACACGCAATTAATGTAAGGCGTCTGGTGCCGAGCAGGCTAACCAACATCTTTTTTGTTCCTCTGAGGAAGGCCAACTCACTTGTATTGTTTTTACAGTATGTTTTATTAGGGATAAATTAGTTAAGACATGTTATGGTTTCACCCTTCTTTCCCCTTATCGAGCTGGTCAATGAAAATCCTAACTCAATGCCTAGTCCACTCTGCCCGCCACCTAACGAGCTACATACTGCCCAGAGGGTGTCTGGTGGCAGCAACCCTTAGAAATTAAGAATAGAGTTAAGTTATCCCCTTAGACTTAGTGACCCCAGATCTGACAGTATACCACAGCGGCACGTTCACCTTGCAACCACTGCAATTTTAGTGAGAATGTGCGTGCATTGCTCTCATTCGTGTGTGTGTGTGTGTGTGTGTGTGTGTGTGTGTATGTGTGTGTGTATGTGTGTGTGTGTGTGTGTGTGTGTGTGTGTGTAAAAATAATAATAATAATTAACGGTTTATTGAAAGAGCTTGGCAGCCAGAAGGCTGAAAATATACAGTTACATATTTGGGGAATGGGTTTCGAATTACAAATAAAATACAAGTAACATAAGTGATACAAATAAGATAGATAATAACTAGATGGGGAAAAGCTCAAACTACAGTGCATTTCAGCATAGTGACAGTGTGTGTGTGTGTGTGTGTGTGTTTACTTGTTGCTGCGGAATGTTGTACAACAATGATTACTAGCCAGAGATATGATACTCTCGTGTGCATTTATGTGCACTCCTGATTACCCAAGTTTATACGATTACGTGAGTGAACCTTTGAACTAATGCATATACGAATATCCTTTATACACTGACCCGGAAGCACACGAGTACATATGCAATATAATAGAATAAGAGAGATGTACAGTATCTTTCCTAATTTTTAATAGATGATGAATATGTAATTACTAAACTAGTTGCTCACATAAAGACCTTAGTTGTTGTAACAGTAATAATATACTATACCATCATCATCAATAATATCAATACAAATACAGCTGTAGAGTTTCAGCAGCAAGAAACACAATAGAAATAGGTTTCCGACAACATTCTCGGGTTTTATCTCTCATAATTTTTAAATACTGATTTCATAGTGTAATTACAAACCTTGTTACGAGCTTAAAGAGCTTAGTTGTTGAAGCGCAGTCAAAACATTATAACAAAGCATTTCCGGTTATCTTTGGTTAAATCAAGTTATTGTTCCCATTGTGTGCACACCAACACTCTCGGTAATTATGAACTCATTTAGACTTGTATGGCTGTTTTAATTTTCCTACGGGGATAACAACAAAACAACAACCACAACAACAACAATCATAACTGGAACATCGAAATATTTTAGTGTCGTTACATCAAAAGAAATTATCACTGAAGACGAATGTACTAAAGTAGTTAAGCAAACTATTGGATTCATTTAAGTACTTATTGATGGAGTTTGGGTTGTAATTTTGACAAGGTTAGCAAGTTTTAGCAGTTTCTCTGTGACTTTTGGGACGTTAGAGTTGGCAACAGTTTACGTGACGGAAGCGAATCTTATGAACCTGGTATTAGTGACTTCTGTACAGTCAAGCAGAACACCTCGAGTCCATAGCAAGCACATGTAATAATGGCTGAGCGGAACCTTACATACATTAGGACACAAACATTCAAACTTCTTCCGGGCAATTATATTGCAAATGTCGGAATCCGCATAGTTTCCTGGTTACAGCACTTGAAATATGTTAAGGCAGTGACAGTGAGGTTGGAGTGTAATGGCCGTAGATTTTTGTGGAATTTTATGCGTGTATAAAATAGGATTTGCGAATAACTTAGTGGTGACAGCTGGTTGTAGCCCCTCACAGCTGCCTGTATCCCCTTAGTCCTCACACTCCTTTTATAAGACAGTCGTAGTCAGGGTCATAAACGCACCACACAGTTCAGATGTTGTGAATCATGGTGGAGCTCCACCCAGCTACACTGATTCTTTAATGATACCAAGAACTACGTGGTTAGAATAGCCTCTTACTTGTGCCATAAAAGATCGCCAGAGCGAGCAGTCAACTTCTCTTGGTGTTCTGCTCCACCCCACAGTGATACACACGGGAAACTATCGTCAATAGTTTTACCTTATCTTACAGGTCGTGGTGTTCTCTGATACGTCTCTTACAGGTCGTGGTGTCCTCTGATACGTCTCTTATAGGTCGTGGTGTTCTCTGATACGTCTCTTACTGGTCGTGGTGTTCTCTGATACGTCTCTTGTAGGTCGTGGTGTTCTCTGATACGTCTCTTACAGGTCGTGGTGTTCTCTGATACGTCTCTTACAGGTCGTGGTGTTCTCTGATACGTCTCTTGCTCGCTCGTACTTTAATGTGTATGGCTGTAACTAAAAAAATACAGTTAAAATATGTATAAATAATGTAAAAAATACTTAAAGTACAGTAATTAAGATCCAGTAAAGTTTTTGAGCGTTCATGTAAAGTTGTAAATTTATTCAACTTAATGATTTTTCAGACACCTGTTTGCATTAGCCTTAAATAGGTTTACATAGGTAGACCGTGGTGGTGTTGGAGGGGAAAATGGCACGGCTGCTGTGGCAGGTACTGGAAGATCCACAAGTGTACAAAGACCTACAAAACAACCCTCACTCCTTCAGGTAGGTCTTTCCCCTGTATTTCTATTTTGTCTCCCTCACTTGTCTCACCTGTCTCTCACGTGTCTGTCTCACAATTATGTCTCGCTCAACCTAGAAATATTGTCTGTATACATCAGCCTCCGTAATTGTTTAACTTTTAACGTTTCACTTTCACACTGAAGAGAAGTAAGTAATGTTGAGATCATAATGAAATTAGTTTAAGGATAAAGTAGATATATAAGAATAAAGTAGTTATTTAATGATAAAGTAGTTTAGGGTAAGGATTAAAATACCTGTAAATTAGACTGATCACCACAGGTTCAAGGAAGGGGCAGTGGTGATGGTGTCTACTGTACATCGGCCGCCTCACGTAGAGCTCCTCAAAGATCATCACGGCCGCCTGACAATAACAGGTCCTCTGGCTAACCTTATGGACGCTGTCGCTCACTCGCTTAACTTTATGTAAGTTTAACACCATAATTGTTGTTATTATATGGCTGATGTTCTTTTTATACCTTGTTGATTTGTTGATGTGAAAAATTAAGATGAGGCGTTGATGTTGATGTTGACAGTGACGTTGACTATGACGTGGACGTAGACTTTGACGTTGAAGTAGACGGTCACTATAATGTTAATTTAGGGAAAAGTTGGTTGGGTGAATCACGTAAAGAAGTTCTTCAGTCTATTTTATTATTGTGGTGAGACACAAAAACAATCTTACTGATGGATGGAAGCAAGGAGGTTTTATGAGAGGAGACTCCGTCAGCCGTGGACAAAGAAGCCACTCTTCACTCATGACGGCCAAGTTGGTATTGACAAAACATGCAAGGTGGTGGCTGGCAAGACTGGCTTTCTGAATTTTATTCTGTGCATTCACAGCGTGCTAAGTCTTTATGCCCAATTAAGTACTGTACATGTGCTTATCCTCATCTAAAATTTTTGATGACATACAAAAGCGTAGGAAGAAAAAGCATGGGAGGTTGCAATAACAATACAACGTCCATTTGCATATAAGAAATTGTTAGTGCATATTGATCCAGGAAGTACTCCATGGTAACATTTTCCCATTAGAATTAGTACCCACACTAATAGTGTCCAGCAGCTATGTATATAATGCAGAGATTGATATCAAGGCAACTTTAGTGAAGAAAAAAAATATCTGTGATGGTTATGGGCTCAATTCAACAGAGAGATGACGATAAATAGTATATTTATATTACAATGCTGTCCAGTTATCTCTGTGTTTAAACAATATTGCTGCTTACCTAGTTGGCTTTATAGTATTTTCATAAAAATAAAATCTGCATTGTGAAGTTTGTAGTACCGCATTAATAGCTTCTACTGAAAGCCTGTTGCAGTCTGATAAAATTAAAACCTAGGACCTGTCCATTTTTTCATCTGAAGATGTGATTATTTTTTTTAAATATATTCTGAGAAAAAAATATCCTATGTTAAAAAATCGTATCTTTCTTCATCCAGAATAGAGCATTTCAAAAATTTTCACTCATTATTATTAGGCTACAACGGAAAGACGTTTCCTGATTTCTCTCTGCATATGTTAAGAGAGTGGTCCACTAGAAAATCAAATTATTTTGTTAGTTAAAGCTGTTGCAGAGAAGTACACTAGTTAGGTATACAGTAAACAGTTCACCTCAAGGCTACAAGCAACTAATAAATGAAGAGTAATCAAATCTACACCAAACTTACCATGTTTAATGACCAATAAGGTTCTACTTATGTAAGTTATATTATGTCGATTGTAAGGATTTATTGTATGCATTTATTTGGATTAATTGTTTAATTAATCACACAGCAATTAATTTTATTGATAGATACAACCACAGTTCGTTTTTGCCAATCACTGACCATTTATACGTGTATGTCAGGAACATTTATACTACCTGCCGCCTGGTGCTTGGGTAGCGGCGGCCAGTAGTAATTGTTTTGCCAACACCAAGATAGCTGTGCGTGGGTCGGCTGGCTTCAGTCTGACCTGTGTGTGTATCGTTGCCCGTGTCGCCTCCAGTCATACCTTGGATGGAAGGACCGTACAAAATATTGCGGTTCTAATGGACAAGAGAAATGTGTGTTGTCTCCACTGTTACCGTCATGTTCACCTTCATGTTCACCATCAGGTACAAGATAGTGACGCCCCCTGACGGCACTTACGGCACTTAGTCAGCTAACGGGTCATGGTCAGGCATGATGGGTCAGGTGGTGAGGAAGGTGAGTCTACCTGAATCATGGTCACCCTAACTCTTACTCAACAAGGTGGGTAAACATACCTTGTCAGTTCAGTAAATATGTTCACCACGACAGGAGTTCAGTCCACGCCTCTGATAAAGTCACAGGTTCAGGAGCTTAATGAAACTGAAAGTGATATTAAACCATTTCATTATAAGAACACTCTAACTGTTCATCTGTTGTAATAATGGTTTACAGGGTAGCGTTTGAACACATTTAGAATGAAGGTTTAGCGGCTATTGGATGATGGATTAATGTGGTTTAACATTTAAGTATGATGGTTAACATTTCACTACATCAATGGGTCAGCAAGAACAGTGGTACAATATATATCCGTGTCCCCCTTAACAATGGTACAATATATACCCTTGTCCCCCTTAACAATGGTACAATATATACCCTTGTCCCCCTTAACAATGGTACAATATATACCCTTGTCCGCCTTAACAATGATACAATATATGCCCTTGTCCCCCTTAACAATGGTACAATATATACCCTTGTCCGCCTTAACAATGATACAATATATGCCCTTGTCCCCCTTAACAATGGTACAATATATACCCTTGTCCGCCCTTAACAATAATACAATATATGCCCTTGTCCCCCTTAACAATGGTACAATATATACCCGTGTCCGCCCTTAACAATGGTACAATATATACCCTTGTCCCCCTTAACAATGGTACAATATATACCCTTGTCCCCCTTAACAATGGTGCAATATATACCCTTGTCCCCCTTAACAATGGTACAATATATACCCTTGTCCCCCTTAACAATGGTACAATATATACCCTTGTCCCCCTTAACAATGTCCCTCCCCCCCCATCTCCCTCCCTCCCCATCTCCCTCCCTGCTCGTAACAGCTCAAGAAACTACACTAATACGCTGTAACGCTTCACGAACTTCACCTATATCCTCGTCGACCTCAAGTTGTGTATGGTGGCAGACGGTGAGGGAACTTCTCTTACTCTCTGTTAGGGATCAGTGAGGCTGCTGGGGGAGATACTGACGGTGTCTTAGGTAAAAAACTGCATTACGGTTGTTTACCATCGCCGAGGGGTGGGGAGGGGGGGGGTTGGGGGTGATGGTGATGTGGGGTGGGGTGGGGGGAGATGAAGATTAGTACTGGTTATGGTAGTGGTTGAAGAACTGGTGGTAAGTGGTAGTAGTGGTTTTGGTGGTGGTGGTGACAGTGGCGATGTATCATGCTGGTGGTAGAGGGGATGTTGCTACCATTAGCGTGTTAGTATATTCCTACTAACACTACCACCATCGCTATGATCAACAACCACACTACCACCATCATTACCACCATTGTCACAACCATCATTGCTGCCAGAGAGAGAGAGAGAGAGAGAGAGAGAGAGAAGAGAAAGTAAACTGAATAAAATCGTAGAGGTGGAAGAGGGGGAGAGAGAATAATATAAGAGAAAGGGGAAGGCAAAGAAAAAACATAAACATTAATAATAAAGAGGAAAAGAAGAATAAGGAAAGGAGGAATTGGAGGAGGAGGAGAGAAGGAAAAGGAAGAAAAGGAGAGGAGATGGAAGGGGATGAGGGAAAGGAGAGGGGAGGAAGGATGAAACGACGAAGAAGAACGAGAGAGAGAGAGAGAGAGAGGTATTTGAACTCAACTCACCTATGTTTGTCCATTCCCAAACAATTGAAAACATCAATAAAAACAGACACATTTTTAGACTATTTTCATCTATTCAATTTTTGTTTTATCTTCTATTTATCTATGTATTTATTTATTTATTTGTTTATTTGTTTTCGATTGGTGACGGCCCAGAGGTTAGTTGTAAACGGGAGTGAGTGTTTTTGTCACATGTGCAGCTTTTGTGCACTATGAAATGCTCCCTGCAGGTCGGGGAATTTTAAAATGTATGATATATGACACTGGAGATACGGGAGAGAGAGAGAGAGAGAGAGAGAGAGAGAGAGAGAGAGAGAGAGAGAGAGAGAGAGAGAGAGAGAGAGTCAAGACATTTTACAATCTTACTGTTACGTAGAATGAGGGAAATTACGACCAATAACAAATAATTATACTAAGAATTGACTGGTTAAGGGAGGGGATGTCTTTTTCTCTCTCTCTCTCTCTCTTCTTCGTTTTTCATTCCTTCTTTCCTTCTTTCTTTCTTATTTTAATCTCTCTCTCTATAAATCTCCACGTCTGTCGCCCCATATCCTCCCCATCACTCCCCATCACTCCCTACATCCATCCCATTTTTCGCTATAGTTCTACCAATCACCTCACACCTAATCCCTCCTACGGTACCAGTCGAATCATTCCAAGTGGTTTATCTCCTTCTACCAATCCCTACCTATGTATCTTTCCTAATCTTCCTAATTAATCCTCTCCAACTCCTTCCTTCCCTCCCTCTCTCCCTCCTAACCACCCACCTCCCCCTCCCACTCCCTCCCATATATCATTCAAATCCTCCAAACTACAATTTCTTACTCCCTCTTACACTCCGAATCCCCCAACCACATACCCTCCCCCTCCCCTCTCCCTAACAGTCCTTCCTTCCAATCGAACTACCCCCCTCACCACCCCCCTCCCCAAGTTGGTAGGTCCAGCGAGAACAAATCACCCCAGTTAGTTAGCGTCCCCTCCCGGTCTCTGGGGTGCTGTTGGGGGGGGGCTTGTGTAAAGTGCACGATTTAATATAATCAGTTTGGTGGAGCCGACCGGGATAAACAGTCGGTGGGGTGAAGAGGAGGAGGAAGGTGGGTGTGAGTGTGGGTGAGGGTGGATAGGTGCGGGTGAGGGTGGATGGGTGCTGGATGTGAGGGTGGATGTGTGCTGGTTGGTGGGAGAGGTTGGATGGGTGAGTATGGGTGTGTGACTACAAACACACTCACAACACCCCAACACCCCACCACCATCACTACACCCACCACACCACACACCCCACACACCACACACCCACACACCACCATCACACACCACCACCACACCCACCATCACACTCTCACCATCACCACACACCCACCACCATCACACCCCACCACACACACCCACCACCACTACACCCACCACCACAACACCCCACCACCATCACTCACACCACCACCACTACACCCACCACCACAACACCACCACCATCACCACACCCACCACCATCACCACACCCCACCACACCCACCACCATCACTACACCCACCACCACCACACCCACCATCACTACACACCCACCACCACCACCACACCCACCACCATCACTACACCCACCACCATCACTACACCCACCATCACACCCACCAACACCACCCACCACACCACAACACCCACCACCATCACACCCACCACCACATCACTACACCCACCATCACTACACCCACCACCACCACAATCTACCACCACAACACCCACTCACCATCACTCACACCCACCACCACCACACCACCACCACAACATTCCACCACCATCACTACACCCACCACCACCACACCCACCACCACCACACCCACCACCATCACTACACCCACCACCATCACTACACCCACCACCACCACACCCTCCCACCACCACTACACTCCACCACCATCACACCCACCACCACCACACCTCCCCATCACCACTCACACCTACCACCAACACTACACCCACCACCACCATTAATCTACCACCACCACACACCCACCACCATCACTACACTCACCACCAACACCACACTTCCCCATCACCACTAAGGCCCACCACAATTACTACACTACCACCACCAATAATCCACCACCATCATTAATCACATCATTCACTAAATACCCACCACCACCATCACTACACCCACCACCACCACACCCACCACTACTGCACTCAGCTTATTATCTTCACCAACAGTTATGGAAATGTAAGGATTCGTAAAATTCAACTTTGTGTTTTAATTACGATTTTAGTGTACCTGATCAACCGTATTAACATATAAATGACTTTTCTACACCTTCAGCGTATGAGATATGCTGTTCCCCATGTAGAATGAGGCTATGTATGCTGTTCTGTATACTGAGGCTGTGTATGCTGTTCCTGTGTATACTGAGGCTGTGTATGCTGTTCCCGTGTATACTGAGGCTGTGTATGTTGTTCTCCGTGTATACTGAGGCTGTGTATGCTGTTCTGTATACTGAGGCTGTGTATGCTGTGGCTGTGTACGTTAAGGCCGGGGGGGGGGGAAATGATACCCACGACGAGGATGGAGGGTATTGTAATCGTTGTGTATGTGTGTCAGTGTGTTAGTCTGGAACCACTAGATCAAGGTCCTACAACTCGGTCCCAAGTGTGTGGGTATACAGTGTACCATTGTTAGGGGGCAGACAATGGTATATATTGTACCATTGTTAAGGGGGACAAGGGTATATATTGTACCATTGTTAAGGGCGGACAAGGGTATATATTGTACCATTGTTAAGGGCGGACAAGGGTATATATTGTACCATTGTTAAGGGGGACAAGGGTATATATTGTACCATTGTTAAGGGGGACAAGGGTATATATTGTACTATTGTTAAGGGCAGACACGGGTATATATTGTACCATTGTTAAGGCGGACAAGGGTATATATTGTACCATTGTTAAGGGGGACAAGGGTATATATTGTACCATTGTTAAGGGGGACAAGGGTATATATTATACCATTGTTAAGGGCAGACACGGGTATATATTGTACCAGTGTTAAGGGCAGATAAGTGTATATATTGTACCACTGTTCTTGTTGACCCAATGGGTAATAAGCCAATTTTTTTCTGTGTGGCTTTCCCGTTTTTCTGATTGTATTTCTCGTCTGACTGTATTATATTAAGTTAATGATGATTCGCTATGTACTTGAAGTGCCGCAAGCACCTTACAGTGTTTCCCTTACTGGGAACTTTAACTAACAAAAAACGTAGAAACCCATTTATACGCCACACTGATCTTCATTGCGAAATCCTTGTTCATATTAATCATCATTCCTCCGACAATATACCAGTAAATTACCCCATGACCTAGAAGCTCCTGTCTGTGTTACTCTAGATGTCATCAGTGTGCTGGTGACACACCAGCCATGTAAACATCTTCCCAGTCTTATCTCTTATATTTGTTACGAACCACGCCACGAATTGTCATGATCTACCTACCCAGCACCACGAGCAACGCCATCTAGGGACGAAACACGAGTATGACTAGTCTTAGTTACCACTCCGGGGTTTCCCTTCTCCATATCCTGGTTGTTGCGTCACCTCCTACAAGTCTTCTTCATCAGCTCCAGTTTGATGAGAGTTCAGTTCACTCTGGGAATTGACCACAGGATCATCTATCCTGGAACCTACGGCACAGTGACTACCTACCGTCTTCTACAATACTCAGCCTTACTCGTCAGCCATCTCAGCTCCGCACTTAAGTATTTGTAATCTTATATTGCCTCTCACCTCCACCTTGCTTCACGATTGTTTTATGTTGTATAAATATGTATATACTGTTAATGTTTAGGTTAAGTATGGTTAAGGGTAAATTATAGAAAGCTGAATAAACTTAACCAGATTTAACCTAACACCATGTAGCTTTATGGAGTTCAATCATCAGGTAAAATAAGCTGGGGGCTAATCTTCAATGATCCATTTTTGTTTTGTTTTTGTTTCAACTGCCAGATTATTAAACAGCAAACTCAAGGTTTTGGTTTCTGTAAAACATATAATTTTAAGAATTTCAAAAAGTCTGCCCAGTTGTAGGAAACGGTTCATAGTAAATACACAAATGCAGTTTGAAAACATTTATTCTCATATTACAAACACAATTTGATGTATAATAGATATATGTTGTTGCTGTTATAATGTTATTACTGCGCTTCAACAAGGAAGGTCTTCAAGGGTGTAACAAAGTCAGTAATACACTAGTCCAACAGCAATACAAAATAATGAGAACTCACCTCTAGATATGACATCATAAACTGTATTTTTGTATTATTTTATAGCATCTACAACTACCTTTATAAAATTATGTGCTTTGTGAAAATTAAATGAATTCAAAAAATGTACGACAATGTTTATTATTAAAATTGACAGATATCATAAACAAAATAGTTTTATTATCTAATTAATTTGTACTCGTACGTCCAAACTAGGTACGATATACCCCTGTATACTGTACTTATATTTTACTATTGTGTATATTTTCAGGACCGGGTCATTATCATTTTCATTAATTTACAGCAATAATATTTAAAAACTTTCCTAAGCGCAAGATAACTTTTGTGATGTGCTGATTTGTGAAATTGATTTGCGAAATTTTAGTGATGTGGGAGGCTGTGTTGATGTGCGAGGCTGTGTTGGTGATGGGATGGTAATGTGTGAGACTGTTGGTGAGAGAGCATTTGACGAGATCTACAACGAACTAACCTTAAAAAAGAATGCCAATACGGTTTTAAACGTGAACGCCCCTACTTGACTCAGTTACTTAAGATACTGGCTGTGTAGAAGGAATCCGGAGCGCGGTGGCAGTTTTAATATATACTGTACCTAGACTGCCAAGGCATTCTCATGAAAGGCTGAAAGTTAAACTGGAAGGTTAACAGACTCTGGGGGAACGTTCTATAGCGTGAACTTTCTTACTCACGACCACAAGGAGTGTGTGGCGGTTAATTGCGTGAAATCGTCTTATGTACATTGCGAAGCCGTGGCTGATAAATTTTCAGGTGATGCTCTCTCCGCCCTCTTGTATATTATACTTCTCAGCTGATTGGGTGGTGAGGCCGTCTTGAGGGACAATCACACGTGTGCGTTTTTCCTCCAATCACTGGTTAAACGGAGGTTTCCTCTAACCCCCAGCTTGTTTTCTGAGGGTTGGAGAACGCTTGATAACTCTTGCCTTTAACTTGGTATAATTGGTAAGTAGTAAAGACTTTGGTGAGTATTAACTGCTTAATTACTATTTACCTGAAGATTAATAAACTCATTTGATTCCAGTTTACCCTCTTCATTACATATCGCTAAGTCTGCCATGTTTGTTGGTTTGGCTTAAGGTTGGAGATGGACACACACAAGGTGTGCGTGTTTATGTGATTGTGCAAGACTGTGTGGTAATGTGCAAGGCTGTGTGGTGATGTGCGAGGCTGTTGGTAATGTAATGTGAGGAGCAGTATTTTCAATGTGCGAGGCTGTTGGTGATATGCGAGGCTGTGTTGGTGATGTGCGAAGCTGTGGCAGTGATGTGCATGGTAATATTAATGCTGTGAGAACTTAGGCGTTTACTTACCGGATTTATTTTAAGTTTGTTTATTATAATTGGCACGTAAGAGTTTCACAGTGTACCGTTCTTATAGGTCCCAACTTAACCTAGCCAGTAGGATTAGGGCCCAGTAATATTGATAGCCATTTTTAATCTGCTCCAATAATAACGGTAGCAAGTAACTTAGATCAGGTTAGGTTGGGCTGTAAATGACTGGTGGCCCATTTGACCTACGACTGGTGTGACAACATTGTGAATGTTAGGAAACAATACAATATTTACTATGATTTAGGAGTTTGCAGTACGTTTGCTAAACAACAAGAAGTATTAAAATTTTAAGTCGAAATTCAGGGGAGCCCTATATATATATATATATATATATATATATATATATATATATATATATATATATATATATATATATATATTTTATATATATATATATATATATATATATATATATATATATATATGTATATATATATATATGTATATATAAATTATATATATATATATATATATATATATATATATATGTATATATATCCGTACACCAAAATGGTTTAAATTGGTTTAAGATATTCTCTTTTTAATTAATTAGAGAAAAGGTCAGATGTAGCCACAGCAGAAAGTCTGACCTCTTCTTTGTATAGTAGCATCATGTATAAACTTGTAAATATTCGAAAATCATTGCCATACAAGTTTTAATATACATTTCCTTTGTGGTACAACGTAAAGCATCCAGGGGAAGAGGCTTAGACGTCTAAGAGGCTTTGACTCCAGCCTTTCTGGTGATGCAGAGTTCCAGACTGAAGGTGAGGAGTGCCAGCAGGTTTCCCCCCACAAGCAGCACGAACATCCCCTGACGACCAAAATAAAGGGTAAACAAAATTACTATGAACTTACCGAATATTAGTGAGCTGCAGGGGTGAGTTAATTACTGTATCTCAGCAGTGATAGCGGTTTGGTTAGGTTAGGTTAGGTTCATACGGAGACTGTACAGTACATGAGTTACTGTGTATACAAAAGTGTTAATAAGGAATATAACAAGGACGACAAATGCTGTTAACCTGTTTTAAACCTGTTGTGAAACTACAATAAATCTGTAAAACTTACTTTCGACCTGCGGTAAACCTGCTTTAAGCCTGATTACTTACACTGCTCAAGAAATATAACAAAAACACAGGGTCTGTAAACTTGTTATAAACATGGTATAGACCTGCTTTAAACTTGATGTGAATCTGCTGTAAACCTGATAACTTGCACAACTTGTGTCCTCCACCCCCGAAAATACACTGGCCGATTTTCTCAAATAATAACATAACAACTTAAGAGTCTGTAAGACACCATGTATTAATGTGTGTGTGTGTGTGTGTGTGTGTGTGTGTGTGAGGTAATATTACTACTCACCCACAGGTTGGTGAGGGCCAGGGGTTCCACCACAGTGATCTTGGAGGGTGAGCGGCGGCAGTTTTCTATAAAGGGGATGTTGCTCATAAGCCAGTACTCATACAAGCCAGACTCCACCAGCGCGCGGATCCTGAACCACAAACTTTCTTAGGTAACTCTATATGGAATCCCTGGTCAATAGTCAACTCATAATTGTAATTGTTATTGGAATATATTTTCCATCCAGTGTTATGAATTCAGTTTCTGTGCTTCAACTACCAAGGATTTTAAACATGGACTCTAAATAGCTCCATACACTACACAGTTATTACAGAAAAGCTTTAAGAAAAAAATTGCCAGACACTTGAGGGAAGCAGAGAACAATTTTAACAGATATTAATGTAAAATTCGATGTTTTAATGATATTTTTTTTGCACATTTTATAAACAGTCATGAAAGAAGTGATAGCCGGTCCACCTTGGTTATAACTCACCTGTGACTAATGGCAGGAACTATGGGGTTTCCCTTCTGGCCAACCATACACTGGAAGACGTGGATCAAATTCTCGCGAACAATATAAAAGTCACATCGACCTGCGGTAACAATAAATAACATACCTTAAGAATATTGCCAAGCAGTTTTACAAATTACATTACAAATTATACATGAATATTTTTTAATAGAAGTAACTTTTGTTAACCGAAGAGTTTGATTTGTGTTTTCGGTCACTTTTTTTTATTATCTTCGTCAATTGAACAGATCTGATTTAAGATCTCGGCAACTGTGCTTGCCTGTCTTCCTGGAGAGTTCTGATATAAACTTGATCAAGCTGATCTTGATGGTGGCAAGGGTGTGATCACCGTCACGAACCAGAGTGTCCACAACGTGAGTATTTCACTTTACCGAGTTTATTAATTTCCTTCTTAAATTACACTATAGATTTCACATTTATCTGTTTTTCTTTGCTATAATTTGGTAATAAAGATATTACTAAAATTCGACGACCAAATTTCATTATATTGTTCGTCTTAATTTCTCAACCAAGTAATATTTTGCTGTTTTGTTTCAACCAAAGAATACATGATTTGTTAACTGAACTATTTTTTGTTTACAATAGCTTGCTAACTGAAATACATTTTTACTATAATTCTTCAACCAAAGTATCTACGCTGTATTTTACAAGCCGAAGAATTAACCTTACACTACTACAATATAGCTATTAATTAATTTTTTACCGGTTCTGGAGGAGAGTTCAGAGATAAACTTGATCAAGCCGATCTTGATGGTCACGAGGACGTGGTCACCGTCTCGTACCAGAGTGTCCACAGCGTCCAGTAGTGTAGAGGTGATGCGGTACTTCACACGTCCTATGTACATCAAGTCTCCCATCGCCCGCAGGTCCCCAGATTCAATGTTCTAGTGAGTGAGGAAATATAGTAGCAGTAGCAATAGTATTTTTAGAAGTAGTAGTCGTAGTACTTGGCCGGCACACACCATACTACAAAACTCAGGTATATCGATCGGAAAAATTGTAACAACAGTTATGTTGAACAGTATTTCTTACCTCGAGGAATGACGTCACGATAGTTTTTGGTTCGAGGATGACCTTCAGGTTGGGATCCTGCACTACGTCCCTCACCGTCTGGATGGGTTGAGGGATGTGTCGCACCGCCAGCAGGGAGACCAAGTTACCTGTGTAACTCCATGTCACCATCATGGCCACCACCAGCCACCCCCCCAACAACACCATCTCACTTCCACGCCTCACTCCTGACATGTCTGTATGAAACAAGATTAATTAAAATGAAACTATTAGTACAATATTGTTTTTTTGTTTTTTATTAATGAGGATGACATAGCACACTCTACTTTTTCCGGTGGCCAGCGTCTTCCAGCTTCACGGGACAGACAAACATCTGTATTATGGCGTCCTCGCCTTGTTAACATTTAACAGTGCTTGAAATAATAAATTTGATGGTGCACAAATGATACTCTAAAGACACATTGTGAGGTTTTCCTGTGAGTCTCAGAACCCAACACAGCCACAGAAGAATGTGCAAGGAATAGTTCTGCCACGAGAAGATTTCTTTGAGGCATCAACACCATTTTCACATTTCTCTATATTAATGGTTAGTTGTCTTACCCTGTCGAAGAATAATTCTCAGGTGTTGGAAAAAGAGGTCAGAAGCCCTGTTGACCTTCCTGGACCCATCGGGGTTGTGACCCAGCACCAGTATTGCCAACCAGGCCACCAGCAGTCCTGCTAATAGTGCCGCCCACACCTTGGGTTGTAGGGGGAACAGGAAGCCCCATGGGTCAATCTCCGGCAGACCTTTACTCTTTATCATGCTGGCGTAGTCGAAGATGTAGTGATGAGCGAAATCAACAGCCTGGTTCCTCTTCCACGATATTGCGAAGGGTCCCAGGGAGACGTCAGCCTCCTGTAGCCACAAGTACTATGATGTAGTGAAGTGTTAACCATCATACTTAAATGTTAAACCACATTAATCCATCATCCTATAGCCGCTAAACCTTCATTCTAAAGGTGTTCAAACGCTACCCTGTAAACCATTATTACAACAGATGAACAGTTAGAGTGTTCTTATAATGAAATGGTTTAATATCACTTTCAGTTTCATTAAGCTCCTGAACCTGTGACTTTATCAGAGGCGTGGACTGAACTCCTGTCGTGGTGAACATATTTACTGAACTGACAAGGTATGTTTACCCACCTTGTTGAGTAAGAGTTAGGGTGACCATGACTCAGGTAGACTCACCTTCCTCACCACCTGACCCATCATGCCTGACCATGACCCGTTAGCTGACTGAGTGCCGTAAGTGCCGTCAGGGGGCGTCACTATCTTGTACCTGATGGTGAACATGAAGGTGAATATGACGGTAACAGTGGAGACAACACACACACACACCCAGTAAATCCTACTTTTTGCACTGTCACTTTGTTGAAATGCCCCGTAGTTTGAGCTTTTCCCCACCTAGTTATTGTATATCTTATTTTTATCACTTATGTTTCTTGTATATTATTTGTAAATCGAAACCCATTCCCCAATTATGTAATTGTATATTTTCAGCCTTCCGGCTGCTATGCTCTTTCAATAAACCGTTAATTATTATTATTATTATTATTATTATTATTATTATTATTATTAATATTATTATTATTATTATTATTATTATTAATATTATTATTATTATTATTATTATTATTATTATTACACTGTACTCTACCCGTGTAAGCATAAAAAGATGGAGCAATATAATTTAATATAAATTTGAGTTGCTCTGTGTAATATTTTATTTTTCGCTAAGGTTCAACACGAGTCCAGATTTTACCTTGTTTCTTTAATCCCTTCCATCCATCAGTAAGATTGTTGTTGTGTCTCACCACAATAATAAAAAAGACCGATGAACTTCTTTACGTGATTCACCCAACCAACTTTTCCCTAAATTAACATTATAGTGACCGTCTACTTCAACGTCAAAGTCTACGTCCACGTCATAGTCAACGTCACTGTCAACATCAACATTAACGTCTTAACTTCATTATTCACATCAACAAATCAACAAGATACAAACAAAAAAGCATCAGCCATAAAATAACAACAATTATGGTGTTAAACTTACGTAAAGTTAAGCGAGTGAGCGACAGCGTCCATAAGGTTAGCCAGAGGACCTGTTATTGTCAGGCGGCCGTGATGATCTTTGAGGAGCTCTACGTGAGGCGGCCGATGTACAGTAGACACCATCATCACTGCCCCTTCCTTGAACCTGTGGTGATCAGTCTAATTTACAGGTATGCTAATCTTGACCCTAAACTACTTTATCATTAAATGCCTACATTATACTTAAATACCTACATTATCCTTAAATACCAACATTATCCTTAAATACCTACATTATCCTTAAATACCCACATTATCCTTAAATACCTACATTATCCTTAAATACCTACATTATCCTTAGATACCCACATTATCCTTAAATACCTACATTATCCTTAAATACCCACATTATCCTTAAATACTTACATTATCCTTAAATAACTACATTATCCTTAAATAATTACTTGATGTTCCCAATATTATTTACTTTTCTGGTGACGTAGGAACAATATTAATATTTTTAGGTTGAACGAGAGACACTATTAGCAAAGGAAATGAGGGACAGGCGAGAGTCTAGAGACAGACAGGTGAGATAGAACAGATGTGAGTGACAGATGAGACAGGTGAGTTAGATAGATGAGACAGGTGAGATAGTCAGATGTGAGAAACATATGAGAGACAGGTGTGATAGTCAGATGTGAGGGACATGAGACAGGAGAGACACAGGTTAGATACAAGTGTTACAGACAGTTGAGAGAGACAGGTGAGACAGGAGGAAGACCTACCTGAAGGAGTGAGGGTTGTTTTCTAGGTCTTGGTACACTTGTGGATCCTCCAGTATTTCCGACAGCGGCCGTGCCATCCTTCCCTCCACCAACACCACCACGGTCTACCTCTGTAAACTGTGTAAACCTGAGTCCTCACCACCACCATCAGTGTGTGTGTGTGTGTGTGTGTTACGCGACGTAGGAATAATTGTGAACTAACCTATTGTATATACCCCAAATACAGTACCTTACAATAGCTGTTGAAGTGCAGTAATAAATTGTAATAAGAAAATGTATAGATTTAACAGTTTTTATCGAGCGACAGGACCTTCTATTTATGGCTTTTAGCTCTTACATGACTGCTGGAACCCGGATATTGAGTGAAGAGTTAATGAGACACTTGTTAGTTTTAGCCAGAGAGAGAGAGAGAGAGAGAGAGATTACCTAAATAAAATATTGGACATTCGAAGTTTTCCTGGGCACATGGACATAAGTTAATCTCTCTGTTAATCTCTCTAGGTAAATCAGCCTCACAGTTATTATCTGATTTAACACGAAGACAAAATATAGCAGGTGAAATTAATTAAGACTGATAAAATTACATTACATTTACTGTGATTTAAGTTGGTTTTACGTGAAATAATCGACATAAGAGAAATGCTGTTGGAACCATTTCATACAGTACATGCCTTTGTTGTTGTAGCGTTGGGAAACACCTGGACTATATCAGGTGTTGGCAGCTCAGATGTTGGGTGTTGGAAGTTCAGATATCGGGTGTTGACAGCTCAATTATAAGGTGTTGACAGCTCAGATATCGGATAATGGCAGCTCAGATATAAGGTGTTGGAAGTTCAGATATCGGATGTTGGCAACTCAATTATAAGGTGTTGGCAGCTCAAATATCGGGTGTTGGCAGTTCAGATATCGGGTGCTGGTAGCTCAGATATCGGGTGTTAGCAGGTCAGATATCGGGTGTTAGTAGCTCAGATATCTACCATGATTCACCAACCTGTATACTGCATGTTGTCCGCCACCTCGCCCAGTATATACTGTATATATATACCTGGTGACTCGTCATGACCTGCGCCAGTGTGTCAGCCAGTGGTAGCGGTGGATCTCGGAGGAGGAGGAGCCTAGATAACCACATAGTTACGGACCCACATAATTACGGGCTCTCATAATTACGGACCCTCATAGTTACGGACTCATTATTACGGACGTTCATAGTTACGGAACCACATGATTAAGGGCCCTCATAATTACGGACTCATTATTACGGACCCTCATAGTTACGGACCCACATAATTACGGACCCTCATAGTTACGGACCCTCATAGTTACGGACCCTTATAGTTACGGACCTACATAATTACGGACCCTCATAGTTACGGACCCTCATAGTTACGGACCCTTATAGTTACGGACCTACATAATTACGGACCCTCATAGTTACGGACCTACATAATTACGGACCCTCATAGTTACGGACCCTCATAGTTACGGATCTTCATAGTTATAGATGCCTTTTTAAAAAGGCCAAGGATATAGGCCTGTTATTAATGACACTTAAGGACTGTGTCACACGTTTCTTACAAGTGTTACAGGTGTATTACAGATGTCACAGGTGTCAAAACACTAATAATTGAGTGCTAAACTGTGCATGGAGACGTACTTGAAAAATTGTGGAGATACACTCATCAATGACGACACACTTAACTATGAAGACACTTAAATATGGAGATATATATGTAGACACACTTAGGCAAGACAAAGCAGTTTTATCACAGAGTTAGACAGACAGCCCGAGAGACAGATAACCAGACAGACAGCCCGAGAGACAGTTAGACAGACAACCAGAAAGACAGACAGATAGCCAGAAAATTAGAAAAACTGTTATACAGACATACAGACAGTTTGAGAGACAGCTAGACAGACAGCCAGATAGTTAAACAAAACAGCTAAACAGACACTTATACAGACAGCTAAACAACCATAAAGACATTTAGACAGACAGTCAAATAGACAGTTAAACAGACAGCCCAGGAGTGCACAGTATATAAGCACTTAACACCCAGAGTGTATTAGGTTAGGTAAAATATCTATAATTTAATCCAGCAAAGATGGAGACACAAACATACTAAATGTAGTACAGTACTTTATTTTCTGTTGAATTATTTTATAGTACAAGTTCACCACAACCAAATATAGTGTACAAATTAGTGTACAAAGAAAATTTTTGCCAGTTTGAAATTGAAATATTTTATTTAGCCAGGATGAAATAAATGTAGATACAAAGTAAAGAAAAACCCACTTTGGAATTTAGACACACAGTGCCTCCTCGTGTAATGAAGACTAGTAGTGTACTATATTAACAATGTCCTCTATGCCCAATCAGTTTTTCCTATGTGTTATTTGTTGTGATTTAATATGTTATATGTTTATATAATCACGTATTGATATGGAGAGATCAAGCGAAACATCAGCGTGGCATTAGGTGATCAGCTTGACACAGCAGCGTCAACGGAATCGCTCACAGGATGAAACACTGTAAAAGGCATCAGTTTACCGCGGTGTTTGGGGATCCATTTAATAGTCAGCCTGAAGTGGTTTTACAGACACCATTAGTCGTGTAATTAGAAGATGTAATTAAACCATGAATATATTCACTTCAGGCAATCAGTGAAGTCTCTTAATGTTGAATTTCCAATCACCAGAAGAGGTGGAATAATGAATTTACTCTAATGAATGTTATAAAGTAGTCATGGCGCCCACCTGATGCTGACTGTCTAATTAACTGCAACTTGGGGCTTCTGGTGACTGTCTGTGCACCTTAGATTAACTAACTGTGAACACATGAACGATTATCACACTACTAACTTGTTGTGAGCAGCAAGGTCACCTGTTTATGAGTCTTGTGAGTACCAGATGTTAAAGAGACATCTATTTTTGAGTATTGTGAGTACCAGATGTTGAAGAGACACCTGTTTGTTTTTTTGAGTACCAGATGTTGTCAATTTAATGTTATTTACTTCACACGCACGTTTATCCGTTATTAAGTATCATCATCTTTCTTAATTTCTTCATATTTAGTTGTTGTCTTTTTATATTTTAATCTTCTATCTATATATTGCAAATTTGAGTAATTATAGTTACTATCTTTTCAAATTTTTATTATTCGTATGTTTATTTAGTATCATTCTTTCAATATTTAATTTCTATTGGTTTATTATTTTCCTTTATTTATTTTTAATTTTTTATTATTTTTGTGAATGTTTCGCGTCTTTTATTACTGTATTTTTTTTTTCATATTGTGATTTATTCTTATTTTATTTTTTGTCCATTGTTTAGTGTTTTGTCTTTTTTATTATGATATTTTAATTTTCATTATTTCTTATTTATATTTTTTACTTTATCTCATTTTCTTATATATTTGTTATTTTTGTGTGATTTTTTTATTCATTTACAGTATTTTATTTTCGTCTAGTAGTTATATTTCTGATTTTTATTTGTATCTATATTTCATTTTCTTTAATTGTTATTTTATTTTGTTGTGTTTATTTAGGTCTTATGTTTTATTATGTTATTTCATTCTAGCTAATTTATTTTATTCAATTATTAAGTTTATCTCATTATTTCTCCCATTTTATTTTACTCTTTTAATTCCTCCATGTTGACTCTATTCTATTTACCTCCATTTTCTTGTAATTTTTTCTTCTTCTCCTTTATAAGTTCTGTATCATAAACTGTATTGTTAATCACCAACTCAATATTTTCTTTAAAACTTGTAAACAATTACAGGCGTGTCAATTTTAATCCCTATCTTTTAATTTATATATTTTTCTAACCAGTTAATATGTTAAAAAGAAAAATTTATCATACGTGAATATGTATTTGGTGATGTTTATTATGTAGGTAATTTCTATCATTTTTGTTTACAAAGTTTCAGACAGATAGACAGATGTACAATATGTGGGTCTATGTATGGTATATGTATGTGTGTCTATATGTAGGCCTATATAATGCTAAATGTACTGTACAATAGTCTATATGTATATTTGGTAGATGTAATTTACCTGTGCTGTATGTATCAATATGTGTTGAGGTTACATGTTAGGAGAAATTCACCAAAGAACATCTGTAGGCTATTTACATTTTATTGATGACAGTCTGACTAATAGCTGGCATATAATACGTGACACATATGGCATAATGTTTGTGGTAGTCTGGTATATGACACGTGACACCTGGCATTATGATAACAAGGGGTCATATTTGATGACATTATATTTCTAGTGACTGGCATATGATAAGGACAGCATACAAAGGGGTCGGTCTTGTGAGTGATTCAAAATTGACACGACATTTTTGGGGGAAGTATGTGTGTTTTTCTTTATAGTGTGTCTGTTGGACTAACACACACACACACACACACACACACACACACACAGAAGAACACAAGTTATTTTAAAACTCCTGGAGAATTTTTTTATTTATATATTCAAATTTATCCTTCTTATGGCTTTTATTGTTATTTGTTTAGTCTTCTTTTGTTTGTGGTGTCTATATGTATATTTATTTAATTTATCATATGCATTTATAGCTTATCTTAATTCATATCTAGATTTTATTTTATTTTATTTATTTTTTATTATTTTTTTTTAATCTTCCCCAGCCAGGAGTCCGCCTTACTCAGGTGTTACAGCAGCTGAGTCATCTTAAGGTTAGTTCATCATCTTATATTTAAGTCTTAAGCATAAACAATCTCAGAGAGATTTCTCGTAACTTTTATCTTATCTTTACGATCTATTATCTAAGATATTTTTTCTCTCCTCTACTTTTACTTTGTCATGTACATCAACTTAAGACTAATGAATATATTATTTTTTATGTTACTATTTGTTCCTGTTTAAAATAAACTTAAAGCTACTGGCAGACAGGATGCTTTTTATATTTCTATTTTCTTTGCAGAATAAACTTAAAAGTACGAGTATACAACCTGCTTTAGTATCACATAAACTCACTGTAACAAAAACTAAAGTATATATTTCCTCCGGATCCAAGAAAATTCACATTGAATTTTAGGATAATCATCCGGATTCACTGAAATGCGCACATTAAATGGCCTCCCTTAACTAGTATTGTAAGAACACAAAAAAATGGCATTTAAGGCTAACGGCATAAAGCTAAAGGGCAAGATGGCGTCGGTACTGTACTGGGACTCGACTGAAACAAAATAATGTGTTAGTTGGGAGGAGAAATATGAAGATCCGGATTGATGACAGAGACACGGACAATGAAAGACAAAAGTCGTGTCGTGAAATTTGGTGAAAACATATGCCGAAGGACTAAACTTTTGGTGTGCTCTGTCTTGTGGTAGGGCTCTCATAATGTTTCACGAGTTATATTAAATCTTCTAATAAAACCGCGACACGACTTTTATCTTTGATTGTACATATAGGATAAAATGACGTCCACTGGGTCTATGAAACTACGAGCCATCAAGAGTTACGAGAGTCAATTATTGGTTAAGTTGCAAGTCAGGCAACCATGAAGTATGTATCAGTCAGTTAACATCTAAGAGTCAGTAATTAATAGCAATATCACTTAGTTAACTAAAATCAGTGAGTCAGTTTAAGGTTAGTTTATAATATGCTATTAAGCTTTACTGCTGTAATAAGTCTTATGATTAATAATTAATATCATCACAAAATGTTAAATAAGCAACTAATTTAACGATATATTGTTTCATAGTTAAAATAAATAAACAAATGAGGAAGTGTTCACCGCCTTCTCCTACAGCCCTTCTCCACCACCTCTCATTCCCCTGTTTCCTCATTCCTCCTCTTCTCCCTTCCCCCTCTCTTCCCACCTCCCCATCACTGATAGAGGGAGTGTTTCACCACCTTCTTCTCCTCCTTGGGCTTTTCTGCCGTCAGCTGGGCCATCACTTCCTTCGTATCTCTGTGTCCTGGGATATCCACCTTCTTCTTGGGTTGGTCGTCCTTCATGAAGCTCGGCTCGTCGCCCAGTTTGGGACAGTCCTCACCCATGCTGGGATCTTGAGCCACCTGTATAGTGTATTATGTTTTAGTATTAGGATCACCTGAAGATTTGCTCCACCCCTCTGTTTTTTTTCCACCTGAAGTTTAACTATCCCAAACCTAACCTAACTTAACCTAAGCTAAAGCTAATCTAACTTAACCCAACCTAATCTGAAATACTTTCATTTATCCTAGCCTAAAATAACCTAACCTAACCCAACCTTACCTAACCTAGCCTAACTTCACGCTAACCTTTGGCTCATGGCAACTCAGCGAATTTGCAAAAAAAAAAAAAAAAAAGACTGAACTCTGTGTGATTGTAGGAGCGAACCACTGAGCAATATACAGTACACAGATTTGGCTTTTTTCCTTCTTCTCCCTATACGAGGACATACCTACACCTAGTAACTTTGAGAAACTCTCCTTTCCACATTCATTCTCTCCCTCCCTCCCTTTCTTCCTTCCTCCCCACTTCTTCTTTCACTTTGCCTCCCTTCTTTCCTTCCTCCTTCCCCCCCTCTCTTCTCACAACTCACCAATTTAGCGAGAGCGTAGATACACCTGGTGACTCTGGGTATGTGTCTCAAGTGAAGGAGGTCCTCCAGGTGGAAGAGCTTGGCCTTAGCCACGCCATACGCCTCCGCCTGCTGCAGGAAGTTGCGTATGTTGATCTGTTTGCTACGGGCGCCTTCCCACGTGATAGTGTCTTCAGGGATACAGCCGGGCTTGATGCGGTTCATCAACCTGAAGGAAGGATGGAGGTGTTGTTTGGGACGTGTAGTAGTGTGCGTACAGGAGTTGGCTGAGTTAAGGGTTCTATCAGGGGTTCACAGGTGGCAGGATACTGTGTGTGTGTGTGTGTGTGGTTCAGGGGTCGTATCAGGGGTTCACAGGTGGCAACTGTTAATCTTTAAGGTGACCCCTAAATAATGTACAAAAGTTCGCATAGAATGGGACAATACATATATTTATAAAACACACACACACACACACATACGTCACTGTAAATTTTCACAGATTAATAACATGTTTCTTCCTCCTCTTTCTTCTCTTTACGTCACTTAATGCTTTTTTCGCGTGTGTCAAGTCGTGTTTTTTACCTGCGATGTTGGGTGATTTGTGTGTGTGTGTGTGGGGTTCAAGCATGCGTGTTTGCTGGGGTCAATGTGTGTGAATTATTATGTTTAATTAAAGTGTTTGTTTCGTTTTTTTGTCGAATTGTATAAATGTATAAAGAATAATAATTTATGTAATGGAATGTAATATTACATATGGATATTAATGAAACGACGGTAATATTCATTTTCCAGGGGCTTCATCTGATATTATAATAGCCACTAAATGATTAATCAACTCAAAAGGAGAAATTTCACAGGATAACATAAATGTTATAAAGAAAATTAATAAATATAATTATGTAAACTAAATTGATCATATGATTCTATATACAAGATAATGCAGTTGAATCCACCCAAGTCGAGGGAACCGAGCCAAGGGATTCTGGGAACGAAAATACCCGCGCCAAACATACTGTAGTAACATATACAGTATAACTTTGTTTACTACAAAAAACAGAGGCCACTTGTGAAGGTCGAACCGTGGTGTAAGCACCGGTATATATTTTCACTTAAAAAACAATATAATCTTTGTAATAACAGTAATAACAATAATAGTAATAACAATATGACGTATAGCTACGTATTTATTTTTGTACATGTTTTACTTTTATCCTCTTCCCCCTTGATCGGCCCGTTAACCGCTTAATGGGCGGTTGGTCACGTCTCTGTTACACACTGTTAGCAAGTACTGGGTATGTACCAGCTCCAGAATGTTACTGTACCTGAGCCAGTGTTGGTTAAGCTGGTCTTCAGTGAGCTCGCACTCGGTGCCGTCACAAGCTGAATTCTTATTTGGAGAGAAGGTGGAAACTTAAGGTCCGAATTTAAGCACAATGTAATGTGCTTTTTAATTTTTTCTCTCTCTCTGAGTTAGTGAGTTAAAGAGAGATATCGCGAGAAGTATACTTACTTGCAAAGGATACAGCCATCTTTCAGGAAAAACTCGAAGTCTACCCTAGCAGCCTCGTCGATCATATTGTAGATCCAGATCAGAATGTCATTTTCTTGGATGGAGTTTCGCTGTAAGAGAGAACGGGAAGGGTATTTTTAGCTGTGGAGATTGACTAGCAAAAGAATATTTATGAAAGTCATACCCTGTATGTGGGTATGTGGCGTTGCTTAACATAAACGTGTTATTTGCACGGTACTAAATAAGAGAATGGAAACGACAATGTACTGAACCAAACAGAACCTAACCTGCCTAGCCTTACTTAATTTCATAAATGGAGGGGAGGGGGGGTCCGCCTCCCCGGACCCCCAGCATATAAAGCAGAAGGAACTAACATAATATATATTGTGGTGGATCCAGGGCATTGATGGTCTCGAGGAAGTGTAATTTTACGCCTTCTGTGCACGTAAGAGTAAGACCATTTGTTAAACTGAAACAGGTAATTCTCACCGTAATGTAAATTCTTTCAAAATACAAAAACAAAGGTGGATTACAACTGGAACTCGCAAGGTAGTGGTGTGTGGCGAGACGGGGCGGGGCGGGCCAAGGGCGGGGCTGGGCTGGGTGGGGTGGGGTGGGAAGGTGGTGCTGGCAGGCCAACCTAAGCACGCCCAGCAACCAGCTGCATCATACTAGATTCTTCTCAATACACTCACATCACCACAAACTCGCCCTGCACTTTGAAAAATCTTAATTCGACCAAACATACATCAAATACACTTAATTCTTATACTGGGCAACAGCGACATGAATTTTGCTTCCACTGAACATTTGAAAATGAATAACAACTTTAGACAAATAAATGACTGGTTCGCTCTGCTTAACTGAAAATTTTCCGGATTACCTGAAGATTAGCCGCGCTCAGATTATTTCACGTGATAATAAAACACCTTGACTCTTCCTGGAGAGGGGTTAGGTAAGAATAAATAAAGTTAGGGTAGATTAAGTTATGTTTGATTAGGTCAGGTTGGATTAGGTTACGTTAGGGTACGTGTGGTTTGGTTAGGTTCGGGTGTTTAATCATGAAGTGATATAAGCTGGGGTGCCCAATCTTCAGGTGGTCGCACACACACACACACACACACACACACACACACACACACACACATACTCACACACACACACACACACATATTATATCATTATGTCTAAATCAAATGTAAGTCTGTATATTTTCAGCCACCGGCTGCAACTCTATTAATAAACCGTTTATTATTATTATTATTATTATTATTATTATTACACACACACGCAAAAGTAGGTGATTTTTTTAATCCAACATTAGTCCTTATTTACGAATATAATGTGACGAGTTTTACTGTTAAATTGCTCACGGTCTGGCAGTGAGTATAATAAGCGTTATCTGAAGTAAAAGGTAAGTTTTTCCTGCGGAAAAACATCGTTTGTCTTTTAATATCAGCCACTAATTAGGTATAAAATAGCCCTTTCCGGGTTATATAAAGAACTTGTTTTATGAAGTGAAGTTCATTGAACTTTTGTTCAAGTGTTTACTGTTATTATACCCAGAATGTTATACTGTAGAGCCATAAATTACCTTACTCATTTTAAAAGTTAATAATCTTAAATTTACCATTGATAGAACTTATTCGTTGCTCGACGTATAATAAAACCGACGTGTTCTATCTATAATGTTTTTGATGTTATTAGTTTTAAAATGAGTCATAATCCATGGACACCGTAGTACATTGCCACATGGTATATAGTCTATATATGTTTAAAAGTACCTATAATTATAGGCTTAAATTCTTTGTGAAACATTTAATGGTTCAAAGTTTGTATTTCGTTGTTTAAATGGCAAGAAGCTACATGTCACAACTAGTGTTTGAAGTCCAACATATATTTTTACGCTAAACTGAAAGTTCCTTTATGTCAGTACAAAAGAAAACTGTGGAAGTAGCAACAAATCTTGCCTAGGCTGCCGCCATCGCCCTGTTGACATAAGCATTGCCCACTGTACTGCGCACATCATTGTCATTCCTAAAAACCCCCTTTAATTCATATTACGCTACATAACATTCAAGTCCTCCGCGCTTGTAGAATCTCAGAGAACGGGAAACCTTGATAAAGGATAACTCACCTACTCAAAGATACTGAATCATGTGTTGTATTGTACCCAGGTACAGTAATATAATATTAATTGTATGTGTTCATAGCATTAAGGAGAACTCAAGGTATACATAAGATGATTAGGGAAGTCCAGTTGAGCAAGTGTGGATCGTGGTTTGAAGGTCATATTATTTACGTCTGTGAACGTGTAGCGAACATAACTTCCACAAATATCATATGAAAATACATGAAAACAATGATCTGGAAAAGGGGTAAATGTATCAGAACTATGTGAGAGGTTGGAGGTGACCCAGACACTATATTTGAAAGGAAATATCTTGTATGCATCGGTGTGAACTGAATATACCTCGTACCCTCGGATGACGTATACCCACGACATGTACAGTGATCAGAGAATCTTATGTCTGTGTTCAAATAGTGCCATGTGTGAGAGGAGGATCCCTAATTACAGTTTTAAGTGAAGTGGATATACCCACGCCATGAACATCGGCTTTTGTTTTAAGGTAGCGTCCTTTGTACCCGCCTCGAGTGTGCCACGTGGATATTATAACCCAATGAATTTACCCACGAACTAGCAAACCAGAACCTTACCTTAGTGTGTAATTTAGGATTAAAATATGTGTTTATAAGACATGAGGTTACAATATACAGGAAAGTGTTCATGTGAGAACTGTAAGAAATAAAAGTAAAAATGAAGATTGGAAACTGTAGGCCTATGCAGTGAGGAGCGGCTGGACACTGCCCCCAGTGTCCTCCGTTCTACCACCACCTCAGGTCAGTGTCCTCCATCTGGCTACATCCCGCCCTAAAAAAGGGCTTATATAGCAGTTATTAAAGTTCAAAACTTTGCTTGATGCATAAAGTGAAATAGGGATGTGTTGGGGTGGGTGTTAACAGCCCATCAGGCATTATTTCTCAGTGTCCTCCGTTCTACCACCACCTCAGGTCCCGGGGTCGGATTGCCTTGCTGGGCGGCGGCCATTATCCCTGTGAGCGTCCCACCATGTGAGGTGACTACTCCCAGCTATGCCAATCCACTGTGAACCTGTGGATTCCCAGCATACCACCCCAAATGAGTAGGAACAAATAAGGAAACGCTTGAGAAACTCCGCGGTTGTCACTTGGAGCGACATAATACCAGGCATAGAAACAATACTGGTATGTCTCTTGGTGTAGCCCTCGTCTCTACCCACCGAGGGCGGTGTGCGAACGAGGTATACCTAGAAATTACAAGGAGTCCCATACTTGCAGGTGTGGAATGTAACAGGTGTGTTGAGATGGTGCTACTATGTATGATAACCTACAGTGCTATATTCCATACAGGTGGAGCAGTCTGACGTGTTAAGGGGTAGTGTAAGAAGGAATGACCCAGGTAAGGAGGTCACGGATTGTTATGCAATAAGTATGTGGATGACACGCAATTAATGTAAGGCGTCTGGTGCCGAGCAGGCTAACCAACATCTTTTTTGTTCTTCTGAGGAAGGCCAACTCACTTGTATTGTTTTTACAGTATGTTTTATAAGGGATAAATTAGTTAAGACATGTTATGGTTTCACCCTTCTTTCCCCTTATCGAGCTGGTCAATGAAAAACCTAACTCAATGCCTAGTCCACTCTGCCCGCCACCTAACGAGCTACATACTGCCCAGAGGGGGTCTGGTGGCAGCAACCCTTAGAAATTAAGAATAGAGTTAAGTTATCCCCTTAGACTTAGTGACCCCAGATCTGACAGTATACCACAGCGGCACGTTCACCTTGCAACCACTGCAATTTTAGTGAGAATGTGCGTGCATTGCTCTCATTCGTGTGTGTGTGTGTGTGTGTGTGTGTGTGTGTGTGTGTGTGTGTGTGTGTGTGTGTGTGTGTGTGTGTGTATGTGTGTGTGTGTGTGTGTGTGTGTGTGTGTGTGTATGTGTGTGTGTATGTGTGTGTGTGTGTGTGTGTGTGTATGTGTGTGTGTGTGTGTGTGTGTGTGTGTGTGTGTGTGTGTGTGTGTGTGTGTGTGTGTGTGTGTGTGTAAATAATAATAATAATAATAATTAACGGTTTACTGAAAAAATTCTGCAGCCCGAAGGCTGAAAATATACATTGGACATAAATGACTATTACATACATTGGTGTGTGTGTGCGTGTTTACTTGTTGCTGCGGAATGTTGTACAACAATGACTACTAGCCAGAGACATGATACTCTCGTGTGCATTTATGTGCACTCCTGATTACCCAAGTTTATACGATTACGTGAGTGTACCTTTGAACTAATGCATATACGAATATCCTTTATACACTGACACGGAAGCACACGTGTACATATGCAATATAATAGAATAAGAGAGATGTACAGTATCTTTCCTAATTTTTAATAGTTGATGAATATGTAATTACTAAACTAGTTGCTCACATAAAGACCTTAGTTGTTGTAACAGTAATAATATACTATACCATCATCATCAATAATATCAATACAAATACAGCTGTAGAGTTTCAGCAGCAAGAAACACAATAGAAATAGGTTTCCGACAACATTCTCGGGTTTTATCTCTCATAACTTTTAAATACTGATTTCATAGTGTAATTACAAACCTTGTTACGAGCTTAAAGAGCTTAGTTGTTGAAGCGCAGTCATAACATTATAACAAAGCATTTCCGGTTATCTTTGGTTAAATCAAGTTATTGTTCCCATTGTGTGCACACCAACACTCTCGGTAATTATGAACTCATTTAGACTTTTATGGCGGTTTTAATTTTCCTACGGGGATAACAACAAAACAACAACCACAACAACAAGAATCATAACTGGAACATCGAAATATTTTAGTGTCGTTACATCAAAAGAAATTATCACTGAAGACGAATGTACTAAAGTAGTTAAGCAAACTATTGGATTCATTTAAGCAATCAATGATGGAGTTTGGGTTGTAATTTTGACAAGGTTGGCAAGTTTTAGCAGTTTCTCTGTGACTTTTGGGACGTTAGAGTTGGCAACAGTTTACGTGACGGAAGCGAATCTTATGAACCTGGTATTAGTGACTTCTGTACAGCCAAGCAGAACACCTCGAGTCCATAGCAAGCACATGTAATAATGGCTGAGCGGAACCTTACATACATTAGGACACAAACATTCAAACTTCTTCCGGGCAATTATATTGCAAATGTCGGAATCCGCATAGTTTCCTGGTTTCAGCACTTGAAATATGTTAAGGCAGTGATCGTGAGGTTGGAGTGTAATGGCCGTAGATTTTTGTGGAATTTTATGCGTGTATAAAATAGGATTTGCGAATAACTTAGTGGTGACAGCTGGTTGTAGCCCCTCACAGCTGCCTGTATCCCCTTAGTCCTCACACTCCTTTTATAAGAAGGTCGTAGTCAGGGTCATAAACGCACCACACAGTTCAGATGTTGTGAATCATGGTGGAGCTCCACCCAGCTACACTGATTCTTTAATGATACCAAGAACTACGTGGTTAGAATAGCCTCTTACTTGTGCCATAAAAGATCGCCAGAGCGAGCAGTCAACTTCTCTTGGTGTTCTGCTCCACCCCACAGTGATACACACGGGAAACTATCGTCAATAGTTTTACCTTATCTTACAGGTCGTGGTGTTCTCTGATACGTCTCTTACAGGTCGTGGTGTCCTCTGATACGTCTCTTTTAGGTCGTGGTGTTCTCTGATACGTCTCTTACTGGTCGTGGTGTTCTCTGATACGTCTCTTGTAGGTCGTGGTGTTCTCTGATACGTCTCTTACAGGTCGTGGTGTTCTCTGATACGTCTCTTACAGGTCGTGGTGTTCTCTGATACGTCTCTTACAGGTCGTGGTGTTCTCTGATACGTCTCTTACAGGTCGTGGTGTTCTCTGATACGTCTCTTGCTCGCTCGTACTTTAATGTGTATGGCTGAGAAGTGGATGTCCTCAACACCGTGCACTCTGATGCTAACACAACAGACGAGACAGCCGCTAAGACTCACGTACACACACACACAAAAAACCCCCCCCCTAAAACAGCAAAAATAAACACAATATTATCGTATGATCAACATAAGACTAGAGAGTGATGAGTCTTTTTGTTTTTTACCACAGTTACAGAGAGTCTCATAGACCTCCGATACACAAAGAGGTTTTGTAGACGGCGCTGCAGGTGACATTCACCGTTGGGTGGGTTGGAGGGGGTTACCAGCACGAAGCAGCAACCCCTATGACAGTAGTTGAGCACTATCGCTTTGGGTGCAAAAAAAAAAAGTAATACAAAAATAAAAATTAACCCCTCACTCAACTACCTGTGAAATAACCCTCCACTCACAGTCTATCCCGGAAATATCGTATCCACCAATCACAGTCCCTCTCTAATAATCTCGGGTCCACCAATCACAGTCCATCCCGGAAGTCCCGCATCTACCAATAGTATGACAGGTTTGTGAAGCGGGCCTCACTCAGGGTGAGGATGAGGGTGGTGCCTGCCGCGTTAAGAGTTAAATCCGGCATGTTTACATCGGAGGGAGAAGGGGCTGGGGGGTTATTACACCTGGTGCTGAGGGGGGGGGGTGTAGGGTAGGTAGAGAGATGGTATAAGGGGGGAAAGAGGAAGGGAGGGAGTAGGAGAATGATTAAAAAAGGGAGGAGGAATTAGTAGAAAATAGGTGAGAGGACATTTACATATGAGAGAGAGGAAATGAGATAATATACTGGTTGTCAGTCGGTGAGGAAATAAGGACAATTAGAAAGGAGGAAGTGAGGAAGAGTAAGGCTGAGGTGAGGGAGAGAAACAGACGAGGTAAAGCATAACGGAGGCAGGTAACTATGGTGTTATTTTATGACTGGCGACACTACTGTAGAAGGTTGTGCTGAGAGGCGGGTAACGTTTACCTCTCCGTCTGTTCTCTCGTCAACACTTCCGCCATCACGACTTTCAGTAAAAAACTATGACACAAATAGATGTTCCTTCCCTGACAACTGTTAAAGTACATCACGTTCCTTCCTCAAATGTTAAACACCAAAGTTATAATGACTTATTTTAATTGTTGTTGATGAGTATTAACGCTGTTTAATTGTCAGTGTAGTAGTTTCTGTAGGCAAGTCTGATACAGTAAACTTGTGTTGATGTGCGGCCAATCTCACACAGTCATATCAGTCTCCGTGGGCAGGAATTTTGTGACCTTGAAAATTTTGAATTCTGTGCTGAACGAATGACTCAGGGATAGTTATTTAAGTTTTCACCTTTTTGTTTGAAATGTCAGGTCGTTACACGTCAAAACCTTGGCTGTAGAGCGATGGTTCACACCCTCATACAGACGTGATCACACAACACGTGTTGACAAACCGCTACTGGAGCTCATCCATCATCTTCTTCTTGGCGTGGGAACAAACAGTTGAATGTTAAAGGTTACACAACTTACCTACATTTGGTATTTTACATAATTCTTTTGAGATTTGGGCCATACTTAAGTTGGTTCAGCAGCGTCGAGCCAACTTCTGAGTCCGTATTCTTTTCTATTGCGGCGACTACTATTACTATACATTAGTCTTGGGTACAAAACAAAATGGTGTTGGTTATGTCAGGAATCACAGCCATTGTAGAAAAGTTTTATCCTATCATGTTCGTTTAGTAGTTTCTGTGTGTGTCTCAGCCACCAGATACTGTGTTGTGGGTGACTGTCCCAGGAATGGCCAAGAATATACAGACACAAAGTCGTAGTTTATCATTTAAGGGTTGCCAGCAATTTATTTATGCCTCACGGGGTGGTAGTCAAGCCTTTGTTAGATTAGAAGCGTCACCGTCAACCTGGAAGATTCGTACAAGAGTGTAAATGTACAGTGATAGGTCGTACCCTCAAGATTAAGGTGTACGAGTATCTTGTTGTGTTGTTGTGAGGCAGGAGGTGAGGCAGGGGGGGGGTGGGGTGGGGGTGAATAAGGGGCGGTAAGATGGGTAGGACTCCAGCATGGCAGCGCCCAGAGTAAATATGTCAACACGTCGCTTTTTCTTTCTCTTCTTAGTGGGGTGAAGATGGAGGGGAGGGGGTACTGATTGGGGAGGGATGCAACACACCTGCCCCGTCAACCTCGACAACAGCGTGTGACACCTGGCAAGACAGCACCTTAATGGACTGTGTTATGGCGGCGACAAACACTCTACATTGTTTAGTAAGTTGAGTCTTGCGGGGAAACCTGAAGGTAAATTAAGGTAACTGATGGTAACTGAGGGTAAATGAAGGTAACTGATGGTAATTTAAGATAACTGAAGGTAACTTGGGGTAAATTAAGGTAAGTGAAGGTAAATTAAGGTAAGTGAAGGTAATTGAAAGGTAACTGAGGTTAAATTAAGGGAAGTGAAGGTAATTAAAGGTATCACTTGTAATGAAGACGATACTGCAACTCTCCGCCAACGCTCAATCAAACACCTAAATATCTACCTACTGCAGCAAAACTACCCATACACAAGAAGTCGAACACGCAATACATCCCCGAACCCCTTGAATCCATCCCCCGGGTTGATAGAAATGGATCAAACCTATATCTCATAGGAGGGATAGGGGGGGGGGGGAGTTCAATATCCATGGATCACATTCAACACAAGTCACATCACACCAAGCAGAGTCACACCACACACCGTGAACGAATTTACTGGGATAATGTTAGAATCTCGTATCAAAATATTCAATTCAGCATTATATATTACTATTCTCAAGATATTGTTTGAAATTTGACAAAAAATAATTAAAAATACGTACAGAAGAGAGAAAATATAAAAGAAGTTTAGTATATACCCTCTACTCGTATATAGGATGTCTTAGAAAAATGTCCCTACTTCCCTGCCTGCTCCCTGAGACACTGTGAATTGGAGGGAAGCAGGGAGCAGGCAGGAAGTGAGGGGGTTGGGGGGGGGGGCAGGGACATTTTTCTGGGACACTCTATATGTATTGGGAAGGTGGTGTTTTGTTGATGTTATAATTCATTCCTACGTTATCAACAACAACTATGGTCTTAAAAATATTGTCCAGGCTGGTGGTAATGATACTGTTTCCGTAACTTGTTTGTAAAGATGTTTATAGTATCATTTATATATGAATTAAGACCTTCTAGACAAATTAAAGATGTCCCGAAAATTAGGAATCTTCGCTTATTTCACCTAATGATTAAAACACCATAATGTTAAATGGGGGTTAGATTTGGTTAGGTTAGGTCAGGTTAGTTAAGTTTTGGTTTGGTCAGGTTAGGTTAGGTTAAGTTATTTAGATAATGTTAGGTCAGGGTAGATTAGCTTAGTATTAGGATGTTTAATCATCAAGTATTCTCGCGTAAAAAAACTTCCTGACGTACATATACAGGTAGGCCGTTGCTGAAGTTTGTCTGAGCTTCTAAAACAGGCGTGAAGAACTGTGAATTGTTTAATAGTGTTCCTGGGCAAGTACAGGTGCCACTGTAACCATGTGGATGTAGATTGAACACAATATGAATTGGAACACTCACCATGTGGGGTTGAAACACACTATATGGGTTTGGAACACAGTATATGAGGGTTGGAACACACTATGTGAGGTTGAAATACTCACCATGTGGGGTTGGAACACTCACCATGTGGGGTTGGAACACTCATCATGTGGGGTTGGAACACAATATGTGGGGTTGAAATAAAATGTGGGGTTGGAACACAATATGTGGGGTTGAAACACACTATATGGGTTTGGAACACAGTATATGAGGGTTGGAACACACTATGTGAGGTTGAAATACTCACCATGTGGGGTTGGAACACTCACCATGTGGGGTTGGAACACTAACCACGTGTGGTTGCAACACACTATGTGGGTTGGAACACTATGTGGGGTTGGAACACTCACCATGTGGGGTTCCAGAGTGTCAGGTTCTCCTGCACAGTTGAGGTTCAAATTTTCAGGCGCTGCGGCAAACCTTTTGTCGGGCATCTTGAGGTTGATGTGTCGACGTTTAGAACTTGATGTCAACGCCTGGAAATTTTTGTCGACGGGTGGAACTTTTTGTTGGGTGGAATTCTTAGTCGACAGATGGAACTTGTCGACGCAGAAGGAGCTGAGGGCAAGGTAGGGATGAAAGAGAGTTCACCGCCCCACCATAAACCCTGTAATCACACTTCCTAAAACAGTTTTTATATATATACCCAACAGTTACGTACAGTTTATTCTTCACCTCTTGGTTAATGTTACAGATCACTGAGCGTCAGAGAGCCACCGTGGGTCCCGCTCACAGCTATGTCAAGTCCGGGATGCTAACTGTTGGTGTGAGGAGTGACTGCGGGTGAGCAGGCTTCAGCTCCCCCCATACTGACGAATCCTCTTTAGTCCAGATGGTGTAACACGTGAAGTAAACATTATAAACAATGTAACTTCACTGTAAAAGACATACAAGACGTTTTTTGGTTTAATGAAGATTTAGATTGAACGGATTTTTTGTCAGGAAAAATTGGTATATAAATGATAATCAAGGGAATTTGGCAATCTAAAGCCAGCGACGAGAAAAGCCCCTCGCAGCTGGAGGAAGAGAGCGGGGAACCTACTTGGCACCAACTGATGTGTGCGATTGTTCAATACTGTATAATCATCATGACGTCACTTTGTATTTAGTTATGCCTGAAACTGTGAACAAATATTTGAAATCCTCACTGAATAAATCGTGTTATGTAATTATATTGCTGTACAGTATCTCTCATCTTGTCTCGTGGTCGCCATGGATGGATGGTGGTAATCTGATGATGTCGTGTTGTAATTAATGACATTAAACAGATTTTATAAAGTATCTGCCAATGACGGACTTAAATAGGTCTCGGTACATAACCTATCTATCGAAGTTTCCAGTTATCTATCTGATGTCTATCTGCCTGTCTATCTGTTTATATCTATGTGTCTACCTGTCTATCTGTATGTCTGTCTATATATTCATCTGCCTCTGTCTGTTTTATTTATCTATATCTGTTCCTTATTATTTGGGAAGGATCAGAAGCAGACACTTCCCTGACCTTCAATTACTTTCCTGATTGTTCAACTACTTTCCCTACCCTCCAGTTATTTCCCTGACCGTTTAACTACTTTCTCGACCCTCCAGTTACTTCACTAACCACTCAACTACTTCGCTGACCCTCGAATTGCGTTCCCAACCTTTCATGTTTTACCTAACCTAACCTCATTACACCCTGGATAGATATTATAACACAAGAACAACAGCATGCGTTATATTGAGGATATTATTAATGGTCTAGAGTCTGGGACAAATATAGTCTTCGATATTATAAGTTTTAAGCACTTGTGGCCACAGAGAGACAGATAAAGAGTAACAGACAGTAAGACAGAGAAACGGAGAGACAGAGACAGTCTGTTTCAGTTTCAATTTCAGATGGAAGGAAGACTTTTCGAACGTGATGTCATACCATCTCTTGCAATACACAGTTGTTGTTTTTGTTGTTATTAAACTTACCATGACGTCCTTTCGGGATACGTCACAAGCCAAACACGACCGCTGTGTGGATGTACAGTATTGTACATCGCCCCATCTCTCCTCTTCTCCATTCCGTCTCAAAGGCGGCGTCACGCTGGCTTTCTTTCGTCGATTTTTTATCAACTTTCAGAAAATCGTCGAACTTTTTGCTGTGCACCGTCACACATGAGTTTAGAACCAACTCGCCAGTTTCCCTCGTTCCACAACTGTCAACAAACAAGATGGATCCAACTGACGAAGAAAGCACAGCAATTTTACGCTTTGTCATGGCTGTTTCCACCAAGAACTCTTCGGAGAGGCGTGTCCACAATTGGGAAATTATATTATCTGTTGGCTCCGTCGTGTTGTTATTCCCCCGTGGTCAAAATGTAAACAACAAATGACATTTTCTTATCCCTTTAAAATCACGAAATTAAACCTATTAATAATTAATAATCTTGGGAAGAAAAGTGTTAATTACTTTATAATAATTTCAGCTTTATATTTTAATTAAAAACTAGTTTGTTTTTTATAACTTTGTAGTATCAATTATAGATCTTGAGTTGACGCCGGTAAGTTGTCGTAAGTTGTCAGTGCAGACTTGTCTGCACCGTTTGACAAAAATTCAACGACAACGTCGACGATTCGTGAAAAAAATTCGACGATTATTGGAAAAGTTGACAATAAAAATCTAGTGTGACGCCGCCTTAAATAAGTGTCGCACGAAGTGTGGCATCGCCGGGTATCAAAGGTGGTTACCGAAATGGGGTCAGTGATTGCACCGTTTGTTTTTTGTTTTGTTTTTACCCTTGCTTCGTTCATATTTTGTTTATTGACATGGCATGAGGGGCATTGTACGTACATTGTTCATGGCATGACATTGGGACGGTGTATATTGTTACATGGCATGGGATGTGGTGGTGTACATTGTTCAAGGCCTGGTATGGGGGGCGGTGTACGTTGTTCAAGGCCTGGTATGGGGGGCGGTGTACATTGTTCAAGGTTTGGTATGGGGGGCGGTGTACATTGCTCATGGCTTGGTATAGGGGGCGGTGTACATTGAACGTAACATTACTTTAGAATGACAAGATCAGTTGTTTCTGTACAAGATCACACGAAAGTTAGGAATGAATTCTACCGAGTGACAGAGTCATTGCTCGGAGAGAAATTCGAGTTTAATACTTCTGCTATCAGTTGGCAGCTAACCTGAATGGTTTTAATTAGACTTGCATTACTTGAATGATAATATGTTCGGTTTGTTCAGCCATTAAGATTTTACCCCCTTCAATTTTGCTTTATCATCATCCGCATTTAGGAGTTACGGTGTTAATAAGACTATAAACACAGTGGTGATGAGCACTTAAGACAAATCATTTACAGTAACATCATATTAGATCTGTGTCTTCGTTAATGTAGATAAATTTTTATTTTAAATTTGACAATGACAATATTTACAGGAAGTTGCAATAGGCGAGGCAATGCGCGCCGCATAGAGGCTCCGGGAGCTCTGCCAGAGGGATATTTTTGGTGGGAAATAGTGAGTCAGCCACTCGTGCTACCGTTGATAAACTCAAAGGGAAGAAAACTCATTCTCACGTGAAATGAGAATTTGAAAGAAAGATGACAAGTGTGTATGAAGAAATAATTCTTTTTATCTATATTGAAGGTTCTATCGTCTTTCTAGGGTTATCCCCGGCAGAATTTGTACGGTTTCAAAGCTAATATTACCCGAAAACCGTAGTTATATAAACATTTTACGTGCTGACACTAGCGTAAATACATTTCAGTAGTGGTGTGGTGGCTCAATGATAAAGTGGATGACGGAAGCCCCAGGTTCGACTCCCAGTCTGACTGAAAACGGGCTTAATAAGATGAGTCACAGGCAAGATTTTCCAAGGTTCGTAATTGATAATTCTCTTACCATAAATATTTACCCGCCATTGATGCAGGTGATAGGCTGGGTCTTTTACCAGAGTGAGGCTTGAGCGATCTCAACAGCCCATAGTTGATTCTCAACTTTTTCTACTCCCTCTAATTAGTCTTCTGATGAGAAAAGGTTTGGGGCATTAATTCACCACTAAATTCACCCCTTTCCCTTGAACAACCATGAACAAATGCAATAAACGATTTTCGGGGATTCCTGTTGGATCATCGTCACCTAAAGGTCTGCATTGACTCCCGTGCTTGTGGGCAATGTGCCAAAGACCGCTAGCAAGTACTCTCCGAGTAAATTATAGACTTGGGCATAAAGCACAACTACGGAAAGTTTAAGAATGAACAAGCGCAAAATCAAATTGGTACATGGAATGGAAAAACATTATATGAGGGCGTCGCGTTTTGGAAATACAGTTGGGGACTTTTCCGACTGGTACACAGCGTTATCAATCCACCCTCTCCGTGAGGTGTGAGCCTCGAGAGTATCGACTCCTAAATCCGAACCATCCACAAGTGAGGGGAAGAGGGAGGCTGGGGGACGACAGAGGCCGGTGTGTAAGGGAGTGGCAGGTTATGGGTGTTGAGGAGAGTTTTTGAGGGCTAGAGCGATAGGGGGCTTTAAGGAGTTTCTTGTGCAGTTATAACACAGTATCATTGCGTATTGAGCAAGGATATACCTGTAAATACATAGGGCAAAACAAAATTATGCTTAGAATGTGTTACCGCACATTAGAGTATTATTCTTAGCTTGTGCTACAGGTCTGAGCAATATATACATATTTATGCAGCTCTCACGTAATCTAGGGGTGATAGGGGATGGGCTAGAGTCTCAATATGGTGTCCTTTTATGACAGGGTAACTTTCATGGCTCAATAAATAACGGATGTATTTGATTCTATTTACATAAGCACCAGACTATTAATATAGTGTAATTTGCAATAAAAACATATCCAGGAAGGTAGGAAACTACCTTTATTATAAATATCATTAATATGTGAATGACAATGATAAGTCAGTCGGCAGCAGTTCCACCTGCTGCAAGCATTTCCTGTTTGGTTATAGGTCTAATGCAGTCTAACTGATGTGCCAGTATTATGGTTTTTATATTATGGTTTGTCATTTTACGCATCACTTACAAATAACTGGTCCCTACTTAGACACTAAGTGCAGTTCAATTATTGTCAGTTTTAGATAAAATATTGTTATTAACATAAAACAATGTCTGCCGTTTATGCCACTAATATGTATCACATTTTAGTGACGATAATAATTCATAACCCAATTGAACCCCACACGAGGACGGCTCTATAGACCCTATATGACCGTGCTTTAATAATAATAATAATAATAATAATAATAATAATAATAATAATAATAATAATAATAATAATAATAATAATAATAATAATAATAATAATAATAATAATAATAATAATAATAATAATAATAATAATAATAATAATAATTCAGTAAAATTGACTACAGATTTACAATTGACTAAGCATGTTTATAAACTAATCAGTAGGTGAATAATAATGGTAAACAGTAAGGCAACTTGACCAAGGGTAGCTGACAAAGCTGTCAGTTGCTTATTTCCAGGAGGGTCCTTTGCTTAGGCTTACGCTTGGTCTCTAATTAGTAATAGTATGTCTACATGAGTATTAGTGAACGTTTATGTGGCAGAATTCAACAAATCATGACTATTTCAAATAGCAATGTTGGAAATAAAAATTATGTTGGACTGAGTATATAACTTAAGATGGAAATGAAAGAACGTAATTTGGAGATTCTTCAGAATTTATTTCTTTTAAGATTACATCCAGTAAGTGATCGCCTCGGGAATCCAAACAAAATTGTGCCGCTACTCAACACACGCCAGTAAAACTAGTTTTGAACTCTTCTGAGGCTTCGTTAACCTCCCCATGCAATTTGCCACTGGCGACCAATCAATATTTTTTGTATTTTGGAGCTCTTCTTTATTTTGATTCTTCTTTGACCGCATCTTGATTACTTTGTCTTGTTTTGACTTACCCCTGACCGTTTTCCTGCTGTAGTAGGTGATAAAGTGGTCACTAAGGCCAACAGCCTCTAGGTCGTCTTGTATTTGTAGGTAATTTCACATATTTTGAAGGATTAGTTTATATAAGACTTTCTACCAGCCTTTTGGCCTGAATTTTGTCTCAGTATTAAGTGGTTAACTTCACTATAATGTGATGTGAGTAATGCTCTAGTGTTATAAGGCCATAACAAATTAGTTTCCCATTTACGCTTTTAACATTTTCTTATATATTGTCAATACAGAGGATTTGTAAGGGAGACTCACGCAATATGGTACAGAGATGCAAATTCTTTTAAGGTCTTATTTAAACGACAATTTGAATAATAATCATGAATAGTTTACTGTTAAGGCAAAGGAATTATTGCATGAATATAATTATCAGACAATACAGATAACTATTAAATGCTCAAACTTAAGAGGGAGAATAATAAATGGAGTTTAATGTGATGCAGTTGAAAATTATGTAAATTACAATGTTCTCCAAATAGTATAAAAACATTTAAATGGTGGAAATTAAAATAAATGAGCTTAAGTATTGTAATATAAATTCCTCGTCTCAGATGAGAGAATCTAATTAGTGTAGACTAGCTGACTGAGTTTGATGACTTAGTTTAGAATGTGATATTTCAATAAGAAACTTTAAATTACCAGCCATAAACAAAAGACTTTGCAAAGCGAAGTTTAGAGAGTGGTGGAGTTATCTCTTAATTAGAGTTTAAAGAGAATATAAATAATTATCTGGTAGGTAGATAAGTCTAAGTTTGGTATATATAGATTATAACGCCAGCAAATACTTTACTTTATCCTCATTAACCCCTTGGGCGATCGGTCATGTCTCTGTTACACTGTTGGCATGTACTGGGCATCATGTACCGGCTCCAGAATGTATTTGTACCTGCACCAGTGTTAGTCAAGTCTGGTCTTGAATGAACTCACACTCTGCTGTTACAACATTCCCTGACTGATTGTCCTGACAGGTATTTGAACATATGACTTCTTTAAGCTGTGACCCCTAGTGGGACAGGAATACACCATGCCCTCTGAGATGTTTATAGATGTCTAGTAATTTACCCCTTACTCACCTACAGTACTGTATGAGATAGGCATCTTCAGGCGTTCTAATCTCTCTGGGTACCTAAGATGCTGTAGTGCAGGCACCAATCTGGTGGGCCCTTCTTTGGACATTTTTAATCAACTGACAGTCTCTAATATATCTCTGGGACCAGGCAGGGTGATAGTACTCCAAACAGGGAAGTACTTCACTTTTAAAGAGCATTATGAGGAACTAAAGCAACTCTTAATTCGCAGGTAACACTATAGCAGTTTTTAAATCTAGGCTAATACCACTACAGCAGCTCTTAAATTGCATTTAGTTAAATTTTCATGAGCTTATATCAGTACTTTGATTAGCAAGCAACTACTACTCAGAGGATAACTGTACCAGACTTAATGAGTACGATTCCCAGTTAGTTTATTAAATGGAGTCACATAATAATCGTTAACACATAACATTGCAGATATTAATTCCACTATTAATTTCACTAAAACGTTCAATGGCATAATAACCTGGAGGAATTATACTCAAATATGTAACATTAACTTGCTCAATTCAACAAAATAGTCTCAGTTGTAGACATGAGGTTGTTTAGTTATGAACAATAAAAAAGTCTACGTCAACCTTACTCCTCATTTGACTACAATGTGTGTGGTGCTTCTTCATTAATTGTCTAAACAGATTTTCATGCATCTCGCACCCAACCTGTCTGTAGATCCCTCCACCAAACACATGGGCCTCCTCATATGTCTGATATGATCCTCAAAACGCCTATTTAACTGCTAAATTATCACTTTTAGCCTCGTTTTTTTCTGCCTGTCACTTTTCATCCCTGATTCATAAGACAATTCAAGTTTAGTAGTTTACTTGTTCTCCCTAAGTACATACCTACTACTATCAGTATGCAACCAGCCCCTGCCCATGCAAAGAATCGATACGTCAATCCTCAAGTTCTAGCCCACCCATGATTGTACGATTGTGGCTTATCTCCCAGACCAGAGCATGTTAGATTTGCTTAAGTTTTAGTTAAGTTAGTTTGTCATGGTAGATTAATTTAGGTGAGATAAGTAAAACTAAAGAGATACAGTATACTGAGGGAAGATTTGACTGACAGTGATGAGTAATAGTAAAGGTTGTGAAGCCAAATGTTAAGAAAAGACCATACTTGTCCACAACACTAATCAACACATTCAGTTACTATTGTAATCTTCGTTATTGTTTGTATATTTGATTCCAGATATGCCACAATTCCGGATGATTTAAAAAATAAAAAGTAATAGTCATAGCTAATACAGATATCATAAAGCTTGTGAAAATTCAGGGTTTAGGTCACCTGAAAATTTTTTAAGGTGACTTTTTTCTTTTGTTCTGGATGTACTAATGCAATTAACCACGATAATTTTCAATTCCGAGAGAAAATGTATTTTGGACCATAATCGCCGTTTTGTGAAAATTATGACAATTCTGATTTGGCTCAGTCTCCAAAAGGGTGATCCTTAACACGTTGGTTAAGGATTTGGGGTCAGAGAGTCAAAACTTTGTTAATTACTTGTCGTAATGACTGTTGGAATAACTTCATTCGTTTTCCAACCCTAATCAATGGTGCCATTTTTCGTTGTTGCTATTTGCCATTTTTTTATTATTCTAGATGTGGTAACTTATGGTGATAGTTATACATGTGTGTTGTATTATACTATTGTATAAGAGTCTGTTTAGTTTTCTATTATTCTGTCATTCTGTCCAACACGTTGAAGCACTGTCCCTTTGTTACCCAATATATATATATATATATATATATATATATATATATATATATATATATATATATATATATATATATATATATATATATATATATATATATATATATATATATATATATATATATATATATACAGAGAGAGAGAGAGAGGGAGTGTGTGTATATTTATATAGGCAGGTGAATGTGCTTCTACAGCTTCTCCTACAGTACAGAAACGCTAATGCTTGCTAGTCATCAATAGTTTGTATGGAGGAGAGCGGCAATACACGCAGGCCGTCGCCGCCGCCACTCTACCAGAGATAAAATCAATGCTCGTCTGGTGGCAGCAGTTGGCGCATGTGTTCTGCCCCCACACCGCTGACTTTCACAGCTGAGGCAACATGGCGACGACGTGGGCTGCGATCATCTCCTTAGGTAAGAAATTGTAGAATCTAGGTATTTAGTATCTTTAGTGCAAGATTGTCAGTGTCACTAGCCACGGTGGTGACTGTGGCACAGTTTGTGTTATGTGTGTCAGGTTAGGAGGCATTTCCTAACCCCTGGTGACGCGGCTATGTCGGTGCAGTTTTATCCATAAATCTATAAATACACGGAGAACATTTTGTTATAGTTTGAAGAAATATAACACAAATTACTATGGGACGACCTGTGGGCGGTCTAACTGTTGTGGGGCGTTGCTTCACGTCATAAGATTGTATGTTTATACATGTGATAAAAAAATGATTTACTATTGGCATAACGACCGCTGTCGTGACAACATGACCCCGGCACACTGTCACCGTCCACCTCACATAATGCCTTTAGTCTCCAGGCCAAGGTAACACCGCCGTCTGTGTGTTACAATGTACACCCAGTGGTAGTTCATGTACTGTTATATGTACACCCAGTGGTAGTTCATGTACTGTTATATGTACACCCAGTGGTAGTTCACATACTGTTATATGTACACCCAGTGGTAGTTCACATACTGTTATATGTACACCCAGTGGTAGTTCACATACTGTTATATGTACACCCAGTGGTAGTTCACATACTGTTATATGTACACCCAGTGGTAGTTCACATACTGTTATATGTACACCCAGTGGTAGTTCACATACTGTTATATGTACACCCAGTGGTAGTTCACATACTGTTATATGTACACCCAGTGGTAGTTCACATACTGTTATATGTACACCCAGTTCACATGTACACAGTATGTTATATGTACACCCAGTGGTAGTTCACATACTGTTATATGTACACCCAGTGGTAGTTCACATACTGTTATATGTACACCCAGTGGTAGTTCACACACTGTTATATGTACACCCAGTGGCAGTAAACACACTGTTATATGTACACCCAGTGGTAGTTCACATACTGTTATATGTACACCCAGTGGTAGTTCACATACTGTTATATGTACACCCAGTGGTAGTTCACATACTGTTATATGTACACCCAGTGGTAGTTCACACACTGTTATATGTACACCCAGTGGCAGTAAACATACTGTTATATGTACACCCAGTGGTAGTTCACATACTGTTATATGTACACCCAGTGGTAGTTCACATACTGTTATATGTACACCCAGTGGTAGTTCACATACTGTTATATGTACACCCAGTGGCAGTACTGTTATATGTACACCCACCACACTGTTATATGGTAGTTCACATACTGTTATATGTACACCCAGTGGTAGTTCATACTGTTATATGTACACCCAGTGGTAGTTCACATACTGTTATATGTACACCCAGTGGTAGTTCACATACTGTTATATGTACACCCAGTGGTAGTTCACATACTGTTATATGTACACCCAGTGGCAGTAAACACACTGTTATATGTACACCCAGTGGCAGTAAACACACTGTTATATGTACACCCAGTGGTAGTTCATGTACTGTTATATGTACACCCAGTGGTAGTTCACATACTGTTATATGTACACCCAGTGGCAGTAAACACACTGTTATATGTACACCCAGTGGCAGTAAACACACTGTTATATGTACACCCAGTGGTAGTTCATGTACTGTTATATGTACACCCAGTGGTAGTTCACCCAGCATAGAGCAAATGTGGATAGTGTGTTGTAAGTACACCCGTCAGTGGAGTAACCAGTAGTTTACATAAATGTTTGTATTTCTGCAACAAAACATTGTGCTACCGGGACCTGCAGTGCCTTGAGCAGGTTAGGGGGGTTAGGGGGCGTGGCAGTGTGACAGTAAAGACAAAATGTCTCCTTAAACTACCGAAGAATGTTTATTGATTTCAGTCACACGTTCAGTATGTACAAAGGGAATGTTGTGCGTCACGGTAGGTGGGAATAAAGTACAAGCTAGCCATCTTGTGTGTACATGCCAGCCACCATGTGTACATATCAGCCACCCTGTGTATACGTACAACCTATCTTTCCTTCAAGCACAACTGTGTACATTATTTCGCAAATTTTACCATGTGTTACCTGTTACTTGTAGATATAGGGTCGTGGTGTTTATGTTATGAGGTAAACCATTCACAGTGTCATTCATGAAAGTAAACCATCCGCACAGTGTGGTTCATGGAGGTAAACCTTCCACACAGTGTGGTTCATGGAGGCAAACCTTCCACACAGTGTGGTTCATGGAGGTAAACCTTCCACAGTGTGGTTCATGGAGGTAAACCTTCCACACAGTGTGGTTCATGGAGGTAAACCTTCCACAGTGTGGTTCATGGAGGTAAACCTTCCACAGTGTGGTTCATGGAGGCAAACCTTCCACACAGTGTGGCTCGTGGAGGTAAACCATCCACATAGTGTGGTTCATGGAGGTAAACCTTCCACAGTGTGGTTCATGGAGGTAAACCTTCCAGTGTGGTTCATGGAGGTAAACCTTCCACAGTGTGGTTCATGGAGGTAAACCTTCCACACAGTGTGGTTCATGGAGGTAAACCTTCACAGTGTGGTTCATAAACCATCCACATAGTGTGGTTCATGGTGGTTCATAAACCTTCCACACAGTGTGGCTCGTGGAGGTAAACCATCCACATAGTGTGGTTCATGGAGGTAAACCTTCCACAGTGTGGTTCTAAACCATCCACATAGTGTGGTTCATGGAGGTAAACCTTCCACAGTGTGGTTCATGGAGGTAAACCTTCTACAGTGTGGTTCATGGAGGTAAACCTTCTACAGTGTGGTTCATGGAGGTAAACCTTCTACAGTGTGGTTCATGGAGGTAAACCACCCACAGTGTGGTTCATGGAGGTAAACCACCCACAGTGTGGTTCATGGAGGTAAACCTTCCACAGTGTGGTTCATGGAGGTAAACTACCCACAGTGTGGTTCATGGAGGTAAACCTTCTACAGTGTGGTTCATGGAGGTAAACCACCCACAGTGTGGTTCATGGAGGTAAACCACCCACAGTGTGGTTCATGGAGGTAAACCTTCTACAGTGTGGTTCATGGAGGTAAACCATCCACAGTGTGGTTTATGAAGGTAAACCATCCACAGTGTGGTTCATGGAGGTAAACCACCCACAGTGTGGTTCATGGAGGTAAACCACCCACAGTGTGGTTCATGGAGGTAAACCATCCACAGTGTGGTTCATGGAGGTAAACCATCCACAGTGTGGTTCATAGAGGTAAACCATCCACAGTGTGGTTCATGGAGGTAAACCATCCACAGTGTGGTTCATGGAGGTAAACCATCCACAGTGTGGTTCATGGAGGTAAACCATCCACAGTGTGGTTCATGGAGGTAAACCTTCCACAGTGTGGTTCATGGAGGTAAACCATCCACAGTGTGGTTCATGAAGGTAAACCATCCACAGTGTGGTTCATGGAGGTAAACCATCCAACACTCAGGTTATGACAAATCTTCTCACACCTTGGCCACAACACTGTACCAGCTGAGCGTTGTGTTACGTCTAGTGGTGTCCAGTTGCTGAGTCATCGTTGTGTTAAGTCACTTGTCAAGTCACTCCGTACTAATGAATTGTGTTTCCTGGATCACACCTCCTTGTAGGGTATTTACTCTCGCCTCTCGACTCACTCCAGTAACCTCCTACACGTCTCTAAAGCAAACATTAACTTATTGTTACTGTCAGTATCTGTCATGACAATACAGAGAATCAGTACATATCCAGTACTTGTCCACAGCGTGTAACAGAGAACCAACCTCCACATGACTGGCTAGTTAGCTGACAAGTGACTTAGAAGAAACAGTAACTTAATTATACTTAAGTGTCTTATCATGTGTTGTCTCCTGACAGGTGTGGTGGCTGTGCTCGCGCCGGGGTCCTCAGCTGCCACTACAACACACGTCGCTCCTCCCACAACAACCCTCACCGCTCTCACCACCAAAAATGTTACAACCATATCAAATGTCAGTCAAGTAACATCCAACCAGTCACAACCAAAACCACAGGAAATTGTTCAACTGTCACGGTATAATGAAGAGAAGGTGGCAGAAGCGGAGGCGGTGAGGGGCGACGTGGAGGATGAACTTCGTACTAGAGAGGTGGTTGTCTACGCCACCACCCCGCCTACACTACACCATCCACTTGTTGTGAAGGAAGATGAAGCTGTTGAGGATGAAGGTGTTAATCCTGAAAGTGATAATGCTGAAAGTGATAATGAAGGCGACTATGACACGGAAGGAAATGTTGTTTATAAGAGAGGAGGAAGTGACCGGATGGAGTATGAGGAATTACCGGTACCCATGGCTCAAAAAGGTGAGGTTTTATCGCTGTTTTGACTTTTGGGAGATAGATGGATCTGTCGAAGGTTTATTAACAGTGACGAAGAAGAGACTGTAGTGAAGCCGTTTCCTGGTCTGAGCTAAAGATTAATCCCAACCCTAGCTTATTTATTTGATCAAGCACCTTAAAGCTATCTGGGGAGGTTAAATTAAGATAGGTTATGTTAGGTTTGATTTTAACACTAACTTCAAAGCTTTTAAAAAAATGGACCTCCCTGAATATTAGCCCTCCCAGCTTATTTCGCCTGATGATTAAGCACCCTAACTATATCTAGGGGATAAGGTGAGATTAGGTTTACGATTAGGTTAGATTAGGTTATATTATGTTAAGTAAGTATATGTTGTGTTGGGTTAGATTAACTTAGTGTTAGGGTGGTTAGTCTTCAGGTGAATATGCTGTGGGGGTTAATCTTGAAGTGATCCCAAATTTTGTCTACATGATTCCCAGCTGAGAGGATATTTTTTTACCAAGGAGCCAAGTTTCAAAGCAGAGAGAGAGAGAGAGAGTTGACAGCTGTGATAAGTGCTGTGTGTTGACTCTTGTGTTGTATCAGAACCAGCTGAAGATTAGGGTTTATGATGTGTAAGAAGAAATGTCTGCAGCAAACTACTCGTCACTGTTACTTGAGTTTTATAATGCAAAGCACACACACACACACACACATTCATGCACACACACGCACACACACACACACACATTCATGCACACACACACACACACACACATTCATACACACATACACACACACACACACACACACATTCATGCACACACACACACACACATCATGCACACACACGCACACACACATTCATGCACACACACACACATTCATGCACACACACACACATCATGCACACACACACACATCCATGCACACACACACACATTCATGCACACACACACACACACACACATCACACACACACACACATTCATGCCCACACACACACACACATTCATGCCCACACACACACATTCATACACACACACACACACACACACACATTCATGCACACACACACACACACACACATTCATACACATACACACACACACACACATTCATGCACACACACACACACACACATTCACACGCACACATTCATGCACACACACACACACACACACACATTCATGCACACACACACACACACACACACATTCATGCACACACACACACACACATTCATGCCCACACACACACACACACACACATGGAATGGGAGTCAAGTTCTCTTTTTGCATTTATGGCGTTCAGACTAAAAGTATTTCTGCATAATTGTTTTCCCTCTTTTAATGTTGGAGTTAATTTGGCTAACAGATTCGTCGTCAACTGTGGGTTACACTCGCTATGATGGGACTTACATCGTTAAGGACGAGTTTGGTGTTGGCTGCGTCATGGCCTACTTCAAGTCCAAGGCCACCGTTTACTACCTGGACACGAAGGGTGAATACAAGGTTGGTTGAGAAGCGTTTAGTTTACAGACAGTATATTAACCGAACCTACATTAAACAGACACTGACTGCATTGAGAGGTGGGAGGGTAACACAACTGCCATCAGTGGTTCGTAATAACCTACATTATCTCTGTGTGGTGCGGCGGACACGTGGATGCAGCATTATTGCAGCACTCGCCTTCTGTCATAAGGGGTCGGTAGTTCACACTGGGTGTACCCAGAGTCTGTTTAGTTGTAATTTAGTATCTACCCTAAGATGGGGAAGTGAAAAGTCAAGTGTAGTACCGGCCACATTGTGTATCAGTGGGTGAGTGTTCAGTGTACTGTATCCACAATGCCTCTATCACATTGTCAGCTGTTTGTAAACCATCTTCACTTTTCAGATTATTTCTGTCAACTATTATAGGAACATTAACGAAACATAATCAGGCAGCTTTATTAGTTTTTATATTAAATATTTAAAATTGTGAAGATAATTTGTAATCACATGGTATATTAATAATTACGGTACATACCTTCCACGTCACCACTGTCAGTAATTATGTCCTTTTAAGGTGGTAAATTATCGTTCACTATGACTTTCCTCGGCAGACTAATCAAGTGTCCCCTTCGGATGATGCCAGAGTGGGTGGCATCTGTGACCGTGTGGGCCAGGTGTCACAGGTGGACGTGTTGTGGTCCTCATACATCCTCTCACTCACCTTCGGTCTGGATGATATCACCGACTCGTGGTTCGTGTCAAGATTCAGCCTTACTTACAACCTCAGTAACCCAGACTTCGAGGATGCTGCCCCTGGTGAGTGTTGTGACATATAGATGGCACCTTGACTGCTTCACTAATTAAGAGTTTTATGCCCGTATTATTAAACAACATCTTCCCTTGAAGAGGGTCGTAGTGTTTCAACCCGAGTTTTAAACTAAATGAGTCCTGAGGGACACCGCAGTACTGTACTTAACGGGGTGGTGTGGCTGTAAAATTAACAAATTCCAATACTATAAATTAATTTTATTGGAATTAGTTAATTTTACCGCCACACCACCCCGTTAAGTACAGTACTGCGGTGTCCCTCAGGACTCATTTAGTTTAAAACTCGGGTTGAAACACGATGACCCTCTACAAAGGAAGATGTTTAATAATACGGGCGACAGTCTGAAGAGTACTAACCTCAGAGACTTAAACATATAAAACAGTGACGATTGTTGTTTTTTTACTCAATACCCTGTAGTATTATTTGTTAGAATCGAAATCGTTAAATAATTGCAATAGAGGGAGGATATCTATTTGTACATTACATGCTTTAGTGACATTCTGAAGTGGTTAAAAGTCTAAGGTAACAGCAATTATCTGAACACACTGATAGAAGTAGATTTATTTAATATTATATCTACCTGTTATCTCTGCCTCCATGTTCTCTCTCTCTTTTGTCCCTGATTACATCCCCCCCCCCTCTCTCTCTCTCTCTCTCTCAGACCAACACAAACACCATACTAAATGTACAGTGCCTCTTGTTGTGTGCCAGGTGGAGGTGAGGTGACGCTGGTGAGCAGGAAGGATCGCACCTACTGGCAGACTACCAACAGTAAGTCCTTCCGCTGCCTCCTACTACACGACGTCACCCTGAAAGACAGCTACAACAACTCCGCTACGCTGCACTTTGACGAGGTCCGCGTCCAGGCCTTTTGTGATAGTGAAATTTTCAGAACACGTGAGTATTTGTATTTATTTTTTCAGGTTGTAATTTTGTTTGTTAGATTTGAGTGCTGAAAAAACCTCTGATGATCTTTAGACACGTAGTTAATAAAGTTCAAGAATTCCAGATTCAAGACAAATTGGCTGGACAGACCTATGACGGACCAAGTGTAATGAGCAAAGTTCTTATGACTATATTATCCTCTGGCTGCTTTTACACACTGCTATGTACATGTGTTGAATTTAGTCTTACAGCAAAGCCTTTCTAACATCTGGGAGTGTATAATATTTTTTTCCAAACTCTAAATGGATTAGCAGAATATTTTTCTTAAGTCTTCAAAAAGAGTTCACTCTCTACATGAATTTATTAGTAAAAAGCTGCCGTCTGTAGCGCCTACTAGATGGAATTTTACATCTCGTTTATTGGATTTTTCCAGCATGTTAATGAAAATTCTGAAAATTAGGACTGATGCCACTGTGAAAATAATAGTTTTTTTTTTAGCTTCCTGTTCCTTTATTTTTTTTTCAAAACAATTTGGCTGTACTATAAAGTGAAACCTATGATGTATTATTACTGTTGTAAGAAAGTAAACGATGTTACACAGCAGCTTAAATACGACAGGGAATAGAGATTTGACGACTTGTGGGCTTCTGCTGTACCCACCAGAAATGATACGGATGATCAAAGGTATAAAAGGCTGAAAAGTCCAGCAGAGGATGAGGAAAAAGACTCTTACGTAACTTCAGTTATATTACAAAATTGCTGATAGCATATGCTTGTAGATTGAGTGTAGATATTTTTCACTTTCTAGACCAGAAAATTTCCACCTTTACCATGAAAAATACGAGCAGTACAGAGTGACATTTCCAGATAACTTAATAAACAAATAAAAGATTTTTGTGGATCACTTTTTATTATATTTGTCTTAAAAACTTATTTACAGCACACTTTGTTGTAATACTCACCATGCACCACTGGGATAAATTAGGATAGGTTAGATTAGGTTTGGTTAGATTTGTATAATTTATTGAGATCAGCTGATGATTACCCCCAGCTTTTTTCACCTTAAGATTAATCACGCTACCGCAAACCTAACCTAACCTAACCAAGCCAAACCTAACGCTAACTAACCTTAACCTATGTTGTTTATATATACATGTTGAATTGTATACCAGCATTGTCTGAACCAATTGTAAGCTTGTATGATGATTTTGCTGAATATATATCTACTGTACTTACCTACCAACCTACCTCCGTCCATCCATCTCTCCCTCCCTCCCTCCCATCATTAATCAAAGTCTTACTCTCCGGGCAGCCAAGCATTGCATCCACCGGGTACACCGAGACGAGATGGTGCCCGTGACTGTGGGAGCTGTACTGGCAGGCTCCACGCTACTCACCGTTATAGGCTACGGCATCTTCAGGTACTTTAAGGTGAAGAAGGTCCAGTATGACACCATGCAGTGATGGCTTCTTCCTCGACACCAGCGCCTCCTGCACGACCCTGCATCAATAGGACCTCCTCATGTGTTGGACTTCTGGAAAACTGACTAATACCACAGTAATAGGTATTGCTATGGTACCAAAAATGTATGTCCTAGACGAAGCCTTATCGAATGAATTTATTGTGTTTCTGAAGTACTGAATATATTTAACTCGTAAAATTTTATGTGAACGAGGAAGATAATTTTGTAACACTGAAGGATGATGACACTTGTGAATCTGTGGCTGAAGGCATGACACAAACTAGGACAACACCTCACTTAATCTAAACTAACCTGTACTAAGCTAAATTAACCTGTACTAACCAAGCCTAACTTAAACTACCCATGTAACGTTAGGGTGGTAAATCTTCAGTGAAATAAGCTGGGGTTAATTTCCGATGATGCAAAATTTGTTTTGGAAAACATACAGTCTTAGTGAATACAATACCTTAGGATTGTATTAAATGATCAGTGGTTATAAAGACTTTACCTATATGAGAATTTCTTTAACAACAGCAAAAAAGTAAGTGGGGTTAAGTTGCCCTCTCCCTTACGAACTGCCCCCCCGAGTCCCTCACGAACTGTCTCCCTCACGAGCTCTCTCCCTCAAGTGTTCTCTTCCTCACGAGATCTCTCCCCCAAGAGCTCTCTCCCTCAGGAGCTCTCTTCCTGACAAGTTCTCTCCCTCGCGAATTCTGCCAAACATCTGACCAGTATGGTGTTATCTTCTCAGTATGTGCTCTGTCAGCCTGTCATACACCTGAACCACAAAGTAGAGCTCTGACTGGCGTCATCTGTCACACTACCAGCAGCCCTGAGTTGTCATACTTCAGTGCTGTGTTCTCTGGAACATAGTCCTCGTCACGCAACACGATGTTTAGTACAAAACCCCCTAATGTTTATGTATTCCATCATTTTCGAAACATAACTGTGGTATTGTTCTTAGCCTTGTAGGTTGACTTCTGGAGAACATATTTTGAACGTTCAAGATATGTTCTTCACAATTCCACCTGCGAGGTTAAGCCTCGGTGAACATGGTGAAATATACGTATATAGTTAGGTTTAAAATGTGATGGATTATATAACAGTGTTCTTGATGTGTATCATCCTTAAGGATCTATGTAAACACAAACATCAAGGGATTTTGTAAACATCATGTATAATTGAGTGAGAGTCGCCCCGTCAGACTCAACCTTAGTCATTCTCCTGAATGAAGTTAACTATTGTTTATCTGTAACATTAGGTAAAGTGGAGGAATAATTTAGCATCGCACATAACTTTATACTGCTTTAAGTATTTTAAACTGAAGTATTAGCTAAGTATTGTACATGTAACAGAGATACGATAGAAAGAGAAACTTAAAAGAATATACGCTCATGGAGACTGATTTCGTTTTATATATTTATGCGATATCTAACATATCTTGGTAAATATTTGGAATCAAGAAATTATCACCCAGAAAGGTTTTCAAACTTTAGAATGATACAAAATATAATTATATAAGCAACAGCACTTGATAAAATACTATTTCAGAAATTTTTGTCCTGAAGATTTGAACTGGAGATCGAAACGAAGATTTTTGGCCCCAAAATCTACATAGTTTACATTACTTATCAAAATAATGTATTGTAATAATGATCATTTTTTTTTTTTTTTACTTTGCTTCGTGTTGATGAACATTGTGAATGTGGAAACTTGAAAACAGTTATTCTCAGTAGCAGCCCAGCTATCGCTCGAGCCCTTGTTTGTGTATAAATAACGCTGGAATATTCATAAGCTAACCTAACCTAACCCAACCCAACCCAACCTAACCAAATTTAACCTATCTTTACCCCACCTTCCTTAACGTAACGTAACATTGCCTTCCATAACCTAACCTAAAGTAAATCAACCTAATCTATAACCTTTTCTAGTTGACCTACCCTACCCTACCCTACCCTTACTAACCTAGCGTGACCTAGCCTAATCTAATTTAACCTACAGTAACCCTACCCTGACCTGGCCTAGACGTTACTTCAGCGTGTATTGGGGAAGGGAAGGGGGCTGTGTGTATGTTGGGGTTGTTGAAGCAATAACACAGTCTTGGTGTTGTATTAAACTGTGTCATCTAGACTCGCTCGCTGCATATCCGCCAACATATCAGTTTATGCCATCACATTTCAAAAGCCAAGTACAAACAAATATTAAAAGGCGAAAGTATTTATTTTCCTTAATTGTAAAGTTTGAAAAATTCTCTGGCAGCGTTCAGAGGACATTTACTGAATGACCCAAGGATTAAAAAGGTTTATTATTCAAGAAGCAACAGTTTGATATTTTCTTGTTGTATATTTGATTTGATGAATATTTATCATACAGTATAGCAATAATGAATCAACAACGGGGATGTATCTGACAGTGTAGCTTAAGTTAAGGAAAAATACAGTATAGCAATAACGAGCCTCAATGGTAAACTGGCTCTCTCTTGTCATACACTGTAAATGGACAACGGGTATATACTGACAGCAATGGCGGCGTGATTGGCAGATTCACTCATGTCGCACGAGTGAAAATTATCATTATCTGTGATAGAAAAACAAAATTCTACCAAAAATTTAAATCTTTTTCTCGTGTGTCATGAGGAAATCTGTCAATCAGATGCCGCCGTTCCAGTCAGTGGACACCCGTTGTCCACGTACAGTGTATGACAAGAGGAGACCAGTTCACCTCATCAGATAACGGTGTGCTCAGATAAGTGGTCGTTTATTAGTAAAACATAATCTAGAAATATGCTGATATGATATTTAGCCATTGAAGTTTTCAGACTTTACAGAATGTTAAACAAAGTGCTTGAGATCAGAAATGGTTTCCATCTTGCGTAGCAGAGAACAATGTTAGATTCTGGAGATAAAAATGTTGAATTTGCGTCATGTTGATGGTGACTGTAAATCAAAAGATGAACGATAATACAATTTATAAGCTTCACACCAAATGGGGTGCCACGATGTATCAAAATACTTATCTAGGCATGTGTCAAACGTACCAAAGTATTGATTTAGGCATGTGTAAAAATAGCTAAGGAGCTGTGGTACCCCTGCATCAAGGTTTTCAGTTTCATGGTATTATTATTAAATACAAGCCTATTCACTGTATTAGTTTAACATGCTAAGCTGAGCTGCCACATTTGTCTTATCCGGCAAATTACACACGTACAGGCATTTCAGGTATTCTTGTCTCCTGAATCCATCATCCATTTGAGAATGAAGGTTATACCTGTATAGCAAAAGTTTCACTGTGAAATAATGAAATATTAATATAAGTAAAACAAGAAAATACCAAGGACTTTTTTTATTGACTGTAGAAAGAAAATTACGATGAACCGACTGACCAGATTGTGTGTTTTGTATTGTACCTTCATCACCAAATGGGATGAATGACTCTCATGATCTGAGTTATGATGGCGCTATTTGACTCAGTGTTGCCAACCTAGCGAAAAGTCGCAACCAATAAGCTGATTTGAGTAATTTTAGTAAACTTTGGGTTTATTTGTAGTATAATTTCAGGGAATTTCAGGATGATATTACTGAATTTCATCGATTTCTGGATTAATGTTTAACAAATTCTACCCATTTAATATTGACTAATTAAGTTTAATGAGTTTGGACTTTTATCTTTGTGACTTTTATCTCTCATATTTTTTTAAGAGTTGTTGGACTAGTGGAATTACCAACCTTTGTTATGCACTTAAAGACCTTAGTTGTTGAAGCACAGTACTGTAATAACATTATAACAACAATCTTATGCGACTTTTTGGGTTGTAAGAGTTGGCAACAGTGCGCCATTACGTAAACTTCTGTAAACTGATGAGCTGCTACCCTCAACCCGCAAAAGACACAACTTGTAAAACATCATACATAGGGACACAACTTATAAAATATCTTTCATGCAAGTTGTAAAATACCATACATATAAGTTATGATATACTGTAGGCGAAGTGAATATTTTTGTTCTACGTCACTTTTGTTGAAAGTTGTGTTGATTTCAGTGCCATGTCCATTGGCTCTGAGAGGAGTTAGCTGGATCTAAGAGGAGAGCTGGCTCTGAGAGGAGACAGCTGGTTCTGAGAGGAGGCAGCTGGTTCTTAGAGGAGGCAGTTGGATCTGAGAAGAGGCAGCTAGCTCTGAGAAGAGGCAGCTGTCTCTGAAAGGAGACAGCTGGCTCTGAGATGATTCATCTGGCCCTGAGAGGAGGCAGCTCATCAGGTTCACTGTGTATGTTATGAGACTTATTGTGAAAAGCATCGACTACCAGCGGGGTAAAATATATTAGAAAAATGCCGCTATGTAGGACATTTTTTACTAATCACTACGCTATTCCACTGTAAGGGTTGTAAATGCTGTGAATTCACGATATGTTTTTCTAATCATTAAGAAGTGTATCAGAAAAAAAAAAAGAATTGTGAGTGTGTTACAATGTTGTACTGTTGTAGGTAGGCCGTAGCCGCCACCCCCAGAGCTCCTCCTGGTCACCAACAACCACAACCCGACCACCTCCCTTTTTCTGTCCCTCCTACTTCTTGCTCATTATCATCCTGACCTTCTTACTGCTTCCTCATCATCACCCTGTCCCTCTCACGACTTAACCCCTATGACGACTCACCACTTCGAGTATGACGACTTAACTGTTTGAATGTGACGATTTGACCCTTGAGTACTTCAACTTAATCTCTTGAGTACGACGATTTAACTCATTGAGTACAACTACTTAGCCCTTTTATTACAACACGTTAAATAGCGGAATACAAAGACTTAGCCCTTTGAGTGGCCTACTACGAATCAATTCCTTGAATAGGACGACCTAAATTATTGGCCTCGCAGCGTTAAAATATCTTTCTGAGGGGTTCATTTTACTCAAGGGGTTAAAGTCATTTATACCAGCTCAGCGTTTGTCTGTCATATTCCTGATCATACTTTATCTGTCACACACCTTCAACTATCAACACAAGAGGTGGTGCGTCTCTCACCTCCTGCTCGTAAGTTTGTTGTGTCCAGTTGGAGCTGTACCGAGTCTTCCATGAGGTGCCGTGTGACCTTGTGATATGCCCACTTGTGCCCCCTTGTGTTCACTCAGGTCCAGTGTGCAGGAAGGGTGGAGGATGTGCGGGTCGGGTACCACCACCTAGCTTAGGGATCATTAGTAGAGATCCTCGTGTTCCTTTCCATTTATGTCTTCCATGAATGTCAATTGTGATAGTCAACAGATTTCCATTATGCTTCTCTTTATAGTTTAGGCATAGTGATATACGGAATAATTTAGAATTCATTCGCTTTTTCAGTGGGCCAATAAATTACATTCAGATGTTGGAACATCCTATATGGAGGACATTAGCAGCGAGGCTAGTTGAGCAAGAGTCCCAGAGTGGTGGTGGTGTAACCCGGCCCTGCGTCGACAGTGGCTGTTGTTATTGTCTAATAATGGTAGATATCCATTTTTTACACTTTCAAGCACACTGCAACATTTTGTTTGAGCACTACACACTCAAGTGAGTTTGCATGTTTGCTGGTACCAATATTCTGTCAAGTGCCATTATTGTTTTCTTTTTCAGATAATCTGCATGAACCGTATAACATTAACTTAATCTGTGACGCGCATATCATTTATGTAACCACAGAGAGAACGTATAGAAGATTTTATATATAAGGGGTCATTTCTGGGGTTCAAAGATAGCAAGCAGCTCTCTTTAAAGCCTTTGTGGATATATTAGACATTTACAGTGTGTCTGTGTGACAACATATCACAAGTGTTATGTAGAAGGAGAACCTTTAAGGTAACCCTTAGATGATAAGAAAAAATAATTTATACTGGGAAGATGTACAGTATGTGTCCTAATTCCACGTGATTTGTGTATGTTAAGAAACTTAAGAGTCGCCACAAAGGTCCACAATTGATGTGAAATTAGTGATTCTTTGCTCCAGATACACTTTTAACGTCTCCTGTACATTATGTTATCTTTGAACTTTTGATATGACCTTTATGATCCTCTGCCTGTAGTTGGGGTGGAGCTCCGTGCAGCCTCAGACACATGGAGTCCTGTGGCAGCTGCAGGAGTCAGTTTACTGCTCCAGCTTTGCAGGTGGTTATAATTCCACCAAAACTTAGAATCTTTAAAACTAAAAGATATAATTTAAGTGATCAATGCAGACTGTTGTAGTGCACACTCTACGACTAATGAAAAATCAGATTAAATTGAGTTTACGTAATATAACCCATGAATGTAAATGTTATTTCAAAATACGGTTGATGAACATCCCAAAACTGTTGTTTATTGTGTTCCTGACATGTAATTTGGGTGTTGAGGATGAGGAGGAACCACAAAAAAGTGTGTAACGCAATGCTCGACATCTTCCTCTGTAACCTGCACTCTTATATTTCTGGGTTGTAATTAATTTGATGTTTTCTCCGCAATAAATAGTGGTAATATAAAATCTGGTCTTTAATTGTTCCCTTAACTTTTACAGAAGCGTAAGACTCTTGTAAACTGAACATCAGACAGAGTACCATTTCTGGTGTAGGCCTACTGTACTTCTGTTTATGTGTGCAGTACAGGAGACTGAGATACTACTACTACTACAACTACTGCTATTATTATTATTATTATTATTATTATTATTATTATTATTATTACCGAGACTGCGGGGCTGGGTATGGTTTTTGGTCCTGTGTGTGTGTGCCTGTCTGTCAGTGTGTCCCCAAAATAATTAACCTTGGTAGATTTGATCACCAAGTGAGAAGGTTTACACGATATACTTTTGGTACAGATCGTCCCAAATTTGACCAGTTGTTATCATGGTAACAGTTTAAATCAGAGGCGTTCCCTGGCAACTTCAGCATTTTTATATTCTTGTTGCAAATATTGGGACAGTTTTATTGAAGTGTGACTGGGAGCAAGGTCATGTTGATAATCATAAACCTTACATTTTTTTACAGCTCCTTCAGGGGGCCCGAAAGGAACGCAGAACCAATAACATTAATTTTCAGAATAGACATCTTCATTAATCTTAATTCAATAATGATATATGAATAATAATGCCCATGCTTAAAACAAAACTTTAATTACAAAAAAATAATATAATACGAAATGTACAACTGTAAAATAAAAATTAACCTTATGTTATGGGTACCGTGGCTGGGTACTCTCGTCCAAGGTATAAAGATACCTTGCTATTGTCAATGGACTTACAGACGTGACCGACCGCCCAAGTGGGTAATGATCCGATCAATGGCGATAATAAAGTACTGTACTGTACTGTAATTTACTGTACAACAAGGGCTCATGCCCACTAGTCATTAAAAAACAATATAACTATCTACCTGAGCTATAAACATACATATGAAAAATTTAAATAGATTATACAATGCACAACATGGAATATGGTAACTCAAAATAAGCTTTTGTCCAATAAGCAAGTGCAGCACTGCAGTATGCACCGTCTCTGACTGTGCAGGCAGTGGTCTGCAATTCCATATGTTTACACAGTAACACAGCAGTCACACCTCACCACTGTTACCTAGTTCAAGTTAAGGCCAGGCCAAGGTGCAAATATTACAAGGGAAATTACAACGGGATGAGGGAAGAGATGAGGGGTATATCCACTGGCCTGACTCATTAAGGTACAAGAACGCAGCTACTACACTGAATATCATAACTAGTAAAGTGACCCATTTGATCGATAAATATATACCCAAGACCAAACCCAGTGCCTCTAGGAATACGAGGGGATCCCTACACATGAACCATGCGGCGGTCGACAAAGTTAAGAAGAAAAACCAGAAATTCAAGACGTGGGTTGGGTCAAACGATGAGCAGGACAGGAGGATGTATGCAAGAGCCAGAAACCAAGCAAAAATAGAATGTAGAAGGGCTGAAAAGGAGTTCCAGAGCCTGGTTGCAAGCGAGGTCAAGTCAAACCCAAAGACGTTTTACAGCTATGCAAAGTCGAAATTAAAAACGCGAGTAGGAGTATCAGACCTGAGGGTTGAAGATGGTAGTTACGCAGATTCTGACCAGGATAAAGCTGAGGCATTGAACAGCTGCTTTTCCTCGGTGTTCACAAGAGAGGGTGCAATTAACCTTCCTGCGTTTGAAGACAGACGGTTCGACACAGCACTGACCCACATTGTGTTCACAGAAGAGGGTATTAGAAATAAACTGTCAAAGCTAAAGGTCCATAAGAGTCCCGGCCCTGACATGGTGCATCCTAGAGTGCTAAGAGAGTTGTGCAACGAGCTTGTCGAGCCCCTGAAGATCCTGTTTTGTAAATGCCTAGATGAACAAAAGGTCCCCAGTGAATGGAAAGTGGTTTATGTGAGTCCTATCTTCAAGAAGGGCGATCGTCACTCCACGAACAACTATAGACTGGTGAGCCTGACCAGCATATTATGTAAAGTACTTAAGAGTATTATCAGAGATGCCGCGATGGAACATCTACTACGAAACAACCTTGTAAAGGATTGCCAACACGGTTTTATGGCGGGGCGCTGCTGCTTAACACAATTGCTCAAGGTATGGATATTTGGACCCATATTCTGGAACGGGGTGGTAATATCGACAATATTTACTTGGATTTTGCCAAGGCTTTCGACAGTGTACCCCGCGAAAGGCTGAAAATCAAACTGGAAGGGTACGGAATTCGGGGAAATGTCCTAGCGTGGATAGAAGACTTTCTACATGACCGCAAGCAGTATGTGGCGATTAATGGCACGAAATCATCATCCGTACCTGTCACAAGCGGGGTACCACTGATCGGCTTGTTAGCCTCTTGGGCGTTCGTTTACGTCTCTGTTACGCACTGTTGGCAAGTACTAGGCATGCACTGGCTCCTGAATGTATCTGAACCTGCTCCAGTGTTGGTCAAGTCTGGTCTTGAAAGAGCTCACACTCGGTGCCGTCACCACACTCTCTGGCATATTGCTCCAGGAGGTCACACCTCTCACAGTTATCCGGACTTGCGGCTTCTTTAACCTTGAGCTGTGTCCCCTTGTGGGTCAAGCGTCCGCCAGCTCCAGGTAAGGACACTCGACTGAGTAGTGTCCTCGGAGATGCATGTACACCTCAATCAGACCTCCTCTTGCCCGTCTATAGTACAAGCTAGGCAAGTGCTCAAGGGTAGTTCGAACCGAGTCATAGTGCAGGTGCAGGGTGTCACTTGACCCCCTTCCTCTGACCCAGTTGGTCACCTGCTACCTGTGAGTATTCAGTATTATTTATTATCGTTTTTTGTTTATGACTCCAATGGTGATATTTGTGTTTTAAGGATGCCTTGTGTAATCTGTTTGTTAATTACTATGTATGTACAACTTAGTGTGTGTGAATTGTGCAAATATTATAGCATGTTGACAGTTACTAATAAAATAATTAGACAATATTCTAAATGTACTGTATTATTACAGCTTTTTATTCATGGTAACGTTTGTGTGAATTGCTGCACTCCTTGCCTTGTATGTCAGATCGCCAGCTAGGACACTGTCAGCCCTAGCCTCTGTGCTGTTCCTCCCGGGTCCATTATCAAGTACATGTGCCGGTTAGGAGGATAATTGCTCTTCCGTGAAGTTGTTGAGAAGAAGACACCAATATACCACCTGTGCCGTGTTGATATGCCAAAGGAAGGGTCCACTCCTGGTGCCAAATACTATAGAGTCTAGGTACGCTCCTGCATCAGCCATTACAGGCATAAATTAATTGTTTTACCCCATAACACTAGGTCATCATAGAAAAAAAGGATTAACAATTTGTTATATATACATATACATATGTATATCTTTCTACTTTGTTTTGATGTTATTGTAACTGTTTCATTTCATTTTGTTGATGCTGGATGATTGAATTCTTGTAGAATAAAGCCTAAGTTGAATTTTGTTTCTCTTATGAGCCTATGGGGTTTCGAGATGTTGTCTCACACTCAGGATGGGTTGGAGAAAGGAAACTCACAATGCGCTCTCTCAGGGCAGCTTGGTGCTGGTAAGGTGCAGCGTCGTTACAAGCGTGAAGTAGAGAGCTGGTTGGTGAGGAGCGTGCTCAGAGATGTTGCGTGCTGCGTGGCTGTAGGTAGAAGAAGGGCCGACCTTAGACCACGAGGCGTTGGCTGGGGAATTCGAAAAGGGGTCGGCTAGTCAGCAACAAACGGCAGTTGTAGTTGTAGGGGAAATATCCACTACAGGCCTACTACAGTAAACAATTGCCTACTACACAAATAAGGATCTTACGACTAAAATCAGCCTCCTTAGAGACGCAGGACAGCTGTGGTGTATAATGCAATCTTATATAAAAGAGTACAAATATGAAACTGTTTAAAATAAAATTAAATACTAATGTTCTTTGATTACATACAAAAAACAGTGGTAATGCGCGCATCTCTCACCGATATTAAGGGCTAAACCTATGGTATATACTGTAGTCTTTGATTAAGGGTTTGACCCCAACTCGTCACACGTGACATATTATCCAGTGTGACCCTTCCAAACAGCCCGAATGGACAGTAAGCTAAGTGGTTAAATGGATATTTATTAAAATATTTTTAATTTTTCGCATCGTGCTGTATAATTATGTTCTCACATCTTCATGCATATCTAATTAAAGTAGCCAATATGAGATAAGGACGGCTCAGGGCGCAAATACCAAGTGGTATCTGATCCTTCCAAATGATCATGAAATGCATGGTTAATGCAATTTGTGTTTTTTTTTTTTTACTTACTTTCATCCTCTTTACCACTCGTTAGCCGCTTGGGCTTAGATGTAAATATTGTATCTGCTATTTTCAAACAGTATATTTAATATTTTCACGAAGACTAAGGGGAAGAATTTAGAACGTACTCTTTGCTAAATTTCTATAAACAATGTCAAAAGTAGAACTTATATAAGTACTGCACGGCTTCATGAAATTCAGGTTTCATCACATAAAAATTCATGGGTCCGTCCTCTTCACCAGGGGTCGAGTATCCGTCAAAGCGACCCAAACATTGTCGTCGCTTACACTAGGGATGAAGCGTGAAGGTTCCCTGTACTCAGTAGTCAGTACACTCTTATTAAAGTTAGTACTACTGTGACTGTCTGTAATCCACCAGTAGTCATGGCACACCAAGTAGTGGGAGAGATGCAGGAAGTAGTAAGTATAAGCTTGGCGGTAAATATTTCGAAGTTGTCATCACTGATTCCTGTTCACGGATGTTACTTTGGAAAATAGGTTTTTATATTGTGTTTCATAAGGGTCCGACTAATTACCCAAATGTACCCGCAATGAAGTCAAATAATGGTCCTACATGAATAAATCGGGTTACCAATCACTTCTCGACTGGTTTTTTAGTCACGAAGTCACAAAAAATTGGTAAACTTAATTTAATCTGAGTTAATAGAAAGAGTGCATGTACCTAACCTAACCTAACACAACACAACTCGGATTAAATTAAGTTTACCAATTTTTTGTGACTATGACATCAAATAATAATCGAGAAGTGATTCACAGCCCGATTTACGCTCGTACGACCATCATTTGACTTCATTGCGGCTACATTTGGGTAATTAGTCGGACCGGTTTCATAATGTTTTATACAAAGTGGCGGTAAAAACTGAAGTTTCGTTCAATACGCCCAAAGCAATATGTTTTTCCTATGGTTTAGACAATTTTAAGACACTTCTATGACGTTTTTGTCACAAATGACCAAAAATTACCTAACCTAATGGATCCCCTGGTATATTTAAGTAATTTGGGAAGGAAACCATAGAAGAAAAGTACCATAAAATTATCCAAACCATCAGCAAAAGACATTACTCAATTCGAGATCCATATTGTCCGAAACTGCAGTTACACCAAAGTGACGTTTATTTACGTCGGAAATGAGTAGTTATCGGGATATGACCTCCATCCAATTACCAATAATATTGGTTACACAAGGTGGGCAGGGCTCTGAAGTAGAAAAGCAAAGGGTAAATATTCGTTCCATTGGCTGTTCTCAGGTTTGATACAAAATTAGGTTTTTTGTGTATTATGGTGTGTTTTATTCAAATCTGACCTTCATTTCTGGTGCTAATTAGTGATTTAAAAAAACAAAAACATTTTCATTTTTGTAACTGAAATCGCTAATTTGCACCAAAATGGCAGTCAGATTTGAGTAAAACATACCATAAAACACCAAAAACCTAACCAAACCTAACCATTTTTTGGAGCTTACCTGCTGCTGTGGTGGAGGATACAGCTGGACGATCTGGTATGCTTATGGTTACAGACAAAAGAATTTGTATTTTCTTAAAAGTAAACAATTTCCACGTGTAGGACACAGTCTTAGTGTTGTAGGACACTGTGATTTTTTAATATTTGGATTGCGTCACTATTGTTTTAATAAACTCGCTGAATAACAGCAAGATAAGGGAGAGAGCACTCTTCGTATGTCATCATGAGCATTCAAATGATTGGCCAGCCAAGTCACATGACACGATACTTGAAGATCATTGGTTGTCATATCACAAAAAGGAGGAGTGGATGAGAAAAGTGACTCTGGCAACATGGAGGGTGCAGAATTCTACGCCTAGAAATTTGTGAGATACACTCCGTTAATATTGATTTGCACCAGAAATGATATGAAGTCGTATGTTTGGTTTTTTATAATCTTTGTGTCTTTAATATTGAAAATTGGAAACCTGCAGACAGCCAGTGAACGAATATTAACCAAGTGAAGAAAAAACCTAATAAAACCTCCTAGCCAGAGAAACCAGAAGGGACCGTTCGGGCGGTTGGTCTATCCAGTGTTAGTACAGGAGGATTCTGGGAACCTGTGATGTTTGGTAGGGTCACACTGGAAAGCGCCTTTCTCTTGTATGTCTGGGCCAAGCAGGATTCAAACCCTTGACATATTGGTGAGGGAAATGCAAGTTACTGCTGTACCACCAACACCTCTTACTGTTGTACCACCAGCACCCCCCCCTACTGCTGTACCACCAGCACCCCTTACTGCTGTACCACCAGCACCCCTTACTGCTGTACCACCAGCCCCCCCCTACTGCTGTACCACCAGCACCCCGTACTGCTGTACCACCAACACCCCTTACTGCTGTACCACCAACACCCCTTACTGCTGTACCACCAACACCCCTTACTCTTAGGAAAATTGGCACAAACTAGAGTAACCTAACCTTGCCTACCTAACATATCTTACTAACTAGCGCATTGGGGGTGTGAGTGGCTGGCATGATGGGAAGTGAAACGAACATCGGCTATTGGTCATTTCCTACTTGCCATATGGTGGCTGGTCAACGACTGGGGGAATTTTTTTTCATCACATTTTAATTTTGTCATTTTCTCCAAAACAATGACTTTTCATAAATGTTGAAGGTTAGTTTTATCACAAGTGAAAACAGCAGAAAAAGCTTATTTATATCAGAAATGAGTAGGCAGTAATAATGAATAATAATTGTTACTTAATATGGCTAAACAACTATATATGGTGGGAGGTCCAGGGAAGTTAAATAAGGTTAGATAGGTTTGCTTATGTTAGGTCAGATTTTGTGCATTTTCATATAAATTTTCTTATTTAGAACCATGCAAATAACATCTCTAGAAATTTTGGTGCAATTCCATAAGTTCCTTTATGTTATACTGTAACTGTTTCCTCCACTTTACCCGGGTGTCACATATGCTGATAACAACACTGTAATATCAAGGCTTCCCATTTTTACAAGTAAAGTATACCTGTATCATTTACTGACACTGTGCTAATGAGTTAATGTACTAAAACCTGAAACATGATAATTTTATATTAATACTGTACATTTGAGTGATGTTCACACTCAGGCACTTGGGAAGGGGGGAAGTCAGTTGTCAGTAAGCTTCATGTAAATGTTTGAATTAATAACATTTCTGATGCTGTTTTTTGTCAGTAAATTTATATTTTGTGTATCTCTTTGTGTATGATTGCCATATGCTCTGTACTGTACTGTAATCAGGGATGTTGATGGTACAGCAGTGATGTACATATCTCTCACCAATATGTCAAGGGTTCAAGTCCTGCTTGGCACAGACACACATGAGAAGGGTGTTATCCAGTGTGACAAAACCAAACCTCACAGGTTTCCTGGACTCCGGTTTCCTCCTTTACAGTATTGTACTAACACTGGAGAGACCAATCACTCAAACAGCTAATAAGTGGTGAAAATTATTTAAAAGAAAATTATATATTTTAGACACCAAATAGTAAATACAGTACAATGGTAATATCACCATAATGAAGTGAATTCCTTGATTTCTGTTTTAAGTATAGTACTGTATTTGCATATAGCCACAGTAGCTATATTTAAAACATTAAACATTTTCATGATACAGTACTGTATAGAATATTTATTTTTACCTATACAGTATTTGTGCTTGGAAGTTTGGCGAGGGTTTTAAACTAAACCAGGCATTGATAGTATTTTGGATGACACAATATACATCATCCGTGCTCCAGAGCATTAATAGAGCCCCTTTTTTATTTACAGGATACATCTTATGTCTGTGGAGAATGCTTTCAACTCTTTCCTTCCATGGATTACTTTCAATATCATCAGTGCACCTCTGTAAAGGACAGTACATCTAGTGGATACCAGAATGTCACCTACATTGATGAGACTTTAACTTCTCTAGATGTGAAAGGTAGGAAGTGGCTATTGCGCCAGGTCACCTGGTAAAATAGCCTACAGTTGTATACAGCAGAGTTGTTTATTGTTTCTATTGTCGATATAGCTTACCTAACCTAACAAGCCAGGTCAGACAGTAAAATAGCTCAAGGGCTATTGAGTTGTGTCACCTGGTTCACACACACACACACAGGTGAGTGTCCTTACTGTAACTGTCCTCAAGTCAGGTCAATTCCTGACCTGACCCGACTCTATGTTAGGTTTGATTAAGTTAGGGTAGGTTAGTTTAAGTGTATTGTACAGTATATAAAAATAATAAGCAGCTCTGTTGTATACAACTGTAAGCTATTTTACCAGATGACCTGGCTCAATAGCCTTTGAGCTATTTTACTGTCTGACCCTGCTCAATAGCCGCTTCCGATGTATTAATATGCTGCATTATCTCTCAAAATCTTGTGAGATACTGTACATTATATTGTAAAGATGGAACACCAGGACCATAGACAAGGTACAGCTGCAAACTTTGTGTGAAAATCTAAACATGTCCTGTGTGGAATTGAAATATATATATACTACTGTATTCTTTATTGGGTTTTCAAGATTATTGAAAAATTATTAGAAAGGATCAGGTAAAAAATATACCATACTGTACAGATTTTACAAATCTGACATCCAAACTAATGTTCAGAATACTTTACTTCAGCGATATACTGTACATTTTTATTGTGTATTGAGGACTTGATTGGATCTTCCCTTTGGTCTTCGATTTTTAAATTTTATATATACAGTACGGTACAGTACTAACTCCCTTGAAGCAGCTTGATTATATTGTTATTAATTATAATACATCATGCAGGATATTTTTACAGGTTATGGAAGCACAGAGACCGAAGCTACCATGGAGGAGGCTGTGGCCAGCATTCTTGGAGAAAAAATGAAGCAACCAGAACCTCAGAGTAATACTTGTTCATTGACAACTTTTAGTGAAACTGCTGTCCAAGTTAACCTTGATCAGCAAAGAGACCCTTCAGTTAAACACATGCCTGTTGAAGACACTGTTATAGCTGTTCCAGGACTTTATCAGGCTGTAGAACCTCAAAGAGATGTTGCACCATATGAAGGAAATCAGATGCAGTCAGGTACTAGTCAGTACATACAACAGTCCATTGAACACTTGAGTATTGTGGATCAACCAGCAGAATCCATCATGGAGCACGTTGTGGAAAATGTGGAACCTAGTTTGAGCAATGTAGGGCATGCTATAGAAAATGTTGAATCTACTTTTGAAAATGTTGGGCATGTTGTCCAAAATACAGAACCTAATTTGAGAAATGTGGATTTATGTGTTTTGAAGGGGAATCAAAACATTGGTAATGTAGAGCAAATGCACATAGGGTCTGGAATTGTAGTAGAAAGTGTTGAAATTCCCTCATCTAACGTTTACATCTATGACAATCCAGTATATCTCAACCGCCTGATGAAGGACAACACGTGCGGTAGACGAGCGAGGCACGATGCTCCCTATACACATAGATTAGGTAAGCTGTTATTTATTAGTGTCTTGTGGTGTGATAATGGAGAAACTAGAATTTCTAAAGTCAAGAGCCAATATTTTGGTTCAGGTATTTTAAGAATTTAGTTTGGTTGCAATGAACATACTGTACCTCATGATAGTGAAAAGCCAAATTCCCCATATGGATTAGCTATCATTCATCTTATTATTACTGAGAGTTTTGGTATATAAACTGGTTCCTTATTCTTGATATACTTGTACTGTATTGTACTGTACATCAGCAACAGGCCTGATGGGCTGATTAAATTATACGTTGTGGGAGAAACAAAATGTACAGTACAGTATCTATAAATGAGCACATAGTTTTATTTCTTTTAATATTTATTGAAAGAAAAAATAAATGTATGTAGTATAATATTTCTCTTGTGTGTCTTTAGTTAGTGAATCAGCCAATCACACATTGTATCAGTACAGCAGGGACCTAGTGTATTGCTGTCTCCAGAATCTCTTAAGGAGAAAGTATATATTGTATGCTCAGTGACAGGCTGTTCTTTCTAATTTTTTATCATAACAACTTAGAACTTGTTTTACTTTATCATTTAATCTTTCACAGCTGTTCTTGGTTTTGAATTATAATGTAAAGTTCTTTGAGCCAGGTCATAAATCTTCTGTTCTTATATAAGCAGAGTGTTGTCAAAATGTATCATTTCAGGACCCTGGGATGACAAGTCTAGCCAACTACTAATTCAACTTCTCAAAGAATACCCCGAGGCATATTTTATTCTGGGCAAAGATTGTAAAAGAACAGAAGCCTGGGAATTAATACGGTACAAGCTTGGTGAATCTGGCTTCCAGTTTACTGTATTACAGGTAAAATATATGGAATCAACTTTATGTTTTTCATGTGGGATTTGATCAAGTACAGTACTTACTAACACTGATAGAATTGTTTAATTCCTATTTTGAGGGCTATCTCTATGTGTAATTTGTTATCATCATCATCGTCACTTTTTTATGGCCATTTCCTGCAGAATGTAAAGAGTCAGCATGGACAGTCAACCAAAGGTGCACTGACCCCACCCTGGTTCTCGTGCTCGCAATTTTACATGGCAATACTTTGTAAAATAAAGCTGTATGTAAAGGTGATTGTGATTAGTGGATCTATTTTCGGCTGTATCACTGTCAGGATAAATATTAAGCAAACCAAAAGTAACATTTTATAATAATAAGCTTTTCATCATTATTTAAGGTTACGAGAAGTTTCCAAATTTTTGTATACAGTGATCCCTCGGTTAACGAGCTCCTCTGTTAACGAATTACCTTCATTAAGATTCTTAACTTCGGTTAACGAGCATTCCCTCGCTTAACGAATTCCTTACGAGCGCCCCTCCACATGTTTACGCTTGCACACTAGCTGTCATATTAGTCCGCCAATACAGTAATCGGTTCTAGGGTTTAAATTCCTTACCATTTTAGTAAATGTCAAGAAGTTTGTACTATTCAATAATTTTAAAAGTCTTATATTAAATTTTTTAGTAATTTTAACAATTATTTAACATAATTTAAGTACAGTACAGGGAAACTAGTTTTTAGCGCGCTAAACAGCCTGTCAACACACCATACAGGCATCAGTCTCTGTGTCTTTTCATTGGAGGTAACATCTTGCTTCAGACTCTCTTCAACATAAATGCTTTTTTCTGTGTTTCCAGTCAAATTATTGGCCATTTTGAAATTTATTTTACATATTGACAATATATAATGCAGTGCAGTGTTGACTTAAAGAAAATAATCTTGAATTACACCAAGTGAACTAAAATTTTATGGGTGAAATGGCACCATGGGGTGACTTCTCTTCCACTCCAATGCCCTCCCTTCTCCTCCACCCCCATTCTAATTCCCATCATCATCATCATCATCATCCAGGAGCCTTCTACATACACACTTCAAAGTAAGTGTACTTTACTAACTTTTTTGTTGACATTAGGCAATTTTCTGTGAACTGGAACCAATTACCCAAAAACCCATTGAAACAATGGTTTCGGTTAAGGAATTTTTCGGTTAACGAACAACCTTCTAGAACGAATTGTGCTCGTTAACCGAGGGACCACTGTACTACTGTATTTGCATAAATAATGAAGAAAATTATATTAATGAATTGGCAACTCAACTACAATCACAGCTGCCACAAGATTCTCACATAAAACTCTCTTCATTATTTAAGTAAATATACGAATACTGGTTTTCAATAATTCTTGATATCTCAGTAACCACTTGACCTAGTAATTCCACTTAACATGCACTATTATTTACCATTACTGTACCACCACTTATCAGCTTATTAGCCATTCAGGCATTTGGTCTGAGCTTCATTCTGACCATCATTATCCAACATTAGTACAGGAGGAACCAGAGAACCCAGAGAAAACCTGCCAAGTAGGATCCCACTAGATAACACCCTTCTGACATCTGACCTGGTCCAGGGATTGAACCCAGGAAACAGTTGTGAGAGGCACTTACATTAACGCTGTACATTCATATGCCAGCTTGGCCAAGCAACAACCAAGAGGTAAAGTACAGTACTGTTATTCAGTCGGTTGATATTTTCCCCACATTTATACACTGTTGTTTGGTTCCTCCACTGCTCTTTACTCACTAATGCTATTTCAACAAGTATATTGTACTACTTGTGGTATGATTACCCTCAGTCTTTTAATTTTTTATTGGCAGCAGTGGATTGTATTGTAAATGTTTCAAATGATGTACAGAATTGCAGTGCAGTATTGTATTAGTTTGTTGATGGACAGGCACTTTTGTGTTTTTTAACAGATTCGTATGCGCTGGAGAGAAATTTGTAAGAGATATCGTAATGTTGTCAACCATAACGATCTGCATGATGAGAAACGAACCTGTCAGTATTTTGATGATCTTAACAACTTGTTTGGTAAGTATGTAAAGAATAAGATTACATTGGTGTACAAGGGGTCCCCGACTTATGAACGTCAGACTTACGAACGTCAGCCGATACGAATGGGGTTAAACTTGAAATTTACAATACTGTATTTTATTTACATGATGACTTATTTTTTACTTTCATTGACTGTAGTTTGTCATTCTATTTCTTCTTTTGTCTTGAATCAAGTGATTTTAGATGTATGTAAGGACTTATGCTATGATATGGTGGGATTTTAAACTTTGTTCTGTAAGTACGGTATGCACATAGCATGTATTCCGACTTACGTACAAATCCGACTTAAGAACATCCTCAGAATCTGAACCCTTTTCATAACCCAGGGACCCCCTATATAAAGAGTAAGGTCACATAAGTTTCTTTTTAAGTTATAGTGAGAAATTGGTGATAGCTTGTTGAATCATGCTACATTTATATCGGTAGATTTAGACAGTACAGTACACTTTTTATCATTGTAATGTATGATGTTTTGTGCGCATATTGTAAAAATGGATGTTGGAATTTTCTTACATCAGTTTTTTATACGTATGCACACACAGTAAAAAAAAAAGTATCACGCAGGGGGAGGGTCTGCTGACTTCCGTAATGATCCATACATCACCTGATGTGCCGCGAGGGTATATACATGTATACATGATCAAAAAAGTATTCTAAATGATCAGTACAGCTCGTGATGTCCTGGGAAGGTGCATACGGGTATAATGACAATATATACTATGGATAAAACAAAATTATTGCTTGCAAGTGATATATGGCATCCTCAAGCAAGCAGGGCTACCAGCTTGGCGTGGAACCAGTGGGCATTTTTCAATATCTGTTTTCTGTGGTGTCAGATTGTTTTGCATGAAATGTGCACAGATACTATTTTGATTGTGTGTACATGTAAGCTTTTTTATTATTCAGTACAGTAGAACGTTGATTTAAAGCATTTCAATTTAAGATTATTGATTTAAAGCGACACTCACAATTAAGGACAATGTTTTAATTTAAAGCGAATCTTTCCTATTTTGCGCGAGTCAATATGGCACATCATATTTTAAAATTTGCGCCTAATGTTTCTCTGGGCACGCTACACTGTCCTAAGGGCAAAGCTGTACCGTACATGTACTCAAAATAATGTACTAAATGATTACTAAAATTTTTGTCAAGTGCATGATTATATTCAAATTAATCACTATCTTATTAGAATTCCAGCAATGTAAATTATATTCTCCCCGGTCACTTCTGTGACATTTTATAAACAAAAAACAAAACTCAATCTAAAGGACATAAATAAACAAATAAATACTTCACTAGACCTTCGGCCCTAACTGTCAAACGTGTCACTATCACCCATCCCGCCCCCCCCATCTTCCCAGCCAGGGTTGGGTGGTTATAGGCTTATAGTTTTTATCTTATATAATATCACAGTCTAAAGTTAGGAGAATATAATTTGCATTGCTATAATCCTTGCAAGACAGCGAATAATTTGAATATAAATGTCATATATTTTGCACGAGATAAAATTTTTAGCCCTTTGTAATAAAATTAGTTAGAACTAAAATTTGTATGTCTAATGCGAACTATAGCATGTCCATATTCAAACTAATCACTATCTTATAAGAATTCCTGCAATGTTAACTATATTCTCCCAGGTCAGTTTAGTGACATTTTATAAGAGAAAACCTTAAAGTCACTCTTAAGGACAGATAAATAAATAAGTACCAGATCTTGGCATCAACTGTCAAACATATCACCTCACCTCCCCATCTTCCCATCTGCTGATCGCTAGTAAACAGACCATTTCACATCCCATAATTTTAGCTGTGTTGATTTATGAGTGTTTGTTTTAATATAATACTACAAAAAACAATGTTTTCTTTATTCTAGGAGATGGGCTGAGGTGCATCTGGGTTGGCTTTCAGTCTTTTTAGTATTTTGTGCTTCTCTCAAGTACCAAACTGAATTATTCCATTGAAAAACACTTTGATTTAGTGTGAATTCGGTTTATAGCGACCTCTCTTGGAACGTATCTCGTGTTATATCGACGTTCTACTGTATGAAGACTTGTTTATAAAACTGAGAAGATAAGAATTACGATATTTCCAAAGAGTGACCATTGTAAAATTTATTTTTGGAGAGAGGAACACAGTGGAGTCTCGATTAATCATGAAATACAAATTTGCATTCTTAAATTTGCTGGTACCTCTAATACTACCTCATTTTTAAATTTTGTGGCAGAGTACTGACTGCTGCAGTATCATTTCATTTCTCTAATTTGCCTTGGAAATAAAGAAAATATAATATAAATATCACTTCAGTGCTCCAATGTGACTTAGAAATAAAGAAAATATAATATGAAACTATAAAATAAGAAAAATGAAAAGTAGTAAGTGAATTGTTAGTGGGAGGCAGAATGGTTGGTTGGTGAGCTGAGGGTCCCCTCCCCACCTTTTCCCAAGTTGAGTGCATATCTCAGACCTCATTAATATAACATTATGCAATTTCACCATGATTCCCATATTACTGTACAGTATTAGTTAATTTGGGATCTGGTTAATCAAATATTATTGTAAAGTAATAAATTTTCACGAACAGAAAATCCAAAACTCAACCCCAGATGAGTTATTCTGTGGTATAGAATACCTAGTTCTTTGTTGACATAATGTGGTCACAGCTAGCCCAGCAAATGTCTGTCTCTATGTTGGTGTATTGGCATAATCCTTATGCACAAATGAGAAGAAAAGGAGCTGTACTTTTTATACAATATCTATGTTTTACTTTATTTTTATGTACAGTTTTATGTGGTGTTTAGTGTTTGTTAAAGCAGTTTTGGAATAGTTTATGGGTACAGTATTTCTTGGCCTCTTGAACCAAACTAATTATTTCCATTTAAATCAATTAAACTATAATTTCCAGTTTGATAATTCACGATGTCTGTTGGTACCTGGCCCGCGAATTATCTAGACTCCTCTGTATTAACTTTGGGGATGGTTATGCAAGTATATTTTTGGCACTCAGTGAAGAGGTGATAATAAAAGGGAGTTCTGTTGTGAAGCATTCATTGATATTTTTTTTTTTTTTAGGAATTTGGGATTCTCAGGCTACACAATTCCTGATTCAAAAAGTTGGAATATATTCTGCCAAACGACTCGGTCAGAATGGAGGTACCCGTATGAGGCACAAGGCTTGGCAACAGATGCAGGGAGCTCTAGCAAAAGAGGGATACGAGTGAGTATTCATCTAGTACTGTACCACTTTGATGGGGGAAGGAAGCTGGTGGCTCATTTAATCCCATTGTTGTTACTGATGAGATTGTCCTTCATTAATACCTCCAATGGGACTACAGTATTATATTACTAGTGCAGGAGGAATCTGGACTGCTCAGAGAAAACCTGCAATGTTCAGTAGTGTCACACTGGGCAGCATCCTTTTCACTTACCACCTGGGATGCATTGATGGGAGGCAAGTGCACTACCACTGTATCTCCAACATACCATCACAGTTAATTGTTTTTTGGTTGTATATTTTTTAATGTAAGTTATTTTAAATAATTTTAGTTGGTTAGTGGATGAGAAAATTATGTAAAAGATTTTGGTTTTATTTTTCTAACTTTTTATTTGTGTCTTTGAATAGCTTTTCTTTTTAACACAATATTAGTAGTGGCTGTGTATCAGATGAAAATGCTGACAGTAGATACATTTAGGTATTTTCATTTTATGCAGGTACACGGCAGATCAAGTTCATGGACGATGGAATGCCCTAGTGACACTTTATCAGAGGATGATGGAACACAACTCCAACCAGAGCAATGAACCTATGACTGTAGCATATCAAGATGCTATAGAATCTGTGTTCAAGTATGTACCAGAGAGGAAAACTAAGTTAGCCAAGATACGTGAAAAACAAGGCCAGTCAGCGAAGGTGCCGGTACTTCATAGTGAGTATCAGGTTCTGTCTTTTCTTGTGTTGTTGGTCTCAATACAGTACAGTATATTACACACTCACCATTGTTGAGTCACACATTAAGAGAAATGAGTATTTGATTTTTGGGTGAGTCATGGTATAAATATTTCATCCCAATTATTTGGGAGTGATGTAAGCCTCAGTGTTATCACTTTATGCTGACATTTATTATTTAAATATTTTTTGGGGGTATACTGTACTCCCTATCAGGTGGAACATTTACTTGCCCCGGGCAATTGACTTATGAAATTCACTTGCCTGGATATTTGGATATTTTTTTTACTTGCCCTGGCAAATTTTGGAGGAAACTTTTTTTTTAATGAGAAAAGTTAAATTAACAATATAAAGCATTCAGATTTATTGTTTATATCAATTCACAGATCACTTGTGTCCATCAAAATGTCTTTTACCCCTACCTGGTCTTTTTCTTTTTATTCCTATTCATATTGCTGTTTTCACCTTAATTTGTAGCATAAATATGGTTACACAGCTATCAGTGGGAGATTTTATACAGATTTTTAGGTCAGGTCATTATGAGAATAGACCAATAGAAATATGAGGGATGAGCTGTAACATCAGTGAGGCTGTAGTACTCACCTGGGGTTACTTAGGAGGATAGGAAAGTCATGGATTAACTCAGCTGTGATGTCATGATATGGATGACATGGCATCAGGTTAAGCACACACAAACAACCCACCCATCACCTCGCTGGTTTATATGGATCTCACTGGTTAAAAAAATATGAGGGCTATGTATCACCTTATTCCTGTTTGGGTATTTTTTCTTTCAAAATATTGACTTGTCTGCCTGGCAAGTGCTAGACATGAAAAACCACTTGTCTGATCTCTAGTCTGGGCATGTCTGGGCTGCTGGGCACTGTTAATCTGCAGAGCCTGTTGCTTATGTTAGGATATTTATAATTTGTGTGAATTTTCATTGTCTTGCAGAAAAGTGGTCTCTACTTGTTGAACGTCTCCTGCTCAGACTATACCTGGAGAGAAGTGAACTATTTATTAAAAATAAAAATAAAAAAGAAGTCTGGGAACAGATAGTAAAGGTTAGAAATTATTAGCATGTTTATTATAGAATATGACACCACATAGTAAAAGAAAAGTGAGGAGTATGTGTGTATTTGTAAATTGTGATTCACATATCTGTATATGAATTAAATGATTATAGAATGAAATTAAATTCTCACGGAAAATTAAAGATTGCTTCCATGACTGATATGTAATTTTACTGTTTCGCTTCAGTCATTGAAAGAGGAAGGAGGTTACCACACCACTGTAGAAAAAGTGAGGGCGCGGTTCTACGAGTTGTCTAAGCAGTATGAGGCCATGTTGCATCATAATTCCCAGCCCGGCACTCTTTATCGGGAGTCTAGACACCATGAGATGTTGGCTGATGTAAGTGTCATGCCACATTATCCTGCTGATGATTGAAATAACGTATTGTGCTAGGGTATGTAGCAAAACTTGGACCAAAGGAAGTTTAGGAATAGTCATACTGGTAGCAGTGATCAGTACTTAAAGATGGAAATCAGATGTTTCCACAGGTAATGTTTCATAATTTATATACCCTGTATTGTATATATCATTTTGCCACTTATCAGCTTGCTTACTGTTTGAGTGGTTGGTTTTTTCTTACTTTGTTACAGCCTATATTGTCCAGTGTTAATACAAGAGGAAATGGGAGTACCCAGAGAAAAACCTGTGATTGTTGGAAGGGTTAGACTGGACATCACCCTTCTTACATCTGTCCTTGGCTGGGGATTGAACCCAGGATGCAATATTGAGATACACACACATTACCACTGTACCACCAGCATAACTCGTCAACCTTAATAATTAAAAGAAACCACATAAGTATTAGGTATAGAACCCAGTGATTATGTAAATAGAATAGATTGCTATCATTGCTGGAGCTTTATATAATGTGTGGACATTATTGGCAAAATGCTTAATATCTTCAAAAACTTTATACAGTATACAGAACACACAGGAAGGAAGAAATTTATGAGGACTGAGGCATAAACATCTTATTTATTAATCAAGTGTAATAAAACTGGTGTGCTATGTCTAAAATATTTTTGAGTTTATCAAGTTTTATTATGGGTCAGATAATTTATGGACACCCATTACATAGATTCAAGATTATTATTTACTTTACAGATATACAGTCGTCATAACTCCTGGCCCCACGACGGCTCCACCGTGAAGTCTGACAATTCCAACTCCTTAAGAATGAGGCAAAGTGTGTACAGTATCTTTATTTTTTATAAATATTTGTAAGTCTGGAAAAATGTAAAGAGATTTTTTATTTCCTATTTTTTAAGTTCATCCAATAGCTTAGGATAATATTTAGTACAATGGAGTCTCGATAATTTACAGGTTAGGTACCAGAAGACATCGTGAATTATCAGATCACGAATTATATTTTAATGGATTTAAATGGAAATAATTAGTTTAGTTCCAGAGGGAAAAAAATAATCCAAAACTGCTTTCATAAACACTAAAAATTGTACACAATACATAAAAAAATAGAGTAACAGATATTGTACAAAAGGTAGTTTTCTACAATATTACATGAACAGCTCTTTCCCTTCTCATAAATTGGGCTGGGTTATGCCAATACACCATGAGGGTTGCTGGTTCAAGCCTGTGACTCCTCCAGTCCACCCAGTTGTAATAACTTGTGTTGAAGTTTTAGTACAGTATACAATACAATGTGCTATATCCAGATTGTCCCCCAATGGGCTGTCAGGCCTATAGAACCCACTTTCACTTTTCTCTTTATGCATGAACTTTTTAATTATTTCTTGAATCTTTATTAATGTAGAACACTATCTTAGTGAAGGCCCAGATGATGTGGAGTGATGAGGAGTCCCGGGTTGTCCTTACATTATATCCCCAAGTTCTTATTGAACACTTGAGGAATGGTTATCAACCACCTTTAGAGGAGCTCTGGGTCCAGCTGGCTAAGGACCTTTTTTCCACATATAACTTCTTAAAGCAGCCGTATGAGGTATGTGTAGTTCTCTTCCAGGTCACAGCCTAAATATTTCCCTATTGATTTTCTTGTGATCAAATAATGCAGGGTAATTCACTCACTGGTAACCTATTTAAAGGAAAGGTTGTAAATGAAATGGCTCACACCATTATGAGTTAAAGGTAAATATTCACTGGGAGGTTGAAGTCATTCACTTGATTATGAGAAAATTTGTCCTGGGTAAAAGAACGAATAAATATTTTTAGAACAAATGAAGAGAAATTTAGAAAATATGGTAATAGAAAAAAACTAGCTTGTTGAGCAAAGCAGTGAAATCATGAATTGTGGTACAATACTGTTTTGATGAAATGTTTTTATCTTTAATATTTTTTAAGTTATTAATTTTCAAAATGTGTCATATTATTTATGGACATCCTGTACAGTTTTATGGTGATTAACACTTTGTTTTTATATTTTCTTGCGTAGCTTTTTATGTGGTATTGAAATATTTTATTAAAATTAAATAAGATATGGTAATTTTTTTAATATTTCAGATAGAGGAACACATAGCATTACTACGACAAGGATATAGGAGTCAAAACCCTTTCCCCTTTAGACCAGAGATGGAACTACTGGAAGAAACTGAGCATACTTTGTGCTTTTCACCTGAATCCCCATCAAAAATCATTGCCCAGATGGTGCAGTATTGGAGCCATTCTGCTGCACATTGTTTACTTGACTTTGTCATACATTACTATCAGGAGGGCATCAAGCTACTTACTGAGAGTTTGTTTGATACAATCAGTGTTGACATGGAAAATCTTGGCTACAGGTAGAGTATTAATTTATAATTATCATGTCTGATGTGTTATTTCTTTTATATTTACAGTACAGCTCCTCCCTGACTTACGACCTACTCTACTTACGACCACCCGCACTTACGACCTGCCTCAGTCGTACCAAAATTCGGTCAAATTACGTATTTTCGAGTCCCAAAGTCATTACACAGACAAAATTATCTTTTGTAATTCACTTTAAAATGGCTGGCAAGATTAAAAGTGAGTGTTTTGTGGTGCTGAGAAGAAAAAAAGACAACCATTTTAGATTTTCTATGTATTATTTGTGCATTTCCGACTTACGACCATTTCGACTTACGACCTGGATTTGGGTCCCTAACCCCGTCGTAAGTCGGGGAGGAGCTGTATATGTAATTGAATTGAGACACGTTTTTATTACCTTGGAACTTTAAAACTTTTGTTTAGATTGATTAACTTTTTTATATACTGTAAATGCTGATACTAGAGGATAGTGGAAGTTTAATTGAGGTGCTTCGATTGATAGTGACGAATCAACCAATGGTGCCCTAGCCAGATGACAAATAAACCCTGTATTGGGTAGAGAAAGAGTCGGGCTTTCTGTTGAAACAAGAATCTAATTTGGGTGCCATTTGTTGATTCGTCACTATCAATGGGAGCGCCTCAATTATTCTAGTTGATTACTGTACTCTACAGGTAATCTCCCCATTAGCTGGAATCTCTGGTCCCCGGAACTCTCCAGCAGCCCTCCAGGAAATTTCAGGAAAACACTCCATTCCAGGCATTGGAACAAGTTTTCAAGGATAAAATCATGCACGTTTTCTGGAAAAATTCTGAGAAATCTCTCTGTTTCGGGCATGGGAACAAATTTTCCAGGAGTTCTGAGAAATTGCATCAGGCTCTGACGAGTCCGCACATTTTTCCACGTTCCAGCCGTGCTTAGTTCATATTCTGCTGCCTCGCTCACTGCCGTTTTGTGTACAATTTGTGTTGTGCAATACTGTACCAGAACACAATCAGCCAAGAATACAGTGTTAAAGCAGTGTTAAGACATAAAAAGTGATAACAGTTATATTACATTATACTGTATATTCAGCAAAGTGGATAGTGTATGCCTATTGTAGGCTCAAAGTGACAGTATCTGCTGGTGAGTACAGTACAGTTTGCGGATTTTTACTTCACGGTTCTCGGTTTTTCGCGGACGACACCCTGGATGTACCCAAGAATGTCTGTTGGTAGTTTTAAAGTTGCTGTCATTTTTGCGGCTGGGACAGGGAGTCATTCATTCTAGAGACAGTAATTTCCTTTACCTGTATTGTAAATATGTGTGTGTGTGTGTCTACACACACACACACACACACACACAAATAAATAATAATTGGAAAATACTCTCACAAATAATCAGTGAAATTTATTAAAAATGTGAGTCTACCCTCAAATCCGTTCTCTATTACAGTACTGTACTTTATTAATAGAGCAATGACTAGTGGGTAGACTGTCACATTTTTAATTAATTTTTTCTGATTATCATTTGTGAGAAGATTTTCCATTTACTGTATTATTTATTTGTATGTGTTTGGTGTGTGTGTCTACACACGTCACACACACACACACACACATACGGTATACAATACTACAGGTAAAAGAAATAATTGTCCTTAGAGCAAACACATAAAGGGAATGTTCATTTATTTGTATAGGTACACAAGTAAAAATGTACCCCCCCCCCACCTCCTGGTCCGCAAATGTTATTCACGGATTTGGCAATTTGCAGCCATTTTGAGAACTTAACCCCCACGAATTTGGGGGACCCCCTGTATATACAGTGGTCCCTCGGTTAACGAGCACAATCCGTTCCAGCAGGTTGCTCGTTAACCGAAACCATTGTTTCAATGGGTTTTTGGGTAATTGGTTCCAGCTCACCGAAAATTGCCTAAATTCAACAAAAAAGGTAGAAAAGTTCACTTACTTTGAGGTGTGTATGTAGAAGGCTCCTGGATGATGATGATGATGTGAATTTGAAGTGGGAGGTGGAGGAGGAGAAGGGAGAAGAGAAGGAAGTGGAGGTGGAGGAGAAGCATTTTACTACCTCTTGGAAGGTGAGTCACCTTCCATGAAAATGTCAGGAACCTCTGGATTGACAGATTCTCCACCATGAACATCCTCTCTCCTTCTTGAAGTGGAAGGCTGAGGGATGGCATCTTGTTCCCTCTGCCTTTTACTGAAGAAAGTGTCAATTGTGGTCTGTGGGGCATCTGTCCTCCTCACCATTAACTTATGTTTAAAGAAGGAGACCACTGAGTCCTCAACATGGCACAAAGTTAGTTCAGTTTTTTCCACTTCTGGGTGCTTTGAAGCCAGTTCCCTGAACTTCTCCCAGTGGTAAATCACATCTTTCAACTGTTTAGCTGACATATGGTCATCACTTTCAATTTCCTCCTCACCACTGTCAGCCTCTACTTGTAACATCTCATCCAGTTGCTGCAAGTCATCAGGAGTAAGTTCCTCCTCATGAGACATCACAAGCTCTTCCACATCCTCCTCCTCCGCTTCAAGGCCCAATGACTGACCAATGGACACAATCTCCTGGTCCAACTCTGTTTCTTCCTCAAATCCCTCAAAATCATGGACTACTGATGGCCACAGTGCTTTCCATGAAGAATTGAGGGATCTAGTGGAGACTTCTTGCCATGATGACACAATCAATTTTACAGCCTCCAGGATGTTGAATGTGTCTTCCCGAAATGTTTCAGTGTTAGTTCAGGATCATTGGAAGTTGCCTGATGACACCTCCTAAACCTTTTTGTTCATGTACAACTTCTTAAAGTTGCTGATCACATTCTGGTCCATTGGCTGTATGATTGATGTAGTGTTTGGAGGCAAAAACAACACTTTCACAAAGTCAAATTGATACTCCAAATTTCTGGCAAGGTCAGGGTCATGACCAGGAGCATTATCCATGAGGAGAAGAGCCTTTAAAGGGAGTTTATTGGTGGTTAGGTAGCTCTTGACAGAAGGGCAAAACACATCAACCGCCCATTCATTAAAGAGCTGTCTTGTCACCCATGCCTTACGGTTGGACTTCCAATAAACTCCAAGCTTTGTTCTTCCCACTTTCTGTTGCTTGAACACCCTGGGGTTTTCAGAGTGGTAGACAAGCATAGGCTTCAGTCGGAAATCCCCTGAAGCATTGGCACCAAGCAATAGAGTGAGATGGTCTTTCATGGGTTTATGCCCAGGTAAAGAGGCTTCATCTCTGGTGATGAATGTTCTTTTGGGCATCTTTTTCCAGAACAGCCCAGTTTCGTCCACATTGAACACTTGCTGTGGAAGATAATTTTCTTCTTCCATCAGTTTTTTAAATTCATCTAAAAACTTTGCTGCCCCTTCCTTATCAGCACTAGCAGCTTCACCATGCCTAACAACACTACAAATGTCACTTCTTTTCTTAAATTTTTCGAACCAGCCTTTGCTGGCCCGAAAATCTTCAAATTCTGTGCCTGAAGAACCAGGTTGATCTGTCTTTAAATGTTCATAAATCTCCCTGGCTCTTTCACAAATGAATTCAGTAGAAACTGAATCACCTTTCATCTGTTTTTCCCTAATCCAGATGATAAGTAACCTCTCAGTTTCTGCAATTAGGGATCTACTTTTAAACACTCTTGTAGATTTGTCTCTCACTTTCACTTCTTTAAATTTGTCTTTCTGTGCAAGAATTGTCGACACAGTTGATGTCGGCATGCCATATTCTTTGCATAGCGCATTTGTTCTAATGGCTTGTTCATGTTTTTTTATGATTTCCTGTTTGGTTTGGATTGAAATCGCTTTTCTTGATCTCTTAGGCCCCATGCTGGATTCAAACAATGTCAACACGTGCTTTTTAAAGTTAAACTTGTTGTAAATAAAGAATATTTTCTTTAAAATAATACTGCACTGCGCTATATATTGTCAATATGTAAAATAAATTTCAAAATGACCAATAATATGCTTGGAAACACAGAAAAAAAGCATTTAGTTGAAGAGAGTCTCAAGCAAGATGTTACCTCCAGTGAAAACAGAGAGAGACTAACGCCTGTTTGCTGTGTTAAGAGGCTGGATGCCGCGCATTAAACTAGTCACTTTACCTTCAATTATGTTAAATAATTGTTAAAATGACTAAAAAATTTAATATTAAACTTTTAAAATTATTGAATAGTATAAACTTCTTGATATTTACTAAAATAGTAAGGAATTTAAGCCCTAGAACCGATTAATGTATTGGCGGACTAATACTACAGCTGGTTGACCGCCCAGTGCAAGCCAAAACTTGTTGAGGTCGGCTCGTAAGAAACTCGTTAACCGAGGGGTTGCTCGTTAACCGAATTTAAGAATCTTATGGGAGGTAACTCGTTAACCGAGGCGCTCGTTAACTGAGGGACCACTGTATACAGTATGTACAGTAATAATACATACACATTATATTTACAGCATGTTTATTTAAACAGACTTTTTGGGTGAACTATTCAGGATTATTCTGGGAAAAAAATGGTGTTCCTATCTTAATTAGAACTGATTTCATAGACTGGTATAACATTTCTTATGTTTTTCATAAAAGAATTGAATCATTACATCATGTCAGAATATTTTAATTAAGGTCTTTTTTTTTAAAAACAATCTTATGGAGAACTTATTCGGGATCATTATGGTACCAAATTCATCTCTCAAAAAACATTTAGAATAGATTCTGTGAATAAAAGTTTGTACACTTTTTCGCTAGCTGTAAATATTTTTGCTCGTGACCTTGGCTTAAATGTAATGGGGGAGTATTTGGCCACCCGAGATGCATAGTTTAAAACTCTGAAAACTTTCCCCAGCTCCCAGACACATTCAGGGGATGCCCGATAGTGTCTGGCCATGCAAGATGTGTAGTTTAGACTCTCGGAACCCGGAAAATTCTGAGGATGTGCGATTTTTTCCGGGGTTAGAAATTCGTCTCAATACCTGAAAATCTCTCATTCTCAGAGGAGCTTACACCAATTATTCCAGCTAATGGGGATATAACAGTACAGTACATTATTTGTATTTTTTCTTTTGAGAACAAACATGGTGTTTGTATGATATGGACACGAAGTAGTACCTTAAGCTGTGTATTCTTATATTACTCTATTAATTATGTAAAGTAAAGTATTACAGAACATGTATTAATCCTATGTAATATTTCCATTTATTATGCTTCATGTTATGTATGTGAATTATCATATTTACATATTATGTATTCAGCTTGTGAATGCTGGCATCTGTACATGCCAGCGCGGAGTGATACAGAGAGTTGAGATCGCTAGTCCTTATGGTGTGGAAGCCCACAGTTTATTTGTTTCCTCTGTATATCTCCCGTACGAGAATAAGAACCTATTTTCAAGATAACAAATGTTTGCGTATACCCTCCGTAGTGTAGAACATTTTGGGGGTATCAAAGACAAACATAGAGTGTTGGTATCCTGTGTAGGTGAGAATGGAGTAAATTTGGTCAGCAGACTGAGAGACAACAATAAAAATATTGCTGTTCGGGAAATGAACCCGGTAAATGAATTATAAAATGATATTATGGAAACACAAAATAAGGATCTATTAGAAAGAATGAAATTATGAGACGGGTGTGAACTGACTATTATTGCTACAATTTACTTATGGTAAACACCTACCATGTTTGGTAGGGTCACACTGGCTAACATCCTTTATACTTTTGACCTGGGCTGGGGATTGAAGGCATTTTGATGTAAAAGAAGAAGACAAAGGTTTGCAGTCTTTTTCATAAGTGGTTATCATACACAGGTACACCAGTGAAGAATGCCGGCAATATTACCATCTATTGAACAAGAAGTATAAAAAAAAGATTGATGTGAAAAATGGCAAAGACATCGATAAGAAGTGTCCTTATATGAAGAAGATGGTGGAAATAAAGACTGTTATGTCTCAAACTGAAGTTCCTGGTGAGTTTTTATGAAATTACTGTATTTGCTTTTATAACTTGCTGTAATTAATTACTGTATTAATTTATTATTTGTGGTGATTGAAAATATTTGTGAATTCAGACTGGTTTATAAATTGAGCGAGCTCTTCACTAATTGGACTTCTTTCAACTGGGACTCTTCCATAATTGGATTTGGGAAAATCCTTCCTTTTTTTTCCCAGGGATTTTTTGTTGTTTCTGGTTATGTACTGTACTTGAAAAAAAAATCATATCTGCAAACACTTAATATCTGGCTTAAGGAACAAAAGCACCTCATTATCCTCTTTTCCACACAGCAACAGACGATGTATGTAACAAGATAATTTCAGCAGCTTCATCTGTTGTGAAGGAAATTAAGGGAACTGATAAGGAATCAAGAAGAGAATCACTGGAAAGGATGATTTTGAAACTTAAGATGCACCTAATGAATTGTACCTCTGTGCGTCCTCCACCATCTGTTAAGACTGTAAGTCACACACTGTTGGTATAGAGTACATACTGTATTTTAATTTTGGCCATGTACTAATTTCACCTTAATTTTTTTTTTACTGTTATTTAATATACCGATCCAAGCCTTTTATTGTTTCATTTGGGTGTTTTGAATTACACCTAGATACAAAATTTACTGTACAAAATAGTTTACTTGTCTTTGGTCAGTAATGAAAAGGCAGCTGTCAAAGTTGGATTATTTCTGTTTCTTCCTTTTACTGTGATCTGTGGCACCAATTCCTTGTTCCCACATTTCTGTATCTTTCTCTTTATTTTTCTCTGTCTTTGTGTAAGATTACTTTTGTTATTGACTGTTAGGTTTGTACAGTATAACTCTGAATTTAACTGAATTCAATATACAGTAACGGACTCTCGATTTAGTGGAAGGCAGTTTTTCGTTATTTTTCGCATGATTTAGTGAACTAGTTCGCTAAATTGAGATTAATTAAATTAATACGCTTATACCTAAGGAGACACCTCAGACACATGATACAGTAAAACCTTGCTCGGGCGGACTAATTGGGGGGAAGGGATGTCCGGGATAGGAGGTTGTCCGCCTTAGAGCCAATTTTCCGCAAAAGACCGCCATTAAAAAAAAAACGAGTATCAAATTTTTATGAAAGAAATGCATGTTTTTTAATTATAATTAAATTAAAAAGTAATGTACACAAAGTACTGTACACTTGCTTTTAGTTCACTGATGAGGTCTTAGGCTTAACCTGTCTTTGGCTTAACCATTTCACCACCCTTACAGACACCAAACCCTTTCTTAGGGGCCATGGTTATTGTTTAATTTTTCAATAATAATGCAAAAAATATGAATGCTACTTCAGCCTAAGGCGAATGTACTAAATGTATAAAAACAAATACATAATGATATAGAGAACACCATATAAGAGCACCCCTCATTTTAAAAGGGAGTATTTAGGAAAAAACTTTTGTGTGTATTTTCCTCTTATAGCCACAGTTTTCCTTAAATAATATATGAGTAAACAGTACCAGGAAATGTGAGGATTGAATAAAAACAATAATGTACCAACCAAAAATATTGTATTGCCAAATCTGTAAATAAAAGCCAAATGAAACTTCAACACAATCGCCATTTCCATGCACTCTCTGTTTCACTATAGTAATGAAGACCAGCTGGGACGCCGAATCCCTAGCAACGCTCCTCACCCCCTACACTCTCTCCTCCCTCACTGATTAAGCTAACTCATGTGTAAAGAAATATATATTCCCTTATGTGTTTGCCCTTAGGACAATTATTTATTTTACTTTTCTTCACAATGTGTATGTAGGATGGCATGTGCATATAACAGAAAAATAAATGAAAAAAGTTAGGTATATACAGTACTGTAATTCCCAAAAATACCAGTTGAAAAACAACCATAACACCTCACAGCTTGGCCCTGTAGCCTGGTGGTTAGTAATGAGTCTAACCTGGCTATAATGCCATGGTTAATCACTTTTAAGCACTATTATATCAGTAAACACGAATAATAGTAAATCCAGTGAAACATGGCAGGGAGAGAGGAGAGTTACAAGAGCAGATGATGCTCAACTAGCAGTCACTTGACCCACTCACTCCCCTTACTCACACCTGTTGCAAGGCGAATGATCGAAATACGTATGGTGGAAATACATATATTTTAGTCTAATTTGAAAATGGTGATGGGCACAGTGATAAACATATTATATAAACCATGCATTTACCTACAATAACATAATAAGAAACATTGTGAATTAAATAATATTCCCACTAATAACAATTGATAACTTGAGAAGTAGACCAAGAGGTAACAGTGAACAACACACGCGGTGGCGGCAGGACTGAGTGAGCGGATGTAAACAAACCCTATGCGCCAAATGACTTGTGGCGCGTTTGGTGCCGAATTTAACGGAATCACGCTCGATTTAGTGAATATGTTCGAGAAATCGAGAGAGCATAACGGAAAGGTTGATTTAGCGGAAATTTTGATTTATTGAACAAGGGTGGCTCGGGTTAGTTCGTTAAATTGAGAAAATACTGTACAGTTGGGTATGCTATAACGAATCTAATTGGTTCTAGAACCTTGTTCGTTATAGCATTCGTTTGTTATAGGGTTAATCCGTTCCAGGCCCCCAAATACAACCACTTAACACTGAAAAATATAATATAAAATTGTAAAAATTGTAAAAAAGTGCATAAATATGCATCTAAACCTCTGAAATAAAGAATATCATTAATATTTGTAATAATAAAACAATAAATTAGGAAAAAAAAAAATTAAATTATGTTCGTTGTAGGAGTTTCCTTCGTTATAGCATTCTCAATTTTATAGGTAAAACCGTTCGTTATAGGAATATTCGTAGTAGGATCCGTTCGTTATAGCATACCCCACTGTATGTTTACTTGTAACCTGAATAATTTAAGTAAGGGCTGATATGGTGTAAACTTAACACTTTGATGCTTTTCAGATTGCACAAAGTTTACTGAAATTTTTAAGGGAAGATAAAATAACCTACATACTGACTGACAGTGTAGATACACCAGAGCTTAGTGCTATCTTACACCCACATGTGGACATATTGAAGTTAATCTCACGTAAGTGTTGTTGCTCTTGTACTATTCTTCATCTTTTCTAATTATAGACAAGAATTTCAATACTATACTAATAGACATTTTTATATGTGGTAGAATATTTTGCTATAAAGGGAACATACTGTATGTTTATGAGTGAAATTTAAAATTTTCTCAAGTGCTCAGTAAGGAATGCTATAATTCTTTGTGGCAATGCCTTAAGGGATTAGTTAATTAATGTCACGAGAAACATTTTGTATATTATCTTCGAGAATATGCTTAAATGATACCCTAATATTAAAATGTAGAAAATTAGAAAAAGCACACAGTCATCACTTCTAAAGGTGTGTCACACAGACCAAGGATATGGGCTGACATGGATGAGAATACAGTAACTCTTCATTTTACTCTGTTTTGCTTTAATATGGTACTTTTCCAGAAGTTCATTTACCCTTGCCGTAGTTTATTTTCTTTGATATTCCAAAGATATACGATTATCAATGGTTGATGGTGCAGGATTCACTTAGTATATTGTTTGTATTGGGGTGAGGAAGTGTGTATAAAGTATTTTTACTTGGTGGTATTTCAGGCCATCTTATTTATTTCTGCACTTTACTTGCAACATCTCACATAATTCTTCCATTTCTTAAGGGTAAAGTTATCATATATCAGGGCTGCCCAATCGTTTTGCCTGCTTCGCCATGGTGAGGGAAAACTCCTTATAGTGAGTCAGATTTAAAAATCACTAGCCCATCAGGTAAGTGAAAATTTTGACTCATGCAAAAGTGAAGGAGATCTCTTAAGTAGACCCTACAATTTTAGTAGGTTTTATATTTACTGAACACAATTTGTATTGAATAGTTCTACAGTATAATTCACCCGTTTCTATATAGAACTACAAGGGGTGTAGTGAAAACTATGCTGGTAGGTATAATAAAAATACATGTAGAGATAGGTAATGTACACGAGAATGTGTGCATATTGTTTATGACTTGTCAGCTGATTCACTGAGGGAGGCACCACCAACACTCAGGAAGAGATGGTGAGGGAACATGTAATTAATTTTATACACAAAAAGTATGTAAAGACAGGTTAATATAGAAATGTGTTAAAAATTAAAAACCTGCTTTGCGAGTGATGACAGGAGTGTGTGTGCATACATTTGACTCTTCAGCTGACAGCCCAAGCTTTAACAGTTCAACATGCATTCTGCCACAGAAAAACGGTAAGATTTTAGGTAAAATAATTCAAACAATGGTGATGTTATTCCTTCCGTGAAGAGAGCAGAGGACCAGTGTGTGTATTGCATCATCCATGTCATAGTCACTCACACACAGCTGGTGCACTCCAGCACCACCACAAACTTGGGCCTGTTAATCATGGAGCATTTTATATACAGTAAACCAATGAGACTTACAATGTATCCATTTTGTGCAGCATCCTGTTTCTTTCACGACAAGTTTTCACAAGATATTCTCCCACATTTTGAAAACAATTATGGGCAAGTGAAAATTTCTGTGGGCAAGTGGGTTTATTAGCCCATTGAGCGAGAAGAAATTGTTTAGGTTCAGCAGACCTGGATATAAGTATAGACAGATCGTAAATATGACTTAATTTCCCTACAGAAAATGGACCACAGCACTTATATCAAGACTCACATCCAGAAACTGATAGAAAGAGAAAGATAAGAGGAAAGATGCCACTTAGTAAGTTACACTTTTATGACTTAGATTGTCTTAGTTATATTTTTTTAAACCTAATAAGATAATTGGAACGAAATATAGTATAGATACAGGGTATATTAGGATTAATTTACTGTATTCTGCATTCTAGTACAGTTATGAGTTATGTTTACACTACAACTTTGATAATATATTTTCTTTCATGTGATGTGTTTGATATAATTTACTTTTTAATATGTGGAGCCTAATGAGGTAAGGTTAGAGTTAGTTAAGGTCAGTGAGTAAGAGAATTTATTATTTTGAAAATACTGTACAATACTCTTATATCATAACCCTAACCCTCGTCAATTCCAACCCCAAGTAATCCATAACCCTACCATCATTTGGTCCCATTTATATGGAACATTGTGTGAAGTACAGTAGTCTGAAATTATTAATTACATATTTTGTATTAATTGTATTTAGAGTCTACTTCAATACAGTGGACAATTGACAATGTAAGTATTCTGCTGGAAACTGTGAGAGAATGGCAGCTGTTGTGTCATGATGATGAAGAAGTGGCAGAGACACTGGCAGTTGGTCAGCCTCTGTGGCACGAGGTTGCCTACAAGCTCAGTCGACGCTTGAGGAAGTGCCCTGATGTATGTCACATGTTCTTTGTTCATGTAAGTGAATGTGAAATTGTCATTTGCTTTTGAAAGGATATTTACAAATGATCTTCCTAATTTTAAACATTTACAGTATTACTTAGCTACCTCTCTATACTGAAATAATTGATGAGCAGCCGGTCCAGATTTTTTTTATAAAATACTGCATACACCTCACCCTTGCTTTATGCTGGGGATACATTCTGCATAAACCTTGCATAACTCAAAATCGCATAGAGTGAATTCTTAATCTTATGGGGAAAATGAGGATGTGTTTCACAACCATTTCTGGAGCTCCCCCAACCATAATTCTGGCACTTTTTCATAACTAAGTCACACTAAAAGACAAAGGTAATGCTATAAAAGTTGTGGAAAAATCATGGCAATATTCTAATGTTTCTTAGAAATAAATGAAATATAAATGTATAAAATAAGAAAAATGTCAGCATGCCATCTTACAGACTACCTAATCCCCAGTTTTCCCCTTCCCATATTTTGCACAGAAAACATAATAGCAATTCTTTTCACATTAAATGAATTTTGGGTAGAAGTGGGGTACAGTATAGCAAGTGCACTTAAAGTGAGGGTCAGGTATAGTTTGGTAACACAAGATTTTAATAAATACTAAATATCATACTTAATGCATAAAAATTACAGAAACACATATATATATTGTACAAAAAATAGTTCCATATTACATAAACAGCTCCTTCCCTGGCTACTGGCTGGCCGATAAGCTTTGTACCATAGGTAAACTGTAATGGTTTCCATCCACAGTTGTGTCAGGACTATGCAAGGTTGGAGTTATCAGGACCTACACCCACAGTCAGTGGTGTGTGGTTCAAAAATCAGAAAATTTGTGATCTGCTGCGCACTATTGTCTCTCCAGTTAGATCTTGTGATGCAGAATGGGATGTTCGAGGTTTGTAAACTAGTTGATTTTTGTTGTTGTTGCTAAAATGAGTCATATACAAGGTAACCCACCACTATTGCATGCTAGGGATCAGACAATCAACCCTTGACCAGCCACCCTGTATTGTGAGTTGGAGCAGACTTGTATGAATGAAGAAATGGCCCTACAGTATTAAAATAAAAACTTATGCACAGTACATGCATTATACCCCAGAATACAGTACATGATACATATATTTATAAACTACTGTACTGTATGTAACTTTATACAGTACATTTCCCTGTATTTGCCTGTCTATTTAGCTGTACTGTATTTGCCAAATTTAAACAATATTGGTTTAATATTTGCTCATCAGATGCTTGGTGGGTGAGTGAAGCTGGTGGCTGGAGCCGGGAGGAAATAATGGAACTTCTCTTCACTGTTAAAGAACTGTGGTCTGGAGAGCAAACTATGGATTGGAAGCTGGTAGGAACTGAATATTGTTTGGAATACGGTACTGTAATGGTATAGAAATTTGCTGTACCATCTATAGGGTATTTCATATACTGTACTGTACCGTAAGTGGAACAAAAGTGGGTGGGTTTGGGGTTAGTGAGCATTAGTTTTGAAAATTCTTTTATTTCATCGCCCTAGTCAACTCTAAGCTTAATACCCTTTACAGGTATCCCCTACATTACGGAAACTCAGGTTGCGGAAATTTGCCCATAAAGAATTTGTAAATTTTGACCACTAAATTTGGGATACAGCCCATAAATTCGACCTTACGGAAATGGGGTAAATTTTCATGATTTTCAACACAAAAATTGTGATATAGAACAAAAAAATTCATGGACATTATAATTTGTTTGGTGTTTCCTATAATTTGTTTGGTGTTTCCTACCACCAAGTGTGGGTTCACAGTGTACCTATGCCACTGGACTCAGTTTGTTTACATCTCCCACATGTATGCTTGATCTCTCGACCCCAGCCCTTGGATTTAACACTTACAGTATATTCGTATACTATTCAAGACTGTCCAGTGTATTACCCCTATTCAAGATGAGTGGAAAAAGGCCATCAAGTGCAATTGAAACCAGTGGTGCTAAAAGAGTCAGTAAAGGAATTATGTTGGATATAAAACTTGATGTTTTATGGAGGTTTGATGTGTGAGGAAATCTTAGCCAGATTGCAAAAACATTAGGGCTTGTTATGTCTCCCAATAAGTCCCATTGCACCTCCTCACCTCACACAACACTCAACATCATTTGTGGTGAGTTAAATTAAAGTGGTTTGTGTATTTATTACAGTATCATGTTACTGTATATCATAAAATAATCATTGTATGTTTAAAATTAATTATTTTTCATTCATAAGTGTGCTTGTATTACTTCTTTTTGCCTATAAAGTTTCTTTAGGAATGCTTCTCCAATTATATACCTGTAATGGAATTCAATGGGAAAAGTGGGGTTCACATAACGGTCAACTTTTCAAATATGCATCTCTTCCATAATCCAAGGAATTTCTGTACGTACATATAAATAATATCTCGTTCTTAATCCACACTAACCCCTAACATTACCCCATTTGGTTCCATTCTACAGAACGTCTTGTATAGTTTCTGCACTTTGTTGAAAATCAAGTACGTAAAAGGTTTTGCATACTCCGTTTAATTGTTTAAGGACCTACTGTGTGCAGAATAAAATCTTACTGTATTTGATTCAAGACCTGGATGCTAGAGTGGTCTGTTGTTAAGTAATTAAAAAAAATATCATTGCTCACATAAATCTCTTAACTAAATTGATTATTTTTGGACTTACCTGCGTAATCAACTTCAGTCAGCCCTTAAGTACACCAGCAGAAGGAATATGTTTTACATCAAGGTCTCATTTTCCCAAATTATTAAATATTTGTTTTTGTTTTTTCTCATATACCTTTTTAATGATCATCTGTGTTCTCTCACATAAAATAATATCTCACAAATTTGTGGTTTTCCCAATCCATCTTCACATTTCACTCACTATACTTAGTAGTAGAAATTATACTTGAGCATGTACAGTATACGGTATTACATTTCCATATGTCCTTTATATTTTCCTGGACACTGAAAGCAAGAGTTATTGAAGTAAAGTTATAAAAGATAATAGTATTCTTATTAATATGAATAACAGTTGAAATTAGTATTGACAGTTTTCATCTGGTATTATTATAGTAACCTGTACCTCATTTTAGGGTACAAATGTCTTGTTTTATCTTATAATATCTTCTATCGAATTTATATGATTGAAGCTTTTGTACACAGATACAGAGTGTTTCCTAGTTAATTATAAAAGGAATTTTTCAGGTGAATCTTCTGCTTAGTGCTGGAGGGTATCAGCGTGGGGCAAAATGTTTTTACACTAAGTTTCATCAGCTTTACAGTGGATACCAAAGAGCATTTAAATATAATCAGGAATGTAGCATACGTGAACGGCGAAGACCACCTTTCTATTTCAAGATCCATTCTCTGTTTGGCTACCAAGAAGCTATTCCAGGATATCATAGTGGTAAGTTGTGTAAGGAAGCACATGTTTGGATGAACTTGCTCGAAGATCATTATTGCTTCAGGATAACTATGTAGAATAATATTAATCATAAACACACACAAAAAAATTATTTGAGTTGTGATTTTTTTTGTTTCCCGTACAGGAAATTTTACTCAACTCAGATCATTCTAAGTTGAAATCTAGTAATGATTTCACACCCATAACAATTAATATAATTCTAGTATGTACTGTAATTATTTCATATCCATAACACAACTAACATAAATCTAATAACATGACACAACTAATATACAGGGTAATTATACTTGACAGAACCAAAGACAAGCAGAGATCAAAAGTTAGATATAGATGAGCAGGAGGTGATTGAAATATTGCTGGCTGGGTTGAAGGACATGAAGAATCTTGTATGTCACAGCATTCCTCGCCAACCTCTCCTGCTTTCTCTGGCTCACTACCTTGATGAGCAATACCAGTACCTACCTGCCACTTTCACACAATTTCAGTAAGTTATGTTTAGTCTTTGTATAATCTCTTAAGAAACTGTTCAACAAAAATTTTGTTAAATGTGATAAAATGGAAATAACTGACAGAAACATTGTGTCTTAGGTTTACAGAAAATAAAGCCATAGTTTTTTGGTTTTACTGGTTAACATTGGTTTGGCACCACTACTGGTGTGGACAAAATGTCCAAGAGATATTAACTTCAAATTTTCCGGGTTTGGAACCTGGGAAATTTCTCCACACCATCCATGTTGTTTGCTGAACTGCCACTTTTGTTTTCATGTTACCGGTCTGCCATGTTCCCCTCAACACATTTTATTTGCAATTATGATCTCCCATTTAACCCCAACTACAGTATGTCTGCAAAGAAAGGAACAAGTGTTAGTTATGGATCATTCCTTAGCATTACAAGAGAAGGTAAAGCTTTTGAAAAACTTGATAGTGATGTTTTGGTACGAAGCCTGTGTAATATATATGGTGGGGGTTCGTCCACAATACAGAACAGGTATAAGACATAAAGAAATGGAAAGAAAAGATATTTTTTACCTTTAAGTGTTCATTATAGGATTAAGGGCCGTATTCAAGACTGTGGAACAGAGGGCATCCCTAAAAGGAATCACTCTGGTAGGGAATGCCTACACCATCAGTGTAGTGTGTATTCTTGATAGCTCAAACTGTGCTTCTTTCTCCAGGACTGCCAACAGGGACAGTCTTTTTGACATTTGGTATGCTTCTATCTCCATTATTATCAATTAGCACAAGAAATGCCAGAATTTTGTTTTATTCAGAATGAAATTCTAAATAAGAAAAACCTATTGTCATTCTTACTTAATGGTTTTCTGAAAACTTTAAATACTTTAGTTATCTGGTAAAACTTTGAAATGGGTGTGTGGGTTAACCCCTTGTGTGCGGTGTCGCCTCCGAGTTGAAAATTTTTTTTTGCCATTGGCCAAATACAATATTAAAAGTGATATCCCCATAGTGAAGGGGTTAAAGAGCAATATTATGAAACTATTCAGTAGAGGAAAATTCTTCCTTTTCTCATAAACATTCCAAACATTGTGGAGGACTAAATTTTTACTAAACAAAACCTAACAACTCACATACCGTATATCAGGATGCTTATTGAACCTAACTTAACATCTCAGCTACATAGCCTCCAGTCTTCCCAGCTGGTAATTCCTGGCTAAGTAACCACTTTCAATTCAATTAATTGGTGTAGGTCATCCATCTTGGTGAATAAGATAAATTTTGGTTCATCATTTTGGAGTTTTGGAAGCTGACAGCCTCAGCATACAGAAATTGCTCTTCAAGTAGCAGATGGTTATCTGAATGTTTCGGTAGAAGAGTTAAAAATTAAAATGCTCTGATAAATAATGTACAGTACAGTAATCTCCCTATTAGCCGGAATCTTCGATTCCTGGAACTTCCATTACCCAGAATCTCTCTGTCCCTGGCATTTGAAAGAATTTCCGAGTGATTGCATCATGCTTCGATGCATGGATGTGTGTTGGTCATGTGTTGGGCTGCTTGGGTAACTTAGGACATAGGCTCACGCACTGTGATTGGTTACTAGTACAGTCAGTTCTGCTATAACGCGATAGTTGTGTTCTTGTAAAACATCGTGTTATAGAAATTCGTGTAATAGAAATAACAGGGCTTATGGAGAAAATAGGGTGAGGTGCAGATTACTACTCGAAATCGAAAAAAATTTAGTAGTTAGCCTAACACAAAGGATAGCACAGTCTAAATAAATGTTACATTCATATCTAATAATGAAATCATACAGTAAATGTAACACTTAACCTTGAAAAAATACGAATATAACTTGATGGGGGAGAAGGGTGATTTTGAGGTAGATAACATCGAGCTTCTCTTCAAGGGTTATAGCCTTTCTTTTACGATCATCACTGGGAATGCGATCACCAGAGCGCTTCTTGCAGATATTCTTCTTTACCATATTCACAGTTAATACCACAAAATTGGAGAAATAGTAAGCAAAAATCACGCTACAGCAAACAAGCGTTCACGTTATACAAATATCGTTCCTCTATTCATAAATCGCGTTAGAGCCAATTCGCGTTGTCAAAACACGCGTTATAACAGAACTCACTGTACTGTCATATTACTGCATGGGATATGTTAACATTTATTTACAGTTAGTTTGACTCTTATCCTTATTAGTGGGAGGGCAAAATCCTTGGTCCAGCATACTGCTTGTCCCAATGATGCCAGAAAATTGGTTGTAAATCTGTACCGTAATGAGATCTAAGTACAGTACTGTATTTGTGTTATGTGTTTTGCAGAGTGTGGCATCTTTTAGTCCAACTCCACAATGCTCAACATGAGACTGCCCAGGAGGATGATGAAGGACCTTTTGGAGTGGACCTTGATGGCCTGTGGCAGCATCATACCAGTCCATTAGTGGCTTATGGCCTTCATGCTGTACCTCTTCCAGGATGGCAGTCGGTACTTAAAAGTTTATTTTCTTTCTCACTTTTCTATTCCTATTTGTTCCCAATGATAAACTGCCAATAGTCATAAGGTAATTTCTTCAAGAAGCATACTAATAAGTTAAAATTTTCTGTAAGAATTTAATTTTCAAGGTTAATCTGCAACGTATATATTGGAAATTATTTTACATCTGCATGAAAATTTAGGCACCTATAGTTTAGCCTATTTGAATATGCTAAAACTGTGGACATTAAGGATTTTCCAGCTGATTTAAATAATCAGTACATTATTCTGGATGTCTTTTATTTACTATTGGTAATTTGCTGTACATGTAGTATTAGCTAGACTTTGTAATCAGTTATTTTAACAAGTTTATTCTTATGCCTTTTGGTAATCATTGGACAATGTATGAATACTGTATACATTACCGGTACCCTGTATACATCATACAGGTATCCCTTGTTATCCGATTGGGTTGGGTTCCTTGAAAGCCATTTGGATATTGGATATATGGATAGCAAATAATAAAATGTATGGATCAGATCCACCCCCCCCCCCGCAATATATATATATATATGCAAGTAAATCACTGTGGGTGCGCGTGATCCAGGTATATGCTGATAACCACAAGGAAAGAAGAAAACACGAAGTTCCCAAGCTCTTTCGTGTAATTCACATCTTCAGGGGTGAGCACAGACTAAGGAGAAGTACAAAACAAGGTATATATATACAGAGGAGGGTGAGATCAAGTCCACAATGGTCAGGTATTAGGTACCGGGTAATGACCCTACTAATCTTCAAAAAGCCCCGCAGCAGTTGGTAGTCAGGTCAGAGGGTAAGCTGACCCAACCTTCTCACCTGGTTACAAATCTTCTTAATTACAAAATTATCCAGAGTCAAACAGTCAGTATTTTCATCAATGTTTTTACGTGCTTCAAGTTGTGAAGATAAGCAAAGTGCTTTAAACTCACAAACCACCTAGAACTGGCCTTAAATCATTCACAGTGGTTGGCTGCTGAGGTCCCAGTGTTCTAAGCCATTTAACTGCTGAGTCTGTCTAGGTTAATGAGGCCTGAACATTTATATTATAGAGGGTTTTTGGTAACGAAACCCAATTGTCTGTTATCCTTTTATATAGGAACTATTGAGGATACAGTTCCAAAGTGTAGATCACCGTAACTTATCACTGTAAGTATATAATTCAAATGTAATTAACCCATTTATATAATACACCAGTTCCATACTGCAGTGTTCCCACAAAGACATTTTCTCCTTCATGATGATAAAGGTGGACAGAGGGGTGCCACATAACATCTGGTCTTCTATCCACAGCTGGAGAAGATGCTCCATGTTTTTCTTCACAATCATGGGATCACATAACCTGCATGCTCCTGACCACATGATGTTCTTTGCTGCATGCTTCACCTCCTCAGCATGCTTGAATACCATGGCAATGGCAGAAGCAGACACACCTAGTTCTCCCAATCTTAGTTGGGCCTCTCCTGTGTTCATGATATTTTATGATCTCAAACTTGGTTTCAAGAGTCACAGGCTTGCAACTTCTCTTGGCAGTGGTGGGGGGGTAGCAGAGGAATCAGTACTATGCTTGGATGTCATTGTGTACAGATATACAAAGGGATGGCATGAATACACACAGATAAAGAGAGAGCACTTCACTTGCACTGAACAATGAGCGAATGGGACTTTTGGGAGGGGAGTGGGGGTGATGTCATGCATGCACCTTGAGCAAGAGTACATTCCTGTGTATCTAAGAGCCAAAATGGCTAACCCCAGCTGACTCCCAGGCCATGTCAGGTGCACAATTTTAATTTTTGATCAGACCAACACTTGGATAAGCAAATATTGCCTTTGAATAATGAACTAGAGATGTAAGAATAGAATATCCAAATTGCAAATTTTCGGATAGCGTGAGATAGCTACTGTATATTTATATAACTGACATTATATCCAAATTGGAATTTTTATTTTTATTTGATTCTTAAAAAATAAAAAAAATAATAACTATAATTTCTGTCCCCCAGATATGTGATTGGAGTATGGAAGAATTAGATATACTAGTCAAGACAAGTGTTGAGTGGCAGTTAGACTCATCAAATGACAAGTCTATGGATGAGGTAAGCTGTGAGGCACTACAAGCTGAGGATTACACCAAGACAGCTGTACAGTGCCGGGATCAGTGGCAGTATATGGTAAATACCATCAAACATGGTGGATACCAACAGTATAAACACCAGATAGGTATTTTGTACTTACTCCAAAATCAAAATCAAAATTCTCTCAAGAGGAAAGGACTCGAAAATACTTCATGTAAACGAAGAAAAGGTGAGAAACAAAGTTGTCCATTAGATTCTGGCAATGTGAATTCAAATAAAGACAATTTTGCTTCTCAACACTCAAGCCAAATGATGTGCGATAATTTTTCTCCAAAAGAAGGAAAACTAAGAAGAATCACTTCAGCAACTAATAAGGAGACACCAAAATATGCTGATGTCCAAGTAGGGAAGAGCAATCATCAGTACACTGACACTGCTAAAAGCAATAAAATTCGAGTAAAAGTCTTGAGTATCGTGGAAAAAGAAAATTCTAAAGTAATAGAGTGTCAGGCACAGGATGTCAAGCCTGACAGAATTATAAAACTTCACTATCCTGTCACACATCCGATACCTGCTAACATTAAATATATTAATATCCCAAAGATGCTGGTTTATCCCTCTTACACAACACAAGTTCCTCAAGGCTTGCCCCCAGTAAGAATTAGAGATAATAGTAATGTATCGTGTAAGAGCAATTCAGCATTAAATGTAAAAAAACCATGTAATACACTTGCAAAAAGTATTAAGGAAAAGCTCCATATAAAAATACTACACAGACTTGAAGATACTTATAAGAAACCACAAAATATGAGAATTGAATCCTTTGGACCAGTGAAAAAGAATAAGAGAATATTATCTCTGCCTCAGTTGACAAGTAAGAAGGATTCTTCCAAGACAAAACTGAAAATGCTTCGAAGAAGATCTCAGTTACAATTAAAGAAGTCAAGAAAGCTATCACAACTGTTAATTAGAACAAGTCAAAGTGAATCTCCCCAGGGACAGTCAAAATTTTTTACAAAATCTCACCCAAATCTGATAAAGAAGAGACAACAAGAAGCTTCAAATGTATCATTCAGAAAGTTAAACAATTCTAAGATAGAAATAAAAAAATCAAGAAATTGTTCTCAGTTACGACCTAAAACTGAACAAAACCCTTCATTTCAATTACCAACTAAAAATGGATCAAAAGAATCTTGTTTTAAACTATTAAAAGAATCCCATCACCGTGTTAATAATTCACGAAAACGTTGTCATAATGCCGAGTCATTTCTTGATATCTCAGAGAATACAGATGTGGACTGTCTTGTAAGTACTGCAATAAATATGGAAGTTACGGAAAAGAAGAGAGAGAAGGAAGAGGATAAGGGGACAGTAAATAAACCCAAGAAGATAGAAGAGAGGAAGAGAGACCGGCATGAAGAGATGGATGGACCAAGAAGAGATGCAATGAATATTTTAAACCAGTACCATCTCCAGTATGACCAACAAGAAAAACTTCTTGGTATCATACAAGACAACAGCCAGGAGGAGAAATTTGTCTTCAGTCAAGTCATCTCTCTTATTGAAGAAATACATTCTCATTTTGTTTTGTAAGCTATATTTTCATTGTATAAAGGATTGCATTGTGCAGAATCTTTTGTAAATATTTTTTAGTACACTTTACATCTGGATATTATTGTATATTAACTCTTGAATATACATACAATCAAAGAACTTTAACTGAATAAACACAAGTACAAAATTAGGTAATGAAAAGAAGCTTATATGTATGAAAAGAAAAACCAAATAGAATATTCATCTAATAAAAACAGTGCTTCCAATGGTGTACAGGTATGGGACCATTTATCTGGCATGCTTGGGGCCTGTGGGCTACTGGGTAGTTGTTTTTTCTTCAGAATTTAGAGCCAGGCCTAAAATGTAATAAATGTACAATAAAACCTCTGTAACTGCCTGTGAGGACTCTGTTCAGATCAATAGCTTCACCCTAAAAGTGACTTTGAACTGTACACTTGTAACATTAAAACATAAAATTGTAGATTATGTACTTGGGGATGCTGGCCACCTCGATGCTCACCTTAGCAACCAGCCTGGCTGGATTCCTTAGCAATGTTGCTCTATGCCAGGGGTGGGCAAAGTGCAGCCCGCGGGCCACATTTGGCCCGCCAAATTATTTCTGTGGCCCGCCACTGCATTTGGCAACCAGAAAAAAAAATTTCTTATTAATTACAGAAAGGACAATTTTGGAAGTTGGGTGGACATAGCAGCAATACTGGCTCGTCGCTGTTAACCTGTGGCGCGCGAAGTGTGCCACCATTCATGAAGTGGCCCTCCATCAAAAATAATTGCCCACCCCTGCTCTATGCTGTTGACCCTTTGACCTCCAACACTGGCCATATGGCTTTACAGTGAAATCCCACACATATATAAAACTGCAGTATACCTAAGAAAATGATTTCCTTTTTGCACATTCTGTATGCTTGTACCTGAGTAAATAGGTAAAGAAAATTACATGTATCTATTCAAAATTATGAGTTGAAAATACTACATACCTTGTAATAATTATTTCATTTTTTCTACGTTCTGTATGTAGGTCTTTGTGCTTAACCGAGAAAATAAATAGAAAGTTATACAACTGAATATTTACTGTACAGTATTTGAAATTACAAGTTGAAAAATAATCATTACTAATATAGTGTACCTCACAGGTGGAGAGTGGTTAGAAATTTCTCTGCTCGGCCCAGGAAATACTTGGTGCTCTTACAGTACTTTTATACTGTAGCTGGTTTTTGTAGTGTTCAGGATACCAGGACGCCAGATAAACAGTCCCACACATATACAGTATTTTATCCATTTTAATAAGTTGTTGAGAAGCAGAGACTTTGAAACATGAATAATAAAGAAATTAAATATATATGCAAGTTTGATATTTCCTGAGGTGAGAGTTGCTTTAAGTTGGCCAGAGCACTGGTTGTCAACTAACTGGTAGTGGCTCCTTACATGTATGAGATCAGTTTATCTGTTATTTGTAGTAAAGGCAGAGGGGCTGTGTAACTAGTAGGGTTCCCCAGGGATTAGTACTGGGTCCACTCTTGTCATAATCTACATAAATGATCTAGATACTGGGATCAGCAGTGACATAAGCAAGTTTGCAGATGACACCAAAATAGGGCAGCAGATTAATTCAGGGCATGATGCAAATGCACTACAGGAGAATTTAAATAAATTGCAGGAATGGTCAGAAAAATGGCAAATGATATTCAACACCAGCAAGTGCAGCGTACTTAATATTGGAAGAACAAATACTGTCAATGTATACAGCCTTAACAAAATCAATCGAGAGAAGTTGACTTGTGAAAGAGACTTAGGGTTACTTGTAAGCCCGGACCTTCGGCCTAGAAAACAGTGCGTTAATGTTCAAAATAAGGCAAACAGAGTACAGTATTAAGTTTTATATCTAGAAGTGTAAGTATAATAAGAATGTGGAGGTCACATTGCAATTATATCTTGCGTTAGTCAGCTGCATCTCGATTATGCTGTTCAGTTCTGGTGCCCTTATTATAGAATGGATATCAATTCACTGGAGTCGGTGCAGCGAAGAATGACGAATATGATTCCGGGACTTAGAAACCTTCCATATCAAGAAAGATTAAAGAAGCTAAACTTGCATTCCCTAGAAAGACGAAGAGTGCGGGGAGATATGATAGAAGTATTTAAGTGAGTGAAAGGACTCAATAAAGGAGATATATAGATAAAGTTCTTATAATATCCGAGCAGGATAGGACTTGTAGCAACAGATTTAAGTTGGATAAGTTTTGGTTTAGGAGGGAGAAGGAAGAAACTGGCTGGAAAGTTTTAAAAGGAGGCAAGATAGATTCATGAACGATAGCGAGTGGTAGTAACTCTCGACAGGAGCTGCCATGCACAGGCCAACCGGCCTATTGCAGACTCCTTATTTTCTTATGTTCTTATTTAAAGATATGTGAAATATATTTTAATATATAACTTATGACAAATTTTCTCTTATGCTTGTATAGGGTGTTGTGCTTAAATGGAACCGGAACTGGTTTAGAATTAGTAAGGATCAGGAAATAAAGAGTATTTATTTATTTTTTAACATTTTCAAATTTTCTAACCTTACTCTAACACCCAGTATAAACAAATAAACTGACTTATTTCCTAATCTAAACAACACCCAGTATAAACAAATTAATCCTCTATTTCCTAATGCTAACCCAACCAGTTTGGTTTCATTTATATGGCACACCCTAGAAAAGTTGGTGAATGACATTAACCCCTGTGCTTCGGGCTATGGTCGGCACCCCACCCCTACCACACGGGTGTATTAGGGAACATTTATAAAACAAATAATATGCAAATCTAATCGTGCAAACTGGTCATGCTTGATATAAACAGGAAATAAATTAACGTCCGGCTCTTGTATTAACAAACAACATTACAAAACCTATTAATTAACTTATTATATTAACAATAACATTGGGCAAAGCTTTAAGATGTATATAAAATGCTAGATATGCCTCTTTAAGTACTCATGACATAACACTAGCTGGTACTGACCTGCGCATATAAGATGCTGGGCGTCATTGATGGCGATGGCCAGCGTCTCACGCCGACTAGGCCTACAGGTGCTAATGCTTACAAATCACCATATCTTTATTCTGGCCCCCACACATACACTTTCTTCTATATAGTTACTTTATGCCTTATTCTGTATGTATGCTACATTCCCCCACACTTTGCAATTGTTTAACATGTTCAAAAAATTCACAAACCATTACACTGTTCGTCACATGGGGTAACTATGTGTATTAAGCTCACACCAAGGTACATAAGATATTTTTCTTGGAGTATAGTTTATGGGTCACTTCCAACACTTCACTTATGTCTGATACATTCATCCTTTTCCCAAATCATTGTTCTCATATATTTTCATCTGATACCTTAGGTAACCATGTTTACTAATCGTACACAGACGTAAATACCATGACCTTCAGACACGGTCACACTTATCCATTATAATCACTAGTCCGTATCAATTGAGCACTTCCTAATCAACTTATAGGTACCTTGAGTTCTCCGTTAATACTATCAGTATACTGTACATACTTAAGATTTTATGCATGGACACTGGTATGATTCGTATAAAACAACATACAGCATATGAATTACCCCTTCCAAATGTTTATGTTTTCTGTGGCGCTACCCACTAGCATGGTGAGTTTGAACGTTATGTACAGTCGGAAACCATAATCTCTAGCCCACCTGGGTCGGTGCTGGAGGTTAGTACAGCGTCCTTTCTGGATGGGGACCCACTCTAACTATCAAGAGGACTGTGTGTTCGTGTGTGTGTTACCTCGTGATAGTTAGAGTGGGCCCCCCATCCAGAAAGGACGCTGTACTGTACTAACCTCCAGCACCGACCCAACTGGGCGAGAGATTATGGTTTCCGACTGTAACTGCAATATGAATCAAAAGAGAATATAGAGACCAATACTAATGTACACAGTAGAATGTGACGTGACCCGAAACTTTATGGAATAACATCAGGTGTGATAGAATGGTATTTGGGAGAAAGTAGTTTGACTGTGTTAAAATATTATTTAGGATGTTTCAATTGCTGGTAGCCCCAGCTCAAGGAAGAGAGAAAGGAAGAAAATTGAACTCCCCTTAAAACCTATTATTTTCTTCGTGGCATCCAATTGAGGTGCGACATCATAAAGAATGTTTTGGTATTACTGTAGAAGGTGTCCCTTACATTTTATAAAATCTTATAATTTGTAAGGGCAAAATAAGCCATAATTCTGAAAGTTGTTACTGAAGTTGAAAGTTGTAGCCAAAGGATATAAACTTACCTGTGAATAGTGAGGTGTAGCAAACAAATGATGGTGTGAAAAAAAAAAGTATTAATGTAAATTTAATGGAAAAGTATCATCAGATAACACACTGGGTGGGAACTGTTATTTAAAAGTCCCTTTCTTCATCAATGATATGCTTGAGGGCAAACTTGAAGAGCTGTGTATTAGCTGCCTGAAGTTGGTTGATACTGCTCTGATGATCATTACTGAGCTCTGACATTCCCTCTCCTCCTGTATTTTGTAGGGCACTGAAGAAAGGGTGGATTAATAAATAAAAGCTAAAATTATTCCCTAATGGCCAATAAGCATTATTAATTTTTCTACTAATTTACATACCTATAAACCAACCAAAGAAACAGGAGACAACCTTAAAGATAAAATTTTATACAGGAATACCTTGATATTTGCAACTGACATTTTAACACTCCTGTTTGATATTGGCACACACAAAAAAATAAAAATAAAAATACAGTACCCTACAGTAATACAGTATTTCAAACCAGGCAGGTTAGCTATAGCTATCATATTCCACTGTAAAGCCTGCTTCACATAAGCATGTTTTTTCCGCACATGAGGACCTGCACGGTTCAGAAATTAATGAAGTTCAATGGGACTATTCACAAGAAGCACGCACACGAAAATTCATGCGACAGATATCCTCACCCTTCTCTTGTACCTGTACTTTCAAACCGCGGTGTGGGGTAAAAAGAAAAGAAAAAAGGCTGAGCATTCTAGAATTCTTCATATGGTAATGGTAAATGCTAGTTTAAATGTTTACTCTAATTTACAGATGTTGTACACACACACACACACTCACAGTGTTCTTTTGTATTGTTTTTATGGTATTGTAGTTATTTTAATGCATAATGTGGAGTGTACCTGAACATCGAAAAATATGTTGCTATTAAATATGAAGAGCATGGGTGTGTATTTGTGGACTTGGCATGTCACCAATTTACATCATACATTTGTGACTGGCATTTACTGAGATCAATACAAAAAGTCATCAAAAACATGCATGCACATACAAACTTTTCAAATCACAGTGGAAAAGGTAAGCACCAAAAATATGAAAGATGGGAACTTGATGAAAAAGGAACACAGGGTGGATGATATGTATACAGGTATGAAAGTGAATTTACAGAACAATAAACTAAGTGTTTATTGAATGAGAGAGTTCAAGATATGACAATTCACAAAATTTTGCAACGTAACCAGGATACAGCTCCCCCCCGACTTATGACGGGGTTAGGGACCCAAATCCAGGTCGTAAGTCGAAAATGATTAAATAATACATAGAAAATCTAAAATGGGTCTCTTTTTCTTCTCAGCACCACTAAACTCTCACTTTTAAGCTTGCCAGCCATTTTAAAGTGAATTACAAACGAAAATTTTGTCAGTACACAGAGCAATCACTGACGTTGGGACTCGAAAATACGTAATTTGCAAAATTTTGGTACGACTGAGGCGGTCGTATGTCCGGGTGGTCATAAGTCGAGTAGGTCGTAAGTCGGGGAGGAGCTGTACTACCAATGAGTGCCACAATATGTTGCAAAGGAGTGCCACAATATGTTGCAAAGTGATCAAGGAACTGTACTACTTTTCTTGGGAGGAAAAAAAAAAAAAAAACACTTTCTGGTTTACTAACTGATGCATTAAATTTATACTGAAAATATGGCATTCTTAAGATATCGATAGCAGGTGTCCTCACCTTAATCCTGATGAAAAATTAAACAAATCAAATTGTTGGTGATGCTCCTTTCCCCGTCCTCGAATTGGTACAATTATGGGTGCATCTAATGGGGAAGAATGGTCTTGACTGAATGGGGCAATAATCTCCTTTGAGTCTACTTCTGTAGCTGTTAGAGCCTGTTGAAGAATATGCCACAATAGCATTAGATAATAAACACATGAAACACAGAAGGAAAGTATTGTACTTATAAGGACAAAATAATATAATGAAGAAAAAAGAGAAAATGCAAGTAACTGATATCATATTTCTGATGATACACTTATGAATTTTATCTAAAAATGCAGTACAAAAAAAAAATATCTAAATACTAAAGAAAAAACAATGTTATTAAGACTGATTATGTAACTAACCTCTCTATGAATGTGCAACAAGGACAAGTTAGTGATGGGCCCACGGCCATTATGGACTACCCTCTGTAAAGCCAAGTGTGGATCATGAGCTTTGGTATTTCCAATAAATCCTGCAGCCTTATTGATGACAGACCACACCTTAACTTCACCGTCATCTCCCCCAGAGACAATACGATTACCAGAGGCTGTAACAGCTAAACATCGCACAGGTTTTGGGTGGCATTCAACTCCCTTACTACTCACCTGAAAATACAAGAAATAATATCTTAATTCAATCATATGATATTTCATTAATTACTTGGGTTAAAATAATTGGACAATGATAAATATACAGTAGAATAAATTACCCAAACATTTGTCATTGTTTAATCATATTCTTGCCATCATGAACATAAGTGCACTCACATTTCCATTTCATACACTAAGATTACTGTACTGAGGTTATAATGCAGTCCTGATGCAAATGCTTTAAAAACATTTAAGGTAATATAGGTTTTCCATTACTTAACACTTAATAAAGTTGACCTCATTAATGACTACTGTACACAAACGATCCACAGAAGTAGTTTACATATATGAACTAACACTTGCCCCTCCCTCACACTAATCTTCCCCAAAGGAAAGGGCAGGTGTTTCTGCTCCTCCCTCACACTAGTTCTTAAATTCCACCACATTTCAGAACCACCATGGAAATTTTTACACTCCCATCAACAGGTGTTACAGGTTGACAATCCTTTGCCCAAGTGGAAGAATGACAGATCTAGAAATGCCTGCAAAAGAAAATACCACATGTGGAAGAAATACTGAGCACAGGGCATTAAGCAGATTACATAGTATCCCTGTATGTGTATACAAAAGTCTTAAATGTGGCCAGTCGGGAAATTAGATCAGCCAAACAGCACTTTAAGATGAAACTAGCCCAAAATATTAATGAAGATTCCAAGTCCTTTTATACATATGCCAGGAGTAAAATCAAAAGCAAGGATACTGTCGGCCCTCTAAAGGACAAAAACAATGTGGCTCTGGAGGATAACAGACAAACAGCTAATACCTGTACCTTAAATGAATACTTTGCATCAGTATTCATGCAAGAGATGATGGATAACATGCCAATACCTAAGAGTATGTATACCTCAGGGGTGGAATTAAATTAAGAGACACTTAAATCCCAGGTGACGTAAGACCCGCTGAACCCCCACACGGGTATATTTCTGGGCTTATTCCACTCTATATAAATGATGTCGTTTAGAAATAAAGAAAATTATAGTATAAAACTATTAAATAAGAAAAATGAAGAGCATGGGTGTGTATGTGTCGGAAGTGAACGGGTGTGTAGGTGATGGCTAAGTGCATGGCTAACTCACCAGTCAGGCTGCTGCGTTTAGTATTACATTACTTGTAATGAAACTATAAAAGTTGTGGGAAAAATCATTATAATACTGTACTCTGATGTGGGATAGAAATATGGAAACTATTACATAAAATTATAAAATAAGAAAAAAGAAGAGCTATAGGGGAAGACTGAGCACAGTCTTATCAACACATCACAACAAGGTTTCATGGAAAGAAAGTCCTGCCTGAAAAACTTACATGGATCAAGGCTTACCAGTGGATGTGTTGCTTTGTACATGGATTTCTCCAAGGAGTTTGACAACATCCCACATGCATGACTAGCTTCTAAGATCCAGGCACATGGCATCACAGGCAAGATTTTTATGTAGATTAACAACTGATTTAAAGACAGGCAACAAAGAGTGGTAATAAATGGAATATATTCTGAATGGAAAAAGATTTTAGTAGAGTAGTACAAGAGCCACATTATCAAGTTTGCAGATGACATAAAGAAGTTTGGGAAGATAGCAAGTCAAGACGATGTTGCAACAATGCAGAAAGACCTGCATGAACTGTTCAAATGGTCTCGAGACTGACAAATGCTCTTAAACATTACAAAATGCAAGACTCTACCCATGGGATACAACAACCGTAATCACAATCATTCTGTTAATAACGCCTTCCTGGATACTGTCAATAAGAAAGATATAGGCATTGTGATAGATCATTCACTGAAAGCAGCACAACAAGTGAGAGCAGCAATGAGAAAAGCAAACTGAGATTTGGGAATTATAAAGTGCCTTTACTTGAATACAAAGAAAGGAAAATGCTCCTTCAACTGTACAAATTTCACTTATGGATTACTGTAAACAGGCATGGAAACCCTACTTCCACAAAGACCTAACATCCCTAGAAAGGGTGCAAAACAGAGTGACTAAGATGATTCCGGAACTATGTCATCTCGATTACCCAAGTAGAATGAGACACTCAAGACTAACAACCCTTCAGAGAAGAAACAATTGGGCAGATCTCATTGAAACTTTCAAAATCCTGAAAGGGATGGAAAACTTGAACCATCTATTTGTGACATCATGCACGAATACCTCGAGGGGACATAATTACAGACTTGCCAAGTTATCATGCAGAATGAACATAAGGAAATATTTCTTCACACAGAGGGTGGTAGACCAATGGAATGGTCTACTAGCCCAAGCTGTGGAATCAAGAACAGTACTTGGCTTCAAAATAGCCCTTGACAAAGTAATCAAGAATAATGGAGGGATCCTACAAAAGCTATTGGCCCCGTTCCCTCAGCTTGACCACCTTTAGTGGATAGCTATAAGGTAAATAAGACAAATAGGGTATCGGCTACTAATTTTGACATTTTCACAATAAAATAAAAGCCCAAAAGCACAAAATAAACAAAAATACTGAATATGAATAAGGCTAGTGTGTCTGGCTGCAAACAGCATTGACAAACAATGGTCGGGTGCATTTGGCTTCAGTTCAAGTTAGGTGGGTGACCAACTTCACTTGGCGAGTTTACCTGCACCTTCAAGAATTTTCTTAGGTTTTCAGAATTTTATGGTTTGGGGAATTTCGGATAAAGGACCTGTATAGCACCAATTGTATATTGTACTAAAATGCACAATTAAACAATCCTGGGACTGAATTACTTTTTCAATTTACAAGACAGGTATACGATGTAATTATTATGAAGATCATCACACAACCTGGTACAGTCTATCAATGTGCATTAAATTAAATTATTATACTCTATACAGTACGTGTGTTAAAGTTTTTATAAATTTTTATGTACAAATACAGGTATACTGTACATGCAGTATTTGGCAGATAGATGGGACTACAGTAATCTCAATATTCCATCACAAGAATTGCAAAATATTGTACTAAGATTTTACTGTATTAAGACACATATTAATGTTAATCAACTGCTACTCAAATTGGCCTCTGTCCTAGTAGGCCCATGATTAGGTTAAGTTAGATTAGTGTTTATTAGGAATTGAGTCAATAAAGCCAGTCACCTGTTTATCTACGAAGGAAAAACCAACTTCTTATGCTTTAGCTCCACTTACTTGAACATCCCCATGAGGAGGAGCTGGTAACAGGTTCACTACATTAACAGTACCATCAGAGTGACCCAAAAATATTTGTGATCCTAAGCTGTTACAAGCCACAGTGGTTACATCACTAGCAGTAACAAGGTTGTACATGGAACGTCCAGTCAACAAATCAAACAGTCGAGCAGTATGATCCAATGATGATGACACCAGGAATCCCTTCATGCCTGATAATGGCATGGCCAGGCCTGTTACCTATAAAGACCAAGAGTACATAACATGATTAGATAGAGGAACTACATGAAGCTGATGGCAAAACACTGTAATAATTATTTACAATAGGTACAAAGTTCAAATTACAATTCAAGTAACTTATGCCCTTGTGATCATAGTACAGGTTGCAATATTCTTAAGACTGAAAATCAGTTTTTCCAACATGGCTATGAAAAATTCAAATTTCTTAAAAAATAAAAAAATTACTCTAAATCAGTAATCCCTTCATAGTACAGACCCCCTCAAGAATTACATAAAACCTTTTCAACTTTTATAACAATTTGTGAGATTTACCTTATCAGAATGTTGACCAAGGATGAAATGTGGTTGCACCTGAGGAGCATCATGTTTATGCAAGGCTTCAATAAAGCTGGCCAAGCTCCAAAGATAGACAAACCCATCCTCTCCTCCAGAGGCAAAGTAGTTACCACATGGAGTAAATATCAGTTGGGTGATTGGCTGATAATGACGGGTGGAAACCCCAATCAGGCGACCAGATAATAACTTGTATACGTACAATTTTTCCTTAATACCTGAAACAAATATAATCACAATAAAAAATTCAAACTACACATATTTTTATCCATTTTCATGATTTAAGTCATGAAAATGTTAGCAATACAAATACATATCTGTACTAAGTGGTTTATTGGATATATGAGTATGGCTTGTTGAGAAACAGATGGAAAGTAAACAGGTATACTACTTGTATATCAATGACTGAAAAAATTTTCTTTTGAAAATGAAGCAAGATGTACAGGCACAGCCACAAGTCCTGTGCCAGGAAGTTTTGGCTAACTCAGTTATGTGGCAACATCAGACACACACACATGACGTATGTGAACAATCCATTATATGGCGTCTCTATGAACTACACAAATTACTGACGATCAATAGTAAAATGGTAGAGTGTATTTTATACTGTATTACTTTTAACAACATTACCAGTGATATTGGTCACTGTCAGTCAGTAGCTAAAACACAATGCCTCAATCACTTTTGTTTACCTCACCACACTTATGAGTTTTAATGTAATACAGTACTTGTAACCATGTAAAGCAACCGTGCTGCCATGCATAAAGAAAGGACATGAAATGTTTGTGGTGAACATTTACCGTTTCATGTCATATTACATATAAGTATGATGATAGGAATATAAAATGTTATGTCTTAGAAGAAATAAATTACTTATATGTTACAAACACACTTTTAATAAAAAAAGATCACACATTGTGTCTGCTAGACACCTGAATAATGGGAACAAGCCAATTTAGAGCGCATCTATATGCTCCACCACTTATCGGTGATATTACTCTTATGTGAGTACGGGTAGGACAGATATTATATAAAACTATATTCATACAAGAGAGGTTCATAATGGAGACTGGTGGTGGTCGGTATACAGGGGCAGATCCAGTAATATCAAAAGAGGGGGTCCAAGAAGTTGTGGGTGGGGAAACATGGTGAACCCACCCAGCTGAGGGGATGTTGGAGGGCAATGTAAGCACCCCGAGAATTTTTTTTTAAATGTAACCAATATCATGGGCATTTTGAGGCCATTTTGAAGCCATGTGCACTTGACATTAGGAGATATTGTGAGGTAAATAATAATTACTTTTTGCGATACAAAAATGCCAGAGTACAATACTGCATTAAATAAAAATTTATTCTAATTTTCTCATGAAAAGGGGCGTCTGTACCCCCAGGACCCCCATGGTACATTATCCCTCTTCTATTAGTTTTACTGAAGTTATTAATAGTTTATTGTACAGTAATATGGAAATAACAATTCTAGGGACAATTAATGCCATTCACTTCAACCTTTAGCTTATCTGAGGTTGTAACGTGGTCATACAGCATCTGGTCAGTCATCCACCAACTGCTGTACAACCATGGGAGACCAACACTATAATATCTCCAAGAGAGGGATATTCATCTGCATGCGTAATGCCAGGTTAAGTATCAACAATATCGCAAGGCAGATTGGAATCTCGAGATCGACAATGCGGTGTTGGTACAGCGCTTTGAAGTATCTGGTAATTTAACAGATCTTCCCAGATCAGGACGGCCTAGAATGAGCAGAGTAGCAGACGATGCGAGGATTGTGGCAAACATTCACGACCATCCTTTCACCAATGCGGTGGGCATGGCGGAGTGGCTGCCCTTGGAGGTCTCGGCTAGGACAGTTAGCCAATGACTCCATGGAATTGGGATCCACCACTGGGTCTCTCTCCTGTCAATGAAAGGCTAGAGCAACACCAGGTTAGAGGACTGATCATTATATGGGAGGAGGACATAGACTTCTGAGCAACCACTGCCGTTCTCAGTGCTGGAGACCTGATAACACCCATTACGACCAGCAGTATGTTTATCAAGAAGCCAGGAGTGGTCACATGACCGTAAACATGTGGGGCTAGATCAACCTTAACAGCATGGGCGAGTTGGAGGAGATAATATGTTTTTTCCTTCTACTGTATTTGTGTTTTAAATATAAAGATGTACTGTATACATTTTCCTTAGAGGTAACATGTTTTCTTCCTATCCTCTTGGGAAACATCTTTATTTCACAAAATATTTAATACTCAACTCGACTTAAAGTGATGTAACATAGTTACTCGAACCAATGTTACCAATTGGAACGTAGTGCACACTCCCAAAGAAAGCAACGCTTCAGCGGTATGTATGTGTGTGTCCGTCAGTCAGGGGGGAGTGTCCACATCGTGTTTTCTGTTCTCTTCCAAACTGCCACAGAACCCTGTAATATGTAAAGTTAATATCTCAAATGTGGCATTTGATTATACTAAAAATGGTAGTAAGATTGTCAACAAAATGTGACACTGATGAGTAGAACGAGAGGAAAAATTTACTTGAGAACCTCACTCCTGCTGCCTGGAGCCATCACTAGCCCTCTCCCCTATCAGGAACCCTCTCAGCTATGACTTGAAATAAAGTATCTATGCAACACTTTTTATACCTGTCCTCTTGACACTCACATAAGACAACTCATATCATCGATACATGGTGTAGTTCAAAGAGGGTGTGCATATACACACCATAGAATGGATTGTTCACATGATTAAGGTGTCTAGCAGACGGTGTAGTTCAGCGTGTGTGTGGGGAGGCCTTTCGTTTGTGCTCCCAAATACATTGGTTCTCGTCATTTAATTTAGGTCAAAATAAATATTAATGGTACTCATTGGTTTGTTCCTGACAATGCTGGCAACATGTTCTAGGCATGAAATGCACCCTTTAAACCAGGGTGGTGCTTAAATTATGGGCCCTGTAGTTCCACCATGTGCGTTCGTGTGTGTCTCCGACGTTATCACATAACCAGGTTAGCCAAAACTGCCTGGCACAGGACTTTTGACCAGGACTGTACCAAGAGCCCATTAACAGCCACTACCAGGGAGCTTGTATTACAGAGCAAAAGAACACCACTATCCACACACAAGCAGCTGGGCTCTCTCCTGATAGAATCAGGAGTCAAATTCTCAATTCAGTGGTTGTTTATTTGACTAATGGGACTTCATTTCAGTGGCAGAAACTGAGAATGGTTCACAGATCTCAACATCCCTCTAACTATATGTGCTTCCACTGTAAACCTCATCAGGTTCTATCAATTATAAACCTTCAGGAAGAAGCAAGGGAATCCAGGTCACTAATTTTCTTTCCTCAGCTGTAAAAAAGGATTTAAAATTTCTTTCCTTCAGTCATGGCCTACAAGCAAAGGGGGTGGAGTGAGAGGTAAGAAGGAGCATGTAACCCTCCATGGAATTTCCATATTTTATTTTGACAATGGTAAATGCGCCAGTGCCCAAAGGGGTTTACATCTTAAAAATACAGTTGTGCTTCAGAGACAAATCATCTGGATCTGACAGTAGTCTTGTGGTATGTACCCAACTGGAAAAAAAAATCTGCAAATACCCATACCTACTGTACAGGTCTTCATGGGAGATCTGCCATATCTAAATCAGCTTAGGAATGAGAGGAGGAAGTCTTTCATCAGAAGAACCAATTGAATGCAACACAAATTCGGAGGCATCCATACCATAGGATTACCTTTGTTTGACTTTCTATCAATATGCTACTTATAGCAATAGGATCTGGATTATGAATTATCACTGCAGTTTGACACAGTTGGTGTGCCAAGTGTTAACACTATTTATGTACAGTCACCTGCACTTATACCTGGTACAGTGGCTGGCGCATTTTGCAAGATGTGGTAACTCTGTGGAATAATTATCTAGCATTCTTAGTCTGGCTACTATTGCGAGGTTCCTAAGGGCCATTCCGGAAGTTTTCACATGAAGTAAACAAACACAGAGATGCCACATCTCCCAAAACATGCCAGCCATTATACCAGGAAAAGTGCAGGCAACTGTACATACTAATGTGAAACGATAAGACCATTTTCCATTAAAAAAAATACTGATCTTTCCCACATACATATAAATACTGTATAATATTGCACACAACCATATTTTACACATACAGTGATCCCTTGGTCAATGAACGCCTCGGTTAACGAAATTTCGGTTAACGAATTCCCTTCCATAAGAATCTTCAACTCGGTTAATGAAAAAAATTCGGTTAACGAATTCCTTACGAATTCTCTCAACATGTTTTCGCCAGCTCACCAGCTGGAGTATTAGTCCGCCAATACAGTAATCGGTTTTAGGGCTTAAATTCGTTACCATTTGAGTAAATATCAAGAAGGTTGTACTATTCAATAATTTTCCAAGTCTTATATTAAAATTTTTAGTCATTTAACAATTATTTAACATAATTGAAGTACAGGGAACTACTGTAGTTTTTAGCGCGCCAAACAGTCACTTGACTCACCCAGAATGGCGTCAGTTTGTGTCTCTGCTCAGTGGAGGAAGCATCTTGCTTGAGACTCTCTTGAACATAAACTATTTTTACATTTTTACAGTACAATTATTGGTCATTCTGAAATTTATTTTACATATTGACAATATATAGTGCAGTGTTGATTTAAAGAAAATAATCTTGAATTACACTACGTGAACTTAAAATTTTATGGGTGAAATGGCAGCATGAAGCAGGGGGTGACTTCTCTTCCACCCCACTTCCTTTTCTTCTCCCTTCTCCTCCACCCCTACTTCTAATTCCCATCATCATCAACCAGGAGCCTTCTACATACACACCTCAAAGTAAGTGTACTTTACTGCATTTATTTTTAGTTTGTATGTAATTTTCGGTGAGCTGGAACCAATTACCCAAAATCCCATTGAAACAATGGTTTCGGTTAACGAACGACCTTCTGGAACGAATTGTGTTCGTTAACTGAGGGACCACTGTACTGACATACAGTATACACTTTCAAACACAAACACTTGGTCCACAGACTACAAAATAACAAAATACTATACTATATACAGTAAATAGGTAATGACGAACTATAGAATTGTTTTGTAAGTGTAAAATGTTTATGTAGTATTAATATTGTATATAAAACACCTACACAGTACAGAAGTTCTTCATTATTATGCAATCTGATACAGGTTGGGTATCCTTTATCCGAAATGCTTGGGGCCTTAAGGGTCTCGGATTTGGGAATACCTATATCCTGTTTACAGAACCTGTATAATGCAGTAGCTCACCCAGCAGGGATGGGGCCGAAGTCTATGCACAAAATTCATTTATATTTCATTTACAGCATATGGATACATACATTTTGCAGGTAGTTTTATGAAAAATAATTTAATCATTTTGGATACAAAATATATGATAAGATGTATACTTAAGACCCAGAAAGGTAAGCAATTATTACCAACTGTTTGGCATCGCCATGACGCCTGATACTGAGGCGCTAAGCAGCCTGTGTCTTACCTTCATTCATTACACATACATACTTACCCCAGTAAAAATTATGATATATGCCATATTCAGTGTATCATCTACCATAAATATAATGAAATACTTTCGGATTTCACAGCGTTTGGGACTTGGGAATTTTGGATAAGGGATACCCAACCTGTATGATGAAATTACATCAACGTAACAAATGAATACAAGACTGTTTTTTTTTTCAACACGGGCATATGTGGCTTCTGTACCATAAACTTGCCTAATGCTCCCAAGGTGAGTTGCCAATACATTGTCATTAATTACAACCTAATCTACACAAAGTCTTGGGCCCCAATTCTTTCCTGCAGTATCATATCTCCAGTTATATATTGGTCATCGATGATTAAGTAGGTTTTCTTTTACACATTATTTCAAGATGCCTAAAACTTTTCATGATTCCATCCACATGTATTTTGTAAAAAAAAAGACTTAAGGACAGGAGGAGGAATACATGTGAGATGGTGTCTTCAATGATAATGGTAATATGGATATATTTTTGGAGTGAGAAGACTCTGCATAACACAATATAGACTAAACAGGCACAGACAAAAGTTATTAATTTCCAGGATTTATGGAATGTGCATAAAACATTCCTTAGTTTGCCACTACGTATCTTTCTATATAGTAGTAAAAGATGATGCAGCAAATGAGCCCTGAGATGCCTAAATTTATCTAACCTAAACATCAATACTGAGGCTCAGTCCTGGTGCCCCATTATTATTGGTCTGGTTAGATTGGTGTATAAGGACTGGGGCCCATTTGATCAGTAAACAACCATAGATGTACAATAAATACTAACCAATGATACAGTATTTAGGCCCTGTGGAATTAACTGCCATTGCATCAACTCTTCCTGGGACAACAAGCCTTATCTGTAGTGCCTCATGATGGTGGATGGCCCAAGCCTGTAGGAAAGGTTTATCCCTCTGAGCAGTCACTATATGAGCTCCCTTTCCTGCAAAATACAATATGTACTGTATATAAATATGTTTTATAATACATAATGGAAGCAGAAAAAAATGCATGTTAATTGCTATGGTGTTCCCCTCTGATTTATCCATGTCAATTCAATCCTCACATCAGCAATAACAGCAGCACATCAACGAGTATATTGCTGTACACTAACTCTCAACATCATACATTTCCATCATATATGCACTCTGCTTCTTCTAAGATAACCACTGCCCTTCCACCCTCTACCTCCCTCGTCCCAGTCTTCCATCTCTTCCTCAATCATTTCATGTCTTTCTTTTCTACCCATTACTCTTGAATTATCCCTCTTTTTCTTTATCTTTCATTTCACATTCTCCTAATTATTGTACTGTACAGTATATCTATATCATCTAAGCAAACCCTCCTGCCTTTAGGTTCAACTCTCTGTGCATTTCAACCACAGTACGGTATTGTACCTGAGTTCTTGTACTTTGCATTCTACCCACATAACATACCTTTCAAATACATCAATTCTACTGTAAAAGAAAAACACTCTTGACTACTTACCTACCAAGCATAATGTAGAGCGTGCAACAGGGAGTCCTCGGTAACTCTTCAGCTGAGTTCCAGTTGCACCATCATAAACCTACAAAATTTAAGCATTACTAATGTTTTGTAAAGGACTTTAAGAAGTCAATTACATGGCATTTGATTATTTCAATATCCATAACTCTGTTAGTGAACATATAAAAAAAAAAAATATATATATATATATATATATATATATATATATATATATATATATATATATATATATATATATATATATTACATTCCGTGTTTCCACGTTTACGCGGTACCCTGCCGGAACCCGGGATGCTCACATTCCGCGGTGCGTGTACCCCTTTACGCGGAGAGCGGCTGGCGAGCCGCGCCATTTTTGGATCCAAACCTCCCGCCATCCGCCATGTTGTGTAAGCGGCGCAAGCAGGGTGCGCACAAGGTCGCCCAGTCATCAAAACATTACCGAATTCTTCACTCGCCACCCACCACAGCCGGCCCAAGTCAGTGATAGTGATAATTATAGTGAGGATATGGACTTATATGGACTTTGAGGGGTTTGACAAAGAGGCCCTGCAAGCCTCTGTGGTGGATAGTGATACAATTGATACAGGTGCGGACCAATAATCTGCCCTCTGCCTCGGAACCAACCCCCCATCCCCGCGTGCCCAGCCATCTTTTCTACTAATGTAAGTGTTAAAAAACCTAATATTATTGATATTTCTCTTAATTAATTGTGTGTGCATACCATCATAAATTAAGAAGTTATTTTACTACAACATAGTTGTGTGTCACAAAAAGTGGAGTTTGGGGTCGTCTGCCCTACGGGTATTTCAATTCAATCCTAGCTATGTTATGTTGTTCACTTTACGCTTCACTTTCCGCGGGTACCCCTGTGGCTGTATTAACCGCAAAGTGAGGGTTGATTGTATATATATATATATATATATATATATATATATATATATATATATATATATATATATATATATATATATATATATATATATATATATATATATATATATATATATATATATATATATATATATATATATATATATATATATATATATATATATATATATATTCGATAAAATCACACGGGAAAATGTAAACAACGGAGTACCTTAGCTTTCGTCTTTATTCAAGACATCTTCAGAGGCAACTAGATTACATGGACAGAGAGAGGCTTAAATATACAGGGTGACCTAAAAACATGAGGTCAGGTCATAATGATGACATCCACTAATCCCCACACCAACACAACCGTAGAGGAGCTTAAGAGAAGGGTGGTGACGTGACTAGACAGGTCAGGTCAGAAAAAAGGGACCCACAAAATAACTGTCATACATCAAGATCAAAGGTTTTCAAAGCAGTTTTAACCTTGGGCCACTGACAAATAAATTTATGTAACATATTATCAGTTTTGAACTGACCATCACTAAGGTATATAGAAAGCCCACACAGGTAGACAGTTTCATTCACTTTTTATCCAATCACCTTGAGTCTACCAAAATGTCAGTTTTTTCTGCTATGTTCCTACGATGTCTGCGTATTTGTGACTCTGAATTTATTGACGACGAATTTAAACACATTCGTTCTATTGCACAGAAACTTGGGTACCCTTCTGTGTTTGTTGATCGTTGCTTTAAAAGGGCTAAAAAATCCTTTCATTCCTCTGTAACCAGACAAGTTCCTACACTTAAGAATATTTTGACTCTGCCCTATCGTGATGAATTTGTCCCTTTAGTTCGGTCCCTCAAGCTTCTAAATATTAATGTTGTTTTCAAGTATGACTCAACCATTACCAATATGTTAATAAGGAATAGCCCAAGTTTGAATGTAAATGGAAGTGTTTATTGTATTCCATGTAGCCAATGTAATTGTAATTATGTAGGTCAGACAGGAAAAACACTGCAGCTCAGAATCAAACAACATAAGTATAATATCAGAACTGCATCTGAAAGCAGTGCCTTGTTCGTTCATGTTAGGAATAATAATCACCCCATTGCTTGGGAAAAAAGCTTAGAAGTATTCAAATCATCTTGTGTCACAGAAAGACTTCTGGTTGAAGCTAGTTTGATTAAGGAATTAAAATCAATAAACCTTAGTGATGGTCAGTTCAAAACTGATAATATGTTACATAAATTTATTTGTCAGTGGCCCAAGGTTAAAACTGCTTTGAAAACCTTTGATCTTGATGTATGACAGTTATTTTGTGGGTCCCTTTTTTCTGACCTGACCTGTCTAGTCACGTCACCACCCTTCTCTTAAGCTCCTCTACGGTTGTGTTGGTGTGGGGATTAGTGGATGTCATCATTATGACCTGACCTCATGTTTTTAGGTCACCCTGTATATTTAAGCCTCTCTCTGTCCATGTAATCTAGTTGCCTCTGAAGATGTCTTGAATAAAGACGAAAGCTAAGGTACTCCGTTGTTTCCATTTTCCCGTGTGATTTTATCAAGATTTATCTTATCCACGTTTTCATTGTGGATTTACATGAAATATATATATATATATATATATATATATATATATATATATATATATATATATATATATATATATATATATATATATATATATATATATATATATATATATATATATATATATATATATATATATATATATATATATATATATATATATATATATATATATTTATATATATATGTATATATATGTATATACAGTGGGGTATGCTATAACGAACGGATCCCACTACGAATATTCCTATAACGAACGGTTTTACCTATAAAATTGAGAATGCTATAACGAACGAAACTCCTACAACGAACATTATTTAAAAAAAAAAAATTATTTTTTATTTATTTTTTTTTACTAATTTATTGTTTTTTTATTACAAATATTAATGATATTCTTTATTTCAAAGGTTTAGATGTATATTTATGCACTTTTTTACAATTTTTTCAATTTTATATTATATTTTTCAGTGTTAAGTGGTTGTATTTGGGGGCCTGGAACGGATTAATCCTATAACGAACGAATGCTATAACGAACAAGGTTCTAGAACCAATTAGATTCGTTATAGCATACCCCATGTGTATATATATATATATATATATATATATATATATATATATATATATATATATATATATATATATATATATATATATATATATATATATATATATATATATATATATATATATATATATATATATATATATATATATATATATATATATATATATATATATATATATATATATATATATATATGCAAGTAAATCACTGTAGGTGCACGTGATCTAGGTATATGCTGATAACCACAAGGAAAGAAGAAAACACGAAGTTCCCAAGCGCTTTCGTGTAATTCACATCTTCAGGGGTGAGTACAGGGGTGAGTATATATTACAGTGAACCCTCAACGATCCGGACTAAAAGGGGGGACCACCTGTCTGGAAAAGCTGACTGTTAGAATCTTCCGGCGTACGTACAAAATGTATAAAAACAATAAAAAATTATATAAAAAAACACCAAAAATACAGTACAGTATATATTACAGCAATATCTCCGTTAGCCAGTATCCTCCAAACTCGGAATTGAAATTTTCTCAGAAAATCGTTCCCAAGAAAATTCCGGTTTTGGGAATGATTTTCCAAGGGGCACATTTTCCGGAAAAATTTGAAAAATTTTTCCCAGTACCTGGAAAATTCAGGGATGGGGGAGTTTTTTCCGGGTTTGAGAGATGATGTAATGAACAATTTCTGGAACTTCTGTGAAAATTTTTCCGTTACCCTGAAAATTCCAGGGATGAGGGATTTTTTTTCCCGTTTGAGAGAGTCGTCTCATTTCCTGGAAATCTCTCATTCCCGGAAGTGCTCTACACCAATTGTTCTGGATAACGGGGATATCACTTGTATATTTTTTAACTTAATGCTCTTGAACTTGGCAATTTTTTTTCAACAGATATTTTCCAACTAAAAGCAATACTGTATAACATACCTGGATACATTCAGCACCAGCATTTAGGGATGAAACTAATAGAGCATCTACTAGGGGTTCCATTGTAGTATTATCCTGAGAAAAAAAAATGATGTTACCTTGAATCCAACACCAAGTCTTGAGCATAAATCATAGAAGTAACATTATGAAAAGAAAAATGAGCAGGAATTAGGATAATGTTTGCAAAATGCATAAATAATCAACACATGTTTTAACTGTAAACTATTTCTTACCCTATATACAGGCAGGTCCAAATGAAAAGGTATTAAGTTTACTCTTTCCATGGGTGAGGAGAGTTTGTGTCCATTTATGTACTGTGTTACCCATTATTTTCTTGTTCTATATGCCAAGACCTTTGGAAAAAGTCTGGGTGTCAAGCCTAGATCCAGTCAGGTAACCCTACAGCTCCTCTAAAACATTTCTCATTACCACCTTTAATAGCACATCTAATTTATTTCTGGTACTAACCGTGGTTTCCAACAATATCAAACCTATTTTCCCTAGAACTCTCCGTGCATGGCAACTTCTACATATTTACCCTACATAATTTTCTAAATGTTGTTCCTTCTTACCAGTTGGGCTTTTCATAGAGCAAGGATAATAGTGGAGCAGACAGCTAACACCAGAAGGAGTTGTTCAATCTTGTTCATCTGTTCCACAGATGTTCTTTGGGTGATAGTAATAAAAATGACTCAACAACTTTATATTTTAATTATTAGTATTTTTTTTTTGGTAGGTTTTCTTTGACTACAATCATAAATCACCTGTAGTAGGCAGGGCATGAAGGATGAGGGAAATTGTGGGGTAAAAACACGGCAAAATATTGATCATATGACACTTAAATCAAGTCTCTGTCACTGTTTTTTGTATGTAAAGAAATTTATTTTTCACTATATATAGTCCGCCGAGAATTATGGCCTGTTGGCGCATAATCTCACCCATTTTTAAACAAACAAATTCAGATTCTGGTCTCACTTAAACTATCAACAAATGAGGGAGCATCATATCGGAGATTTTACTTACTCTATTATGGGCTTGAATGCCCTTTTCTTTCTTTTTTAGGCCTTCACTATCCATAGTCGTGTGTCTATAACTTGCGTAAATTCCATATAATTTTTTCTTTCCGCTCAATAGGTTCTTAAACCCATTCAATTTATAAATAGTGATGATCATATTGTTGGAATAGAAATCCACATTGTGGGCTTTGATTAATTTCAGTACCATGAGAAGTGAACTGTATGTTTGTATACTTATTGTTCTTCCTCAAAGATGAGGACTGAGAGGGTCAGGGAGAAGCTATATTGTTTATCAGTGGCGTCCTCATCATGTCCATCAAAAATTTAAAATTACACCATGCTGCTTCAAGACAACATAGTTGCTTCCATTGGTACCAGATATCAAAGTAAGTTCTTTCTGCCTAATATGTTGAGGGGTCTGGTGCTAGGAAGTTAGGTAAGGTTAGGTAGGTTTCTTTGGTTATGTTGGTTAGGCCAATAAGCCCACTGCAGTTTCCTCCATTCTTACTTACGGTAAATATTTACGATTTTACCGCCGCTGATTTTTCATAGAAAAATAATTTCAAAATGCTGAATTTCATTGTCTTTTATAGTGGACACTGTCATCGTTAAGGAAAATGAATTAAACAGCATTTATTTAAAAGTTCAACCTAGCCTAACTTAACACCTGCCGTGGGCAAATTTACTGTTGCTGAGACGGGGGGAAGCTTCGAGCCACAACCTGGTGGAAGTGGTGAATGACTGAGCTGTGGTCTCGGTTTTTCTATTACAGTTAACCCTCACTTTACGCGGTCCCACATTCTGCGTTTCCACGTTTACACGGTGCCCTGCCGGAACCCAGGATGCTCACATTCCGCGGTGCGTGTACCCCTTTACGCAGAGAGCGGCTGGCGAGCCGCGTCATTTTTGGATCCAAACCTCCCGCCATCCGCCATGTTGTGTAAGCGGCGCAAGCAGGGTGCGCACAAGGTCGCCCAGTCATCAAAACATTACCAGTTCTTCACCCGCCACCCACCACAGCCGGCCCAAGTCAGTGATAGTGATAATTATGGTGAGGATATGGACTTATATGGACTTTGGGGAGTTTGACAAAGAGGCCCTGCAAGCCTCTGTGGTGGATAGTGATACAATTGATACAAGTGACACAGGTGAGGGCCAATAATCTGCCCTCTGCCTCGGAACCAACCGCCCATCCCCGTGTGCCCAGCCATTTTTTCTACTAATGTAAGTGTTAAAAAACCTAATATTATTGATATTTCTCTTAATTATTAATTGTGTGTGCATACCATCATAAAGTTAAGATACTATTTTTACTACAACATAGTTGTGTGTCGTCAAAAAGTGGAGTTTGGGAATCGGCCCAGACTCCATTTCAATTAATCCCATATGTTATGTTATTCACTTTACGCGTTTCTCCCTTTACGCGGGACCCTCCGGGTTACATTAACCGCGTAAAGTGAGGGTTAACTGTACACTGGAATATATTAATGTCTGGGCAGTAAACACAGGGATTTCCACAGTCTGGGCATTCTCTTTTGAAGAGAAGGATGCAGTGGCCTTTGAAAAACTGAAGGGTGAGATCGTCTTTCCCCCGGAATTCATAAATAATATCCTTATACGATCGGCAACACCCTTCACATGCCATAGTGAAATTTGAACTGACCGAGCAGAGAGCGGTATGATTAGTAGTGTATCGCTGCATCACCGCCAAGATAATCAAAATGTAGTACGCGCCAAACAAAGTAGTGTGCACCTAGTCACCTAATTATCTACCAAACAAAGCAATTTCCCCCCAAAATTATTATCATACTAGAACTCACTGACGAAAATATAGTAATATAAACATCAAAACAAGAAATGCATTGGCTGTGAGGTCACCTTTATTAGCCTTACTTACTATCATTCAAAGAACATCTATGCAAAAAATTAATGAAATCAAACAACTTCTGGTGTTAGCCATCTGTTCTACTATTAACGGTATTATTGCAGTTTCAGCTCCAACTCGGTTAGCGCAGTTTTGTGCGTGGAGGGGGGGGGGAGCTCTGTAATTAATCATCTGCGACAGAAATGAAGGTCAAATTCTAATGAATCAGACCAAATACCATGGGAAATAAAAAATTTATAGTTAAACAGTAGTTGGGGCAAATTAAGTATAAGCGAGATATTTAACATTTTATTATGTTTGTTCATACATGGCAGTACACACTCAGATGGCGGTACACACGCATAACATTGAATGACTTTGGAGCTCCCCAGTTTGGTTAGGTTAGGTTAGGTTAGGTTGGTTGGGTTGGTTAGGTTAGATTGGTTAAGGTTTTGTTTTTCCGGTGGTTTTCGATGTGTTTTGACACTTTTAACCTTGATTTTTAGAGCAAATCTCTAGATTCTGAGATGGAAGTGGGGGCTAATCTCAGAAACTATTGATTTGCGACAAATTTATCTATAACACATCAAAAACCATCGAGAAAACATAGTTTCAAATTCAATTTTGTATAGTGGCACCAAGTGAAATTTTACCCTAAAAAGTACAGTATTGTACTGGCAAATTTGTATAAGTTGCCACCCACTGAATGTCGAGAATTTGGTCTTTTTATTTTAGTACACCGATTTATCTAACATAACCTAATAAGGGGGCTCTGACCCCTGGACCCCTCTGATTAGGTTAGGTTGGGTTATGTTACGTTACGTTTGGTTGGTTTTTGGTGATTTTCTGTGTTTTTTACACATATTTCCAATACCCAAAGAAAGAACGGTGCACTGCTATAAACTGACCAAGAATTTTATCTTTGCAATCAAGTTCAGACAATTCTAAGACTATTTTCTTCTATGATGTTTCCCTCGCAAATGACCAGACCAGACCTGACCTAACCTAACCTAACCTCTTAACTGCATATATAAATTATTTGCAAGGGAACAGTGTCTTAGAATTGTCTGAACTATTAATTGCAAGGCTAAAATTTTCGCCATTCAGTGGGTGGTAACAAATACAATAATACCAAAAACTTTGTTCCTTTTTAACTTACGAATTAATATTGTCCTATTGTGATTCCTAAAATATTATACTATAACACCATTTCAACTGTGTATAATTTTCGCCTTCAATTCACGTGGTCCAGAACGTTTACTTTTATAGCGACTGTGAATATAAATGTTTACTTGTTATAGTGCAAGGAACTTAATTATAACATTTGCTTTGTATCTCTAAATATTTATATACATAGTCATAAAATATTATCCAAAAAAATTAACACTGGTTTAATATGTAGACGGTGTACTTATTGCTGTAAAAAATTGTATTTAAGACATTTTCTATTAAGGCCCAAACAAAAGAGCGACACAACATTTTTTAATTTTTTTGCACCAATTTTTGTATCAAAGGAGATGGGAACTAAAAGGGAACTAAAGAAGCTATATTTGGTTTGAGAATTTTGAGGAAAGGTCCTTAGAAGTCCAAAAGAAGATGTAGGCATATCTGCTTTCCTGATTTTGAAAAAGCTTTTGATAAGGTAAACCACAATAAACTTATAGGGGCCTTGGGGAAAAAAGGCATTGGTGAAGGTGGTATTATAATTCTAAAAAAAAGAAAGATTTTTTTTTACTGTCAACAAGAGGCTTGCAGTGTTAGTAAATGAACTTACTAATTGGCACAAAAAAAGTTAGACAGGTAGTAGTCTATCTCCAATATTGTATAATATATATTCAGAATTCTTAGTGAGAGAAGTTTGAGGGAAGTTATAAGAGACAATGAAGGACTTTAAGTTAATGGTAAAGTAATATACGCTATGCAAATGATACTGTTCTTAACATGGATAGTGAAGAGGCGTTACAAAAACTGGTTAACAGTGGAAATAGGTGAAGAATATGGGTTAAGAGTTCATGCTGCAAAGACGAAAATATATTTTTTTTACGGGGATTAGCCCACCAGGGCACAGGTCACTGAGCACATCAGGACCTGGGTGGCGAAAATGTAATAATAATAATAATAATAATAATAATAATAATAATAATAATAATAATAATAATAATAATAATAATAATAATAATAATAATAGTAATAATAATAATAATAATAGTAATAATAATAATAATAACAATAATAATAATAATAATAATAATAATAATAATAAATAGAATTTATAATACAAAATTTAAAATAAAATAATAAATTAACAATGATAATAATAATAATAATAATAATAATAATAATAATAATAATAATTATAATAATAATAATAATAATAATAATAATAATAATAATAATAATAATAATAATAATAATAATAAAGAAATACAAAAATTAAAAAAGATCAGAAGTAAGAAACAATATATGTATGTTGTGTTGTCAAAGGTAAGAGAAACAATTGAGACCCTGCAATTGTGTGTAAATGAGGCAGAAAGTCAGATCAGCAACCTGGGACTTGGTCACAATTTTCGTGATGCCATATGGCAGCAGGGTCTACCATTAGACAACACATTATGCTTCCAATATCTTCCCAGACGGTAGAACCCTGTTTGGTAGCTGCCTACTACCCAGTACCTCACAAACTGGAAATAAATCCTAAAATAAAAATTGTGGTAGGCAACACAGAACTTAAAGTAGATTTTTTTTTGTATTTGGGGAGAAACTTTGACCTTTACTTTTATCCTCTACTGTATGCCACTGATAGGCTCGTTAGCCGCGTGGGCGGTCGGTCACGTCTCTGTTACGCACTGTTGGCAAGTACCCATGCACCGGCTCCTGAATGTATCTGAACCTGTTTCAGTGTTGTTCAAGTCTGGCCTTAAGAGAGCTGACACCCGGTGCCATCATAACACTCTCTGGCAGGTAGTTTCAAAAGTTCACAATTTTCACTCCGAAAAAAAAAAACCCCGCTTCTTCGGCATTGAACTGTGACCTCTTGTTGGGCGAGCGTCCGCCAGCTCCAGGTATGGACACTCGACTGCGTAGTGCCCTTTGAGATGTTTACACACCTCAAGTAGGCCACCCCTTGCCCGTCTGTAGAGTAAGCTATGCCGTTGCAGGCGCTCCGATCTCTCAGGGTAACTGAGGTGCCCAAGTGCCGGCACCAGCCTAGTGGCCATCTTTTGGATATTTTTAATCAACTGACAGTCCCTATAGCATCTCTTGGGGATCAGACGGGGTGACAGGTACTCCAGGCAGGGAAGCACCTCACTCTTGAAGATCGTTACAGGGGACGGACCATCTGAATATATGGACGACCTTCTTATAAGACTTACTGTAATAGTTGTTTGATTCACCTTCTTCTCACAATGGCCCGAGAACTTCAGTTGATTGTCAACATACACACCCAAGTCCTTTTCACATTTGGTCTCTATTAATGCCGCTTGGGCGATCGGTCACGTCTCTGTTACGCACTGTTGGCAAGTACTGGGCAAGCACCGGCTCCTGAATGTACCTGAACCTGCTCCAGTGTTGGTCAAGTCTGGTCTTGAAAGAGCTCACACTCGGTGCCGTCACAACACTTTCTGGTAGATTCTTCCAAGAGTTCAGAACTCTCACTCCGAAAAGGTTTGCCCTCACAGTTTAAAGGACCTGCGGCTTCTTCAGCCTTGAGCTGTGACCCCTTGTGGGGCGAGCGTCCGCCAGCTCCAGATAAGGACACTCGACTGAGTACACTGCCCGATTCTGGGGTCACTAATTTTGAGGGGATAACTTAACTCTTCTTTTAATTTTAAGGTCGCTGCCACCAGACCCCCCTGGACAGTATGTAGCTCGTTAGGTAGCGGGCAGAGTAAGCTAGGCATTGGGTCGGGTTTTTCATTGACCAAATCGAGAGTGGGAAGAAGGGTGAAACATCAATCATGACTTAACTAATTTATTCCTCGTAAAAACATATTGCACCCAATCGCAATACAAAAAGAGCTGGCCTTCATCAGAAGAACCACTATTATGTTCATTACACTTCACATCAATATACGTCCTTCATCAAATAACTACTATTATCATCTTCATTCTTCATAACAACAAATGACCTCCTTACCTCGGTCATTCCTTCTTACCATAACACCCAACACATCAGACTGCACCACCTGTTAGAGTATAGCACCACATGTTATAGCACCACAGCTTGTATACACTCCGCACCTACAAGTATGGAACTCCTTGGTATTCTTAGGTACACATACCAGGTACCTCGTTCAAACTCTACTCTTGCTGGGTAGATGGGATACTTCCCAAGTAATCATACCAGTACTAGTTCCACGCCTGGTATTATTAGGTCGCTCCACGTAGCGACCGCGAAACTTCTCAAATATACAACTATTTTCTCCTATCCTGGGTGGTGATATGTAGGGTATCCACAGATTCACAGTGGAGGTGCATAATGGCCGTAAGCAGACACACCACATGTTATCGCCGCTGGCTTTTTTTTTTTTTAGATTGCCCCGGAGGGGGTTAGTTTATTGGGCACCCCCTTACATCCTGTGCAAGGTGAAGCGCAGAAGCGTTTACAATGCCCATCTGGGAAGCATGCTAAGTTCATGCTTGCCTTTATGACTCATGCATTAAGGGCGTAAAAGCCTGAGGGGTCATAGGTTTGGTTTACCTTTTCGACTTTTCGACAGTTTTGAATGTATGGTCCACGATTCGATTGCGGGGTAATTATTGGCTGTAATGACCTTTGGATAATTTAATTATATATTTCAATGCTAACTACTCGCCAGCTATGGGTTTCCAAAGTACGATTTTGGTGTTTATGTGTTATTCTGTAAGTACTTAATTAGTTAAACCCTTTAAATTTCAATTCTGTGAAAAAAGTATATAAAGTGACAGAATGATGAGTGCAGTGCCGGATTTAGCCCTGTGGAGGCCCATGGGCAGCCGCTTTGTGGAGGCCCCCCCCCTCATTATAACTACCCAAGAAGGTGGGGTGGCGAGTGAAGCAAGCCTAAACATCTGGAAGTTCCGGGGGGCGCTGTAAGCCCCCCGGGAAATTTTTGAAATTTGATCACTTCTTTGGAGAATTTTGAAGCCATATGCAGTTATATTGAGGAAATTAGAACATTGAGAAATTTTTAATTAACTGTATATTTATTGATAGTGTACCAATTCCCAACACACACACACACACACACACAAAAGTGAAACATGACTGGAGTCATTCATGTGGTTTCAAGTCGACCAGCACTGATATGGCTACTGCCGCACATGTGGAGGCCCCAGATTGTGGAGGCCCCTAGATTGTGGAGGCCCCTGGGCAGCCGCCCACTTTGCCCACTCCTGAATCCGGCCCTGGATGAGTGTGTGTTTATGGCAAAGCGTGGCAGGTCCCTAACAATATCAAGTGCCAGGTCTGTCACTAGGAGCCGCTGGCTTCAACTACAGTGCTGGCGTTGCCTTACCCGAACAAACATTAAATCCCTCAGCCTGCGACCACGTGCGCCCCCCCCCCCGCGACCTGTGACCTCGCCAGATGTGGCGGATGGGGGGTGGGGGGTGTTTACAGACAAGAGGCCCTGATTCTGCTGAGTGTATGGTTTTGTTATCGTGGCCTGTAGTATATGCCAGGCAAATTCAGGCGCTCCAATCTCTCAGGGTAGCTGAAGTGCCGAAGCGCAGGCACTAGTCTGGTGGCTCTCCTTTGAACATTTTCAATCAACCTACAGTCCCTACTATATCTCGGGGACCAGGCGGGGTGACAGTACTCCAGATGGGGAAGCATTTCGCTCCTGAAGATCGTTACGAGGGACGGACCGTCTAGATATCTGAACGACCTATATATGATATCTGATATCAGACCTATATCTAGATATATGAACGAATTATAAGACCTAATAATTTATTTGCCTGATTCACTTTCTTTTCGCAATGGCCCGAGAACTTCAGCTCATTGTCAATATACACACCTAGGTCCTTCTCACATTCAGTCTCAACTATTGCAGTTTCTTCATCCCGTTGGTACATATGATACGCCCCTTTACCGTTAGTACGCCCCAGGTGCATCATCTTACACTTCGTGACATTGAATCTCAGCAGCCATTTCTTCGACCATTCTTGGAGCTCACAGAGATCCTTCTGCAGCTCTTCACAGTCCGCTTGGTTCTTGATTTCCCGAAATATCTTGGTATCATCCGGAAACATTTGAATTGAGGAGTGTATAGCGTCAGGCATGTCATTTATGAAATAAACAAATAACAGCGTGCTTAATACATTGCCCTGTGGTACCCCGCTTGTGACAGGTACAGATGATGATTTCGTGCCATTAACCACCACACACTGCTAGGACATTTCCTCGAATACCGTACCCTTCCAGTTTGATTTTCAGCCTTTCATGGGGTACACTGTCGAAAGTCTTGGCAAAATCTAGGTATATATTGTCTATGTTACCACCCCGTTCTAGAATATGGGTCCAAATATTCAATACCTCGAGCAATTGCGTTAAGCAGGAGCACGCCGGCATAAAACCGTGTTGGCAATCCTTTACAAGGTTGTTTCGTAGTAGATGTTCCATCGCGGCATATCTGATAATGCTCTCAAGTACTTTGTATACTATGCAGGAGCATCCCGGCAAAAAAAACGTATCGGCAGTCCTTTACAAGGTTATTTCATAGTAGATGTTCCATTATGGCATCTTTTATAATACTTTCAAGTACTTTACACACTATGCTGGTCAGGCTCACTGTTCTATAATTATTCGTGGAGTGACAATCCACTTTTGATCTCCAAACGGTGTTGTGTACTTATTTACAACGAGGTAGTTACAACACAGGATTTGCTAACATAATCGAGTCACGTGTCATTAAGAATACAATAATATTGTATATTGTATAATATTGGATATTGTATTACAATATCCACTTAGTAGACGTTCTCATTCTGCCAATAGAGAATACTCTGAAATGGAAAAAACATAGTTTCACCAACCAACAGACTTTGTAATCCTGGAGTCCCACTACATTTCAAATATGAAGCTGACCCTAAACAGCACAACCGCAGTACATCCTTACACCCAATAGCCGGTTTTCATTTTACAATACACGAGTGGTCCTTTTTCTTTCGATAATGGTTATGAGATAATTTGTAAGATTTCGTTTGATATTCTTGGTTGTTATATTCTAAGTTTGATTAACCTTATTGTAGATCTGATGTTTTAGTTTTTAATCTGCATCTTTTGGATTTTACCAGATAATCTTTCTATTTAAAAAAAAAAAATTTACATAATCAACCCCGATGAAGATTGAATTTTTCGAAATATCTGTTTGGGAAATAAAGATTATGTGTTACTCTACACATTGGTGATTAATTTTCCTTATACTTTATCTACAGTATATTTGTCCATTTAATAACTTACTTTTGAAATACAAATCATGCTTTTGCCAAATAAGGGTAACTATTTACTTTTATTAATACAATTTAATGAAAATAAGTTTATATATAGAAAAATGTGGTTTCCTAATTAAGAAGTCTTTTCTCATCATAGCTTAACCAAACTACTGTATACCTTTGTTAGAAAGGCTAGGTTAGGCTATGCTTGTTAGGTTAGTAATGATGCTATTCATTTACTGCATAATTATTTACCAGATCGTCCCAATATACAGACCAGTTTCATTTAAGAAAAATAGAAGTATTGTAGATGAAAATTATCACTGTCCCACAATTATCTGTATTCAGCGAGACTTCAATTATAAAATAATTGATGTATTTCCCATGATTAAATCTATATAAATCTATTGATCAACTTCATAACCTCAGTACCTGTGAGAGTTCCTGTGTGAGTCGTCAGTAGTGTAGCTACCTCGTCACCTCCCAGCAGCCCGGTCCCTCTGCTCATCAATTATAACAAGTCCAGGGCCGATTAAGTGGACTGTCAGCCTCACCTGCGTCCACTCACCAGCCTGAAAATTTGTTTAATTTCCAGCTAATTAATTATTTTATCTAAGTTAAGATTGGAAATTCAAGATTTAGTGACCTTGCTGATTACAACGCTGTGTACATATTCATGGTGTAATTAAACCCGTTAATTAGGAGCTTGACGTTGTTCTGGGTCTTCACTCGAGGCGACTTAATACATATTTAACAACCATTATTTTCTATCCTTCCTTCTATACATTTAAAAATATATTTACCGCGTTTTATGGAGCTACAGTAAGAGCTAAGAGTTCCAGTGCTCAATTGATTATTAAAATTTTACAAAATAATTGTTTCTTTTTGGATAAAACGTTAAGGTAAATCACATAACCAATCATTTTACAATACCTCAAGCTATGACAATGATGAATCAAACACTGGGTTTATCATATAGAAAATATATACTTGCTGGGAGACATGTTAACACATGTACATTTCCTATTTACACAGACAATATACCTAGACTCACTGTCATATGCGTACACAGTCATACAGGTACATAGTTATACAGGAACACACAAATGTATACACAATCATACAGAGAAATGTTTATAAAGGTACAGTCATACAGGTATAGTGGTACAGTATATGTAAAATAACACAGAGGTACACTACGTCGATGATAAGTTACATTGGTACAAAGTTATCAAGGTACATAATCACACAGGTACAGTTAAGTCTGTAGAGCTACAGAAACACAGAGCTACCGACGCATACATAAACATAAAGTTAAAGAGAACTACACGGGCACACAATCACACAGGTTCAAAGTCACACAGAGACATTATTAAACAAGTTGAGTCACAGATACACACAATCGCAAATGTTCATTCACAGAGATATACAATTGAAAGTCAATCACTTTTTCTAAAAGTCACACTCACAAATGTTCAAAGTCACCTCAAACACACGTGTTCAAAGTCAGACAATCACATATGTTCAAAGTCACGCAAATAGACAATCACACAGAAGCACATTCACATTTATTCGGAATTACGCATGTAATTAACCCCATCAGCCGTCAGCCTATTTAGATAACTACGATGCATCGATGCGGTATGTCAGGAATAATCCTTATCGTAAGGCATTGTACTTTTTGTGGTGATGTGATTTTGTCGGTGCGGTCTCCATACTTGTACTGTATATACAGGGTAGTGGTCCAGGTTGACACATATGACTGCTTTGTGAAGGTGACTGAGCTCTCCTGCATTCGCTCTCAAAGATGCAATTTATGTTCCCAGAGTTTGGTCACGCTTTACAATTCTGTCTCCATTTACTGGTCCTGTTCCTAAGGTGGCGGCACACTGGGAACTTTCCTCCAAACTTGTTCGGCAAACACGGTCCGGCCAGCAAAACAAAGAGATGTTTTGCGTCACACGGGGCTGCTATGTTGGCGCGTCTGCCCAACGCAACGAAAACAACAACAAAGCGTCTACAGTAGACTAGGTTCGCCATGGATCCCGTTACTACAGTTGAGGCCTTGCAGGATTGTGCTATAGTTCTTTAATTGGTGAAGCAAGTGAGACGTCTGCAAAAGCTAAAGAAAAGGCAATGAGTGTATCGTGAAGTTTCTTTAAAAGTGTCGGCGGCTGGCTGGTCAAAGACCCTGAATAATGATTTAATAATACTAAAGAAGTTTTAAAGTGACAAATAAATAGAATTATGTCACAGTTTATGCGTTATATTTTAAATCATTACATGATTTATTTCAATTTTACTTGAACTTATGTGAGGCTCATTTGAGCACTCACACGGCTAGCAAAGATCCCCTCCAAACCGTTGTCCATTTCTAGCAACAGCCGAAATCCTGCTGCTTGCTGTGCGTTTTGGCCAACGGCCAGCAAAACGAGCCACATTTTAACTACATGTGCCAATTAATTAATATGAGACTATTTCTGCTGTGTGTCACCAAGCCCCACATGGAGGGTCTTACACAGTAATCTACTGAAAAACAATTGTGAATTTTGTAATCATCTGTAAGTCTCATGCAAGTGATTTACCATGGATGTAATGTCTTTCTGGCTTTGCACTTTCCCGCAAACAACTGGGGTGGGTCTGAGGTCAATGGACCCTTCGGTTACTCCACTAAGAACCTTTCCCGGCAAGATTCTTTACCAGATGAATCCATTTTAATGTTTTGCACATGCACGTGTAACTTCATCGAAAGGCTTGGAGAAATCCACTGTTAAACTTTGGTCTACATAGTCCGTTACCGTTTCTGTGAATGTTTGCAAATTCTTCAACAAGAATTTTACTTGATGAAACCCTTTTGTGGTACGTCGATGAGACTGCTGCTGTGTCAAATATTGGATGATGGCGTCCCTGAAGGAATATCATTGCACTGTAGTTCACACCTTCTACTAGTTTATAATTATTTTGTGGTATAAACTATGGAAATTAATGAATGACTACAGGGTGTCTCTTGATATACTTTAACACCTTCTTTTCTGCAGCCTCGTCCTTGTGAAGGGTGGGTGATGATACCCTGGTTAATCAAACTCAACAGGCGACAGCTTACTAATGTCTATAATGTCTGGCTTTTTGTGTCATCATTAGCACACAACATTTTAGTCCTATTAACAAAACTTCTGGGATTTGTGTAACATCACCTTAAAAGTCCCGGTGTGTAATCTTGTCGTCCTGGTGGCTGTGGGCGTTGAGGGAGTCCTAGGGAGTTGTGGCCCCGGGAGGTTAGTAGTACTACTTAAAGCTTATGCATTATGTACAGTTAGTCGCCTCTTAACCTTACTGCTGCAAGAGATCCTCGCCACACAAGCAATCACACAGGTATAGCTACACAGGTACATTTACAAAAGTACTGTAAAGTCACAAAGGGACAGTTCCACACAGAAAATCACAATGCTACAGGTACACAGGTACAATTATTCAGGTACAGTTACACAAGTACAGTCATACAAGTATAGTCATACAAGTACAGTTATATAGGTATAATCACCCAGGTACAGTTATATAGGCACAGTCACACAAGTACAGACACAAATATAAACAGATATAGACAAAGACACATGTGTAACCATTATTGTGTTTGTGTGATTTAAGAGGCCCGCAATCACACATGCACACAAATACTTACACACACAATTACAAAGTTATACGTGTACAGCAAAGTATAATGACACATGCAAAATCAAGAAATAACATGATTCCATAGGTACACTAATTACACAGGAATGAAACACCAAATGTATACACTCACACAGATACAGAATAACACAAGGATACAGATGCAGATGCATCTTATACTTATAATCAATCGCAAATGTACACGACACCATTTGTATAAATCAATAAACACACAATCACACATGTATGAATTTTTTACGTATACAGTACAATCATATGAACACAATCACACATGAATATAATCAAATAGAAACACCATAATAAGTGTACACAATTGCAGTTGCATTAATATAGGCACTGAATGTTAACAAACATAAAGTACATACTGATACATATACTTTCTTACACTGATATTAAGTGACGTACACAGCTCGACAGACACACATACACACCCTGATATCCACTTTCTCAGCGATACAAACATGGTCATATACAGTCTTACTGATACAAAAACGGTCATAGTTATTAATATATACAAATGTCATAGTTATTCACACATACACACGGTCTTAAATATACACACTGATACGGACACGGTCATCATTCACATAAATACAGACGCACTTAAGAATTAAATGGAACAATAGAAACATATAGAACAGGTTGAGAGAAATGAAAGGATATGTATACATTTACAGTAATGTCCACACACATTAATATCTAGTTAACTATTCAAGTAAAGGAGGAATGTTTGTTTTCATATCACATATAAACTATCAAAACTTAATCTAATGCCTGAATAAGCTAAGATTTCCTATTTACTTTTTATAACTTGTAAATTCTGATACTGTAAGTTATGTGTGGATTCATAAAATTTTTTTCACAGTTTCATGAATTTAGAAAGTATCTTAATGATATCTTTATTTATTCTGACCACCCTGTGACTAGTGAGGCGACAAGTGGTGTACTGTAGCATTGTAGAATATACACTGTATATACTGTATATTATACAGTATATATAAAACATACTTTTTAATGTCCTTCACATTAATAGAAATTTCTTACACTTTTAGTGCATCTAGTCCAACATGTAGTATATATCAACTCTGTCGACGTTAGTTATTCAACAGCAGCAAACAAAACTCTTTGATATCATTATTATCGGACGGTTTCTATCTCCAATTATACAACAATTACTCTTCTTCTCGTGCAACATACTAATGTTAGTAATTGTAAATTATAATATAATAAATAGCTGGTTGAGTCAGGTACTTGGATAATTAATGTAATGTTATTAATATATTACTATATTGTAATTACCTACACACTTACGTTTTCTCTTGTTTTTAGCACTAAAACATTGATCCTCCTCGATGACGCGCAAAACGGACACCGTAAACGTGGTGACAAATGTGTACCATTGTGAACATTATCAAACAAGAAAATTATGCAAAAATTAAGTCAAATTTTTCTTGATATGTAAAGGTAGACATACAAGAGGCGCATGTCATGCCGTTCCATCGCCTTCCTTTGACATTTCGGGCTCAGCAACTGAGGCTACAAATACTCGATGTTGCATTGAGGAATTGTCACTCTTATTTGGTCGCGGTGGTAAGCGGAGCGGCCAACACGCCAGAGGTAAGTGATGATGGAGGAAAATTAGTTATAATCACAAGTCACACTAGTAACTACGGTAAGAATATAATAAGGAAAATATTAGCTTAGTTCTCTTCAATATGAATTCTGTAAAAGTGAAGAAACAGTAACGAACCGTGATTTTTCTCTTCATGTTATCATGCATTTAGTCATAGATTATGCTAGGAAGAGCTCCATATACTCCTGAGGGATGAATGCACTGCTCTTAACGGTAGAAATGTAATGTAATTCTAAAGTAAAATTTGCATAAAATTTACGTTGCAAAAAAAAAATATATATATATAATACTAGCATCCAGACAATGGAAACACTCTAGGTTTAGGCCCCAGACCAGATATCCCTCCTCCTAGTCACAGGCCTGGCATTTGACATTATTAGGGACCTGCCACTCTTTGCCATAAACAGATAAAATGTACCGGGAACTTTCCCCCCACATACTCATCATTCTCTCACTTTATGTAACTTGACAGAACCTATGACCCTTCAGGCTTTTACGCCCTTAATGTACGAGTCATAAAGGCAAGTATGAACTTTTCATACTTCCCTATTGGGCGCCGTAAACGCTTCTGCGCTTCACCTTGCACAGGATGTAAGGGGGTGCCCAATAAACTAGCCCCCTCGGGAGCAAATCTGAAATCTGAATCTAGGTTTAGGCAAAATAGGTTTATGTTGAGATGACTATTTTAGCGCTTGGTAAAATTAATATACCTTGAATATTTTATATACATTAATCTGAATTTAAATTAACAGAAACTATACTGGTATTGAATTGTAATTGGTGAAGAGTTTGCGAAATAAACCTCGTTTATTGGGTGAAAACTATATTATTATTAGTAGTAGTACTATAGTTAGGTACTGCTACTGCTACTAGTCATAGGCTTTAATAATGATATTGTTAATAAATTTTAGTATTAAAACTTATTATCAATATCATTATTAAAACCTATGACTAGTAGCAGTAGCAGTACCTAACTATTTACCATTACTATAATTTTTACTCATTAATTATTATTATTATTATTATTATTATTATTATTATTATTATTATTATTATTATTATTATTATTATTATTATTATTATTATTATGATTATGATTATGATTATGATTATGATTATTTTTATTATTATTATTATTATTATTATTATTATTATTATTATTATTATTATTATTATTATTATTATTATTATTATTATTATTATTATTATTATTATTATTATTATTATTATTATTATTATTATGAGGACCTAACACAAGTAGCCATACAGTCCCTTAGTTTTTTCTAATATTGTTAATGCTGTAGCAGAAGTATTGTAGAACTTAAAAAACAAGATTTTTATTCATATTCCTGATATTCCAATTTAAAGAATATGTAAGAATAATAATAGTACTGTACTTTATTAAACGAATAAGCTAGTATTTATTATTGGTGCCTATTATTAGTAGCAATAGTAGTAGCACCAGAGTATTATCATCATTATGACTGCTGTAATACTCAATCTGAATAACGCCCATGAAATTGGATTTTATTGTAAGAGAAGTTAGAAAGTAGTTTCGTTTTTATTAAGGACATTCAATAGCCTAAATTTTTGGAGAATTCCGTGGCCATGTTTTATCTCTTTATCCGGGAATGGTTCATAGATCAGGGGTCCGCAACCTTTGTACACTAGTCGGCCACTTACAGATGCAAGTAATCAGCGATCGGCCGCAGGTGTACTAAGCCAACATAAATCAGCACTGCGTTCCACAGACTTAAATGTAAAATCGGTAATACTATTACTATATTCTATTATCAGCATTTTTTTAAACAACACCAGTATTTAAAACTAAACAAACCTTTCATTTTCAGCATAGACATATTCTACATTGAAATATTAGCACTAGTCACTAGCCTAGTTAAGTATTGTGTGAAGAAATTGGGAAACATATCTGGTTTCTCGTTTATTTCCTTAATTTCCCTGCCTTTTATTTACACCCAAAATATAAGGAATAATAACAGTCTTACCGGCCACATTGCCCGAAATTTAGACGTCACTCAGCCGGCCGCACACATACCCCAATTTTCCGGCCGCATACGGCCGGAAAATTGGGGTATTGGGAGAGTATTAACACTAGCTAATTCATGCTGACCTCATATGACCAGCAAGCAGTAGCAGTTAGCCAGTGATAATTTAATAAATTGTTCGGTTATGACTTACACTTCCATTATAAAATGATCTAGGTCAGTGTCATAATTAATAGTTGCCGACCTTAACATAACTGAACACTAAACATTTCTGTGAGCCTCGTCCGACGCAAAATGTTTAATCCTTATTTTTCTCTCTTATTCATCATTATTTTGAAAATTTCACAATGTAAGTGAAAAACTATGAGATATCTGAAATTTGAAAACAATGCAATAGCTTAACAAACATATTACCAGTTATTTATAATCTCAGTAATAAATCATTATAATTTGCATTGCCATGTTGTCATTATCATTATGACAGAGCTGTGGTGACAGGGTGGAGAAGACTGAGACTCTTACCAGACTGTTGCGAAGAAGTAGTGTGTTAAGAGGCAGCTAGAGTGATGGTTCAAACGCTTCAGGAGGCCCTGGAGGACCCAGAGATAATCCGCGGCCTACAACACCACCCCAGGACCTTCAGGTAACAATACCTATCTAACATCATCTCCTTAATACCTAAGCTGTAAGTAAAAAGTAAATATCTTTTCATCTAACAAAACTTTAGGAATTATAAGTCGTACAATCAAATACAAAGGAAAAAAAATTCCTTAAGTTTCATCTTTCGTACCTCCCTCTTTGGACTACTGTATACAGGACTGGATACCATATTCCTTCATAAATTCAGGACATCTCTAGAAGATGTTCAACACAGAGCGATAAGGTCAATTCCTGAACTAAATCATCTCGATTTTCCATGTAGCTTTTAGGCCTTAGGACTGACAACTCTTCAGACAAGACACAATAGGACGAATCTCAAAGACATTCAAATTCGTGAACGAGGTGGAAGAGGTAAATCCAGATAAAGTTTTCGTTACGTTCGGTCTACCAACACAACAGGACACAAATTCAAGCTTGCTAAGGTGTTGTACAAGAGGAATATTAGGAAAAAAATTCACATAGAGGGCAGTAGACCTACAGAACAGTCTACCAGTTCAAGCTGTGTAAATAAGAACAAATCAGCCCTGGCCAGGAATATCAAGAACATTTAGGCCACCTCTAGGTGGGATGGCCTTCAGGTAATTTTTTCAAGTAAATGGCCTCTTCAGACGTCATCGAATACACATTCATCCAATTACAGATGGTGGGCCTCAGAAGGGTTCGGCCTTGCCACCCAGAAGTCCAAAAAATTATTTTTACCAAGTGCACTGTTGGAGGGTACTATGTTTCTATGGTTGTCTAGTGTTATGTTCACACATAAATCTTCTCCCCGTTGTATCCCTCGAGGAGAGAGTCTACATCACAAACTGCTGTGTACGTGTGACATGACATATTGTGAGGTGGTTTAATGCTCCTACATATCGCTGTCCTGCTGACCTGTGTAGTGAGGCTGTCTTACGAGTTTCCCAGCTTTAGTGTTTCCCTCTTGTGGTCATCTGTTCACTTCGCAGTGGTGGGTACTGATGTCACAGTCATCCTCTTACAAGGTCTGCCACACCTTTCAAGTCCCATTTTCCCGGGGCATCCCAACACACCATTGTGTAAAGCACTATAGAGGAAGACGCTATACTGTACATGAAACAACGTTTTTCTGAAGACTGACAGTAACTAATATTAAGGGAGTATTTAGCTTTTGGACACTGGGAAAAGTCAGCAAGATATATATCATGATAACATGTTATTATATATTATCAATAGATGTACTATAAATATCATTATCTCCATATGGAACAGAAGTGTTTCAAATTAGAGAAATAAAAGCTATCACGTTCCTCGATATGTTTAATGGTCCAAATTGATTAATTTAAAATTAATTTGGTGGCAAGGAACGCTGAAAAGAATGAAAAATACAACACAGGTTTTGGAAGAGCCGTTGGATGACACGGTTGTAGGAGAGTTAAAGATTTATATTATGATGGGTATGACGGAAGCATATGAAAATTTCACCTAAAATGTTATCAAAGAAGTTCCGCACAATAAAGGTAATGCAAAAAGTATACCGTTTGTTTAGGATAAACAACCTAAATAGAAACTAATGTGTGGTGTGATGGTGCAGGTTCACGGAGGAGGTGAGGGTGGTGCTGACGGTGGTGGAGCGGCCGCCTCACCTTTATGTAAAGGAACAGGATGATGGCAGCCTCAGTGTATCGGGACCCATGGCTAATGTCCTCCATGTTATGGCGAGCTCACTCAACTTTACGTGAGTCAACTTCTGAAATAGTTACTCTTTATCTCTTATTTAGTGGATAATTTTTCTCGATATATAGATTGAAGGAAGTATCTAACTAGCTTACTCAAGTAACAAAAAGTAAGAATATAGATGCCAACACACAATTTAATGGCTTCCATAAAAAAATCATATAGATATAGAGATGCATATACAGATTATAAGAATATTAATGTCTCTTGTTTTTAGCTATAATGTTACTAGCACATAATTAAGTTGATAGTAAGTGTTTGTGTGGTTCACAGGTACCATCTGATCAGACCTGTTGACAAAACATACGGATACAAGATGGACAATGGGACCTGGTCTGGCATGACAGGTCACATCCGAAGGAAGGTAAGTATTGGCCAACATTAGTAGACCATTTACACTAACTCTTCACAACGGGGCGGCATTTTTTAATACTTTATTTGGCTAACGCTAGACGATTTTATTCATCTCAGAGGGGAGCCCGTACACAGAGGGTTAAACTATTGCGGAATGATGTTTTGGGAGCATTAGTCAACCTAGTGTCCAGCTATTCTTGTTGAGAATAATCTTCCGTGTTCCTTTATAATGGGAGGTAATTTTCCACCTTTCTCTCTAGCTGCCGGCAACTCTCCCCTGCATGGGTATATTATCCTATCTTCCCACATATATTGTTTTCAGATTTGGGGGAAAATGTTTTCTATGTTAACAAATAAGGAAGAGTTATATCTAGCCTATTTCTCTGTCTAACAAATGCCTAATCCACGTTTTCATTGTGGATCTACATGATATATATATATGCATATATACTGTGTATATATATATATATATATATATATATATATATATATATATATATATATATATTCAAACACTCCACGACCCCAATTGACCTCCCAATCAAAATATACAAGGAGTTTGCAGTCGAACTTGCCACCCCCCTCTGTTCTATTATTAATGCATCCCTCAGACAAAGCAAATGCCCTAATGAATGGAAAACCGCATTTGTCACCCCCATCCCCAAGGTCACCACCCCACAGTCCCCTAACGACCTCAGGCCAGTTGCCATTACCCCCATACCCAGTCTACTTTGTGAGGACTTTGTTTTTGAGTGGGCATTTGCAAGTATATATCAGTCAATTGATTCACAGCAATTTGGCAATATGAGGACCTCCTCTACATCACACTGCTTGGTGAGCCTTCTGGATTTTCTGCACAAAAACTTGCAGAAACGCAAGACATCACTGGCCGTTGCCCTTGTGGACTTCAGGAAGGCCTTTGACCTTGTTGATCACTGCACTGTTATCAACAAGGCTATTGCACTAGGGCTGCCAACCAACCTCGTCTCATGGCTCACTTATTTCTTGAGTGGACGTCGCCAAGCAGTGAAGTATCAGGGCTTGGTCTCTACATTCCAACACCTCACCTGCCGTGTTCCCCAGGGGACCAAGATGGGACCACTGTGCTTCCTCACCCTGACCAACGACGCTCTATCGGACACTCCTCACAGGTGGAAGTACGTGGATGACTGCACTGTGGGGGTTTCAGTGGACAACACAGCACCAGACTACTCATCGCTCCAAGGCACCCTGGACAGGCTACAGGCATGGACTACGGAGAACAAGGTCACCATCAACCACACCAAAACCGTAGTCATGCACATCAATACCGCCACTACTCCAGTGCAAGCCCCAGCAGTCACAGTGGGTGCCCATCCTCTCCAGCTGGTGCAGTCTGCCACACTCCTGGGTGTAACTATAGACAACAAACTTGACTGGAAGGCCCATGTAAATAACACAGTCAAGGCAGCCTCGTACCGTCTCTACATGCTACGAAGACTTAGGTCACTTGGGACACCCACGCCAGAGCTGAGGACCATCTACAATGTCTTTATTCTCCCCAAACTAACGTATGCGTCACCAGCCTGGTCGTCTTCTCTCAACTCTACCCAACAACGTCAGCTAGAGAAGGTACAGAAAAGGGCCTGCAGAATCATGCTCGGCGCAGAATACTCCGGCTACACCAACGCTCTCTCCACCCTGGAAATGCCATCCCTCAGTGACCTCCACCACCAAGCACTGGAAAGGTTTGGCCGTGGACTACTGCACCACCCTCGCCATCGCCACCTCCTCCCACCTGTAGCCCCCCACCCAACTCGCACAGTCCGCCACTACAACAAAATCCAGCCCATAAGAGCCCGCACCAATAGATATAAGAACAGCACCATCCCATCTATTGTTAAAATAATAAATAACTCCTGATTTATGTGCTGTACAGCTCTGTAATTGTATTCAATGCATATTATATCATTATGTCTAAATCAAATGTAAGTCTGTATATTTTCAGCCACCGGCTGCAACTCTATTAATAAACCGTTTATTATTATTATTATTTATATATATATATATATATATATATATATATATATATATATATATATATATATATATATATATATATATATTTATATTTATACTTATATTTATATATCCCCACAGGAAGCGGATATTGCTCTAGCACCATATACCCGCACCGAGGACAGGAATAAATACCTCGAATTTACTGATTCATTATACTCTGATGTTCTACAATGTGTTGCGGGAAAAGGCCAACCAGAAATCGACCCGTGGGGATTCCTGTTTCCGCTGGATTCCGTGGTTTGGACGGCACTGTTGGCATCCCTGGTGATAGCTTGGTTGGCAATGGTGGTGCTTGGCAGCAACAATAATAAAAAGAGTGTTGGACGCTTCACATGGATCACTGACTTATTTCTAGAACATCTAAGAGTAGCCCTTCGTCAAGGTGAGTTACAGTGTTCCTATATGTGCTAAACTTTGATACATATCATACTGTTTTGGAGAATCTTCTATTTGCAAAGGTTCGGTGGTTTAAGCTTTTAAGGATCCTTTAAATTTTCCCTTTTTTTAAAAATATCGATTTTTTTTCTTTGCAAAGACGGTTTATATATTGTTTCATAATTTTTAAAAACTTTTATGTGTTTGTTTTATGACTACATTGGACAGGAATCCAATTATGAGATATTAAATACGAAAAAACTATACATATTGTGTAATATAAATAATGTCTAATTATAAATTATCACAAATAAAAAAAATCGTTTATCGTTCAATGTCATATCATTTGTTTCGCATCTATGCAGACTTGCGCTTGGGGCAGCGACGTGGTAGTGAAATGTTGTTGGTGTTGGGGTGGATGGTTGTGACGATGATGGTGATGTGGAGCTACAGTGGCAACTTGGTCTCTCTACTGGCGGTGCGATACATCTCCAAGCCGTTGCAGACCCTCAGGAACCTGCTCGACTCCTCCGTCACTCTGATCATGACGCGCAACGACGTTTTTATTGATTTCCTTCTCGTGAGTTCCTGAAGTTAATCAACATAATTATTGTGATCAAACCCTAGGACACCTTTGTCGGCTGTGCCAACGACATTATAGGTCTTCTTCGGCCATATGAAAAGTCCTTTCTTAACATTCATCATCACGACAAAACATGACATAGTACAGAATGATCCAGTAGTGAGTTCTGTCCTCCAAACATTCCTGACTTGAAGTCGTTATAACATTAAAGTTGTCTTTACACATCATATGAGTATAGGATGGGCTAAATACTCTCCTATAAAATTCCTTTACTCTCCCTACTGCTTTTACTTTAACTTCTTATTCTTTGCTTCTCCAGAATCGTGTACAGTGTTAATAATTATAATAATAGTGTGTTGGTCACAGACAGTGAAGAGTGGTGAGTTGCAGGAGTTGGGAAATCTATACAAGGTGGGTCGGGTCAAATACCAGTTATCAAAAACCTTCCCGGACGTGATGGAGAAGCTGGTCACCAAGGGTCACCACGTCCTCTTCAGCCCTGGCCTCGCTCTTGACCGACTCGCTGCCAACTACTTCGCAAAAACAGGTGATCATTTTCTTTGATATATGTTCTCCGATAACAGGCCGATAGTAATATACCATCTGTACATAAGACAAAAACTCCATTTGTCCTGTTTTTATTTTGTTTTTGTTCTTTTGTTTAGGAAGAATAAAAAATAGCATCTTATAAGTCTCGTACGGTGTTAGCTAACAGAATTCATGTATATTCCATTTGTTGCAGGACGATGTGACTTCTATAAGATGAGAGAGTCCTTTTTCCCCCTCACCCACTGTATCGTCGCACTCAAAGGAAACCTACTTGTTCGTGCCATGAGTTATAGGTAAAGACCTTCATAGCTATACAGAGGCAGTGCTCGGAAATTCGGTGAGATGCGAGGTTTCTGTTTCCAAAGCAGGTGATCATTTTCAACAGCATTAGTCCTCCACTAATTTTCAAACATTAAACTTACTATTAAGTCTGGAGTTCTGTGGGATTCTTAGCTTTTACCAAGTATACGACAAAGTTCGTGACTTTAATGAAGAGTTGACGATAAATTATTTCCAGAACTAATAAAGAGGAGCTCTTTTAATATTTCCTCTGTAATAACCGTAGGAGTAAAAATATTCATAGAGAAATTAATTTTTTTGGTGAATGACAAGGAATCTATTACCAGGAGAGGAGAACCTTCAGGGAATATTTTTTTTTTTACATTCACATCACATAAAGTTTGAAGTTTGGTTTGGTGTTTCTGTCGAAGGACGATGACAGGTATATTGGGCCCGGTGTTGTTTGTTTGTTTCATAAATGACATGCCTGACGTTGGACACTCCTCCATGCAAATGTTTGCAGATGACGCCAAGTTATTTCGGGAAATTAAGAACCAAGCCTACTGTGAAGAGCTGCAGAAGGACCTCTGTGGGCTCCAAGAATGGTCGAAGAAATGGCTGCTGAGATTTCAATGTCACGAAGTGTAAGAGGATGCACCTGGGGCGTACCAACGGTAAGGAGGCGTATCATATGTCCCAACGAGATGAAAAAACTGCACTATTTGAGACTGAATGTGAGAAGGACCTAAGTGTGTATGTTGACAATGAGGTGAAGTTCTCGGGCCATTGCGAGAAGAAGGTAAATCGGGCAAATAAATTATTGGGTCTTATAAGAAGGTCGTTCAGATATCTAGACGGTCCGTCCCTCGTAACGATCTTCAAGAGTGAAGTGCTTCCCCATCTGGAGTACTGTCACCCCGTCTGGTCCCCGAGATATGCTAAAGACTGTCAGTTGGTTGAAAATGCTCAAAGGAGGGCCACCAGACTGGTGCCTGCACTTCGGCACCTCAGCTACACTGAGAGATTGGAGCGTCTGAACTTGCCTAACTTATACTACAGACGGGCAAGGGGTTACCTAATTGAGGTGTATAAGCATCTCAGGGGGCACTACTCAGTCGAGTGTCCTTACTTGGAGCTGGCGGACGCTCGCCCCACAAGGGGTCACAGCTCAAGATTGAAGAAGCCGCATGTCCAGAAAACTGTGAGGGCAAACTTTATCGGAGTGAGAGTTGTGAACTCTTGGAACAATCTACCAGAAAGTGTTGTGACGGCACCGAGTGTGAGCTCTTTCAAGACAAAACTTGACCAACACTGGAGCAGGTTCAGGTACATTCAGGAGCCGGTGCATGCCCAGTACTTGGCAACAGTGCGTAACAGAGACGTGACCGATCACCCAAGTGGCTAACAAACCGATCAGTGGTGAAGATGACAAAACAAATAAAATCATAAAATATATGGCCTCTATTCATATATCTGTCTGCTGGAGACATTGTGTGGTGTTTCTCAGTTGAGGTTGGCAGAGGAACCTGGTCGTTTCTTCTAATTATGTCTCCCTAAATTAAGTCTTTAGAATATGTCACAATTTGTCTGTAAGAATAAGAGGTAACGAGTGTTTACCGTGTCAGGGTGAGGGCCATACTGGAGTCTGGGCTGTACGACCACTGGTTGATGAGCAGTATCCCCTTCTCCACCGTGTGTCGCCATGCGCCCTCCATCATCACAGAGAGGGAATCTCTCGCCATCAACAACCTCTGGGTAAATGCAGTATTTTCTTAGCTTCATTATCATAACAAACTTTAAAGGCTGTGAACGGAGAGACAACTGGTCTTGTTTCCGCATAAGAACAAAAAGAAAATATTTAGGGTATGAATATTTTCATGGATATTTAAAGCATTTTTACTTGGTAGTGCTTATTAAAGGGTGAAATAATTATTTGCCTTTATATATATATATATATATATATATATATATATATATATAATGCTCATTTTCCTTTTATATATTCAGGGGATGTTGGTGGTGCTGGGCGCAGGACTTCTGCTGGCTCTGGTCACCTTCTGTCTGGAACTTTATGTCAACAAACGCAGTGGTGACGGAGTCTCATAGTCCTCCACATCGTCACGTCACATCTCAACACCCAGCGCAACTGTGACGACTTAGCCACATGTACTGAGTCTGTGTCACAAGCTCATACTCATCGGTACTGACAAGGCTATGAGAAGTTGCCACTGATCATCATCACCACTGACAGGGAAGTCGTCAAGCTGACCACCAACCTATGCAGTTGAACCTGACAATTAATTTTTGTTTTGTTTTATACATTTTTAAATAAGCCCGAGTAATAGCAATGTTCAGCCGGAAAGTTTCCAGCCATTGTTCTACGCACCTGAAATTTCCGTGTTATAGCTACTCAGTACAGTACCTTTATATGTCTTATTAAGTCTACTGAAAAAGTCTGACCGCAGTTAATGTTTATGTATAAATAAACTATTAAACTAACATCAAGTCGTTTGAACTATTACTATTATGTTCCACTTTTACCAAATATTACTAGCATGGAGTCACTTAAATCTTTGGTTTCTGAATTTGAAGCACAAAGAAAATACCACCAATAATTAATATTACTCCTATATATGGTATATGAATACTAAAAGTCTGCCTGTGGGAGGAGAAAGAACAACATGACATTAATGGGATTAGTGCCAGGGGCCATACAGAGGAATCACTAGGTGAATTATATTTTCTGGAATATCACACACAATTCAGAAAGGATGAAACCTGGTCCTAGAATGACAATAAGCGAGCAAACATGACCTAAATGATTAGTTTCCATCAGGTTTCACAGAACTGTAAAGATTCAGATTTCAGATTTGCCACCGAGGGGGCTAGTTTATTGGGCACCCCCTTACATCCTGTGCAAGGTGAAGCGCAGAAGCGTTTACAGCGCCCAACAGGGAAGTATGAAAAGTTCATACTTGCCTTTATGACTCGTACATTAAGGGCGTAAAAGCCTGAAGGGTCATAGGTTCTGTCAAGTTACATAAAGTGAGAGAATGATGAGTGTGTGGGGGGAAAGTTCCCGGTACATTTTATCTGTTTATGGCAAAGAGTGGCAGGTCCCTAATAATGTCAAATGCCAGGCCTGTGACTAGGAGGAGGGATATCTGGTCTGGGAGGGAAGAGGTGTTGGTAACGGCTGGGGACCTGTAGGAGGAGGTCATAGGGCAAGTGAGGATGTAGTGAGAGAGGGTGTGAGAGTCGGGTTGGACACAACTGTAAAGAAACAAATTTTTTTTCCTGACCGCTTACACCAGGTTATACCTGTTTATTAGAAAATTATATTCACTGCCTCTATTACCTAGATGGTTCCAAGACATAAAACCACTGACAATATCACAAACATGGTTCAACTTCAACTGCTTCACTCAGCATTTCATCTTGGATGATGACATAAGGTCCATATATTGTATAACCAGACAATTATCTCTTCAGACAATATAATAGTAATGGTTACTAAAGCAAGATGGCTAGTTATTTATAATTTTTACTGAAAGAACTGAAGATTCATGCAAGACCTTCTAGTTATGCACTACAACAGAGTTTCACAAATGGGGGTTCACAGCACATTTTCTAGTCCTATGGGATCCACGTATTGAAAGTAAGCAAGCTATATTTACCCCAGACCGGATCAAGTGCACTATGTTCTTTTTTATTATATATATATATATATATATATATATAAAAACTTTTTTTTTACGGGGATTAGCCCCCCCGGGCAGAGATCACTGACCCACATCGGAGCCTGGGGGGGGGGGCGAAAACGTAGTACTGTAGTAGTAATAATAATAATAATAATAATAATAATAATAATAATAATAATAATTATAATAATTCAGGTAAGTAAAATTTAAAAAAATACAAAAAAATAATAACAAAATAATAATGATAACAATAACACTGCAATAATAATAATAATAATAATAATAATAATAATACTGCAATAATAATAATATAATAATAATAATAATAATAATAATAATAATAATAATAATAATAATAATAATAATAATAATAATAATAATAATAATAATAATAATAATAATAATAATAATAATAATAATAATAAAGAACCATAAAGAAATAAAAAAAAAGATCAAGAGTGAGAAACAATATTTATGTGTTGTGTTGTCAATGTTAAAAGAAGCAATTGAGACCCCGCAATTGTGTGCAAATGAGGCAGAAAGTCAGATTAGCAACCTTGGACTTGGTCACAATTTTCGCGATGCCCTTTGGCAGCAGCATCTACCATTAGATAACACATTATGCTTCCAATATCTTCCCAGGCGGTAGTACCTCCCTGTTTGGCCTATCTCCCTTCTACCTACAATAATGTACCATTATGGAAATGTGTGCATTTTAACAAAGAATCTGTAATAGACATTATGTACTATTTGTTTTCCTCTTCCATTTTCCTGCTCAAGCACAGTGGAATAAACGACAGCTTTATTTGCTTCCCACAAGTAAAAATGATAAAAAGTATAATTGAAAATAAATGAGTAAGTAAAAAGATTTGACAATAGTTCAATAATAAACAATGGCGTCATTTGGTCTTCATACAGAAAAACAACAGGAAACAAAAACAAAATATACACGATTTAATTCCCCCAACCAAATGCATAGATTCTTAATGTAAGAAACAAATTTTCTTCTATAAACGTTTTGTGTGAGGTGGCTAGTTAACCCAGGCCCTTGTTCTGAACTGTTACTATTAAATTACAGTCTCAAAAATAAAAATGAAATAGAAACGGATACCTTACATATAGGTGTTTACAGTATACAGTTGCTCCTTCTCATAGATAAATAGATAGATAGTGTGCTGAAATTCTAGCCCCTGTGCTTGCTCGCTTCTTTCGCCTTTGCCTCAAAACCCAAGCTTTTCCTTCTTCTTGGAAGCATGCCTCGGTTCAGCCCATCCGAAGAAGGGTGACTTTTCTAATCCCTCTAACTATCGCCCTATTGCCCTAACTTCATCCCTCTCTAAGATTTTAGAAACTATCCTAAACTCCAATTTTCTTCGTCACCTTGAACCCTTTTCTCTTTTGTCGGATCATCATTATAGTTTTCGCCAAGCGAGATCTACTGGAGATCTCCTCTCCTACTGTAACCATCTTTGGTCATCCTCTCTTAGGGATTATGGGGAATCTTTCATCGTGGCCCTCGACATCTCCAAAGCATTGACAGGGTATGGCACAAGTCTTTGCTTTCTAAACTTCCCTCTTATGGTCTCTCTCCCCCACTTTGTTCTCATAAATTCTTGCTTCCTTGAGAACCGATCCATGGCAGTTGTTGTCGAGGGATCTACCTCTTGCCCCTTCTCTCCCAATAGTGGTGTCCCACAGGGTTCTGTTCTTTCACCTACTCTCTTCTTTCTTTCTATCAATGATTTACTTCACACTACGACTAATTCTATCCATTTTTATGCTGCTGATTTTACTCTTCACCCTTCTTCACATTTTCCCTTCCCCCTAATTCTCAAACTAGAAGGGTTTCTAGAGCTGGTATCATTACATCTATCAATTCGGATCTGCGCAGCATCTCTGAATGGGGAGGTAGAAACTTGGTTAAATTCAGTAGAAATAATACTCAATATTTACTAATTACACTTTCCAAATTAGACGATCTCCCACCAAACACATTTCAGGATGCAATCATTTTGCCAAACTCTAGAACAGATATTTTTTTTTCGGGAATTAGCCCACCTGGACACAGGTCAAACGACCCACAAGAGGGCCTGAGGGGGGGGGGAGAACAGAAAGAAATTGAAAATAGAGAAGAAAAGGGTTATACTGTGTTAATCTACACCATGAAGATGCCGGAAAACCAGCTTTTTAAAGTGAGACAGATTGTATAAGTATGGAAACACAAATGAAAACAGAGCATTCCACAGTTTGACTGTGTGAGGAAAGAAGGAGGTACTATAACTTTTTTTTTTTTATTGGGCACCCCCTACATCCTTGTGTAAGGTGAAGGGCAGAAGCGTTTACAGCGCCCAACAGGGAAGCATGCTAAGTTCATGCTTGCCTTTATGTCTCACGAGAATCCTGAAGAGTCAAGGGCGTAGAAGCCTGAAGAGTCAGTGGTTTATGTCATCAAGTTATTGGAAGCTCCAACAACTCCCTGAATACGAATTCGCAACTTTCGACTTACAACAGGTACCTACTTTTACTGCTAGGTGAACAGGGACTAATGGGGGCTAGGAAATAAGTCCAAACAACTTCCACCGGCCCGGGAATCGAACCCGTGACATCTCGCTTGCGAGGCAAGAACGGTACCGCTTCTACCACTGGTCCCCCCAAGGTACTATAACGGCTTATTCTCGTGTGACCGACATCCACAGTGAAATGGTGGGCACCGCGGGCAAGACGTGTGTTACTAGCCCACGGCTTTGCCGGCGGTACACAGGATGCCAAATCCACCGAACATTGCCCGTTAAAGTACCTGTAAAAGAGAGAGAGAGTGAAGCAATATTACGGCGAAGAGAAAGGGGAGAGAGATTGTCGACTAAAGGAGGAGAGTTAATAAGACGAAATGCCTTTGATTCCACCCTATCTAATAGTTGGACAGAAGAAGAGCCAACCCAGATATGAGAGCAGTACTCCAAGTACTGTTAGAGAAGCCACACATCCTCAACATAGCTAAAGCTGCCTCCCGAAAGCTGGGAATACTGTACAGATGCTGCAGCTACTTCTCTCCTGAGCAGTTGCTTCAAGTATATAAGGGATTCATTCGTCCTAACTTGGAGTAATGTTCTCATATCTGGGGTGGCTCTTCTTCTGTCCAACTATTAGATAGGGTGGAATCAAAGGCATTTCGTCTTATTAACTCTCCTCCTTTAGTCGACAATCTCTCTTCCCTTTCTCTTCGCCGTAATGTTGCTTCACTCTCTCTCGTTTACAGGTACTTTAACGGGCAATGTTAGGTGGATTTGTCAACCTGTGTACCGCCAGCAAGGCCGTGGGCTCGTAACACTCGTCTTGCCTGCGGTGCCCACACTTTCTCTGTGGCTGTCGGCCACACTAGAATAACCAGTTACAGTACATCCTTCTTTCCTCACACAGCCAAACTGTGGAATGCTCTGCCTTCTTCTGTGTTTCCATACTCTTACAATCTGTCTCACTTTAAAAAGCTGGTTTTCCGGCATCTTAGTGGTGTACTGTAGATTAATATGGTCGTGTTCTTTTATATTTTTAATTTCTTTTTACTCTTATTTTTTCGCCCCCCAGGCCCCGTTGTGGATCGTTGACCTGTGCCCAGGTGGACTATTCCCTTAAAAAAAAAGATAAATAATAAAAAATAAATAAAAAATACACACAGATTGATAAATAATAAGCAGCTATCAAACAGGGAGGTACTACCGCCTGGGAAGATATTGGAAGCATAATGGCATCACGAAAATTGTGACCAAAGTCCCAGGTTGCTGATCTGACTTTCTGCCTCATTTACGCACAATTGCAGGGTCCCAGTTGTTTCTCTTACTTTGACACCACAACATACTGATTTTTTTTCATTTTTGTATTTCTTTATGGTTCTTTATGATTATTATTATTACAGTGTTATTATTATTATTAATATTATTATTGTTATCATTATTATTTTCCTATTTTATTTAAATTTTTTATTTTTTATTATAAAATTTATTTACTATGAATAATTATTATTATTATTATTACATTTTCGCCCCCCAGGCCCTGATGATGGGTCAGCGACCTGTGCCTGGGTGGGCCAATCCCCGTAATAGATAGATAGATAGATAGATAGAGTTAGTTAGTTAGTTAGATAAAGACCCTCACCTAGTTAAAGTATTATACAAGTTCACAATGTTTCAGTATGATAGAATAGACAGTGCAGGTATACAGTGTATACCGCATCGTACGGTTCACTCAGACCACACCGGGTGAAACCCGTTTTTTGTTGGAAAGCACTGTTTTCGGCCTAGCTCTAAACGATGGTAGTTGATAAGATCTCTTTACTACACTGCAAATAAAGTTGGAAGCCCTTTGAAAATAGGGAGGAACATCGATCTGTGGCAGACAGAAAACTATGGGCTTGGCTTTCGCGTTCGTCAGGTGCTCTCGTCACCGCCAGTGAGTGAGTTTGAGGAGCTGGTGGCCAGTCACAGTGGCCGGCCCACAGTGAGCCAATAAGCAAGGAATCCCATTCTCCCTCAGTTCTCTTTTGTTGTGGCGGGATCTACACTCTGAATAACAGTAGCTGCATATGAATAAACAGCTACATTTATTTAGTAATATTTATTGCCGGTTAGCGATAACTCCTATGTATTTATCCTTTTTCGAAAATTCTGGACTGGTAATAAGGGATCATGTAGGTCGTAAAAATACAAGTATATGAAGTTTCATACAAAATCTAACCTAACCTAACCTAGCTTATCCTACTTTAGGTAAAATTTTGCTATTTTATGACGCCTTACCTGAAACAGATTACATTTTAACATGGGGTAATTAACTTTCATTGATTTAGAGTGAGATATCCCTCCTTGCTTCCCACAACATTGAGGAAAGGCAAAGTTGACAAGTAAGAATAATGAGCGAATAATCTAGGGGTTGAAATATGTGGATGCAGGAAGTAAGGAACACTCACACAAGAATCACTGTTATAGTGACTGACAAATTTAAGTTATGAAAGGGATCAGAAGATTATTAAGTAAACTGAGTAATTTAAGAGCATACTGTATATATTAAGCATTGATTAAAATAGTTAATTAGATACATTACATAACTCGAGTTAAACACAACTATGAACTTATCAAAACACACCAGAATATTAAACATTAAATACACATACTATATACAACAACACAAAAGCCTGATAGAAATGGTAGCACAGGTAGCAAGTCTACTGTATGTTGCGATGGCCAACCACAAGGAACCAGGGATTAACGCTGTAGTCCACTACCATCAAACCAACACAACACCAGCAGCAGTAGTCCTTAATACAATTCTTCGTACACACCCCGGGAGAAGAGAAACACTGTAGGCCGCAGAGAAGAGACTGAGCTTACCAGACAGACACACTTACCTCGATACTTCGGTCTCATGGTCAGATGGGAAACTGGGGTCGAGTAGCTTCGTGAAGCAGTTTCTTCTGGTGTCAAGTTGGAGCAAGTGATGGTTATGGTGGTAGAGTGAGGAGGGGACAAATGCCGATTAGGTCTTAAAAGGTAAATGGGGTTTTTGCCGAATAAGGATAACCTTTTGCTGATAATGCTACAACTCAAAGGAAATTAATATGTATATGCTTAAAGTAGATTTGTTAAGATTAGGCCACGTTAGATTAAGGTTTGGGTAAGTTTTGTATTACAATATTCCTTTATGCAGTGTCGGGTATGTGTGTTATGTTCTCCCTGATCGCTTATGACTAGTCAGAAGTTTCCAGAAAAGATAAATGGTTAGAAATTCTTTTCTAATAATTTTGACAAATAAGGGTAACTTGTTATTTTCACTTCGACAAATCAATGGAAATATGTTCATATAAAGTATATTTTGCTTATCTTATTTCAGACGTATTTCATCACAATATAACCAAGTTATTGATCATGTTAGGTTATGCTTGTTAGAATAGTGATGATAATACTCATTTACACTGTAATTATTAACAAGATCGTACTAATAGACAAAACAGTTTCATTTGCGAAAAATGAAGTATTGTAGACGAAAATTATCACTGTTCCAAAGTTATCTATATTCAGCGAGACTTCATATATAAAATAATTGATGTATTTCCCATGATTAAATCTATATAAAACTATTGATTAACTTCATAACTTCAGTACCTGTGAGAGTTCCTGTGTGTGAGTCGTCAGTAGTGTAGCTACCTCGTCACCTCCCAGCAGCCCGGTCCCTCTGCTCATCAATTATAACAAGTCCAGGGCCGATTAAGTGGACTGTCAGCCTCACCTGCGTCCACTCACCAGCCTGAAAAGTTTTTTAATTTCCACCTAATTAATTATTTTATCTAAGTTAAGATTGGAAATTCAAGATTTAGTGACCTTGCTGATTACAACGCTGTGTACATATTCATGGTGTAATTAAACCCGTTAATTAGGAGCTTGACGTTGTTCTGGGTCTTCACTCGAGGCGACTTAATACATATTTTACAACCATTATTTTCTATCCTTCCTTCTATACATTTAAAAATATATTTACCGCGTTTTATGGAGCTACAGTAAGAGCTAAGAGCTCCAGTGCTCAATTTATTATTAAAATTTTACAAAATAATTGTTTCTTTTTTGATAAAACGTTAAGATAAATCACATAACCAATCATTTTACAATACCTCAAGCTATGACAATGATGAATCAAACACTGGGTTTATCATACAGAAAATATATACTTGCTGGGAGACATGTTAACACATGTACAGTTCCTATTTACACAGACAATATACCTAGACTCACTGTCATATGCGTACACAGTCATACAGGTACATAGTTATACAGGAACACACATGCAGGTACAGTCATAAGGTATAGTGGCAAATGGAAAATAACACAGAGGTACACCACGTCGAGTGGTAAGTCACACACAGACACAGTTATCCAGGTAAATAATCACACAAGTACACTTAATGCTGTCGAGTTACAGGAACATGAAGATACTGGCGTATACTCTCCCCAAAAAGTATCGACCCCCTGGGCCTGATGTATTTGGAAATGAACACAGTAACACGTGCACAACAGTCTCAGTTCGGTTGGTATTTCTGTTTGTGACTTGCACCTTTCGTTCTTTCTTCTTTCACCTGATAATTACCATGATACCTGCAGTATACCATTTATACTCTACATAATGTAATGAAATATAATGAATTGTGATACAATATGCAAAACCAATAACGTCATGAGTAACATCGCTGATTTGTGGACCTTAGATACTATTTCAGCCCCAGGGAATAGGTCACTAAATAGGAATATAACGTTACTATGTTTTCATAAACCGAGGTTACAATGGAATCATTTCGAACGAAATATGAAACACTATGATCCGATATTACATTAATTTGCAAATATAGTAATCACAGGTGTATTATGATGCCATATCCAATTACAATGACAGGATTTGCTGCATTTCGATATTATTTCTACCTCATTTGATAAGATAACAATTATGAATATAACGTATCATCTCATGATTCGTGCTGGCAACGGAACATTATTTGATACACACTACGAGACGTGTGTGTGGCTAAATCCCATCCCACCCCTTTCTGGACGACAGGTCGCTGGGCACGGGACAACGCACACACGAACATACATTAATGTCGACACACATTAATATCTAGTTATATATTCAAATAAAGAGGAATGTTTGTTTTCATATTCCGTATAAACAATATCTAAACTTTATCTTTAATGCCTGAATGAGTTTAGATTTCCAATTTACTTTTTATAACTTATAAATCCATAATAAGTTATGTGTGAATTTATAATAATTTCACAGCTTCATTAATTATTTAGAATGTATCTTAATGATAGAATTAGTATTGTGGAGTATATATAAAACACACTTTACAATGTTCTTCACAATACTAGACAGCTCTTACACTTTTAGTGCTTATAGTCCAATTTATATATCAACGCTGTCGATGTTAGTTATCCAACAGCAGCAAATAAAAGTCTACTTTGATTATAATCGGACAGATTCTATCTCCTTTTATGCAACAATTACTCTTCTTCTCGTGCAACATACACTGTACTTATGTATGCAACAAATTATAAATTATAATCGAATAAATAGCTGGTGGAGTTAGGTACTTTGATAATTAATGTAATGTTATTAATATATTACTTTATTGTACTGTAATTACCTAAACAATCACGTTTTCTATTGTTCTTCGTCCTAAGACAGTGATCCACCTCGATGACGCGCAAAACGGATTCCGTAAACTTGGCGACAAATGAACCATTATGAACATAATCACATAAGAACATTATCCAAAAATTAAGTCTAAGTTTTTCTTGATATGTAAAAGTTAATATGCAAGAGGCGCATGTCAGACAGTTCCATCGCCTTCCTTTGGCATTTCCCTCCCAGCGACTGAGGCTACAAATACTGTGTGGAGCATCAAGGCATCTTCACTCCATAGGTGGTTGTGGTAGTGAATGGAACTAGGAAACACGCCAAAGGTAAGTGACTGTAGATGAAAAAATAATAAGAACCACAAGTCACACTGACCACTACGGTAAAGGTACACTAGGGTAAATATTAGCCTAGTATTTTTTAATATTATGAATTCTGAAAAAGTGAAGAAACAGTAACAAGAAGACGGGATTTTTTCCCTTCACTTTATCATGTGTAAAGCGATACTATATCAGAGGAACTCCGTATTTTCCTGATGTATGTATGTAGTGCTCTTTACAGTGGATATGCAATGTAATCTTTAAGTAAAGTTTACCAAAAATTGTTTCTCGACAAAAAAGAAGCTATATATTAATTTTATCGAGACAATGGAAATGTCTATATAACGGGATATGCTTCATTTCTGTAATAACTAAAGTAAACATCAATGTCAGGTACGGATCTAAAAACTTTTCTTAGGGGAGGGGGGTGGAAGACAGAAATATATCCCTAAAATAATATATTACACTAGTGCACAAGGAACTATGCTAGTTATAGTGAAATCTTCCTCATTAACAGTGGAATTGGTAACACTCTAGGTTTAGGCAAGTTGGGTTTTGCATAAACTGTATAAAAATGGCGATTATATAAGGTGTAGATTAATACAGTATAACCTTTTTTTTCTATATCTACAATTTCTTTCCGTTCTTTTTTTTACCGTCCCCAGGCTCCGTTGTGGGTCGTTTGACCTGTGCCCGGCGGGCTAATTCCAGTAAAAAAAAAAAAAAAAAATATATATATATATATATATATATATATATATATATATATATATATATATATATATATATATATATATATATATATATATATATATATATATATATATATATATATATATATATATATACTCGGGATTTCTTGATCTACTTTTGTCCGTATTTAAATTCCCAGAAACTAGACTGGAGCTGAGTTGTAATTGGCGATGAGTTTGTTAAGTGGAATATAGTATGACCATTTGTCATGTAAAAAATATTATTAAGCCTACCTCCTATATTGACCAATTACTGTATTATAATTATTATTATTATTATTAGTAGTAGTAGTAGTAGTAGTAGTAATAGTAGTAGTAGTAGTAGTAGTAGTAGCACTAACAGTACCTAACATTTTTTTTATAATTGTTATTATGATAATAAGTAGTAGTAGTGGTAGTAGTAGTAGTAGTAGTAGTTGTTGTAGTAGTAGTGTTATTTATTAGTAGAGGTATTATTTTTATACTTTTTATTATTATTTTTGTTGTTATTACCATTATTACAACCTATTACAGGTACCAATAATAGTACCCTGGTATTTATTATCATTAGTAGTGGTGGTAGTAGTAGCAGCAGTAGTATTCTTTATTATCATAATAACCTGTTATTAGCTGTAGTAGAAGTACTGTACTATTTACCAAAAGTTTAATATTCATATTCCTGATATTAGAGTTTACAGTATATTTATGAATAGTAATTGTATGGTATTGCATTAGAAGGAGATGGTATTATTTATTATTGGTGCCTATTATTAGTAGCAATTGTAGCAGTACTAGTAGCAGTACTAGTAGCACCATAATCTTATCATCATCATCATCATCATTATTACTGCTGCTCAGCAGCACAACTTGACGTTGCCCTAACATTAGTTTGGTTAAATTAAGTTAAATCTGAGTTAGGCTGAGTTTGATTAAGGTTTGGTTACAGTCTTTCGTTTGTTACCAGTATACTATTTTTATTAAATATGTCGCTTAAGGTGACCTCTAGTTTAAATTTCAAAGAATTTCACAAAATATTCAAAAGTCGCGACGATCCAGTTGAAAAAGTCATGGGTCCGTCAAGTTTTCAATTAAATAGTACCGAGTAATATTGTTACTTAACATAATAATACAAGTAATTTACTAAAAAAAATGTTTTTATATGAGAGATGTGTGAGTAATTGTCCTTTATAAAGAAAACAAATATCACAGTAGTCTTACCATTTCAAAATCAACAATTATAAGTTCATCCAACACAGGAATAATGGCGATGTTACCGCTCCCGTCTGGAGCCATTGCATAAAGCTGTGTTCATATTCGATCTGCCACCACCCAACATTGGGGCTAGTTTACTGGGTGCTAACATTGTATCTAATTCATATTGACCTCATTTGACCAGCAGGCAATTACAGTTACCAGTAATCATGGATTAATTTGTTAGGTTGTAAGTTCTGTGATAAAATGGTCTAGATCAGTGTCATAATTAGTTCCACACTTAACATGATGCTTGGATTACCGACTTCAGAACATAACAATATTTATGTGAGCCTCACCTAATGCTTAATGTTTAACCCTTACAGTATTTGTCACGCTTACTGATCATTATTTTGAATAATGTACAGTACAATGTGAGTGAAAATTATGGGATATCTAAAAAATTTCAATAATGCAAGCGTTTTCCTTATTATCAATTGTTTATAATCTCAGTAATAAATCAATCGAATTTGATTTATGTTGTCATTATCATTATCACAGAGCTGTGGTGTCAGATTGGAGAAGACTGAGACTCTTACCAGACTGTTGTGAAGAAGTAGTGTGTTAAGAAGCAGCTGGAGTGATGGTTCAAACGCTTCAGGAGGCCCTGGAGGACTCGGAGATATTCCGAGGCCTACAACACCACCCCAGGACCTTCAGGTAACAATACCTAAGCTGCAAAAGAAGTATATTTTCATATTTTCCATTCAACCAACATTTAGAATTATAAGTCATACATTAAAATAGAACGGTGTAAAAATTCTCCTTCAACTTTATAAAATATGCTTCTCGTACGTCCCCATCTGGACTATCGTATAGAGGAGTTGAGACCATACCTCCAGAAGGACAACACCACTAGAAAAGGTGTAACACAGAGAGACTAGGATTACTAATCCTGAAATAAATTCTCTCGATTATCCAAGAAGACTGCGGGTATTAGTACTGATAACTCTTCAGGCAGGCATAATAGGACGAATCTCATTGACATTCAAAATCTTTTAAGAAATCGAAGGGTTGTTAATAAACAACCTAAACAAAAACTAATGTGTGGTGTGATGGTGCAGGTTCACGGAGGAGGTGAGGGTGGTGCTGACGGTGGTGGACCGGCCGCCTCACCTTTACGTAAAGGAACAGGATGATGGCAGCCTCAGTGTATCGGGACCCATGGCTAATGTCCTCCATGTTATGGCGAGCTCACTCAACTTTACGTGAGTCAACTTCTGTATTAGTTATCTATTCTCTTCAGAGGTTTAGTGGATAATTTTGTTCTCGAAATGGAGATTGAAGAGAGTATCAAATAACGTTCTTAAGTTACTACATATATTAGTGTAAAAAATTGAATTCTTTAAGATATTTGCAGAGTTAGAGATGAGAGGGCATAGGTCACTGTCACACTTCAGCACACTATAGATGTGGAATTTTAAAGGTTTACAGTTTAAAGTGTCTTGTGTACAGTGATGCAACAAACTCACTCAACTTAACAGAAATGATTTCATAATGTCTGTTCTTATTATCCTTACGCTGTATAGTTATTAATGGATATAAGTTGAGATTAATTAGAAATTTATGTTAATTATAATTTTATAGTGCTTCCTTTTTTTCTAGTCGGTGGTAGAACAAGCGAGCTGACTGAAGGGCAAACAAGTGACTTAATTAATTTTGGTTTGCATAACACACAATAGATGAAATGAAAATATGTAATTTGTAAACAATTTCCGAGCGAGTGACCTACACTCCATGGATTGATGAAGGTTGAAATTATATGGAATAGAACGGTGATCCGGAATAAGAAGTGGGAGAAATGAAGGAGGTGAACGATGATAAAGTTAGGCTAAGGGAACTTGGACAGAGTAAAGATGTAATGATATGGAAAAGTGTGTTTGCGTGTAGTGAGTGGGAGTGAAAAGAGGGAAATAATGGATTGTGCTAAAGTATCGGTAATAATACGGACGGATATTGATACTAGAGGGTGCTCTGATATATATTTTGCTAACTAAAATTCACGGCTGAAGATGATCTTATTCAAGAGGAAGAGAGAATGTGTGTTTTGGTGCTATTGAAGCTCCTAGATTATTTGTATCCCACTGATTTGTGGACTCAAGGTCTGTGTTCATTAATGTATTAGGGAAGAGAAGATCTACTGGGAGACGTGAGTGAGCGTGGGCAAACTTGTGGCTGGGAAGACTTTTGTGCAGGATCTTATCATCAGCAAAGGAGTGTTGTCGAATGTCAGTAATATGACACTCCAGCACTGATGGTATGAGCGTCCACAACTGCATAGATGCAGCGATTAACAATAAATGAAGAGACGCAGGAAATCAAGGAATCAACAAGACGGAAAAGTAGGTCCCAGGGAGAGAAAATACAAGGATATACCTTGTGACAAGGCTTGTCATCAGTTTAATAAATATTCATGACAGCAGAATAAGACTCTCCAAAGTTGCCAAGGGTATATATATATATACAGTATATATTCGTCACTTCTCAGCTTTCTAGCCACTCGAGCGGTTAGATTATCCAGTGTTAGTACAGGAAAAAAACCGAGGCCCGGGAATCCTGGGATGTTTGGTTAGAGTCATGCGGGATAGCACCCTCAAGTGTCACAGATATGTGTTTTCTGCTTCTTGCAATGATAGCGTTTTGATGAGTGCGTCACTAAAGAAAGAATCAAGATACCAACATGCAATTTAAGGCTGTCATGACAATTCATATAGCCATAGAGGTGCATATACAGACTATCAGAATGTTAATGTCTCTTATTTTCAACTGTAATATTACCAGCGTATGATTAATAGTGATAGTAATTGTGTGTGTGGTTCACAGGTACCATCTGATCAGACCCGTTGACAAAATATATGGCAGTGAGTTGGACAATGGGACCTGGTCTGGTATGACAGGTCACATCGTAAGGAAGGTAAGTATTGGCCAAATTTTATTAGACTATTTTCACTAACCCTTTCTCAACGGGGACACCATTTTTAGTATTATATTTGGCTAACACTAGACGATTTTATTCAACTCAGAGAGGAGCCTCCTTTACATGGTGTAGTTAAAATATTTCCTGTTCTATTAATTTTAGCTTTAATCCTAAGAATGGGCGGGCAGAGGTCACGAGGAAAGTGGGGAGATAATTAGTCATCACAGTCAGCCCGGATTAAATCGTCTGGCGTTAGCCAATAAGATGTTCAAAGTGGCGTCCAGTAATGAAGGGAATAATGGTAGCGCTGGCAGCCTCACACTAGGAGGCTGGAGATGGAAGGGAGCGAGGGATGGTACAGTATGACACGTCACTCCTGCACCTTCTTGGCTCATTTAACTGCGTATACCTGTACTGGGAGAAGACTGCAGCCCTGTGTACCCAGATATTAATCAGAAGGGCAAAGGGCGATTTAATAGAAGTTTATAAGTACCTTAAATGACATAAAGTCAAAGAAACTATCAGCACAGAAACTTATAGATCTAATTTCTTCGGAATATGAGCACATGTTTAGGTAAAGTACTGTACATTCAAGAGCTCGTGCATATCCAGTACTTGTCAACAGCGTGTAATAGAGAAGTGACTGACAGTATCCGGTAATTTAATAGTGTTTACTTCAATATGCCAATACCTGACATTTCAAACATTTCGTGTAGAATATAGATATATATATATATATATATATATATATATATATATATATATATATATATATATATATATATATATATATATATATATATATATATTTATTTATTTATTTATTTATTTATTTATTTATTTATTTATCCCTACAGGAAGCAGACATTGCTTTATCACCATATAGTCGTAGTGTGGAAAAGAATAAATTCCTCGAGTATACTCATTCAATATACTATGATTTTCTACAATTTGTTGCGGGAAAAGGTCAACCAGAAATCGACCCGTGGGGATTTCTGTTCCCGCTGGATTCCGTAGTGTGGGCGGCACTGTTGGCATCCCTGGTGATAACTTGGTTGGCAATGGTGGTGATTGGCAGCAACAATAATGAAAAGGGTGTTGGATGCTTCACATGGATCACTGACTTATTTCTAGAACATCTAAGAGTAGCCCTTCGTCAAGGTGAGTTACAGTGTTCCTATATGTGCTAAACTTTGATACTTGACATACTGTTTTGTAGAGTCCTATTCTATTTGCAAAGGTTCGGTGGTTTAAGATTTTATGGATCCTTTAAAAGTTTTCCGTTTTTCTTAAAACCGTCTTTTTTTTAATTTCCTTGCAAAGTTGGTTTATATATTTTGTTACACAACTTGTACTAAATAGTATGTGTTTGTTTATTGATTACTTTGAGCAGATTAATAATTATAAGATAGGAAAACTTCATAAAAATTAGAAATTAAACACGAAAAGATTAAATATTTTGCAAAGTAAATAATTTTTAATTACAGATTTATCATAAATATTTTTCAAAACAAAAAATCGTTTATCCTTCGAGCTTATATCATTTGTTTCGCAACTATCCAGACTTTTGCTTGGAGCAGCGACATGGTAGTGAGAGGATGTTGGTATTAGGGTGGATGGTTGTGACGATGATGGTGACGTGGAGCTACAGTGGCAACTTGGTCTCTCTACTGGCGGTGCGATACATCCCCAAGCCGTTACAGACCCTCAGGGACCTGCTCGACTCCTCCGTCACTCTGATCATGACTCGCAACGATATCTTCAGAAATTTCCTTCTCGTAGGTCCTAAAATTAATCAATATAAATATAGTGATCATACTTTAGGACACTTTTGTCAACAATTCCAACGATACACAAATTATTTTAGAGTCTCTTATTATACAAATATAGCTACCAAAATACTGTGTATTAAAATGGTGGTTAATAATTTATTTTATATAATGGCAATGTTGGTCATTAACAAGATATTTTCTTAAAAGTCTGCCTAATTTACACTTCCCTGCTTTAGTTCCTAAAAGATTTGTCTGCTAATAATTCAATTTTCTAACTAAGTGTAAGAGAATATTTCTTGGAATTCTATTCTCAGTGGGGTTGAGAAGTCATTTAAGAAATTAATTGTGCGCCATGGCTTAAGTGAGTTCGGTAGATACGTTCAAGGACTACAAGATCTGTTGAGTATCCTGACACCGGTTGTCAGTATTATGTTCTTAATATAATGATATTCTGGAGGGGTTTCTCACACGTCCTCTCCTGCAGCCAAATTTTAATATGAAAATTCCTTTCTTAACAGTCATCGTCACGACGAAACATGACATAGTACATAATGATCCAGTAGTGAGTTCTGTCCTCTAAACATTCCTGACTTGAAGACATTATAGCATTTAAGTTGTCTTTACGTATCATATGAGTGTAGGATGGGCTAAATACCCTCCTATAAAATTCCTTTACTCTTCCTACTATTTTTAATTTTATTTCTTATTCTTTGTTTCTCCAGAATCGTGTACAGTGTTTGTCAATTCGTTTGTTAATTATAATAATAGTGTGTTGGTCACAGACAGTGAAGAGTGGTGACCTGAAAGGTTTGGGGAATCTATACAAGGTGGGTCGGGTCAAATACCAGTTATCGAAAACCTTCCCGGACGTGATGGAGAATCTGGTCACCAAGGGTCACCACGTCCTCTTCAGCCCTGGCCTCGGTCTTGACCGACTCGCTGCCAACTACTTCGCAAACACAGGTGATCATTTTGTTTGATATATGTTCTCCGATAACAGACCAGTAAAAAGTGCCATCTGCACATAAGATAGAAACTCAAATTGTCCTATCCTGTTCTCCGTTTAAGAAATAGAAAAAGAACACATTCGAAGTCATGGATGGTGTTAGCTAACAGAGGTTCTTCATTTCTTCCACTTGTTGCAGGACGATGTGACTTCTATAAGATGCGAATGGCGCTGTTTCCCATCACCCACTGCATCATCGGACTCAAAGGAAATCTGCTCGTTCGTGCCATGAGTTATAGGTGAGGACCTCCATAACTAAACAGAGGCAATAGTCGGAAACTAAGTGAGATGAGAGTTTTCACATTTCTAATATAAGTCGTCATTCTTTCACCAGTTTTCAAACATTAACCTTACTGTTATATCTACAGTTCTATGGTATTATTAGCTTTTATGAAGGATACAAGAAAGTTAGTGACTTCAGTAGAAAGCTGATAAGAAACTGTTTCCAGGACTAATAAAAAGGGTCATTTCCTACAGTCCCTGTATAATAACTGTAGTAGTCAAAATATTCTAAGATATATATATATTTTTTTTAGTGGGACATGGGATCTTTGATAATAGGGGAGGTAAACCTTAAAGGAATAAAATAACTTGCACTCACTCTACACATTGTCTGGTCCTGGCCTGTCTCCGTAGTAGGACAAAGACAGGTATATGACCCTCACTCTGTATGTTCCGTCTGTCTGGAGATTTTCTATGATGGTTCTGCGTGTAGGGCCGTCTCTTTTAATTACGGTCTCCTCAACAATAAATATTTAATATACTGTAGGTCACAATTTGTCTGTAAGAATAAGAGGTAACGAGTGTTTACCGTGTCAGGGTGAGGGCCATACTGGAGTCTGGGCTGTACGACCACTGGTTGATGAGCAGTATCCCCTTCTCCACCGTGTGTCGCCATGCGCCCTCCATCATCACAGTCAGGGAACCTCTCGCCATCAACAATCTCTGGGTAAATGCAGAATCTTTTATCTTCATTATCAAAACAAACTCTCAAGGCTGTGAACGGAGAGACAAGTGGTCTTGTTTTCTTAAAAAAATGCATGCAGTCTTGGAATATATATACTGTATAGTACAGTATATATATATATATATATATATATATATATATTATAGTTACAATTGCTTAGTTTTTATTATTATATTCAGGGGATGTTGGTGTTACTGGGCGCAGGACTACTGCTGGCTCTGGTCACCTTCTGTCTGGAACTTTACGTCGACAAACGTTGCAGTGATGGGGCCTTGTAAACCTCCACACCGTTAGAACCCCATCACCCAGCACAACTGTAGCCACATGATGTACTGCGTTTGTGTCCCAGCTCTTACTCACCGTCACTGACGAGGTTGTGGGGAGTTGACTAACTGATATTCACCACTGTCGGGTATCGTCGAGCTGACTACCAACGTATGCAGTTGATCAAGACAATAAAAATATAATTGTATTACACCTTATTTCTTATGTACTTTAGAACAAGCAAGGTTATTTTAATATCTAGAAATATTTTTTTTTATTGTTCTGCACACCCGAAATTTCCATGTTATAGCTACTCAGTACAGTGCCTCTGTATGTTTTATGAAGCCTACTGTAAAATCTAAACGTAGTTAAGGTGTATGTATAAATATACTATTAAACCAACATTAATTCGTTGAACTATTCCTATTATGTTCCACTTGTACCAAATATTAGTATTCTGGAGTTACATAAATCATTGCTGACTGAATTTGAAATTTGAACAGAAATAAATAATCATCAAATAATTTTACAGTACTTCTATATCTGGTATATAAATGCCAAAACTATGCGTATGCGGAGAAAGAACATCAAGATATTAATGGGATTAGTGTCATGGGCCAGGCAGGTGTGTAACCAGGGGACTCTTATTTACCGGGATATCGCACACCATTCAGAAAGGAAAGACCTGGCCATGGAATGACAATAAGCACACAAAAGACAGCTTAAATGATTAGGTCCCCTCAATTTTTACATAAATGTGACGAAGAAAGTGTTTCCTGACCACGTACACCAAGTTATACCTGTATACTAGAAAAGTATATTCACTGTCCCTATTAACTTGATGGTTCCAGGACAAACACCCCTATCTCAAAATATGATTCTACTTCAACTGCTTTGCTTAACATGTCATTTTGGATGATGACTTAAGGTCCATATATTGTATAACCAGACCGACATCTCTTTGTGCAGTATAATAGTAACGGTTACTAAAGCAAGATGTCTGTTATTTTTATTTAATACTTAAAGAACTGAAGATTCATAAGAACATAAGAATGGAGGAAACTGCAGCAGGCCTATTGGCCCATACTGGGCAGTCCAATTTACACCCAACCCCTATTGCTCATATATCCATCTAGCCTATGTTTGAAGCTATCCATCGTAATGGAGTTAATGATGATGTTTGGTAACTTGTTCTACTCGTCCACTACTCTATTTCTAAACCAATGTTTACCTATTTCGAGCCTAAATCTAAATTTGTCTAATTTAAACTATTATTACGAGTTCTCTCCTTTTTGGATAGTTTGAGTACCTTTGTAATGTCCCCTTTGTTTAGCCCTGACTTCCATTTATACACCTCTATCATATCGCCCCTCACTCTCCGTCTCTCGAGGGAGTGCAAATTAAGATGCTTTAACCTGTCTCTGTACTCAAGGTTCCTAATGCCCGGGATTAGTCTTGTCATTTTCCTCTGAATTCTTTCCAAGGATTCTATATCCATTCTGTAATACAGTGACCAGAATTGAACTGCGCAATCCAAGTGAGGTCTCACAAGCGCAAGATATAGATTTAGGATGATCTCGCTAGTCTTGTAACTAATACTCCTTTGTATGAACCAAAGTACTTTATTAGCCTTGTTTCGAGCAAATACACATTGTTTACTTGGCTTAAGATTCCTACTTATCATTACTCCTAAATCTTTCTCGCAGTCGGATTTGTTCATATGGTATCTGGTTTCCCTGTTTACATCTCCTCCGCTGAGTACTTTACATTTGTTCACATTGAATTTCATTTGCCATTTTTCAGACCTTTCGAATTTTTTTTTTTAGATCTTCCTGTAGTTTTGCGGAGTCCTCGTCAGATTTAATTACACGCCCTATTTTAGTGTCATCAGCAAATTTACTTATGTTGCTGTCTACGCCGATATCTATGTCGTTTATGTATATAATAAAAAATAATGGTCCAAGTACTGAGCCTTGGGAAATCCACTAGTGACGTTGCTCCAATCGGATTTAGTGCCGTTAATGCTCACTCGCTGTTTCCTGCCGTGTAACCACGCCCTAATCCATTTTAGAATATCTCCTTTAATCTTATTAGTCTTTCGTGGGGTATTCTGTCGAAGGCTTTGCTAAAGTCGAGATATACCACATCATAATTGTGCTCGTCGTCCACTGATTAGAAAACAGATGGAATGAATGTTAAAAGATTAGTTAGACAAGAACGCCCGCTTGTGAAGCCATATTGGGAATCATTGATCAACTTGTGCTTCACCAGGTGATTTCGAATAGAGTTTGAAATGATTGCTTCCAGTAATTTGCCTACAATTGATGTTAGACTAATTGGACAGTAGTAAGAGGATAGTGATCTATCTCCCTTCTTGAAAATCGGTATTACATTCGCTATCCTCCAGGATTCTGGTACTACACCCGTTTTTAAGGACATGTTTAACAACTTTGCTAAGGGCATACTAAGCTCTTCCTTACATTCCTTTAATAATCTGGCAAATATCTCATCGGGACCTGGTGACTTATTAGGCTTTAGTTTGTCTATTTGCTTACTAACATCGTTACTAGTCACTACTATCTCGCTTAATTTATTTTCTTCACTATCTCTGTATAGAGTCGATGCCTCGGGTATCACGTTTAAATTTTCGCTGGTGAAAACTGTTGAAAAATATTTTTTCAGATTATTGCTCATTTCTTCATCGTTATCAGTTAGCTCGCTGGTATCTGACTGTAATGGTCCAATCGCTACCTTCAGTTCATTATTCCCTTTGCTTCTTATCTCGGTCTTAACCCTACCGGCCAATACCTTATAATAATCTCGGAGGTAAACTTCACCACGATATATTCTCCTACCTATAGCCTTCCTTTGTCCAATGATATTCTTTAAATAATCATTTATCCATTTAGGGTCATCGTTGTTTGATCTGAGTTTTCTGTATGGTATGTTCTGCCTTTGTGCATTAAGTAACTCATTATTTAAATTGTTGTGGAACTCGTCAACCTCAGATCTCGTGATCAGGTCATCCTCAACTGTCAGGTCTCCAGGTAAGGTGAGGTCGCCCTCTGTGGGTACATTGTGTGGGGTCACCTCATGTGAGGTAATGAAATTCACCCCAAACGTGATACCCCCTTCTCTCAGCTGCCTCTTCAAATTGTCAAAGTTTGCCCTTCTGAAATCTGGGACTTTAGTGGAATTTTCCTTGAGGCTGCCCTGAAATTCTAATTGTAATCTTATTTCCTTGTGATCACTGTTGGCAAGTTCGTTCCCTACCTCGACAATACTAATGAGGTTTTTCTCTGTCTGACAGAACTAAATCGAGTATATTATTACCCAGGGTGGGTTCGGTCGTGGATTGTTTCAAGAAAATCCTCTGATTCTGAGCTACCCGTAAAATCAATCCAATCTATTTGGCTAAAGTTATAGTCGACTACCATACAGACTTTGCTATGTATGGAAGCCCTGCGCATTTCATCCCAAATAAGTCTCTCATTAACTCTATCAAGATTAGGAGGTCTATATACTACTCTTGTGATTAATTTTTCCCTGCCATCGATTAATCTTATCGAAATTGTTTCTGAATTTCGCTCAGTTTTTATTTCCCTATTTTTTCACACATCAGATTATCCCTGACATAGATTGCTACCGGCGCCTCCTTTCCTAATCTGCCTATCTGTGTGGAATAATCTGTAACCTGCAATTTGGTATTCGAAAGGTAACTCACGTGAGTCTAGGTTTATCCATGTTTGGTGATTGCTATTAAATCAATTTTTTCTGTCCATACCAACGCCCTGATTTTATCCATTTTGTTTCTCATACTTCTACTGTTTGCATACTAGACATTTAAGTTAGTCGTTTTCTGAGTCCTCTCTTTGTCTCATTTAGGTTTTAAGACGGCCGTTGACACTAACTGCCCTTGACAACCATTCATTGCCAACTCTCCTTCTAGGCAGGACACCACATATAATAGGGATCCCTCCCTTCGACCTAATACATTCTATGGCTGTCTTGAACATATCAAGAAGTTCCTCACTCCTACACCGGCCAATATCATTGCCTCTTGCACTGAGGCAGATAATGGGTTTGTTCCCATTATCAGACAAGATATTGTCCATCCTGTCAACTATATCCCCCACCCCAGCTCCTAGCAAACACACCCTCATCCTATTTTTATTTTTACCACGAAAGGCATGATCTGTCAGTCAAGCACAGCAGTTTTTCAACCGGGGGATGACAGTCCATTTTCTTATCCTATGGGACTCACGTAATGTAAGTAAGCATGGTAAGTTAACCTGACTAAGCTACATTTACCTCAGACAGGATGAAATACGCTATATTCTTTTTGTTAATGTGTATTGCAATAATGCACCCTTAAGGAAATATGTGCATTGTAACAAAGAATCTGTAATAGTCGAATAATGTACCATTTATTTTCCATTTCCCTGCTCAAGCATTCAAAATAAACGCCAGTTTTATTTGCTTCACACTGTATAAGCTCTTTCCAAAATCAGCAAAAAAAAGGACAAAATGAGACAAAACAAGTAAAAATTACAAAATGAATAAAGATAAATAAGTAAGTACAAATATTTGCCAATATTGTCGTTCAATCATAAACAATGGAGTCGTCTGTTCTTAAGTTACAGAAAACTCTAGTGGAAAAAATATATATAAAAAAATTTAATTCCTCCACCCAAATTGATTTATTCACAAGGTAAGAAACATATTTTTTCTATACACGTTTTGTGTGAGGTGGCTGGTTATCTTTTGAACTGTTACTATTAAATTACACAGTATCAAAATTCAAAATGAAATACAAATAGATAGATAACATGCTACATAGAGGTGTTTACAGTATCTCTTAATCCATGTGAAGACGTTATGTTGGATTATATTATGAGACGTTAGGTTAAAGTTCGCATGATATAGGCTCCTCGGTAGTACTGGCGTTTAGTTATAAACGTACGGGTTAGTTATAATTATAACTGCCACCGTTGATTAGGTTGATTAATTAATTATCGTTGTTGTAAAAATGCCACGAAGCGAACAGGCAACGGGGCGAAACAACTGTAAACCGGTGTATACATTGACATACAGATAACACAAATAGTTATATAAAGAAACACATATAGATAAATGGATACAGATTGATAGACCGACGCAGATAGATAGATAGATAGATAGATAGATAGAGACCTTCATTCAGTAAAATTGCCATACAAGTTCACATTGTTTAAGTACGATAGACAATGCAGGCAAATACACAATGCAAAAAAGTGCTAATATACAGTGTGTGTATATATATATATATATATATATATATATATATATATATATATATATATATATATATATATATATATATATGTATATTTTTTTCTTTTTTTTTCATGTAGATCCACAATGGAAACGTGGATAAGATAAATCTTGATAAAATCACACAGGGAAAAGGGAAACAATCGTCTTTATTCAAGACATCTTCAGAGGCAACTGAATTACAAAGACTGGGAGAGAGCTTATGTACACAGGGTGACCTTACAAAACATGAGGTCAGGTAAAAAAGCAAACATGACATCCACTAATCACACACCAATCACACAGAAAACATCAGAAGAGATTATAAGAACGGGCGACATAACTAGTCATGTCACGTCAGGAAAAAAATATGAGACCCACTAATCATCTATCATACATCTACCTTACATGCTTTCAAAGCATTTTTAACCTTGGGCCACTGACAAATAAATTTGTGTAACATATTATCAGTTTTGTACTGACCATCACTAAGGTTTAAGGAATACATTTCTCCTATCAAACTAGCTTCAACCAGAAGTCTTTCTGTGACACATGATAATTTATACACTTTTTAACTGTTTCCAAATCTATGGGATGATTATTGTTCCTTATATGAACGAAAAGGGCACTGCTTTCAGATGCCGTTCTAATACTGTACTGTACTTGTGCTGTTTAATTCTGAGTTGCAATGTTTTCCCAGTCTAACCTACATAGTTTCCATTACAATTGATGCATGGAATACAGTAAACACTTCCATTTACATTCAAGGTTGGGCTATTCTTAATGAATATATTAGTAATAGTTGAGTCATACTTAAAATCAGCATTAATTTTAAATAATTTAAGGGACTGAACTAACGGGACAAATTCATTGCGATAAGGTAGACTCAAAATATTCTTAAATGTAGGGACTTGCCTAGTTTGAGTAGAATAAAAGGATTGTTTAGCCCTTTTAAGACAACGATCAACAAACAATGAAGGGTACCCAAGTTTTTGTGCAATGGACTGAATGTGTTGCAGTTCTTCAATAAATTCAGGGTCACAAATACGTAAACATCTCAAAAACATAACCGAAAACACTGACATTTTGATAGACTCATGGTGACTCGATAAAAAATGTATGAAACTGTCTACCTGTGTAGGCTTTCTGTACACCTTCAGATGCCTCTGAAGATGTCTTGAATAATGTCGAGCTAATAAGATTATGTTTTCCAAAGCGACTGTAATGAAAGACGTAATTTTCAGTAATTTGAGCAAATATTGTAAGCCCTGGTGACTAAGGTGGTCATTAGATATTTGTAGAGTTCATCTGCTCTTGTGTTCAGATTAGAGAACACACTGCAGATGTGGTTTAGATATTAAGATCGAGTCTATGATGAACTGCAATCCCTAGTTTATATATTTAGGTGTAGTCGCTGTAATGCGACTTGAGTTGGTCAAACTCAACGACATCTGAGGGATAGAATTGTCAAACATCAAGGTTACTGTTGTCAATTTTAGTGTTTTTGCTCTGCATAGTTAAATTGAAGTAAAGGTTAATAATTGATAACTCAATGGCTTGTTGTTCAATATATTATTTTCTTTCAATGTACTTAGTGATATATTTATTTTATTCTACTCGTCAAATTAATTTTTTCGATGCTATTGTATTTCGTTTTATGTATTATATCTCATGATGACAAGAGATTTGTCGAAACGCTACCAAATAAATGTTTGTTTATCCATGCGTTGTTGCTGTTATTTATCTTATATATATATATATATATATATATATATATATATATATACAATCAACACCTCAACCCGCCAGGATTCGAACCCACGGCCCACTAGCCCATGACGGTGACAGGAGAAAGCTAACCGCTGGACCACCAGGATACTAAAAGCAATCCTAGACCTTGTTATATTTCACACAAAGCCTGTTCAACGAGCTTATGGCGCCGTGAACCTCTAATGGGGACTACCCGTATCACGTAGATGGTCAGAGTAACGTTTTACCAAATCCGGCTTCGAAACACGAGGATCCATATATATTTCATTAGCCCAATAGCACGCTGGTTGAGGTGTTGATTGTATGTAGAAGTCCGCATGCTATTGGGCTAATGATATATATATATATATATATATATATATATATATATATATATATATATATATATATATATATATATATATATATATATATATATATATATATATATATATATATATATATATATATATATATATATATATATATATATATATATTGCACTAAATAACTTTTGTTCATATTGCTAAACTTAATGGAAATTAATTTTGATGTGCTGTTTCATTTATGGGTAACTTACCATCATATGATACAAAAATTTTACCTGAAGTAAATTATTTTGTTAAGATGAGGCTATGTTAGATTTGGTTTGGTTATGATTTGTATTAAACGTTTCCTTTATACAGTACTGGGTATGTATGTTTATGAGCTACATGATCGTTTATGGATAGTCAGAAGATGCTAGAAAATATAAATGCAGAGAAATCATCTCTTAATATTTTTTTCCAAATAAGAGTAACTTGCTATTTTCATTACTATAAATAAATGGAAATACGTTCATATGTAGTATTTTTTTTAATCTTATTTAAGAGGTATTTTAAAATATAATCGAATTATAGATCAGGTTCGGTTAGGTTTGCTAGATTAGTAATGATAAGATACATATACTGTATAGTATAATTATTTACATAATCGGGATTTTTTAGATTTCGTGTACCGAACTCATTTTTTTTAATGTATATCCTTATGCGGATTCCAAAAGGGCGATTTTTTTGAGGGGGTTAATGATTAGACCAAAAATTATAGCCCATTAAACTTGCAATATTTTACATTGAAATATTACCATTTTCAATCTAAATTTGAAGGCCAATGTTTTTCGTTGAATAACAATATGAGTGATGAATTAAAGAACACCAAACAAACCTTTGAAAACCTTATCTAACCATACGTAACCTACAAAAATCCTAAAACTATAAAACGCTTACCTTATTCATGTTTTCAGTATGTGTTGGTATAATTTTCAGTGTTCGAGTGAGAAGAGGATCCATGAACCTAAAAGCGATTTTTAACCTTCTTATATGTTAGGAAAAGCTAGGTAAGTTTTTCAAAAGTTTGTTTCGTGCTCTCGGTATTTTTACCGACATTATAATTTATAAATGTAAAACATTGAATGTTTAAAGGGTTATAAATTTTTTGCCATTCATTTATTTAAAAAAATCACATTTTTGGAATCAGCATAAAAATATGCAATATTAAAAATATTTCCATTTTTTTGGGTGTGGTACATGAAACCGTGAAGATCCCATGATCGTAATATACAGACCAGTTTCATTAAGAAAAATAGAAGTATTGTAGATGAAAATTATCACTGTCCCACAATTATCTGTATTCAGCGAGACTTCAATTATAAAATAATTGATGTATTTCCCATGATTAAATCTATATAAATCTATTGATCAACTTCATAACCTCAGTACCTGTGAGAGTTCCTGTGTGTGAGTCGTCAGTAGTGTAGCTACCTCGTCACCTCTCAGCAGCCCGGTCCCTCTGCTCATCAATTATAACAAGTCCAGGGCCGATTAAGTGGACTGTCAGCCTCACCTGCGTCCACTCACCAGCCTGAAAAGTCGTTTAATTTCCACCTAATTAATTATTTTATATAAGTTAAGATTGGAAATTCAAGATTTAGTGACCTTGCTGATTACAGCGCTGTGTACATATTCATGGTGTAATTAAACCCGTTAATTAGGAGCTTGACGTTGTTCTGGGTCTTCACTCGAGGCGACTTAATACATATTTAACAACCATTATTTTCTATCCTTCCTTCTATACATTTAAAAATATATTTACCGCGTTTTATGGAGCTACAGTAAGAGCTAAGAGTTCAAGTGCTCAATTGATTATTAAAATTTTACAAAATAATTGTTTCTTTTTTGATAAAACGTTAAGGTAAATCACATAAACATTCATTTTACAATACCTCAAGCTATGACAATGATGAATCAAACACTGGGTTTATCATACAGAAAATATATACTTGTTGGGAGACATGTTAACACATGTACAGTTCCTATTTACACAGACAATATACCTAGACTCACTGTCATAATGTCATATGCGTACACAGTCATACAGGTACATAGTTATACAGGAACACACAAATGTATACACAATTATACAGAGAAATGTTTATAAAGGTACAGTCATACAGGTACAGTGGTACAGTATATGTAAAATAACACAGAGGTACACTACGTCGATGATAAGTTACATTGGTACAAAGTTATCAAGGTACATAATCACACAGGTACAGTTAAGTCTGTAGAGCTACAGAAACACAGAGCTACCGACGCATACATAAACATAAAGTTATATAGAACTACACGGGTACACAATCACACAGGTTCAAAGTCACACAGAGACATTATTAAACATGTTGAGTCACAGATACACACAATCGCAAATGTTCATTCACAGAGATATACAATTGAAAGTCAATCACTTTTGCTAAAAGTCACACTCACAAATGTTCAAAGTCACCTCAAACACACGTGTTCAAAGTCAGACAATCACATATGTTCAAAGACACGCAAATAGACAATCACACAGAAGCACATTCACATTTATTCAGAATTACGCATGTAATTAACCCCATCAGCCGTCAGCCTATTTAGATAACTACGATGCATCGATGCGGTATGTCAGGAATAATCCTTATCGTAAGGCATTGTACTTTTTGTGGTGATGTGATTTTGTCGGTGCGGTCTCCATACTTGTACTGTATATATACAGGGTAGTGGTCCAGGTTGACACATATGACTGCTTTGTGAAGGTGACTGAGCTCTCCTGCATTCGCTCTCAAAGATGCAATTTATGTTCCCAGAGTTTGGTCACGCTTTACAATTCTGTCTCCATTTACTGGTCCTGTTCCTAAGGTGGCGGCACACTGGGAACTTTCCTCCAAACTTGTTCGGCAAACACAATCCGGCCAGCAAAACAAAGAGATGTTTTGCGTCACACCGGGCTGCTATGTTGGCGCGTCTGCCCAACGCAACGAAAACAACAACAAAGCGTCTACAGTAGACTAGGTTCGCCATGGATCCCGTTACTACAGTTGAGGCCTTGCAGGATTGTGCTATAGTTCTTTAATTGGTGAAGCAAGTGAGACGTCTGCAAAAGCTAAAGAAAAGGCAATGGGTGTATCGTGAAGTTTCTTTAAAAGTGTCGGCGGCTGGCTGGTCAAAGACCCTGAATAATGATTTAATAATACTAAAGAAGTTTTAAAGTGACAAATAAATAGAATTATGTCACAGTTTATGCGTTATATTTTAAATCATTACATGATTTATTTCAATTTTACTTGAACTTATGTGAGGCTCATTTGAGCACTCACACGGCTAGCAAAGATCCCCTCCAAACCGTTGTCCATTTCTAGCAACAGCCGAAATCCTGCTGCTTGCTGTGCGTTTTGGCCAACGGCCAGCAAAACGAGCCACATTTTAACTACATGTGCCAATTAATTAATATGAGACTATTTCTGCTGTGTGTCACCAAGCCCCACATGGAGGGTCTTACACAGTAATCTACTGAAAAACAATTGTGAATTTTGTAATCATCTGTAAGTCTCATGCAAGTGATTTACCATGGATGTAATGTCTTTCTGGCTTTGCACTTTCCCGCAAACAACTGGGGTGGGTCTGAGGTCAATGGACCCTTCGGTTACTCCACTAAGAACCTTTCCCGGCAAGATTCTTTACCAGATGAATCCATTTTAATGTTTTGCACATGCACGTGTAACTTCATCGAAAGGCTTGGAGAAATCCACTGTTAAACTTTGGTCTACATAGTCCGTTACCGTTTCTGTGAATGTTAGCAAATTCTTCAACAAGAATTTTACTTCATGAAATCATTTTGTGGTACGTCGATGAGACTGCTGCTGTGTCAAATATTGGATGATGGCGTCCCTGAAGGAATATCATTGCACTGTAGTTCACACCTTCTACTAGTTTATAATTATTTTGTGGTATAAACTATGGAAATTAATGAATGACTACAGGGTGTCTCTTGATATACTTTAACACCTTCTTTTCTGCAGCCTCGTCCTTGTGAAGGGTGGGTGATGATACCCTGGTTAATCAAACTCAACAGGCGACAGCTTACTAATGTCTATAATGTCTGGCTTTTTGTGTCATCATTAGCACACAACATTTTAGTCCTATTAACAAAACTTCTGGGATTTGTGTAACATCACCTTAAAAGTCCCGGTGTGTAATGTTGTCGTCCTGGTGGCTGTGGGCGTTGAGGGAGTCCTAGGGAGTTGTGGCCCCGGGAGGTTAGTAGTACTACTTAAAGCTTATGCATTATGTACAGTTAGTCGCCTCTTAACCTTACTGCTGCAAGAGATCCTCGCCACACAAGCAATCACACAGGTATAGCTACACAGGTACATTTACAAAAGTACTGTAAAGTCACAAAGGGACAGTTCCACACAGAAAATCACAATGCTACAGGTACACAGGTACAATTATTCAGGTACAGTTACACAAGTACAGTCATACAAGTATAGTCATACAAGTACAGTTATATAGGTATAATCACCCAGGTACAGTTATATAGGCACAGTCACACAAGTACAGACACAAATATAAACAGATATAGACAAAGACACATGTGTAACCATTATTGTGTTTGTGTGATTTAAGAGGCCCGCAATCACACATGCACACAAATACTTACACACACAATTACAAAGTTATACGTGTACAGCAAAGTATAATGACACATGCAAAATCAAGAAATAACATGATTCCATAGGTACACTAATTACACAGGAATGAAACACCAAATGTATACACTCACACAGATACAGAATAACACAAGGATACAGATGCAGATGCATCTTATACATATAATCAATCGCAAATGTACACGACACCATTTGTATAAATCAATAAACACACAATCACACATGTATGAATTTTTTACGTATACAAGTACAATCATATGAACACAATCACACATGAATATAATCAAATAGAAACACCATAATAATTGTACACAATTGCAGTTGCATTAATATAGGCACTGAATGTTAACAAACATAAAGTACATACTGATACATATACTTTCTTACACAGTTAGTGTTACATAGTAACTCACTGATATTAAGTGACGTACACAGCTCGACAGACACACATACACACCCTGATATCCACTTTCTCAGCGATACAAACATGGTCATATACAGTCTTACTGATACAAAACCGGTCATAGATATTAATATATACAAATGTCATAGTTATTCACACATACACACGGTCTTAAACATACACACTGATACGGACACGGTCATCATTCACATAAATACAGACGCACTTAAGAATTAAGTGGAACAATAGAAACATATAGAACAGGTTGAGACAAATGAAAGGATATGTATACATTTACAGTAATGTCCACACACATTAATATCTAGTTAACTATTCAAGTAAAGGAGGAATGTTTGTTTTCATATTACTCATAAACTATCAAAACTTAATCTAATGCCTGAATAAGCTAAGATTCCCTATTTACTTTTTATAACTTGTAAATTCTAATACTATAAGTTATGTGTGGATTCATTATAATTTTTTCACAGTTTCATGAATTTAGAATATATCTTAATGATATCTTTATTTATTCTGACCACCCTGTGACTAGTGAGGCGACAAGTGGCGAACTGTAGTATTGTAGAATATACACTGTATATACTGTATATTATACAGTATATATAAAACATACTTTTTAATGTCCTTCACATTAATAGACATTTCTTACACTTTTAGTGCATCTAGTCCAACATGTAGTATATATCAACTCTGTCGACGTTAGTTATTCAACAGCAGCAAACAAAACTCTTTGATATCATTATCGGACGGTTTCTATTTCCAATTGTACAACAATTACTCTTCTTCTCGTGCAACATACTAATGTTATTAATTGTAAATTATAATATAATAAATAGCTGGTTGAGTCAGGTACTTGGATAATTAATGTAATGTTATTAATATATTACTATATTGTAATTACCTACACACTTACGTTTTCTCTTGTTTTAGCACTAAAACATTGATCCTCCTAGATGATGCGCAAAACGGACACCGTAAACGTGGTGACAAATGTGTACCATTGTGATCATTATCAAACAAGAAAATTATGCAAAAATTAAGTCAATTTTTCTTGTAAAGGTAGACATACAAGAGGCGCATGTCATGCCGTTCCATCGCCTTCCTTTGACATTTCGGGCTCAGCAACTGAGGCTACAAATACTCGGTGTTGCATCGAGGAATTGTCACTCTTATTTGGTCGCGGTGGTAAGCGGAGCTGCCAACACGCCAGAGGTAAGTGATGATGGAGGAAAATTAGTTATAATCAAAAGTCACACTGGTAACTACGGTAAGAATATAATAAGGAAAATATTAGCTTAGTTCTCTTCAATATGAATTCTGTAAAAGTGAAGAAACAGTAACGACCCGTGATTTTTCCCATCATGTTAGCATGAATTTAGTCATAGATTATGCTAGGAAGAGCTCCATATACTCCTGAGGGATGAATGCACTGCTCTTAACGGTAGAAATGTAATGTAATTCTAAAGTACAATTTGCATAAAATTTACGTTGCAATAAAACAAAATATATTACTAGCATCCAGACAATGGAAACACTCTAGGTTTAGGCAAAATAGGTTTATGTTGAGATGACTATTTTCGCGCTTCGTAAAATTAATGTACCTTGAATATTTTATATACATTAATCTGTATTTAAAGTAACAGTAACTATACTGGTATTGATTTGCAATTGGTGAAGAGTTTGCGAAATAAACCTCGTTTATTAGGTGAAAACTATATTATTAGTAGTAGTAGTAGTAGTATAGTTAGGTACTGCTACTGCTACTAGTCATTGGCTTTAGTAATGATATTGTTAATAAACTTTAGTATTAAAATTTATTATCAATATCATTATTAAAGCCTATGACTAGTAGCAGTACCTAACTATTTACCATTATTATAATTTTTACTATTATTAATTTTTACTATTATTAATTATTATTATTATTATTATTATTATTATTATTATTATTATTATTATTATTATTATTATTATTATTATTATTATTATGAGAACCTAACACAAGTAGCCATAACAGTCCCTTAGTATTTACTAATATTATTAATGCTATTACAACTAGTGGTATTAGTAATATTCTTTATAATCACCAAAACCTGTTTTTAGCTGTAGCAGAAGTATTGTAGTACTTAAAAAACAAGATTTTTATTCATATTCCTGATATTCCAATTTAAAGAATATGTAAGAATAGTAATGGTACTGTACTTTATTAAACGAATAAACTATTATTTATTATTGGTGCCTATTATTAGTAGCAATAGTAGTAGCACCAGAGTATTATCATCATTATGACTGCTGTAATACTCAATCTGAATAACGCCCATGAAATTGGATTTTATTGTAAGAGAAGTTAGAAAGTAGTTTCGTTTTTATTAAGGACATTCAATAGCCTAAATTTTTGGAGAATTCCGTGGCCATGTTTTATCTCTTTATCCGGGAATGGTTCATAGATCAGGGGTCAGCAACCTTTGTACACTAGTCGGCCACTTACAGATGCAAGTAATCAGCGATCGGCCGCAGGTGTACTAAGCCAACATAAAACAGCACTGCGTTCCACAGACTGAAATGTAAAATCAGTAATACTAATAATATATTTTATTGTCAGAATTTTTTTACAAACAATACCAGTATTTAAAACTAAACAAACCTTTCATTTTCAGCATAGACATATTCTGCATTGAAATATTAGCACTAGTCACTAGCCTAGTTAAGTATTGTGTGAAGAAATTGGGAAACATATCTGGTTTCTCGTTTATTTCCTTAATTTCCCTGCTTTTTATTTACACCCAAAATATAAGGAATAATAACAGTCTTACCGGCCACATTGCCCGAAATTTAGACGTCACTCAGCCGGCCGCACACATACCCCAATTTTCCGGCAGCATACGGCCGGAAAAATGGGGTACTGGGAGGGTATTAACACTAGCTAATTCATGCTGACCTCGTATGACCAGCAAGCAGTAGCAGTTAGCCAGTGATAATTTAATAAATTGTTCGGTTATGAGTTACACTTACGTTATAAAATGATGTAGATCAGTGTCATAATTAATAGTTGCCGACCTTAACATAACTGAACAATAAACATTTCTGTGAGCCTCGTCTGACGCAAAATGTTTAATCCTTATTTTTCTCGCTCATTCATCATTATTTTGAAAATTTTACAATGTAAGTGAAAAATTATGGGATATCTGAAATTTCAAAACAATGCAATAGCTTAACAAACATATTATCAGGTATTTATAATCTCAGTAATAAATCATTAGAATTTGCATTGCCATGTTGTCATTATCATCATGACAGAGCTGTGGTGTCAGGGTGGAGAAGACTGAGACTCTTACCAGACTGTTGCGAAGAAGTAGTGTGTTAAGAGGCAGCTGGAGTGATGGTTCAAACGCTTCAGGAGGCCCTGGAGGACCCAGAGATAATCCGCGGCCTACAACACCACCCCAGGACCTTCAGGTAACAATACCTATCTAACATCATCTCCTTAATACCTAAGCTGTAAGTAAAGAGTAATTGTCTTTTCATCTAACAAAACTTTAGGAATTATAAGCCGTACAAACAAATACAAAGGAAAGAAAAATTCCTTAAATTTCATCTTTCGTACCTCCCTCTCTGGACTACTGTATACAGGAATGGATACCATATTCCTTCATAAATTCAGGACATCTCTAGAAGATGTTCAACACAGAGCGATAAGGTCAATTCCTGAACTAAATCATCTCGATTTTCCATGTAGCTTTTAGGCCTTAGGACTGACAACTTCAGACAAGACACAATTGGACGAATCTCATAGACATTCAAATTCGTGAACGAGGTGGAAGAAGTAAATCCAGATAAAGTTTTCGTTACGTTCGGTCTACCAACACAACAGGGCACAAATTCAAGCTCGCCAAGGTGTTGTACAAGAGGAATATTAGGAAAAAAATTTCACATAGAGGGCAGTAGACCTACAGTACAGTCTACCAGTTCAAGCTGTGTAAATAAGAGCAAATCAGCCCTGGCCAGAAATATCAAGAACATTTAGGCCACCTCAAGGTGGGATGGCCTTCAGGTAAATTTTTCAAGTAAATGGCCTCTTCAGACGTCATCGAATACACATTCATCCAATTACAGATGGTGGGCCTCAGAAGGGTTCGGCCTTGCCACCCAGAAGTCCAAAAAAAATTTTTTACCAAGTGCACTGTTGGAGGGTACAATGTTTCTATGGTTGTCTAGTGTTATGTTCACACAAAAATCTTCTCCCCGTTGTATCCCTCAAGGAGAGAGTCTACATCACAAACTGCTGTGTACGTGTGACATGACATATTGTGAGGTGGTTTAATGCTCCTACATATCGCTGTCCTGCTGACCTGTGTAGTGAGGCTGTCTTACGAGTTTCCCAGCTTTAGTGTTTCCCTCTTATGGCCATCCATTCACTTGACAGTGGTGGGTACTGATGTCACAGTCATCCTCTTATAATGTCTGCCACACCTTTCAAGTCCCATTTACCCGGGGCATCCCAACACACCATTGTGTAAAGCACTATAGAGGTAGACGCTATACTGTACATGAAACAACGTTTTTCTGAAGACTGACAGTAACTAATATTAAGGGAGTATTTAGCTTTTGGACACTGGGAAAAGCCAGCAAGATATATGTCATGATAACATGTTAATCAATAGATGTACTATAAATATCATTATCTCCATATGGAACAGAAGTGTTTCACATTAGAGAAATAAAAGCTATCATGTTTAATGGCCCAAGTTGATTAATTTAAAATTAATTTGGTGGCAAGGAACGCTGAAAAGAATGAAAAATACAACACAGGTTTTGGAAGAGTCGTTGGATGACACGGTTGTAGGAGAGTTAAAGATTTATATTATGATGGGTATGACGGAAGCATATGAAAATTTCACCTAAAATGTTATCAAAGAAGTTCCGCACAATAAAGGTAATACAAAAAGTATACCTTTTGTTTAGGATAAACAACCTAAATAAAAACTAATGTGTGGTGTGATGGTGCAGGTTCACGGAGGAGGTGAGGGTGGTGCTGACGGTGGTGGAGCGGCCGCCTCACCTTTACGTAAAGGAACAGGATGATGGCAGCCTCAGTGTATCGGGACCCATGGCTAATGTCCTCCATGTTATGGCGAGCTCACTCAACTTTACGTGAGTCAACTTCTGAAATAGTTACTCTTTATATCTTATTTAGTGGATAATTTTTCTCGATATAAAGATTGAAGGAAGTATCTAACTAGCTTACTCAAGTAACAAAAAGTAAGAATAAAGATGCCAACACACAATTTAATGGCTTCCATAAAAAATCATATAGATATAGAGATGCATATACAGATTATAAGAATATTAATGTCTCTTGTTTTTAGCTATAATGTTACTTGCACATAATTAAGTTGATAGTAAGTGTTTGTGTGGTTCACAGGTACCATCTGATCAGACCTGTTGACAAAACATACGGATACAAGATGGACAATGGGACCTGGTCTGGCATGACAGGTCACACCCGAAGGAAGGTAAGTATTGGCCAACATTAGTAGACCATTTACACTAACTCTTCACAACGGGGCGGCATTTTTTAATACTTTATTTGGCTAACGTTAGACGATTTTATTCATCTCAGAGGGGAGCCCGTACACAGAGGGTTAAACTATTGCGGAATGATGTTTTGGGAGCATTAGTCAACCTAGTGTCCAGCTATTCTTGTTGAGAATGATCTTCCGTGTCCCTTTATAATGGGAGGTAATTATCCACCTTTCTCTCTAGCTGCCGGCAACTCTCCCTTGCATGGGTATATTATCCTATCTTCCCACATATATTTTTTTCAGATTTGGAGGAAAATGTTTTCTGTTAACAAATTAGGAACAGTCATATCTAACCTATTTCTCTGTCTAACAATTGCCTTCTGTTCTTGGCACACCTAAAATATTTCCTGGTTTCTTAATTTTAGCTCTAATCCTAAGAATGGGAGGGGCAGAGGTCAGGAGGAAATTGGGGATATAATTCGTCACCACAGGCAGCCCGGATAAAATCGTCTGGCGTTAGCCAATATTAAAATTGTCGTTCAGTAGTGAAGGGAATAATAGTAGTGCTGGCAGCCTCACACCAGGAGGCTGGAGATGGAAGGGGCGAGGGATGGTGCAGTATGACACGTCACTCCTGCACCTCCTTGGCTCATATATTTTTTTTTTACCGGGATTAGCCCACCCGGGCACAGGTCACTGACCCATAATGGGGCCCGGGGGGCGAAAATGTAATAATAGTAATAATATGATAATGATAATAATAATAATAATAAATAAAAAATATTAAATGAAAAATGAGAAAAAAAGACCCAAAAGTTAAATCAATAATACCTGACATGACATATTGTACTTCGTGTATATATATATATATATATATATATATATATATATATATATATATATATATATATATATATATATATATATATATATATATATATATATATATATATATATATATTTATATATCACCACAGGAAGCGGACATTGCTCTAGCACCATATACCCGCACCGAGGATAGGAATAAATACCTCGAGTTTACTCATTCATTATACTCTGATGATCTTCAATTTGTTGCGGGAAAAGGCCAACCAGAAATCGACCCGTGGGGATTCCTGTTCCCGCTGGATTCCGTAGTGTGGGCGGCACTGTTGGCATCCCTGGTGATAGCTTGGTTGGCAATGGTGGTGCTTGGCAGCAACAATAATAAAAAGGGTGTTGGACGCTTCACATGGATCACTGACTTATTTCTAGAACATCTAAGAGTAGCCCTTCGTCAAGGTGAGTTACAGTGTTCCTATATGGGCTAAACTTTGATACTTGACATAATGTTTTGGAGAATCTTCTATTTGCAAAAGTTCGGTGGTTTAAGCTTTTAAGGATGCTTTAAATTTTTTTCCTTTTTTTTAATACTGTCGATTTATTTTTTCTTTGCAAAGACGGTTTATATAATCTGTTACATAATTTTTAAAAACTTTTATGTGCTTGTTTTATGACTACATTGGACAGGAATCCAATTATGAGATATTAAATACGATAAAAACTATACATATTGTGTAATATAAATAATGTCTAATTATAAATTATCACAAATAAAAAAAAATCGTTTATCGTTCAATGTCATATCATTTGTTTCGCATCTATGCAGACTTGCGCTTGGGGCAGCGACGTGGTAGTGAAATGTTGTTGGTGTTGGGGTGGATGGTGGTGACGATGATGGTGATGTGGAGCTACAGTGGCAACTTGGTCTCCCTACTGGCGGTGCGATACATTTCCAAGCCGTTGCAGACCCTCAGGAACCTGCTCGACTCCTCCGTCACTCTGATCATGACGCGCAACGACGTTTTTACTGATTTCCTTCTCGTGAGTTCCTGAAGTTAATCAACATAATTATTGTGACCATACCCTAGGACACCTTTGTCGGCTGTGCCAACCACATTATAGGTCTTCTTCGGCCATATGAAAAGTCCTTTCTTAACATTCATCATCACGACAAAACATGACATAGTACAGAATGATCCAGTAGTGAGTTCTGTCCTCCAAACATTCCTGACTTGAAGTCGTTATAACATTAAAGTTGTCTTTACACATCATATGAGTATAGGATGGGCTAAATACTCTCCTATAAAATTCCTTTACTCTCCCTACTGCTTTTACTTTAACTTCTTATTCTTTGCTTCTCCAGAATCGTGTACAGTGTTGTTAATTATAATAATAGTGTGTTGGTCACAGACAGTGAAGAGTGGTGAGTTGCAGGAGTTGGGGAATCTATACAAGGTGGGTCGGGTCAAATACCAGTTATCAAAAACCTTCCCGGACGTGATGGAGAAGCTGGTCACCAAGGGTCACCACGTCCTCTTCAGCCCTGGCCTCGCTCTTGACCGACTCGCTGCCAACTACTTCGCAAAAGCAGGTGAACATTTTGTTTGATATATGTTCTCCGATAACAGACCAGTAAAAAGTGCCATCTGCACATAAGATAGAAACTAAAATTGTCCTATCCTGTTGTCCGTTTAAGAAATAGAAAAAGAACACATTCGAAGTCATGGATGGTGTTAGCTAACAGAGGTTCTTCATTTCTTCCACTTGTTGCAGGACGATGTGACTTCTATAAGATGCGAATGGCGCTGTTTCCCATCACCCACTGCATCATCGGACTCAAAGGAAATCTGCTCGTTCGTGCCATGAGTTATAGGTGAGGACCTTCATAACTAAACAGAGGCAGTAGTCGGAAACTAAGTGAGATGAGAGTTTTCACATTTCTAATATAAGTCGTCATTCTTTCACCAGTTTTCAAACATTAACCTTACTGTTATATCTACAGTTCTATGGTATTATTAGCTTTTATGAAGGATACAAGAAAGTTAGTGACTTCAGTAGAAAGCTGATAAGAAACTGTTTCCAGGACTAATAAAAAGGGTCATTTCCTACAGTCCCTGTATAATAACTGTAGTAGTCACAATATTCTAAGATATATATATATATATATATTTTAGTGGGACATGGGATCTTTGATAATAGGGGAGGTAAACCTTAAAGGAATAAAATAACTTGCACTCACTCTACACATTGTCTGGTCCTGGCCTGTCTCCGTAGTAGGACAAAGACAGGTATATGACCCTCACTCTGTATGTTCCGTCTGTCTGGAGATTTTCTATGATGGTTCTGCGTGTAGGGCCGTCTCTTTTAATTACGGTCTCCTCAACAATAAATATTTAATATACTGTAGGTCACAATTTGTCTGTAAGAATAAGAGGTAACGAGTGTTTACCGTGTCAGGGTGAGGGCCATACTGGAGTCTGGGCTGTACGACCACTGGTTGATGAGCAGTATCCCCTTCTCCACTGTGTGTCGCCATGCGCCCTCCATCATCACAGTCAGGGAACCTCTCGCCATCAACAATCTCTGGGTAAATGCAGTATTTTTTTATCATCATTATCAAAATAAACTCTTAAGGCTGTGAACGGAGAGACAACTGGTCTTGTTTTCTTAAAACAGCATGCAGATTTAGAGTATATATATATATATACTGTATAGCTCAATTGCCTAGATTTTATACTCGTATATTCCTATACAGGGGATGTTGGTGGTGCTGGGCGCAGGACTTCTGCTGGCTCTGGTCACCTTCTGTCTGGAACTTTGCGTCGACAAACGTAATGGTGACAGAGCTTCGTAAACCTATACACCGTCACAACTCATCACCCAGCACAACTGTGACGTCTTAGCAACACGATACACTGCATTTTTGTCCCAGTTCTTACTTACCGCCACTGACAAGATTGTGGTAAGTTGTCTAACTCATCACCGCTGTGGGGAGTCTTCAAGCTGACTGCAAATGTATGCAGTTGATCTTGACAAGAATTTTTTTTTTATTATACTTTATCTCTTATGTACTTTAGAACAAGAAGGGTTGTTTCAATATCTAGAAACACGTTTTTGTTATTGTTCTACACATCCGAAATTTCCGTGTTATAGCTACTCAGTACAGTGCCTCTGTATGTGTTATGAAGTCTACTGAAAATCTGATCGTAGTTAATGTTTATGTATAAATAAACTATTAAACCAACACCAAGTCGTTTGAACTGTTACTATTATGTTCCACTTGTACCAAATATTAGTATTCTGGAGTTACATAAATCATTGCTGACTGAATTTGAAATTTGAACAGAAATAAATAATCATCAAATAATATTACAGTACTTCTATATCTGGTATATAAATGCCAAAACTATGCGTATGCGGAGAAAGAACATCAAGATATTAATGGGATTAGTGTCATGGGCCAGGCAGGTGTGTAACCAGGGGACTTTTATTTACCGGGATATCGCACACCATTCAGAAAGGTGGTGTGCTGATGTCTGTTAATTAAGGAACACCTGACAGTAACCACCAATGACGAAGAAAATGAAATAGGATTTTCTGAATGAATTCGGTTGATATTATACAGACAAATAACTGTAAGCTGACAGCAGGCATGTTCTGTACTACAGGGCTGACTTTGTTTCAGAGAGGGAAGTAGCTGACTTTCACAGTCATCCAGACAACATCCAGGTCCCAAGCTCCCATCATAGGAGATTTTAGTCATGAGACGATAGACTGGGTGAATCTTTCTTCTTACCGCATAGGCTGAAGGAGAGAAATTCCTTGACCTCACACAAGATTCATTCCTAGAACAACACCATGGAAGGCAACATTCTGGATTTAATTTTGACGACTGAATGAAGTTCAAGTCGGTGGGAAATCAATTTATACCAGCGACCACTACACTACATATTAAGACAGATAACTATCTTTGAAAGTCGGAGCTAAGTATCAGAAAAATATTTTCACTTCAACCATGGTGACTAGCAATGCATATTGGAAAAATTAATATAAATAAACTTGGTTGATATCATAAGGGAAGAATAAAATACAGAAAAATCGTGACAAATTTAAAGAAATCCCCGAGAAAAATGTTTACCCCGGAAGACAAGGAAAAGAGGAAGAAAGTCCAGATAAAAACATGAGAAGACAGTACCACTTGTGGAAAAAATACCAAACCACTGAACGGATAACAGGTACAGTACAATCATGCAAATGATCATTCAAGAATGAAACTGGGTTGAACATTCATAAGGGTTACTTATCAAATCTATCAGATTGGACATTAAAAATTCCAAGATGGCCGCCAAATTTGCCAAACCGAAAACATATTTTTACATATAATGAATTTATTATTGGGCAATCTGTGCATATAAGGTGTCTATTCCTATGTTTTACAGCATGCTGGAACAGATTATGATTGTTTTGGAGCCATCAGATATGTCTTTTATGCATAAAGTAACGATTCTGCACATACTTTTACTTATTTTCGTAGTGAAAGCGATTCTTAGTTAAACAATGAAAATATGTTTATATCTTGCTCATATCCTTGGGAGATAATGTCATAAGAATTGCTTTCATATTTACAGCTGCTGGCATGTGCATCCACACAGAGCTGTGCAAGTGAGACCAGAGCGGATACATTTATACTGTTGTCCACAATCTTTCTTTCAAGAACACTTGGTCAGTTCTTAGCAGCTCGCAGCTGTTGGTGGAAGGTCTGCCCAGGATTCAAAAGGCCATAATGTCTCTAATTTTGTCCATAACATATTTGATTGTTGCGACAGAATGAGCTTGGTCTCTAATTGAGGCTAAAAGTGATGTGATGCTTACTTCAAAGGGGGATCCTCTCTTATGTGTTACATGATGGACTGCCCATGTTATGGAAACAACATTATCCAATTCTTCAGTCAGGGAAACCTCCTCAAGCCAAGTATACTCATCCATCATCCATTGTCTTATAGAGTAAGGAGCTGGTAATAGCTATGTTTGGCTTTGGTGGCTGTGAAGGATTTTTATGATCTGTGCTGGAGGAACACTGGTGAAAGAGCCCGGAAGTTCAGAAACTTTCTTCACTGGAACTGTTCCTATATGAAGTGGCTCACGTTCCTCACCAAGATTGTCAAAGCTTGAGTGCTGGAAAGCAAATAATGGTACCATGGAAAGATGTGTGTGCTGTAGTTGCAGTAGGGTTATAATCAATGTTGTCTACTGCAAATTTTTTATAAAAGATGATTTCTCAAAACAAGTGGGCACACAACTCCATCTTCTACATATTGGGAAACAACAGCATCACCAAGTTGGGCAGATATTTCTAAAACCTTATCATAGGAAATGCAAATACCATGCTCATGGGGCATCTCACTAAGCTATCTTTTCCTAGTTTTAGCGAACACAGACATGGCAATATACACAGCAAATGGGGTCTCGCGATCCTAGTTTTACTGTACAAGCAAAGACTCGAACAATTTGGTGTCGAATTACCTGAAGTTCATTCTGCTAAATTACAGGCCCAATTGGTTTCACATATTCCTCAACAGAAAGCTCACAGTCAAGGAAGATATGTTTTGCTAGCATCCCAAGAGGATGTAGCGCCCATCTTGGCTGAGGTTGGCAAATACAGTGAAGGTGTTCATTTGGCCAAGGCTGTAACAATAATACGGCAGATTGTGCTAAAAATTCCTAACCATACTTGATGATGGAAGTATTGAAAAAGCAGTTCCTTCATCACTTCTCCCATTCAAATGTATGATTTTACATGGCACAGACATTAAATCACAAATTCAGCATGAATCATCCAAGTCAGGTCTTGCTATGGCACAGCTGTTGCAGTACAGCTGTTTTGATAAGTACAAGGAAGGAGCACAATCTAAATCTGCTAGTCTAAAAATTGTTTGATTAGAACCTTCACATGCAGTTTTTATCTCCTTGGTGTATGTCACCAATTCAGAGAAAGCCAGTGTATATGCATCTTTTTTGTCAAGGTTCTTTGTGTTTTTCTCATATTCCTTTACACTAAGATAAGCTCTTTCTCTGTTGTACAGTGCAGCTAAGCAGGCAGGGTGATATTTCATCTCTTGTGCCACTACATCTCCTGCACTAACTTTAGCAAGGAGTTTTTTGTCACCGAGGCTCTTTGCACATTCATTGATTCTGTTGTGACGACTCTGTCCCCTCCTCACTCTACCACCATAACCATCACTTGCTCCAACTTGACACCATGGGAAGAAACTGCTTCACGAAGCTACTCGACCGCAGTGAGCACCGATACAGATCCAGTTTCCCATCCGCTATGAGACTGAGGTATCGAGGCAAGTGTGTCTGCCTGGTAAGCTGAGTCTCTTCTCTGCGGCTTACGGTGTTCCTCTTCACCCGGGGTGTGGACGAAGAATTGTATTAAGGGCTACTGCTGGTGGTGTTGTGATGGTTTGATGGTAGTGGATTACAGCGTTAATCCCTGGTTTCTTGTGGTTGGCCATCGCAACATAGACTTGCTACCTTAGCTGCCAATTCCATCAGGTTATTGTGTTGTTGTACATAGTATGTGTATTTAATGTTTAAAGTAAGAACAATCAGTTAATATTTCGATCTGTTTTGATAACTGCATAGTAGTGTTTTACTTTTGTTATGTAATGTATCTAAATTAACTATATTAATCAATAATTAATAACATAAATGCTCTTAAATTACTCAGTTTACTTAATAATCTTCTGACCCCTTTCATAACTTAAATTTGTCTGTCACGATAACAGTGATTCTTTTGTGTGTGCTCCTTACTTCCTGCATCCACGTATTTCAACCCCTAGATTATTCGCTCATTATTCTTACTTGTCAACTTTGCCTGTCCTCAATATTGTGAGTAGCACGGAGGGATATCACAGTCATTGAGTTTGATTGTCATTGCTTGTCTGAGAGCACTCTCTGGTGCTGGCTTGTCGCACAAAAAGCATTCTGCTGTGGTTTTTGTGTCTCTTGGCTTTCGTGGTACTTAACTTCTACAACCTTCATCACTGTCAACTACAGAGGTAGTTGCTCTTTTTGGGGCTCTGTAACATTGTATTGTTAAACCTAAGTCTACAGATCTCATGATATTTTGCATTATTTTTCCTCAATGTCTCTGTAATACCATCTCCATCATCTAGTCTTTCCATATCAATCCTTATTGGAAGGGCATTGAATGAGTTGAAAAGAGGAATATTCTTGGCTAATTTGCTGTAGCCATCTTCCTCTCTTCTAGTAGGGTTAGTCTTTGGAGATTTAAGTTCTTCCTTCTTATTATCTTAACATAGACAGCAATTGACCCAGTTTGTTTTCTTTTCAGGATTACTTTTAGTCGCCAATATTCATCGCCATTGTGGTATAGAACCGAGGGTTTATCCCTTTACCACTCTGTATCATATGTACTTTCTTCTATGGGATACAACTAGGTTCAAGCTATTGTTTGCCCGGTCGTTCATCCAGTAGTATTTAAGTCCCGTGCGATCTGTACACTATCCGGATAACTTTAACCCCATTATCCTTGGTTCGGCTCTCCCGTGCTAGCACATCCTGTCAATTCAGATGCAGCTACCTAACCTTACTTGGGGATGATTAGGTAACATCTGGAACACAAAGTACTTGTATATATATATATATCTATATATATATATATATATATATATATATATATATATATATATATATATATATATATATATATATATATATATATATATATATATATATATATATATATATATATATATATATATATAAATATGTAGATCCACAATGAAAACGTGGATAAGATAAATCTTGATAAAATCACACGGGAAAAGGGAAACAACGGAGCACCTTAGCTTTCGCCTTTATTCAAGACATCTTCAGAGGCAAATGGATTACATGGACAGAGAGAGGCATAAATATACAGGGTGACCATATAAAACATGAGGTCAGATCATAATGATGTCATCCACTAATCCCCAAACCAACACACACGTAGAGGAGCTTAAGAGAAGGGGGGTGACGTGACTAGTCAGGTCAGGTAAAAAATAAGGGACCCACTAAATAACTATCATGCATCTAGATCAAAGGTTTTCAAAGCATTTTTAACCTTGGGCCACTGACAAATAAATTTATGTAACATATTATCAGTTTTGAACTGACCATCACTAGGTTTATTGATTTTAATTCCTTAATCAAACTAGCTTCAACCAGAAGTCTTTCTGTGACACAAGATGATTTAAATACTTCTAAGCTTTTTTCCCAAGCAATGGGATGATTATTATTCCTAACATGAACGAACAAGGCACTGCTTTCAGATGCTGTTCTGATAGTGTACTTATGTTGTTTGAATCTGAGCTGCAGTGTTTTTCCTGTCTGTCCTACATAATTACAATTACATTTGCTACATGGAATACAATAAACACTTTCATTTACATTCAAACTTGGGCTATTTCTTATTAACATATTGGTAATGGTTGAGTCATACTTGAAAACAACATTAATATTTAGTAGCTTGAGGGACCGAACTAACGGGACAAATTCATAACGATAGGGCAGAGTCAAAATATTCTTAAGTGTAGGAATTTGCCTGGTTTGAGAAGAATGAAAGGATTTTTAGCCCTTTTAAAACAACGATCAACAAGCACAGAAGGGTACCCGAGTTTTTGTGCAATGGAACGAATGTGTTTCAATTCATCGTCAGTAAATTCAGAGTCACAAATACGCAGACATCTTAAGAACATAGAAGAAAAAACTGACATTTTGGTACTCCAGGTGATTCGATAAAAAGTGTATGAAACTGTCTACCTGTGTGGGCTTTCTGTATACCTAGGGGTACTTGTAAGTCCGGACCTACGGCCTAGAAAACAGTGCGTTAATGTTCGAAATAAGGCAAACAGAATATTGGGTTTTATATCTAGAAGTGTAAGTAACAAGAGTGCAGAGGTCTTATTGCAACTATATCTTGCGCTAGTTAGGCCGCACCTCGATTATGCGGTTCAGTTCTGGTGCCCCTATTATAGAATGGATATAAATTCACTAGAGTCGGTGCAGCGAAGAATGACAAAAATGATTCCGGGACTTAGAAACCTTCCATATCAGGATAGGTTAAAGAAACTTAACTTGCATTCCCTAGAAAGACGAAGAGTGCGGGGAGATATGATAGAAGTATTTAAGTGGGTGAAAGGAATCAATAAAGGGATATAGATAAAGTTCTTATAATATCCGAGCAGGATAGGACTCGGAGCAACGGATTCAAGTTGGATAAGTTTAGGTTTAGGAGGGAGATAGGAAGAAACTGGTTCACAAATAGGGTGGTGGACGAGTGGAACAAGCTTAGCAACTTTGTAGTAAGTGCGGGAACTCTGGAAAGTTTCAAAAGGAGGCTAGATAGATTCATGGATGATAGAGAGTGGTAGTAACTCTCGACAGGAGCTGCCATGCACACAGGCCAACCGGCCTATTGCAGACTCCTTATTTTCTTATGTTCTTAAATTTGTAGTTTGGGCCATTTCTCATGATAAGCATATCAAGGAATGGAAGGGATCCATTTATTTCTCTTTCAATTTTGAATGTGATACTTGGGACAATATCATTAAGCTTGCCTAAAAATTCCAATGGGTCACTGTTTCTAGGCCAAAGACAAAGAACATCATCTACATATCTATACCATGGAGGAATAAAGTCCACTATATTGGGTAGTAATCTAGACTCAAAAAACTCCATATAAATACAGGCTAGAGGAGCAGAAAGACAATTACCCATGCTCATGCCAAATATTTGCTTGTAGAACTTCCCATTTGCTCTAAACACATTGTCAGTTACGCATAACTCTATCAATTTGAGGAAAGTATCATGTTCAATAGTTAAATCTAACAGTTGTAATTTATCTTTAAGAAATGAAAGTAGGTCTTTCACAGGTACTCTAGTGAACAGTGAATTTACATCAAAACTTATTAATTCGCAAGGTTCATTGTGTTTCTTGAGTTATCAATTAAATCACTGCTATTGTGTATGAATTAGATATTTGGCCTGTAAGAGGGGATAGCATCTTTACCAGCCACTTGGATAATTTGTAAGTAACAACTCACGATAGGACGTAATGGATTGTTAAGCTTGTGTGTTTTTATCAATCCATACATATAAGGTAAAGTGGGATTGATTTGAGAGAGCTGTTTGATGAGATCGGGGTTCTTTTTCAATAACATCTTCATTTTGGAATTAGATAACTTATTAATATTTTCCAGGGGATCTTTCGTAAGCTCACAATACGTGCTTTCATCACTAAGTAATGAATTCATCTTATCATTGTAGTCACTTTTATCCAATATTACAATAGCATTAGACTTATCAGCCTTGGTAATATGGATATTCTTATTTCTTTTCAAGTTTATCAAGGCTGTTTCAAATCTTTTTGGAATGTTTGAAACAAATTTCTTATGTAACCTGGAAAAGAATAAGTCGTCAGATGTTACAAATGAAGATATTTCCATAACTAAAGGTTGTATACATAATGTTATTTTCATTAATAATCGATAAAAACCGGAAACCCTACTTAGCCTACTATATCACATAATAAGACATGAGTTACCATGGGAACCTCTTGTGACCGTCAAAATTGAATAACTATGTATACTACAAATCTCACCAGCAAGTAATCCTCCTTGAGCACTTCATATATGGCTTGACAAATTGCAGGTATTATGGTAGACAAACTTTGTTTTGATATCCTTGTTGTATACTGAAGCGACGTGTAGAAGCACCCAGTTGAAAGAAATATGAGCGTAGCCTCTAGACGAGCCTCTGGAGATATGCTCTGCCTCATAATGGTATCTTGTTTTTTTATGTATGGTTCCAATTTAGCGAGAAGTCTATAGAAGGTGTTGGGGTCCATTCTCATGTAGTTAGTGAAGTCTTTCTCATGTTCACCTTGCAGTTCATGTAAAATCGTGGCATGACTTCCCTTAACTTTTCGTTGAGATAACCATTCCTTGCACCATTCCCTTTTCTGTTTTTTCTTCTTTTTGCACACTGTAGCAATTATTATACACAGCGCTATAGTATTCGATTTAACTGTCCTGCGACACACCATGGTGATCGTACCGCAGCAGCTACTGCCGACCACCTACTAGCTACCAGCAGCAGAGTGTGACTACTGCCAACCAGCACCTCCGTGTGTACGACGACACAGGCTTTGCCCGGTAAACGGGCACTGTTCGATCGTGTGGACGGGGCTTTAAAGACAGTCGCGAACGAGTAGTCATGAACCGTGTACATTCAGAATGGAAGAGACGCTCATTCTGTTTGTAGTCTACATTACATTTATTAGAATTGGTTTAGTATTCTAGTGTTTTAATGTTAACCCTTATATGATTTATAATAAAAGCAACATTCACCAGCTATAAACCCATAAAACGTGGCCCACAAACATTCAACTTATTTCTAAGTGTTCAGGTATTTTTACCATAATTGTAAATACATTAGATAGATAAACAGATAGATGTTTATTCAGTAAAACAGGACATAAAACTCTGACAATATCACAAACGTGATTCAACTTCAACGGCTTCCCGCAACATGTCATTTTGGATGATGACAGGCATCTCTTCAGACAGTATAATAGTAATAGTTACTAAAGCAAGCTGGCTAGCCATTTTTATTTTATACTGAAAGAACTGAAGATTCAGGCTAGATCTGTCAGTCAAGCACTAGAACGTAAAAAAAAATCGAGTCAAAGTTTGACACATTTTTAATGTGTTAATGAAAATTATAGCCTCACAATATTAATAATATTAATGGTATCTGTGACTCTTAAGCAGAACACTCTGAACAATACTTCTTCATCACTGAATACACCATCATCTAATCAGATGTCTTGAATAAAGACGAAAGCTAAGGTGCTCAGTTGTTTCCCTTTTCCCGTGTGATTTTATCAAGATTTATCTTATCCACGTTTTCATTGTGGATCAACATAAAATAAATAAATAAATAAATAAATAAATAAATAAATATATATATATATATATATATATATATATATATATATATATATATATATATATATATATATATATATATATATATATATATGTATATATATATATATCCAAGAAAAAGCAATCCCATTCCAATTCATATAACATTTATTAGTTTGGTTAAATATTAAAATTACCCCCATCAATAACTGTAAAAATCCCTCACCTTTAATTATTTTGCATTGACAATTTTAATTTCACAATAATGATTATTTTATTTATACTTACAATAACCAGAGGAATTTCCTTCTATGCTGACAGTAATTTTGGAAATGTTAAATAAATAGGTAAATAAAAGTAGACTGTCTTTTTGGTTTACAAATTTATAAACTGAGATTCTGTAATATTGTTTTTTAATTCAAATAACTGTACTGTACATGTAAATTTCATAAATTACATAACTAACAGCAATTAACATAAATTTTGTGTTATTACCATTTGCGTTAATAATTAAAACTTTACATCTACATCAAGAATCTTTCTTTTAGATATTAAGATTCCGTGGCTACAAAAGGTTTGAAATCCCCTGAATGTGTATAATACAACTCTCGACATTTTTTCTTTAAAATTATCTATCATTTCTAATTGACCTAACATTTTTTTCTCACTTTCATTGAAAATTTAAATTTCGATTTAGTAATTACCAAACGTCACAAAGGTACTGGAGTAAGGATACTGACAGCTTTGTATGGATGCTTATGTTTGTGTCTACTGAGTGCACATCTGTCTACTGAGCTCTGTTAGGTAACTTTTCGCTCTAACCTAAAAGTAACCAAACCTTTCTATTGATTCTATTTGCTGACCCTGCCTGGCCTTAAATTATCCTTTGGTTGAGAACTTTTTCTTGTAATATTCTCTGAATAATCAAAAATACATCTCCATCATCAGGCTGACAGCGACTGACAAGAGAATCTCTGGTCAGTCACACTTTGTTAACTAAACCTCTAATCAGTCTTTGTGTCCTGTTGGTCTCGGGTGGTGAGCAGAGGGTATATATAGAAGGGACCTCTTAGTAGTGGTAGTTACCCTGGACTGATAAGGGTTGCGATTTGTTTATTTGGGTTCTTGATATAATTCTATGTTGGCCGCTGGTTCGGGTGGCTTATCCTGGTCTTTGGTAAGTCTTAGGACTAGATATCTTTAGAGCGACGTTTCACCACTTTCATATATCATTAAGTTTCTTCATTGTGATCATGTTCCTCCTGAATCATGACAGTTGTTGATAATAACACAAACACGAAACAGTAAAATAAGTCCATGCCAAATACTGATAATTGCACGGCCACCATTGCTGACAGTCACACAGTAACTGGTAAATAACGTCATGACATGTTGACATTTACATAACCACAGTTGCTGGTAACTACTAAAAAAATTAACAGTTACACAGCAAAATTAATTGTCAAAAAAATTCTTATCAATTGTTAACAGTTACTTGGCCATGGTAACCGGCACTGTAACCAGTTGTAAACTACGGGCTTCTAGTGGACAGTTACCTGCTGGGAGCGCCGACAACTCATTATTATAAAGCCCAGTTCCGATTAATTAAAGTGTCACCAGCACCTGGGCCAGTCAGTGCCTCAAGTTGTTGATATTCACTGGAAATGTCATTTCAACTGACTATACAATTGGAAAATTTAAGATTAATTAGTCTCACTGATTGGGAACAATAAATGTATGCATGTTTTAATTAATCCTGGTAATTAGGCGCCTGAAGCCGTTTTAACTACCTCATCAGGACTCTTTGAATAAATAAATAAACCGCTGAGAGAGAGTACACTTTACCTCACATAATTCTGTTCAACGTCATCGTTGGAAACTACAAGACCGATATCTCTTGAACTCATAATAAATGTTTGCAAATAAGTTTATGAATAAAAAATTATATCTTATATAATGACCATTGTTATGAACTGATGGACTATACCAGGAACTTTATGGTTTGTTTCTTCTTCAGGAACTTTGCGCATCTTGTTAGACTCGTGTCATAATGATATGCAAGACATTGCTTGAGGATACTATTACACAGAAATAACTGCTGGTACAGTCACATCCACACTAGTACAAAATCACATTCGCACAGTCGTAGTCATAAAGATGCAGTCTCATAAGTATGGTAACAGTATATGCTCACATTCATACATAATCAATCATACATGTGTTCTCGAGTGGCAGGAATTATCAGTACACAAGGCCGGGTGTTATTATATGATCTATGAATTTCCTACAGGAATTATTCAGTAATCCTCATTATAATTATAAACTCAACATCAACAGCGAAAAACAGGTGTAAAAAATAGCAATACAAAAACATCAACCAATACCAATGTATTATATCACGTCCTGTACACACAAAGTAAAAAAAAAAAGACTTTCTTAAATAACATCAGAACTACAAACCAATTCACCAAAAATTATATATCATTTTAGTGATACACTCTTCCTGTGGGTTACTGATCGAGTTGTCTGTCAAGTCTTTAGAAACCCCAATATAACCTAATCTAAAATAAATCCTGTATTACGATTGAGGCGCAAGAGAAATGGTCCCCTAATCTCCTCCAGTCTTAATGGTTTGGGTAGGGTAGGGTAGTTCAAGTTAAATTAAATGAGGCCAATTTAAATTAGGTCCTACCTTAACACACAACTTGAAGGCAGTACTACATACACAAAATCCCAACAGAGAAAATTCTATCATAAAATTTCCTTCTGGATAAAATCTCACCACAAAATAATAAAGTGAGCAAAATGATAAAAATCCCAGCGCTGAAAGATTCTTTCAATCTTAATACCCCGGGAGATTTTGTCCTTCAACTAAAATTTTTTTTTTTCTTTTACTGTACGTCTGGCGCAGCCTGAAAATAAAGAAATTAAAATACAGTAAGCAAAAATATTAAGGCACCTTACTCCGGAACTACTGTTGATATCAGGCGTCATCAACGTTTTGTTCATATTCTTAACACCAACAAGGAGAATAATTCTTATTCAGTAACAAGAGGGTAATATTTATATAGTCTCTTCATTTGATAAAAAAAAATGCACATACGCACAGACGTACCACTTCTATAGTATTTGTAATTTATATAAAAACTCTTCTTTCATTCTGCGTATTGTGGAGACGTTATTGATCCATGTGGCTGTGACACTATTTTAATTTTCTGTTTCATCAGTTTTGAAAGAGAAATAGCTCCGTGATTACACAAAGGCTATAACTGTGATTAATCTCCTAGTACATAATTAGTCAAATATTATCAGTATTAGTTATTACTGCGAATGACATAAGATGCGCATGTCAGGACCTTCCGTCACCTTCTTTGGTATTTCCTGGTCGGCCGGAGGATATAAATGTTGGGAGGATCAGTTGAGACCATCCATTCTGCAGAAGGTCGTGGTGGAGTTCTCAACTTCGGAGACGGCACAAACACGATCCGCGTCCTGCAAATACACAGTAAAGGTAGGAAATTTAGGACATTTATCATCGTTCATTATAGCGATAACACGAAATCCCCTTTTTTAATAAATCTGTAAACAATTTATTTTATATTACGAAAACGATGAAAATTTATCCCACTATTTTCATCAGAGTAAATTCAGCGAGTTTTTTGTGCGCGTCAGGTTAGCTTTTTTTCAGTCCTAAATTACTTTGGTCTTTCGCATATTTTTAGCGAATTCGTAAACTCTTATTCGATTTAAAAAGCAAATTTTATTAATATAATCAGGATGTGCAGATAAAAATGTCTAATTTTATTAAATATTATGCATATTGTAGTGGACGTCTCCCCTACAACTGCGTACTGTGTGTGTGTGTGTGTGTGTGTGTGTGTGTGTGAATAATAATAATAATAATAATAATAATAATAATAATAATAATAATAATAATAATAATAATAATAATAATAAACGGTTTATTAATAGAGTTGCAGCCGGTGGCTGAAAATATACAGACTTACATTTAATTTAGACATAATGTGTGTGTGTGTGTGTTGTGTAGTGGTAACTTTCTTTCTGTCACGGTAAATGATGGGTAACACTTTATCTGTCCAAGTTTACAACTCGACAAACTTTAGTGATTGTACATAATTTCACTCATTAACAATTAAAGCTGTAAAAAGTAAAAGACATTTCCATAGAAGTTATTTAATGAATTATATACACGGCGCGACTGACTGAAGGTTAACTCAGGGAAGTAAAACATGCACTGAGCACCCTGCCTAACAGACTGTCGAGGTATGTGTGTTCGTAAAGTCGGGTATATAAGTGAATCATATACTGACCAATCAAATAGGCTTCAAATCGGTCACGTCATGTAATTCAATGGTTCTTATTGGTGTATCAGGGGCTAATGCCAATCAAAGGGGGTTTCGTAAAATTATTTTTCTTGGAATCTTATGCTCTATGTGTATAGTTGAATTTCAACATTTTAATAAAATACTGTATACCCTGTAGTATAAGCAGTGCCAGCGCAAACGATCAACAGCGCCTGGTAGTTCTTATTCCGAAGTGAAATGATTATACAAGTAACGCCAGACGAACGTTCGCCCTCTTTCTGCCAACACTGACATTCTTTTCTGGTTGGAGCGTCCGTTTTTAAGTCTTAATCAGTAAGAAATACAAGACTGCAGAGTCATGTTATTTTTATCTGACCTGGCGACACACACACACACACACACACACACACACACACTTTGACTTAGGCACGGTGAGTGCTCAAGTATCAGCCCAGATAATGAGTTTATTGAATGATTAGCAGAGTCAATACGAAAGGCGGAACTCATCACCTGGGTAAACACAGAGGGCCTCCAGGGTACCACGCCATGCTGTGGCACGCGCCCAACCCCAGCCATTCTTTGCCACTTACTGGTGCCTCGAGTGACTGTGTTCATACGCTCTTATCTTCCCTGTCGAGAGTGAAGAAGCCTCTGGCCCTCAGTGTGGGTTCCAGCTAGGCCTGCTACTCACCTGCTATGACGAGGCGTGAGGAATGTTTGTTTTCGTAACTTATAGGGACGTATAAATCCTGTAATCTATGACATTGGTGCACTTGTATATTGAATCAATTTATATGTATTCAGTATTGATCCCATGTTGAGTGTTTTTTTTATGGCTTTATAAGTACACGAATCTTACAGTCTATGACAGTTGGCGCTCGAGCTCCTCAGTGGTTACTCAACATTCATGCTTCCCAAACTCACCTATGCCTCCCATGCCTAGTCTTACTCCCTAAATGACACGCAACGTAAACTCCTAAAGAAAGTGCAATAAGAGAGCATGCAGGATTATTTCCTCCCCTTCCTACTCTACATATAAAGAAGCGATCAACACACTGACCCTCTAGGCTCTCTCTGACCATCAACACGACCTCATCTGCAAATTTGGTGAGAAGCTTCTGCACCATCCTCGACACCGGCTCCTACTACCATCCTAGGTCCCTCGACCGCGAATTGCTGTTCGACACCACAACTGCACACAGCCCATATGAGCACGTACTGATCGCTGTAAGAACAGCCCAGTCTCAATCATTGTAAAACCTATCAGTAACCTGTAATCGACCAATGTGTTCACTCCCAGTCAATATTACATTTTTTGCACTGTCACTATGTTGAAATGCCCTGTATTATGCCCTTCTCCCCACATATTGATTGTATTTCATATTTGTATCACGTGTTACTTGTATATTATTTGTCAATCAAGGGACCCATTCCCCAATTTTGCAACTGAATATTTTCAGCCTTCCGGCTGCCGCGTTCTTCCAATAAACCGTTAATTATTATTAATTTTTTTATTGCATGTGAAAATAATTTAAATGAACACATATCTACACTTCGTTGGTAGAAGATAGAGAGGAGATATTTCACCAGGCCACAGTTGTCACCTTCAACAGGGTCTCTGTTGCAGCTGTGGCCACCCAGGCTATCTACCTACACCAGGTGTATGGTGTATGACTGTAAGGGAGGAAGGTAGCGAAAGAAGAAATGAAAATGAAGAGAGCGAGGAGAAATGAATGGTCAAAATTGGTGCGTCATCAAATGCAGGGTTAAAAGTAGTAGGGTATATAAAATAGACATAACTAAAAATTATATTTATTTATACTGAAGTATATATAAAAATATATAAATATATAAGAGTTCAGTCGTTGCAGGTGTCGCATATAAGGTTAGGTCCTGTGAGGTAGAACCCAGCTCTGGGGTTTCCGTTTTCTCAAGATTATCTGAGGAAGGCAAAGCCTGTGGACAGTCGGGAGGGCTTGATTTCTCAACCTCGAATCCTAGTGAGGTAGAACCCAGCTCTGCGTTTTCCACTTTCCGGTCGTCAATGGAGGATGACAAGTCCTCCAGAGATGTGACCAACGTTTCTATTATAACCTCGATTTCCGGCCGCCATGGTTCATCCTTATCCATCATTTCCGTACATAGCGTCTTTACATCTGACGGCCAGTCTATTATAAGGTGATCATCTTTCAATTGTTCAAAAACTTGAAAAATTGCATAACCTAAGGAATAGATGTCACCCCCTGGAGAACAGGGCTTGCCGGCTAGGACCTCGGGGGCGTAGTGAGGGAATAAGGTGTGGTCCTTACACTCAAAGTTTATGCAGTCTCCATTATATTTTGCTAGACCAAAATCGATTAAATTGGCTTTAATGAATCCGTCATCCAACATTTCGATCAGAACATTATCTTATTTAAAGTCGTTGTGGACCACTCCTCTGTCGTGGACCTCTCCCAGACTGGAGGCTATTGCTATGAAAATTTTTAACCAGGTAGCGACTGTGTACTGTTCGTTGTCAAGCAGCGTGTCTAAAGTTTTTCCCTTACAAAAAGACATAATTATGGCTGGGAAATCTGCGCAAGATGCCATCACGACTGGAGCTCCACCAGCGCCATCGAGACGCTCCATGAGACAAGTTTCTTTAATAAAAGTCCACTGCAGGGACGACTCAGCACCAAGCTTAAGACAAACCGGTTGGTTGTTGAGGTTAGCGAGGAAAACTGTTCCACAGGCTCCAGAACCAAGTACTTTCTTTATCTGTAATCCAGTGAAAAACTTGTCGAGGGGAAGATCGTCTTCGGCACAGTAGTATGACTTGGAGGATGCTGAGGGCAGGTTATTTTTTATTATATCCTTTATTTCGCTGCAGGATATATTTCCTGGACCCCTGTCTTCGAAGTCTTCCCACAGACTGACGTCGGCTTCGAAACTCTCGCAAGTCATTTTCTCATATTATTTTGTCAAGTCTTGGCCGGTACCTTCACAACTTTCATTCATAAGGCTGAGAAAAATGTAGTAAGAGGTCCTGATGATAGTCGTCTTACCTAATGCTGTAATAGTGACTACTCACAACTCTGATAGTAATGATATATTTTATAATTTTAGTAGTGATGTTGTGCTGGTCGTTGTTTACTTGTTGTAGTGATGGTTATATAAGTGTGGTAGTGATGTTGTAGTGGTGGTTATATAAGTGTGGTAGTGATGTTGTACCGGTGGTTATATAAGTGTGGTAGTGATGTTGTAGTGGTGGTTATATAAGTGTGGTGGTGATGTTGTAGTGGTGGTTATATAAGAGTGGTAGTGATGTTGTAGTGGTGGTTATATAAGTGTGGTAGTGATGTTGTACCGGTGGTTATATAAGTGTGGTAGTGATGTTGTAGTGGTGGTTATATAAGTGTGGTAGTGATGTTGTAGTGGTGGTTATATAAGAGTGGTAGTGATGTTGTAGTGGTGGTTATATAAGTGTGGTAGTGATGTTGTAGTGGTGGTTGTCTAATTATGGTAGTGATGTTGTATGGTGGTTATATAAGTGTGGTAGTGATGTTGTAGTGGTGGTTGTAGTGGTAGTTTGTCTAATTATGTAGTGATGTTGTACCGGTGGTTATATAAGTGTGGTAGTGATGTTGTACCGGTGGTTATATAAGTGTGGTAGTGATGTTGTACTGGTGGTTATATAAGTGTGGTAGTGATGTTGTACCGGTGGTTATATAAGTGTGGTAGTGATGTTGTAACGGTGGTTATATAAGTGTGGTAGTGATGTTGTAGCGGTGGTTATATAAGTGTGGTAGTGATGTTGTAGCGGTGGTTATATAAGTGTGGTAGTGATGTTGTACCGGTGGTTATATAAGTGTGGTAGTGATGTTATAACGGTGGTTATATACAGGTAAATATAGTAGTGATGTTGTACAGGTGGTTGCTTAATTGTCGTAGTGATGTTGTAACGGTGGTTATATAAGTGTGGTAGTAATGTTGTAGTGGTGGTTGTCTAGTTATGGTAGTGATGTTGTTGAGGTGGTTGTATAATTAGGGTAATGATGTCATAATGTTTTAATTATGGTAGTGATGTTGTAGTGGTGGTTATATAATTATGGTAGTGATGTTGTTGAGGTGGTTGTATAATTATAGCACTGATGTTGTAGTGGTGGTTGTATAATTGTAATAGTGATGTTGTACCGTTGGTTATATAAGTGTGGTAGTGATGTTGTACCGGTGGTTATATAAGTGTGGTAGTGATGTTGTAGTGGTGGTTGTCTAATTATGGTAGTGATGTTGTACCGGTGGTTATATAAGTTTGGTAGTGATGTTGTAGTGGTGGTTGTCTAATTATGGTAGTGATGTTGTACCGGTGGTTATATAAGTGTGGTAGTGATGTTGTAGCGGTGGTTATATAAGTGTGGTAGTGATGTTGTAGTGGTGGTTATATAAGTGTGGTAGTGATGTTGTAGTGGTGGTTGTCTATTTATGGTAGTGATGTTGTACCGGTGGTTATATAAGTGTGGTAGTGATGTTGTAGCGGTGGTTATATAAGTGTGGTAGTGATGTTGTAGCGGTGGTTATATAAGTGTGGTAGTGATGTTGTAGTGGTGGTTATATAAGTGTGGTGTGATATTTGTGGCGGTGGTTATATAAGTGTGGTAGTGATGTTTGGTGGTATATAAATATATTGGTAGTGATGTTGTAGCGGTGGTTATATAAGTGTGGTAGTGATGTTGTACCGGTGGTTATATAAGTGTGGTAGTGATGTTGTACCGGTGGTTATATAAGTGTGGTAGTGATGTTATAACGGTGGTTATATACAGGTAAATGTAGTAGTGATGTTGTACCGGTGGTTGCTTAATTGTTGTAGTGATGTTGTAGCGGTGGTTATATAAGTGTGGTAGTGATGTTGTAACGGTGGTTATATAAGTGTGGTAGTGATGTTGTAGTGGTGGTTGTCTAGTTATGGTAGTGATGTTGTTGAGGTGGTTGTATAATTAGGGTAATGATGTCATAATGTTATAATTATGGTAGTGATGTTGTAGTGGTGGTTATATAATTATGGTAGTGATGTTGTTGAGGTGGTTGTATAATTATAGCACTGATGTTGTAGTGGTGGTTGTATAATTGTAATGGTGATGTTGTAGTAGTGCTTGTATAGTTATGGTAGGGATGTTGTATAAATGGAAGTCTGGGTTAAACAAAGCTGGTATAACAAAGGTACTCAAACTATTTAACCAGAAGCGAACCCCCTAACAATTGTTTAAAATTGGACAAATTTAGATTTTGGCGCGAGATAGGTAAACTTTGGTTTGAACATAGAGTAGTTTATGAGTGGAAGAAATTACCGAACTTTATCATTAACTCTAACACGCTGGGTAGCTTTAAAGATTTATTGGACGGATATATGAGCGATAGAGGTTGGGTGTAAACGGGGCCGCCTAGTATGGGCCGATAGACCTGCTGTAGTTTCCTCCATTCTTAAACTAGGATTCCATTCACGCGGGAGCGATAGCGTTGTACATTTGCAGTACATTTAAATCGGTCCCTCGGTCACTGTAGCGATTGAAACGCAACCTCATGGAAATGGACGAGGGTGTAGGGGTATCGAGATATAATGTTGTCTAGCACTCAGGATGGAAGGAAACTCTAATGTGGTTTTCTTGTATAATATAAGTTATATGATAGACAGTCTGGTGCTGGAGGTGCCGTGTGGTGAGGAGCTGGTCAGTAGAGACGTTCGGTGAGTAGCGTGTTGAAGGAGGTAGATGTGCAGGAGCTTCGTTAGAGAAGATGTTGCCTGTTGCTGGCCTCCTGGTGAAATGAATGCTGACAGCGTGGAGCTTGCTGGAGGAGGTGTTGCTTGTTCAGGAAGATGGGCAGAATGAATAAGCTGGTTGGTGAGGAAGCTCAGAGAAGGACAGCTGGTGGGTCGCCATGCTCGCTGGCGGGAGCGAGGACCGCCAGGCAGGCGAGGAGAAGCGAAGGCAGCCAGGCAGCGGCGGAGGAGGTGTTGCTTGTTCAAGAAGAATGGTCAGAATGAATCTCAATGGAGAGACAGAGCTTATATACCCAGCAGCCGCTATGAGTCATGTTGGGAAAACCCAGAAAGTCGCCGGTCACTAGTTTCGTTGCTAAGTTGTAGGGGAGACGTCCACTACAATACTCCCCCTTCCCTCCAGGCGGTGTAGGAGACTTGTTGTCTGTAGAGTTGCTTAGCACATGTGAGGCAGACCGGGCGGTGCATGCCTCATGTGAGACAACGGCGATGGCGTGAATGAGCCGATCGCTGAAATACAACTGTCTAGATACACACTATCTGTGGGAGAAGGGAGAAAAAGGGTGTGTGGAGGCGATGAATGTTGTGCTTCATTTTGGTATATGCAAGTCGCTGAGCCCACACACACCACACAAAACCAACTCATACACACCGCATATACAGGTAACACCAACCAACTCATACACACCGCATATAACACCAACCAACTCATACACACCACATATAACACCAACCAACTCATACACACCACATATAACACCAACCAACTCATACACACCACATATAACACCAACCAACTCATACACACCACATATAACACCAACCAACTCATACACACCACATATAACACCAACCAACTCATACACAACATTTCTAATTGTTAATAAGTGTCAAAAGTATCGATGAAAATTGTTAGAAGAGATGATTTTACAAACTTAAAATTAGAGACACACAGACACACTAACAAGTAGAAACAAAACTTACAGAGACAACCTTATGCACATAGAAGTAAGAACACATTATAAACAGATATTACAGAGCTCATACACATTGAAGTACAAACACACGGACAAACAAATACACTGACAGAATTAGACAAACTGTTACAGAAACAAACGCACTCAAATACAAAGGAAGGGGAAAACTAAAAGGTTTTAACAGATATCGGTTTTTATTAGTCACTGTAACGGAACAGTGTGTCAATAAAGCCAAAGTTTGCAGTGAGCACGTCATTAGCTGTTAGTTCATCATTATCTAATATACTATAGGAATAGCCGTGTGTCTGTCTGTCTGTCTGTTCTGGGCAGCCGAAACGGCACAATCGTTTTTCATCAAACTTGGTGGAAAAATCGTAGAGTGGAACAAACCTGGTCCCATGTCGATGGTTTCTTTAGGAAGGTATTAATTAGCTATTGTATTTATGCTGGAAATGATGTTGCTGTACGCTGTCAGCCGGATGGCGAACCGGGCACGAAGGGCCCACGATTACTTGTTTGGATCTATAATATGTTTTTGTATCTTACAACAATAAACCTTTTGAGGATGTTAGCGAGGTTATTGTCCTTGGCTCTAGCTTATGGAACAGTTGAAAGCAAATGATGGTACCCAATAGACTTTCTTATCCGTTATTGTTAGAAAATCTCTGTTTTACATCGGCTATTATTGCTCACAATTGGGAAGGACCATGAAACCAATTGTAACCTACTTTAAGGCACCTTCAGTCCTTCACACAACCCCCCAGAATCAGCGATTTCTCCGACAATCTCGGCTATGTATAACCTGATGTGAATCATGTGATCTTATAACACAAACAGACACAATCATTAAACAAAATTGAATGAAGAAGTAATTATTATATTTACAACCAATTAAATAAATATATTTCTGAAGAAATTTTACCTGAAAACATTCTCATTGTAGTCAGACTTAAAGGCTCCTCCATATCCCCGCGCTTCATTAAATGTAAGGAGAAATAAAAGCTAATTAGACTATTATTTTTAATACATGTATATATATATTTTTTAATACTGTATAATAATTTTTACCAGGCTGTGACAGCAATCGTACTGTTCCTAGACTGAGTAAGTGCTATTTGACTGTTTGATGAACGATGGTTCTGTCGCTGCAGGAAGTGCTACAGAATCCAGAGGTAATCCGTAACATGCAGGAGCACCCCAACACCTTCAGGTAATTTACTATGTATCACAAATATAGTCAACTTCTGCATGTATCACTGTTTATTTTTACTCTATATATTTACTTGCCTTGAGTCATTCCCAAGTGTTTCTCCTGTTCCTTGTGGTTTCTGAGCCCCTTTTTTATCCCATACAAAAGTGAGGGGGATTACTGGAAAAGGGGAGACACAAGTTCAACAAGACGGTGTTAACAATTGAATAAAAAGAAAGTTTAAATGTAATAACAGAAAGGGGCCTATTTATTTGATGGACGTTGAAGCCAACCTGTTTTATTACTTATAATTTTTGATGAACTATATACTGATTAGCATTATCAGTTTCCCTTACCATTAGGTCTACTGTAGTGTTAACTGAGGTACGTTTATAAGAAATGCAGTCCAAAAAAATAATTGAAAATATAAATCAAAGATGCATCGGCTACACAATATTGTAAGGGGAAACAGACCAAAAGGCCAAGAGCTATGGAGGTTTTAATCAACCGTCTGAGACCAAAAGGTCTGTTGGTATTTTTTAATTGTATATTATACACATTATATGTATAAGCAGGCCTGCTGATTCTATAAATTTTCCACTAGCCCATCGGGCAAGAATATTTTCAAATCCACTGCTTGATGCCTGTCTTGGGTTGGGTCCTCGATTTCAAGCGAATGCAACTTGACAGCTAGTAAGGTCACTTGAAAGACTGCTACGCCAATCAGAGTGTAAATTTCATGGCACTGAAGCCTCACTCACATTCGGCAGATGAGGATGGGAGAGTAAGAGCGAGGTCAGTCAGTGCAAGTAGGTTAGGACAGTCCTGACCATACTCCCTGTTCTAGGTGTGGCCAAGTCACAGTCTTTAGTCTCTTTTCCCAGTTGCTGGCCATGTAAACATCAGTCTTCAGCTTTACCCATTCCCCAGATACTTTGGGTGTGTCCACCTGCTGCTGCTGTATTGGGTGATTTGGAAATGATCGAGGAGTGTTGCCAGGGCCCCCTTGCTAAAGTCTAATACAGAATAGACAATAGTTAACCAAATGAACCACACATTTAGGTGCAACCAAGACCGATTTGCATTGAGGAAAAAGACCTTGATCGCTGTGTTTGATGATTTCTAGGGGGCGCCCATGAGCAGTTTAGTGCATTGTATTGCCTAAACAAAGTAACTCTTGTTTCATCCACACTCTTCAAATTTACTCTTCCATCGATATAACACACAAATAATTCGATGGGTAATGCCACCTGTGAAGAAACTTCAGGAAAATCCCCAAGTTTGGAAAAGGCAGATTGAATATGTGACTTCTCCGTGACCTAATACGGACATACCTTTCCTTCTCGCATGAATGATGTGTAATTGCGCCCTGTAAAGGCATGCAGCACTGGTAAGGCAGCGCAGATGGTTTTTCCAAGTTTTGTAGCAAAGACAGTTATATTTATTGATCTGCGAGTATTGTTACTGCTGGAGCCAAGGTCCAATCAAACCTTGGCAGTACTCTTCGAAGCATGATACAAGAGAATCACTAGTATGTCAGTCTAATTTGCTCAGACAATAACCTGGGTGTCTTTCATAATCTGGTTGACTTGATTCACAAGAAGAACAACAACTCGTGTCTGCTCCCTAGGGCTGACAGCTTACCTCAAGTACAATATGTCGAGATGCTGGTCCTCTTTCCACTTGAAATCTGTAGCACTTCTCTTCTAGAGCTAGATAGACCTCATGAACTTGTAGTACTTCCATATAGGTATCCTTTTGCCATTCAACTGCAAGGGATCTAAAGAATGTTGTCTTAATTGTGCCAGATGACAGTGCTTTACTAAATTTTTTTGATAGTTTGTGTTCAGGACCAGTAATAAAAATGTGAACCTCAGTTAACCCACGCATCTACCGTTCATAACTTAGATTGGTGGACTTTTATTAATATCACAGACAAAATCCACACGTTTAGCATGCGCAAACACCTTTGACAATGGGACTCGGGCCACCCCACCAAAGGTAACAGAAAGATCTGATGAGAAACAAGGCATCGAAGACACAAGCATTTGTTTTGGAAGGTGGCTGAATATCTATTCTCATAACAGTTTTTTTTTTTTTTTAGAAGTGCAGCCTTTCCAGTTTTGTTGTTTGACCCATTAAGATGAGCCAGCGATGTTGATATAGGGATGATGGGGTAACTTAAAACATTTGAGAGATCAAGATTGTTCCCTGTGGCAAGGTACACAGTGATCTTCCATATAGGTATCTCCTGTATCTTCATATCTTTCCCAGTTACTTTTACTCTGATTGCTCCAAAGTTCTTCACTCTACGTCGTGGAATGATTTATCAAACATTCTAGCATCACCAGAGCAGCCGATAACAAAACATTGCATCAACTCTTCTTTCACCTTCTCTGAGACTGCACAACCATTTGATATGCAGTACTGTACAAACTTGGATCATTTACACCTTCTGCAAAGGGATTAAGCCTTGTATTAATACCATTGATCAGCTTCTATAGGTCATCATTATCTCGCTTACTTCTATAGGGTTTCAGCTTTGTCCTCTTGTAATTTCATACCTCGCATAGCAAACAGATTGCCAACAATTGCGCTACGCATTCCTCGGGTTATTTATTATAATAAATAACCCGAGGATGGATAATTATCCATCTTTGGTGCGCCGCAATTGACTGCCTGAATGCAGAAGCCCCTGTCAAACGAGCTGTTTCTGCATTGACTGTTTTCTCCAATATTTGATCCACTGGTGTCTTTGCAAATGATCTTCCTGTGCGTGTAACTAACAATCCTCCATTTTTCAATATTTGAAGAACACCAGGGTGAGTTACGTCAACGTTCAGCAGATTCATATGAAACTTAATCATCATCTTGAGTAATTCGGACGCCCTGCGGCAAAAAAATACAGGGGACAATTTCCCAAAACAGGCTCTGTTGAACAGTCGAAAAAATTCTACCAACTCTATATACACCATCCAATGCTATGCAGTGCTGCCATGGTTTCCTGACTTTATGTCATCAGTGAATTCTTCATACCGCTCCATGAACTTCTTGAATTCTGGTAACCTTTCAATGATTCAGTAGTGTGGTAGAAATAATCCCAGTCTTTGCAATGAAGGTATGAAGATGCAGTACATGAAACACTGTTGCTAGAAAATTATGCGGCCTCTTACACCTATTAAAATGCTTGCCTGAAAGAAACCCATGAAGTGAGCCTGCTGCAATATCTTTTATGTGTGCTAAAACTTGGGGTCCTTCAGATTCATCTAGTATATATCGCAAGGCTCCAAAACTATGCCATCTACATATAAAATGCACCAAAACATATAAAAACATTGTCAAAACGTGGAGTTTCTGAAGCTTGAATTTGCAGAGCAAGATTGGCAGTAGCAAGATCGTTGTCACCAAAAATGTTTCTCCATATTCACTAGCTACTTCCTGAGATCTCAGGGTTTCAGCCACCAAGTCTAGTCTTGTAGGCGGTAGATTGAGACTTTTCTATGTATCCAACGGTCTGCTGCGCTAGTAGGTCTACTGGCACTTAAGTTCCATCCTGTCCATATGGGTATATCCTTGAAAAAGGCACAAGAGACCACCCAAAGCATATCAAAACACCAGCAAATCACATATCAAGGTGAAATACATAAAACAATAATTAGAGAATAACAGTATAATTGTTCTTCATTGAAAAAAATATTTTTGAGGAAGAGGTAAATAGTACTTCCAGACAGCCATACGAAAACGTACTATACGCGAATATAGCTAAGTCATATTCCGGCATCAAAAACGCCACCGCGCGTTACCAATTTTAAATCCTCTCCCATACACTACTGTCCAGACTGTGGCAAGTAATAAATTATATTTTGACTTACGCATATAATGTATAATTCAGAAATAGTATCAAACTTCCATAGGCTTATTGCTCTACAAGCAGAATAGTAAACTATTGACGGAGCCATGTGCTATAGGCAATGTCGACGGAGCTCTAAGCCCAGGGACTCCCAAGCGTTAGGGTTTTGTTAGAGGATATGTAACTGGTTCCCATAACTTAAGGCAATATACATGATGGTGTTGGTTGTGCAGGTTTTCGGAAGAGGTGGATCTGATGGTGGCGGTGATGCAGCGGCCGCCTCATGTGTTCGTCAGGGAAGCGGAGGACGGCAGCATTGTCATCTCCGGACCCATGGCTAATGTACTCAACATTCTGGCAGACTCAATCAACTTTACGTAAGTTATTTTCATATCACCAACAAAGATATTTTTCTGGCAAAAACAAGTTTTCACCTACAAAAATATATATAACATTAAACTCGGCAAAACAAGAAGGGCTGTAAATTTACCGATTTTGTGGCGCACCCTTGCAAACATGCCACACATGTGATGTCACGGCAGGCAAAAAAATTGTCTCGTCACTTAGAATGGTAGATATATATTTATTCAGTAACATCGTCATACAAGCTCACATTGGTTCAACATCTACATAGACTACAAGTGTACAAACGGTGGCAAACTATAAATCGATTCACCCTATAAGATAACTCAAGAAAGCTAGTAAAAGCTCTTTTCCTTTCCGTGTTTATGAGCAGTGACTAATCAAATAACAATGTCCATATAATAGACACATAAATTTGTAGCTACAAATAGTAGAAGCACTACACTGTGCTTAGGACTGATTGAGACTTTTAAGTGTTCTTCATAGTACAACTTTCATAGATCAATACTACAATAATTCACATGTCATCTTTTGCTGTAGCTTCATCAGGCATGTAGCGGTGAATTGTAATTTTTCATTGTTTAAAATATCATTTGATTTAATGTGATTGGGAATTTTTTCCAGTTTTTATAGCTGTAAAGAGTGTTTTTTGCTTCACTGTGTAGGCCTACAACAGGTAATACAAAATTATATTCACTGGCTTAAGTGCCTTACTGACGTAGATTTGTAACCATTTTAGTGTAGGACAAGATATTCAAGACCTATTAAATTACGTTAGCAATTTTGAAAACTAATGATTGAGTTAACTATAATCGGTTTTTTTCTATCTGTCATATTAAACATATTTAATATTTTGCTGGAATTGGCTGCATCCATTCCAAGATAGACCTCACAATTTTGTTTAAAACATTTATAATTTGCCGTTTAGACTTTCGATCTTGTAATAAAATGATGCGCCATCATGATCAGGTTTAAGTTTAGTTTAACAAATTTATTGACAAAGCTTGAAGTACAGTTTGCCTACTCTGAGTAATTCAGTCAGATCTTGACACTGAGGGTGGTATCACTTCTCACTGCCACGCAGGACAGATGTTCATACACAAAGAAATAGATCTTATTCATTAACAGTATATATAGGTCAGATTCATGTGGGTTGATGTCGCTGCTCAGTGCCATGCAGGACAGAGGTTCGTACACAAAGAAATACATTCATTAGCAGTATATATAGGTCAGAATCATGTGGGTGATGTCACTGTTCACTGCCATGCAGGACATTGGTTCATATACATTGGACGTCATATTCTAATTGAAGACTAATCAGTGAGGGCTAACAAATTTTGGATAAACAGGTGACATTGTATGAGAGGTAAGCGTATGATTCTTCGAGACTCAATAGACAAGCATTGGGCAGCACCTGCCAATAAGAAACTTTTCTTCATTACATTAATTATGCAATTCATTTACTTTCCTTAATTTTATTTTTAATCTAAGTAATATTCCTTGTCTTTCGAATATGGAGATTTTTTTATATAACTTATGAGCAAATAATTTACAGAACATAGAAGGGTAGGGTCAAAGATTCTCTATTGTAAGCGCTACAGGTTCTCGACAAGGGAGTGCTAACTTGATAATATTAGCATTGACGATTTGTTTCCGGTTGTTAAAATAGAACTTAAGTCAGTCAACAGATACGACGAAGTTTTTTATAAAACTTGTGTTACCATCTGCATGTGTTCTAGGTATCAAGTTCTATCTACAGGAGCAAACACAAACACCTGTAGAGTTTTCGTAGGTTCTATTTCCTGGATAAACAGAGATACACAAGCGAGGTGGCGCTCCTTACTCTGTATGATGGGGGTCAACTAGCCTCTAGGCGACATGTGGCAAGTGATACATTAACAGCTCCCATATGTCGCCAGGCACATTAATTAAGCGTGTGGGACATGGTAAATACATTGCCACACGGTGCTAGCTGGGCTGAATAAATAGTGTATATAAATGGAGCACATACATAATATACATACATAATATACATACAGCATACATAATATACATACACCATCCTTTTGTTGTCTGCCTCAGATATTTAGGGCCTGATATCGTCAATGAGATAGTTAAACAGATGTCAATTGAATGAGAGCCCTCAAAACCAGATTGGTATTTATTTAGAATATTATACTCACTAGTGACCAAGTCTCAGGTTGCTCATCTGGACTTTCTTCCTCATTTGCACACAATTGCAGGGCCTCAATTATTTATCTTACTATTGGCAACACAACATACATGTATATATCGTTTCTCACTCTTTATTTATTTTTTTCATTATTATTATTATTATTATTATTATTATTATTATTATTATTATTATTATTATTATTATTTAAGTTTTATGTTTTATTATAATTTAATTTATATATATTAATTTTATTAATTATTATTCAACTTCAATTGTTTATTCCTTGATAGAGGAAGCGGGATCCTAGTGCTGTCACTAGGTACCCCTGTACAATGACACCAGAATCATCTGGCAAGTGTGACAAGTATATACAGTATAAATATTATAAAGGGGCTTATTATAATTATTATTATTATTATTATTATTATTATTATTATTATTATATCCCCTCCCCCAGGCCCAGATGTGGGTCAGTGACCTGTGCCAGAGTAGGCTAATCCTTGTATATATATATATATATATATATATATATATATATATATATATATATATATATATATATATATATATATATATATATATATATATAAAAGATATTTTGTCACTTGAAAATATACAGCTCTTTCTAAGAGTTTGGAAACATTACAAGATATTAACAGGCACATAATTACCTACTGTACATCTGCTGTTACCGTTCTTGGCGGCCTGTGAAACTGGCAACCTGTTGAAATAATGCAAACAAGATCTGTACTTGGTATTTCTTTAACGTTCTTGTTCACATGAATTCCCATATCATCTATTTCAAGGTGGTAAGAGCTGTCAGTGGTCATGAACCCTTACTAAGTGAGTCAATCATTGTTAATTTGGTAGATCTCTCTTCTTAATATTCAATATCACTTCTTACATATCTTACTACAGTTTTTCAGGCACAGAAATCCACGTAAGCATCAACAATACTTTCCGTTGACAGTTATCGACTAGTCTTGCCTGAGGACGGGACCTTCGGAACTCTGCTGCCAAATGGAAATTGGTCTGGCATGCTGGAGCTGGTCGTCAACCACGTACGTAAATCTTGCTGGGCAGATTTTCAAAGATTCTTAAGCTAAATTTTTTCCCCGAACCAGGCATACAAGAGTGCATTAGACAGTCTATTGTAGTCGCAAATGTCACCCCAGTGTCTCTTGTATACAGTAATCCCTCAGGATGTATCTACATGGAAGTAACGAAACAAGTGTTGAGAAAAAGCCGTATGTAGCCCACAAATTACGTCGGATATACCAACATATTATTTAACTAGCGTGATATCTAAATACTCATTTCATTGTAAGGAGATAGTTAATCAATGCACCATAAATGTTATTCAAGTTCATATTTTACAATAATTCCTTTTATCTTCCATAGGTGGCCACACAGGACATGTTGCGACCACCATGCGTTTGCATTAAATAAACATGGTGAACAGTACGTACAGTACAACAAATTATATACCTAACATAAAGTTATGTCAGTCGTTGAGAAGAAACGATTATTTTGATAAATTTGTATAAGCGCACCCAACTCTGCTAGAAAGTAGAAAATATATATATTTTTAATGTATTTATGTGTGTTTAGACCGATTATGACCTTCATTTCCGTCGGAAATTGGCCGGGTTTTTTTTCGATTTTTTTTCCCTGTGGGGCGTTTTCAAAAAAAAATAATGGCTAAGAGAATACAAAATAAAAAAAAAACACTAGAAAAACATAAACCAGACCTAACCTAACCTAACTGACTCTCACCATATGATGGAGTCACAATTCTTACCTTATTGGCCATCTCTTCTTTGTCTTTGGGATAAGGGACGAGTTACCACAATGCCACATATGTTGGTCTTGATGATATTTACATTCGTTCTTTCACTTAGGACACTTTACTGAGGTCGGGAGAACACCATGAGATCGAAAAAATGATTTAGTTTCTTCGTTTTTTCCCAAAAACTCGCAATCAGCTCTATATAATTGAAGTGACACCCATCGCAGACTTCCATGGTCGGAAATGAATTTGAATTTGGAAATATGAGAAACCCAAAATAAAAATCGAATTTGATTGGGCCAAAAATACAGCGAATTAAAGCACAATTCATTTTAATTGATTGCCAAAAAAAAAACGCTTTTGATTGGTCGGGTGACGTGTACGGGAACACATGCACGTGATGATTTATGAAGGAGAAACGCAGTGTGGGAGGTGAGGTAGGCGATAATAGCGGAAGGTTATTGGAAGAAAATAGAGAAAATTTTGGATACGCTTTCTCCGTTATTATACATTTGCGCCGGTAATGTAATAGAAGAAAATTATCTTATAATTAGACGTCTTATTCGAATATTAGGGGTAGGAATGTGGGGTGCGAAAAGACAATACTGTAATACCATTATTTTATATAAACTTCATGAATCAAATCTCATATTTCAATGTATTTTCAATCAAAATTTCTTGGCTATAAATTTGTGGGCCTTACTAAGGACGATTCAGTGAAATGCTGCCATCGACGAAAACAAATTGAAAGCTTTGTTGTAGTACTTTGGTTTATTCACGCCGTAATTAGAATTTCTTGTTAATATAATTCAGTCATAATATGCTAAAAAATATTTTTGTATATCATATACAGCAAACATTTAATAAGTCAAGACAGTACATCAATTTGTTTTAAATTTGCCAGTATGTAGATTTTGCTGTTGGAAGTATAACAATATAACATGCTATGTGGCAATGAACACGTTTGCTAGGTACAGTCATTTCGTTTGAGAATTTTTGAGTTTGTCAAACAGATCAAACAATTTGGCCTTTAGTACAAAATTCACTTAATAGTTCAGGCGTTAACTGTTTTCCCCTAGCAGGAATTAAGAGAATACAATAAATTAGAGGAACCTCGTGTAGTTTCGACCTTATTTTGTCGTCTTTCGTTATTCCTTAACTTATCACGGCTCTGTACGTTCTCGGTTCTCCATACACGAGACAAATCTAAAGTAGGAATCTGGAAATTCATTGTTGTTAGGTGCCGTATAACCCCCTAAATTTGTATTTGCAGTATCTGTCCTTCGACTACTAGGGTTATTAGGGCCAGACGCTTGGCGTTATAATGTTATTACTGAGCTTCAACAACTAAGGTCTTTAAACGTCGGGCTAGGGAGGAGAAACTTGGAATTTACGTATTATCTGTTTATGTATTGGTACAAGAGGACATTATATAAATTAATCTTACTAAAACTCTCAAATTTTTCCATGTGTGGCCTCGTAGTACACTGTATAAGCACTGTTCGTCATTGATGCCACAGTTGTGGGCGGAGCTTCTGGGCGACCACGTGGTAGAGGTGCAGAGGGCAAAGTGCTGTTTACCTGTTACCCTCGGCAATAAATTCAAATAACTACTGCTACAATTATTATCTTGCATGTTAAAAGACGTAGAACAAAATACACTAAAATATAACAGCTGTCAACCTATGAACTATGTATTTCTCGTGAGAAGTTTGTCCTCTGTTCCCACGTCGCTGCGTTGTACCTCTTGCCATGTCGTCTTGAATCTATTTTTAGTAACATGTAGCTGAGGTCATAGGTGACATATAATGAGTAAAAGTGAGCACATCTTGTAATCTTATTTATTTATCGTCTATTTGTACTATATTTTCTATCTCTGCAGAAGGCGGACATTACGTTAGGACCATTTGGATTCGATTCGAATAGGATGAAAGCTTTCGAGTTCACTCGATCCTTCTTCACTAGCGATGTCTGTATTTTGGCTGGAAAAGGACAGCCAGAAGTTGACCCATGGGGCTTTCTGTTCCCCCTGGAGCCCGTTGTTTGGGCGGTACTGATAGCAGCTCTCGTGGTGGCTTGGTTAGCAATGGTGCTGCTTGGCAACAACAACAATAAAAGTTCCGGATTCCTCAAATGGGCTTCTGATACATTCTTTCAACATCTACGAATTCTTTTACGCCAAGGTGAGCTTATACTGTTTATGACTGAGTTTAAACCAGATAAACCAATAAGAAAAGATATGATAGGTGTAATATCTGTAAAGAAGGTTCGACTATAATTTCGACGATGCCACATGTTCGGAAAGGCCGCCGAGGGGTGGAATACTAAAGGCTACCCGTGGGCAACTGTACATCAGTTTATTTTTATTCACTATACTGCATTCACCTTTTCTTGGTTCCACAGACATGATGGTGTTATACCGTAGTAGTGAGATGGTGTTGGTGATGGGATGGATGGTGGTGACGATGATGGTGATGTGGAGCTACGGTGGTAACCTGGTCTCCTTACTGGCAGTGCGACACATCCCTCAGCCCCTTCATACTATACGCCATGTCACCAATGCCTCGAATATCAAGGTCATCATGCCTCCACGGACCCTAGTCACCGCTGTTCTTGCCGTTAGTAATCATGATGTTAATGTCAATATTATTTTCACCCTTGAAAGCCTTTTCCTGTATGGTGCGCGGTAGCCGGGATTCATCAAGAATTCCACTGTTTCCTGGATACCCCTCCATTCCTATCCAGTATATTCATTATCCCGTTTATCCACCTTCGTCTTGGTCTTTCCCTCTCCCTCCTACCTTTCACTTCTGGATTAATTGTTCATTTCCCCAACACTTCGTTTCCTCTCGAAATATGCGCTACTACCCAAGTTAACCTTGATATACCCTTTATCTGATTCACTTTCGCATCTCATTTCCGTTAACCGTATTCTATGCATCCTCTTCACACTATGTTTTGCTCTTATTACATCATTTCCGACCTTTTAACACTTCTTGCACTTGGAGCCGCTCTCCTCACTGCTTTTTGCCTGACGATAAAGGAGCTCATAGACAGTCTGTCCAGTGAATTCAACTTTTGGTTCTTGGATACCGGCACTGGCGGGTTCGGCGGATTTGGTTTCAGAGAACATCAGAAAAGTGTTGACTCGGGGAGGCACTGTGCCTCACCCTCAGCACTAATACTGTACATATGAAAATATCTCAGATGATTACCGCACTGCTAGATGAGTAAAGAACATCTTGACGACAGCGTCCTGTTCGGGTCATCCTTTGGCGCCAACGCAATCCCTGTTGTCCTCTAAGGTCTAACGTAAACTGTACTTGAAAATAATGAAAGAGATACTAGGTCATTGGGATGCCCATAAGGCTTTGTATCTCCTCACGGTGCCTCTCTGTGTTTAGAATGATGTAATTCCTCCCGTGAGCACCACATCTTTCGGCAGCCACAAATTAAAATTATGAGATAAACTTCTCATATACTATAAACAACTTAAGCATTTAATTTCACATGACCACTGTCAGCATCTCTGTAATCTCAAAACTCTGGATTAGACGCGGCGGCAACCGATCCTAGGCAGCTCGATCTCCTGATTTAACTTTTTTGGATTCTTTTGTACGTGTATCACACAAGAGTTATAGTATCTACAGAATTTATTAGAACGTATAGAGAAACAGTTACAAAAACCACTCCTCAGATGCTTCAAAATGTGTTTGGCAATACAGCTAACAAATTTGAGATCTGCAAAGATACTGACGGTGGTCATGTAGAATTAAATGCTATACTTGCATTAATAAATGCAACTCTGATAATATTACAATATTGCATAAAGTATCCGATTTTGCAACGATGTCAATAAAATCAGTTTTAACTTTATAAAACTCTCTCTCTCTCTCTCCCTATATATATATATATATATATATATATATATATATATATATATATATATATATATATATATATATATATATATATATATATATATATATATATATATATATATGTGTGTGTGTGTGTGATAACATATAATTTATTTATCCTCCTTCAGTGTAGTAATCCCTCTTGTTCATAAGATCTGAATGTCCTCGCATTTCATCTTCGGTATCACCAGAAATCTAAATCTGGACCCCTAAAAGCCCTGGACCAACTGAGGCACGTGGGTCGTGTTAAGTACCAGTCCCGCACCTTCGAGAGGACCATGGATACCCTGGTGCGTCGCGGAGATCATGTCATCATCAGCACTAGACTAACTTTAGACAGCTTTATAAACACCCTTCATAAAAAAAATGGTAATTATTCATACTTCGAGAAATTTTGCGTTTGGCCTCCATTCAGTTACATGAGGAAATATTGTAACCTTGTCAGATACACAAAAAGTTGTTAATAACTTTTGATACGGTCAATTTCTGATTGTGATAATTTCTTTATATGCTATTCGTTCTGATGTGGATAAACAAATGACATGTTCAATATCCTAATACTAATAGTGTTAATTTCTCGTATGTTGGGTGACAGGGAGATGCGACTTCTACAAGGTTGGTGAGGCCTTGTTTAGTCTGACCCACTGTATGATTGGCCAGAAGGGCAGCCCACTCATCCCTGTCATCAGCTCCAAGTAAGACAGGTGGCAGTTTCACAATTGTTGCTTATATATATATATATATATATATATATATATATATATATATATATATATATATATATATATATATATATATATAACGAAGAGGAGAACCAGGAAAAACACAAACATCTTGACTAAGTTGGGTTTCTAGGCTCTGATGATGGAAAATTATTTTTCCGAAACGTTATTAGTGATTAAAGAAACCCAACTTAGTCAAGATGTTTGTGTTTTCCCTGGTTCTCCTCTTTAGTTATGAAACTACGCTTTCCACGTAATCAACACCTCAACCCGCCAGGATTCGAACCCACGGCCCACTAACCCATGACTGTGACCGGGGAACTCTAGCCGCTGTACCACCAGGATATTAAAAGCAGTTTTAGACGTTGTTATATTTCACACAAAGCCTGTTCGACGAACTTATGGCGCCATAAGCTCTTCGAACAGGCTTTGTGTGAAATGTAACGAAGTTTAGGATGGTTTTTAGTATCCTGGTGGTCCAGCGGTTAGCTTTCCCCGGTCAGTCATGGGCTAGTGGGCCGTGTGTTCGAATCCTGGCGGGTTGAGGTGTTGATTGTATGTAGAAATCCGCGTGCTATTGGGCTAATGAAACATATATATATATATTATCATTTTTTTTTATGGGGATTAGCCCACCTGGCCATCAGGGCCTGGGGGCGAAAATAATATTAATAATAATAATAATAATAATAATAATAACAATGATAATAATAATAATAATAATAATAGCAATAATTAATAAAAATGAATAAAAATAATAATAATAACAATAATAATAATAATAATAATAATAATAATAATAATAATAATAATAATAATAAAAATAATAATAATATTAATACAGTAATAATAAATAAATAAATACAAAAATTATAAAATAAGTCAAGAGTGAGAAACTATGTACAGTATGTACTGTATATTGTGTTGTCAATAGTAAGAGAGAAAATTGAGACTGTAGGGTATTCGTGGTATAATGTTGTCTAGCACTCAGGATGGATGGAAACTCTAAGGTGGTTTTCTTGTATAATATAAGTTATATGATAGACAGTCTGGTGCTGGAGGTGCCGTGAGGTGAGGAGCTGCTCAGTAGAGACATTCGGTGAGTAGCGTGTTGAAGGAGGTAGATGTGCAGGAGCTTCGTTAGAGATGTTGCCTGTTGCTGGCCTCCTGGTTGAATGAAAGCTGGACAGCGTGGAGCTTGCTGGAGGAGGTGTTGCGTGTTCAGGAAGATGGGCCAGAATGAATCTCAATGGAGAGACAGAGCTTATATACCCAGCAGCCGTGAGTCATCTATGAGTCATGTTGGGAAAACCCGAGAAAGTCGCCGGTCTTTGGTTCCGTTGCTAAGATACGGTGGCATCTGGTGACGCCGCTCGCTTGCCGCTAGTTTGGTTGCTAGGGAAGATGGTAGCAGCTGGTGGCTGCGGCTACGCAGTTGTAGGGGAGAAGTCCACTACAAGACCCTGCAATTGTGTGTTAATGAGGCAGAAAATCAGATCGGCAACTTGGGACTTGGTCACAATATAGTTTCAGATATTGTAAAAAAAAATCTGTCACATTGCATAATGACATCAAATTAATGCAGGTTTTCGTTGTATCAACCATAGTTTACAATTTTGGTGTGACATGTTTTTTTGCTTTAAGTCTGTTATAATATACAGGCGATTCTTGGTGTTGCAGGTTGCGGGGCCTCGTGGAGTCCGGCCTGTATGAGCATTGGGTGCTTCGCGGGATGCCTTTCCTTTCTTACTGTCACCTCACGCCCTCCAAAATTACCGTCAGGAAACCACTTGCATTGAGCAACATCTGGGTAAATGCCTTTTACTAAACTTACAAGTTATTTCTAAAACCCCTGAGGCCTGAAACGGCGTCTTCACTCTGAAAGCACTTCATATTACTGTAAATACATTGTCCCTAGATTTGAAAAATTATCAATGACTAGTGACTTCCCAATTACAGTATTATAAGAAAGTGTTATACTGTACTGTATTTCCTGCTTCAAAAATGAGATACGATATATTATGTCTGTCGCATAAATGTAGGATATAGCCTTCACTAATAGTGAAATAATCAACAGAACATGCAAATTAAATTGCACAATATTATGAACCCATTGACAGGTAGGATTATAACATTATTAGAACTCTACATGCTATCATGTCTATTTTCATATGACTTAACACAGTTTATATTTAGGGGATGTTGGTGGTGCTGGGCGCAGGACTTCTGCTGGCTCTGGTCACCTTATGTCTGGAAATTTACATCGACAAACTTGGTGGTGACGGAGCCTTGTAAACCTACCTGTATACACACCGTCACACCTCATCACACGGCACAATTGCGATATCTTAGCAACACGATCGATACACTGCATTTCTGTCCCAGCTCATTACTCATCACCCCTAATGGGGTTGTGCAATATCTGACAGGGAAGTTTTCGTGCTGATTAACATCACAGACGATTCTATGGCAAGTTTTCCTAATGACCATCGGCACACTGACGAGGCATTAGGAAGCTTTCCTTCTGATCTTCACCACTAATGATAAGGATATAAAAGCTTCCTCCTTATGTTTACCACCGCAACTAATGATTTTACGGGAAGAAGTCCAACTGATTACCAACACCAATGGCGATAACTAGGTTTATGTGCTTTTACTTGCTTAGGGCTGTCCGTCATAGCCGACGACGACTCTGCTTCACTATGAAATCGATGATGATGAGTGGTGAACTAGGGATTTTGTCGGCTGTGGAGTCCGATCCTTGACCTGCAGACTCTATCGCACATTGGGCAGCAGGATAGCTCCGGGTTGGGTGAGAGCAATCTCGAGATGTTTGATTGCCTTGGGTAAAAGTGGAGCGCCGTAGACTTCGGTTGGATGCAATAGTCTCAAGATCGTGCACACAGCATATATATATATATATATATATATATATATATATATATATATATATATATATATATATATATATATATATATATATATATATATTATAACGATGAGAAACATGTTTTGGATTGCACTCTCAGTATACTAATGTGTAATTAGTAAATGTATACGAAATGCAATTGTGTTTGAATAACCCGAAAAATATCGATACATTTTCTACTACACAAGATCTCTAAGGTGTAGCTAGTTGAATGTATACAAGAATAACATCTAACATAAAACATATTATTGTAATATATATGAACTAATTTATGTTAAATTATTGCAATAAAAACAAATTGATATCCTAGTTTGCCAAAACGGCAGTTGCGTTTGAAGGATTAGTTGGCAATTATCCCCAGTTAATGATATATACAGGGTGTATCATAAAGAGAGCACCAAAATAATTATTATTATTTTTTGGGGGTTTTTTTATTTTTTATTTTTTTTAGGTGAGCGCATCATCACAATTCAACAAAGATTATGCAATGAGGAAATACCGAATGGCCACTGAGGTCTCCAAACCTTATATATATATATCGATTTCTTCCTTAACTTGGATGATTTTTATTTATTTTGGTATTTATTGGTCACTCCCCTACATCCTTGTGTAAGGTGAAGCGCAGAAGCGTTTACAGCGCCCAACAGGGAAGCATGCTAAGTTCATGCTTCATGACTTAAGGGCGTAGAAGCATGAAGTCTCAAGGGAGTAGAAGCCTGGAGAGTCAATGGTGTATGTCATCAAGTTCCTGGAAGCTCCAACATCTCCCTGAATACGAATTAGCAACTTTCGACAGGTACCTACTTTACTGCTCGGTGAACAGGGATTAATGGGGGCTAGGAAGCAAGTCCAAACAACTTCCACCGGCCCGGGAATCGAACCCGTGACAATTGGCTTGCGAGGCAAGAACGGTACCGCTTCTATCACCAGCGCCCATCAATGAAAATATCAGATTTTAGGTGACCCTAGGGCAGGGGTCCACAACTCGTATATTTCCGGCCGCATGTGACAACAAAATTTATACTTGCGGCCAGCATATCGGCATCCAAAATATGTTAAGTGACCGACTACTAATTTGATAAAGTAAGTTAAGGCATTTCCCAGTACGTGCCAACAGTGCGTAACAGGGACGTGACCGATCGCCCAAGCGGCTAACGAGCCGATCAGTGGTGAAGAGGATAAAAGAAAGAAAAGAAAAAGAACACTTGATGCTGCAAACACCAAATCTGATAATCTCTGTAAGACTGGGAAACATTATACCTGACAGTTGACAGCACACACACACACACACACACACATCCAGTGTGGGGGGGGGGGTCCGGATCCTCTCTTTTTCATCAGAAAATTTCAATACTTTTCCTTTAATGCAGTACTGTATTGTACTCATGTGTTTTTGTATAGTAAAAAGTAATTACTATTGACCTCAGAATATCTCAGAATATCAACTGGGTATGGTTTCAAAATGACCTCAAAATGCCTATGATATTGACCAGATTTCCCAAAAAATTCTAGGGGGAGCTTATATCTCCCCCCCACCCCCCTCCACAAGCTGGATGGGCTCACTATGCTCGCCCTGTACCTCCACTCACAACTTCTTGCATACCCCCTTTTGATATTCCTGGATCCGCCCCGGACATACACACACAAACACAGGGACATAAAATGGTTACAACGATTACATTCGGAATTTACAGATAGTTTTTCTGAGATTCAGATTAAGAAAAATCTCATTTGTTTCAGATCGTTTTCTTTTTAAACAGACGCGGTTAGTCATTGTCAGCCATATGTTGAAGTGAAAAAATCTTGTTGATGCACAGCTGTAGCTCCTGGACCTGTAGTGGATTCCTCCCCTACAAGCAACGAACCTTCTCGAATTCCCCAGCCTACGCCTCCAGCGCCGCCCACGGAGCAGGGGTCAACTATCTACCCACGCCTACCCCTCCCTTATAAGACCTGACACCGCTGTGACCCAAGGTAGGTATCTACCTACCTTGGCTGTGACCAGCCTCTTTCTACCCTGTGCCACCAGCAAACAATACCTCCTCCTCCGCGCCAGCCTGGCGGCTCCCGCACCCTCGCCACCTTGGCATCCCTCAAGCCGCGTGCTCCTCTGGGCACCCTCACCAACCAGCTCTCTCCTACTCAACGTTTGTTACCATGCTGTCTACCCAGCAACAAGCTGCATTGTACATCCAATACAATATGTATACAGTGAGCACATTGTGAGTTTCCTTTCTCCATCCCATCCTGATTGTGAACCAATATCTCATAACACCACAAATGGTGACCCCCCGGAGATTCGCACTCACACAGGATGGAGGAGAAACTAATCACTCTCCCAGTCTTCAAGCAACAAGGAAGACTGGCTTACCCACACAGAGGTAACTCTCATTGGCTCTACAACTACTGTCTCTACACCGCAGGTTAGACACCCTAGAGCAGTTCTGCTACTCTAAGCAGACAGCCGCTCCTCTTCCTGCCCCAAGCAACACGTCCTACCGACCCCAACACACCTGTCCTGCCTCAGACGCCGCCTCTGGCCCAGCAGTACCCCCTGCCGCTCCTACTGACGCGGCCCCTGCTCCTGACGCGGACCCACACACCCCTCTTTTCTCCCTCAGGTACCTCCTGCTACTGTCCTGCACCCTGCTGCTGTCGTGGACCCTGCTGTTGTCATGCACCCTGCTGCTGTCATGGACCCTCTTCCTGCTGATGCAGACCCTGCTCCTGACCCAGGCCCACACACCCCAGCAGGCGCATCTGAGGACTCTTTACCTGTCACGAGTGAAGCACAACATTCATCGCCTCCACAACCCTCCTCCCTCTTTTCTCCCACAGATCTCGTGTATCTAGACAGAGTTGCCCCCCCCCCCTAGCGGTCGGCTCATCCACGCCCTCGCCGTTTTGTCTCACATGTGGCATGCACCGCCCGTCTGCCTCACATGTGGCACGCAACACTGCCAACCTCCAGCCTCCCGACTCGCCCGGAGGGGAAGGGGAGCATTGAAGTGGATTCCTCCCCTACAAGCACCGAACCTTCTCGAATTCCCCAACCTACGCCTCCAGCGCCGCCCACGGAGCAGGGATCAACTATCTACCCACGCCTACCCCCACCTTATAAGACCTGACACCGCTGTGACCAGCCTCTTTCTACCCAGTGCCACCAGCAAACAATACCTCCTCCTCCGCGCCAGCCTGGCGGCTCCCGCACCCTCGCCACCTTGGCATCCCTCAAGCCGCGTGCTCCTCTGGGCACCCTCACCAACCAGCTCTCTCCTACTCAACGCTTGTTACCATGCTGCCTACCCAGCAACAAGCTGCATTGTACTGTAGTGGATTCCTCCCCTACAAGCACCGAACCTTCTCGAATTCCCCAGCCTACGCCTCCAGCGCCGCCCACGGAGAGGTGGTCAACTATCTACCCACGTCTACCTCCGCCTTATAAGGCCTGACACCGCTGTGACCAGTCTCTTTCTACACAGTGCCACCAGCAAGCAACACCTCCTCCGCGCCAGCCTTGTGGCTGCCGCTCCCGCCAGCGACCTTGGTGTCCCTCAAGCTGCTTGCCCTCACTCTGGGCACCCTCACCACCCAGCTCTCTCTACTCAACTCTTATTACCATTCTACCTACCCAGCAACAAGCTGCATTGTACATCCAATACAATATGTATACAGTGAGCACATTGTGAGTTTCCTTTCTCCATCCCATCCTGAGTGTGAACCAATATCTCATAACCCCACAGACCTGCTGCAGATTAATATCCGAAAACACACTCACAAAACCACAGTCATTGATGAAATTTTGAAGAAAAAACAGTGCAACAAATAACACTGAAACAAGTAGATTTCATAGTGTTTTCAATGTTTGGAGCAACCTACTGTTGCCAGCACATTTTAGTATAAGACCAATTATTATTGTTCTGCACAATTCTCACTAATACTCACAAACTGAAATTTGTTGAAGCATCTTTTACTAAATTTGAACAAGATTTAAAAAAAAATTACGGAGGATCGGCCTAAATTCAGTTTCAAATTTTATGAGTCAATATTATCTATTCCCTTTAAGTTGTTGAATGTGAAACATAATTTTCTGTATATTTATTACCACCCATTTGGTTATTTAAATTGTTGTTCCTTTTTTTTATCTGAATACATATGGTTTAGTTTTATATTGCTAGACTCCTGCCCTATCCAAGAGTCCCTACCCTACCCTAGGGTAGGGCCTAGACTCTAGAGCAGGGGTTCTCAACCAGGGGGGAATTCCCCCCAGGGGGGGAATTCAGGTTTTCAAGGGGGGGGGGTAACTGATTCGGGAGCAAGAGATATGTTCGATGAGAAATCAATCACAGAATTTTGGCCCTTGATGTGCGATTCCTACCCAAAAGTGGCAGAAAGAGCTATCAGTGCATTGCTTCCGTTTGTGTCGACATATCTTTGTGAGTCAGGCTTTTCAACTCTGTTGCAAATTTAAACGAAGCAACGTAGTAGATTAGAGGTAGAAAATGACCTGCGTTGTGCCCTTTAAGCACTCCTCCGCGTATCCCAGAATTGGCGAAGAAAAAACAATCACAGGTTTCTCATTGACTGTAATCTTCATCTGAATAAAATTAATTACAAATTTACAATATCCTGGTATTCTATTGAACTTTTTGTTTATTGCATTATGCTTCAGTTTGGTCTGTTAAGTAATTCATTATAAATATAAAAAAACTATTTTACTTTTATTCAAGTTTTATAAATCCATCAACATTTTCAATTGGCATTTAATTTGTAAAACTCCACTATAAAAATAATCCATGTAAAATTGTAAATGTATATGTACTAATATGGAAAAAATAAAGGATTTTCAGTATTATATGCATATTATTTGGAATGCACTTTTTGAGGCAGACAATCTTGGAAAGGAGGGGGAATGACATTGACATATGGTGAAAGGGGTGCATGGGGCAACAAGGTTAAGAACCACTGGTCTAGAGTCTAGGGCCTAGAGGAAGACATCTAGAAGTGAGTTGATGGTCATTTGATTGGTCCTCGTCGCCAAATCTTCGTTGCTTTTATAATTGCATCTACTTGGTATTGGTAATTATTGATGACTGACCCGCCGCTGATTTCTCAAAGAAAACAATTTAAAAAATTTACAAACGCCGCAATTTTACAATGTTTTGTTGTGTTAATCCGGATTTATGAGGTGTACATGACGTCGGCCAGCACGCGACAGCCGAGCCGACTCAATCATTTGAAGTTGAACCTTGTTGTGTTGTGGCCAGTGAACACGGCTGACTGGTCTGAGGGTGACGGATATACGAAGACTGGCAAATAAATACTCAAGATGTCAGATTTGGCGTCCCCAAGGTCGCCTGGATCTGGCGACTTTCCCCATGACGAATTTGACTACGATGACGACAACGATGCAGATTTTGAAGACTCCCGAGATTATGACGACAGAGAGAGTGACGACGGTGAGCTTTCTTGTCCACAAACTACTTTTATTATTAGTTAACCACTTGTGTACGTGATCCCCTGTGTGCTGAATAAAATCGCATGGCATTAGCCAAATAAATTGTTGACAGTGACTTCTCTGTAGTGAAGAGGTGAATGATTTGACATTGAGACTTAAACTAATATATATATATTGGATGCGTATTTGGTAGTCTAGGAGAGATTGTGGGGTTAAACAGCTACCTAATGAAAAATTTATATAAGAATGGATATGTATTGGTAAAGGTGGAGGACACCGTTAGCATCAGAAATAACTTATGGAATTGAAGCAAAGTTTCTGGAGATCCTTTTTGTATGATACTGAACACGAAAATGGAAGTGAGTGCACAAAACCTATTAAAACCTGACCTAACTGTACCTAACCTCACTTACCATACCTAACCTCAACTAACTGATTAACCTGTGTGTTATAGTTTCGATTTTCTTACTATCATCCAAACAACGTCTCTTGAAAAATTAACGATTTCAGTCCAATACAAATCGTAAGAAATGCGCCTGATGAGATTGTCATTGGTTTTTTTTTTTACATGTAAGCAAACACCGTGGATGATCTCACATAGCAGATGATGTGAACCAAAACATGGCGCCATATTTACAAAAAAAAAAAATTATTTATTCATCTAGAAAAGACAGAGATGTGAAATTACTGCCAGATGATAAGCATTATTCCCCTTTTCTTTCATGCCCTGCCTACTAACAAGTAATTTATTTCTGAAAGATGTGCTAAAAAGAAAATAAAGGTCAATATTGTGAAAATGACACCAGGCAAATGAATATTAAAAATAGGTTTTTCTAGTGTAAATCATCGTGTTAAATACAAATATGACCTTCATTGATGTAAAAAAATGAGCAGTAGTTGAAATATTGGAAAAAAAAAGTGGAAGTTCAACAATGTAAAAACCTAAAAAAAAAAAATTAAAACCTAACCTAACCTAACCCCTAGTGCATAAGAAATTTACCTTAAGCAAGAAATATAGGAGGATAGGGTGATGCGACTATCAATGAGTAAGTGGTCGTCAGTGTCTGTCTCTTATCACAGTACCATGCATGTGATCTACACAGTATTGACACTCGGAATTACATCTCGGACACCTTACAGATGAAATAAAAACACTGTGAAGCCTAAAAATGACAACGGTTGCTGCTTCATTGTTCAAAATGTACTGAATAATACGGCAGCCAGCCAAGGTACATCCATCTTACACTGGCGCCTTCTTCCAACTGGCCGCCAACACTGATTAGTGCACGAGTATTATGTCACAGCACTCATGCTGATTGGTGCGCATGACTATAACGTCACATTAACACTCACACTGATTGGCCAAATATTATACTTTACTTTTACTCAAAAATTATAAATTTCCGACAAACGTTATATAATAAATTATTTGTATTTATTTTTTCTCTATCTCCCCATGTATGACTCAATATTGAGTTGCCTGGTGTCATTTTCTAAATATTGACCAAAATAGATATTACAATGTTGTTGCCTCAATTTTATTACTCCGTGTCATCCACACATCATCTGAAAACTTGGTGCAATTCCATAAAGTCCTTTTGTTGCCAATGGTCTCCACCTTTACCTAATTTTTTTTTTATAGTTTTTCTTCTGCAAGTTTCACACAACACGGGAATCTTAGGAATTTTATCTTTGCAATCAATAGTTTAGACAATTCTAAGACATTTCTTCTATGATGTTTCTCTCACAAATGACCTATACAGTATATGCCAGAGGGGGTCCAGATGGGACACAGGCCCCCAGTAAGGAGGTTAGGTTAGGTCATTTGCAAGGAAAACGTCATAGAAGAAAGGTATTTTAGAAATGTTTAAACTGTTGATCGCAAAGATAAAATACCTAAGATTCCTGTTGTTTTTGTTTTGTTTTTTCAAAAGTGAAAATATTTTTTTTTCTTTTTGTTATTCCTGTAATTGTTGTTCATACCCACATTGTATTTTGCTATTCAAGTGGTGAATTCGCAGAATCCAACATTAAAACTATAACTTTGAATGAGAAGTTTTTGGGGTGAGCAACAAAGCACCAATAGGTGCACACTAGTCTCACTTATCTGTACCAGTAAGTACCAAACATTGCAGAATTTCTTTGGGCATTCAGGTTTCCTCCTGTGCTAACACTGGACAGTAATGGTCATTACAAAAATACTGACCAACTGGCTAAATGAAGAGCAAACTGATGAGTTGCAAAATGATAAAGTAAAAAAAAAAATCTAATGTCTCTTCATTTTGCCATCTGATGGACCAGGATATCATTTAAGAAAAATTAAACTGGTACAATAAGAAATTGTTGTTGCATTTCCACGGCAAGGATGATATGATGACAATTGATTTCTGTAAAATTTTAACATAAAAATATGAAGTTCTCAAGACTTCACAAGCACTGGATTGAGGTTAATTGGAATTATAACTGAGAAACTGATGAAAATTATGGTTTGATAATTGTGGAAATGACAGAAAGCACCATGCATTCATTACAGTCAGCATCTGCCTAACTTTGATGTGTATATGTATGCTTGCAGATATTTACCCAGTATTCTTTTTAAGGATACCATATGTACAATCGTATGGCCACCAGACAACAGATAGATAACCCAAGCAGCTAACAAACTGATCAGTGGGGAAGAGGATAGAGTAAACCATACAGGAAATGGGCACATTCACAGATAGAAGGGGACTGCTTATTTAGTATCCTTGATCTGGTTACTATAATAATAATAATAAGTAAACGGTTTATTAATAGAGTTGCAGCCGGTGGCTGAAAATATACAAACTTACATGTGACTTAGAAATAATGATATGCATTCAATAAATTTACAGGGCTGTACAGTACATAAATCAGTTGTTTATTTAACAATAGATGGGATGGTGCTATTCTTTTATCTATCAGTGCGGGCTCTTATGGGCTGAATTTTTTTGTAGTGGCGGACTGCGCAAGGTGGACGGGGGACTGCCGGTGGCAGGAGGTGGCGATGATGAGGATGGTGCAGTAGTCCACTGTCAAACCTTGCTAGTGCTTGGTGGTGGAGGTCACTGAGGGATGGTATTTCCAGGGTGGAGAGAGCATTGTTGTAACCGGAGTAGTCTGCACCGAGCATGATTCTGCAGGCCCTTTTCTGTACCTTCTCTAGCTGACGTTGTTGGGTAGAGTTGAGAGAAGACGACCAGGCTGGTGACGCATACGTTAATTTGGGGAGAATAAAGGCGTTGTAGATAGTCCTCAGCTCTGGCGTGGGTGCCCCAAGTGACCTGAGTCGTCGTAGCATGTAGAGGCTAGTTCTGCACATTCTACTAGTTTTACTGCAATGTAAACAAACAGTGATGCCACATCACACAAAACACGCCAGCCGCTGTACCTGTTTTAAAGGGAGGCAACTGTACATTGCACCCATGCTGGAGCCATGGTCACAGCTTGCTGTATTTTGTATTGTGATCAAATATCTGAAATCCTTACAATATTGTATAGTACTAAGAACTTAAAGAGAAGGGAAAGCTGGGTGCTGTTGCATCTGATATTAAGAAGAATAGGCTTGATATTACTCTTGATGAGAAAATTATAATGGTAAATACCCTGTATTCAGTAGTGACCAAGCGAGGAACTTTATAGTGATTTATTTTAAGAACGATAGAGCAAACACAGAAATAACTAGTATAGCATTTTCATTGGAAATTAATACTGTATACAGTATATCTATATTTTTTTTAATCTTTTACTTTTCGATTTCACTTAAAAATTTCAATTTTGATCATACAAAGTGTGCAGGGCTTTGAAGTAGAGGGATATTGTGGGTTAGAAACATGCAGATACACTGATGAAAACAAACTTAACGAATCCTAACCTAACCTAATTGCAGGTATGGGACCGTTTATCCGGCATCTCGGTATCCGGAACGGTCCAAAAACCAGCTATATTCTGGAACATATTCCCGGGCCAAGCAGGGATATTTCCAACCGTTCCCCACCTGCGAGCTGTATGTTATACTATGCTTATTTTTCAATTCATAATTTTGGGTAGATATATGTAATTTTCTTGTTTTTCTTTACTCAGTTACATACACACACACACACAATTCTACATACAGAAAGTGCAAAAATAAGTAATTATAATAAGGTATAAAGGTTTACGTCTCTACGGGTTTCCACCGTCAAGCCGTATTGGGAGTGTGTGGAAGTCAGAGGGTCTGTGGTAGAGCACTGTTGCTAAGGCGAGATCAGGGGCGACTGCAATATGGCGTGTACGTTAACTTGTTATCATCTTTGCTTATTTTATGCTTTCATTATTATTTTACTGTATTTCTATACTTTCATTATTGTTTTTTATATGCCTACCATTTAAGGGCTGAATCTAGTGATATGAGTAAAGGCTTCACAGCTAGTTACAGAAGGTTTATTGTACGTTTTAGGCCTGGCGCTCCAAATTCCGGAGAAAAAAGCAATCAGTCAATTCCCAGGTCCCAAGCATGCTGGATAAATGATGCCATACCTGTACTGTATTACAGAAAACTTAAAAAAGTGTAGTACTGTATATAATATCTAAGAATAGGTCACTGTGTTAAGGAGCCGAGATAGCAAACTTTTCAGTAAAAAAATATTCTTCAGTTTATCAAGAACGTCCCAAAAATGGTGGAAGAAATAAATTTTTGACAACAAAAAGATCAACAACAACTAAACGTAATGACTCACATATTGGTACTGTATACAATACATGCCTAACCTAACCTAACCAAACCTGACACTCCCTGGTGTGTAAATTTAACCAAACTCAATAAGATAAATAAAAAAATAAGGATCCTAGAGAACCAAACCTGAAATTGAAGTAAGAAAAAAAAAAAATAAATAAATAAATAAATATATATATATATATATATATATATATATATATATATATATATATATATATATATATATATATATATATATATATATATATATATATATATATATATATATATATATATATATATACTGTACCCTGTATAATTGTATATATAAATTTCCAACTAAAATGCTATAGAGTAAAGTATATACAGTATTATATTTTTGGTTTATTTTCTGCTTTATCTCCCTATAACTCAATATATACTTCCATACCTGGGCACTACCGAACATTGACAATTAAAATAATGCCTTTCTAAATCCCTTGTGAGTGGCCCTTTTATCTCCAAGAATAAATTTCTTTCCTCGTCTGTAAAATACTTTTGTACAGGATGGTATTTCTATTATATAGGTACAGTTCTGTATACTGTAAGTGTTATTGTAACTGTTCTAAGTTTATCTGGTTATATTTCACTATTTTGTCATTATTAGAGGTAATTTTGGGTAAAAAATTAATGTCGCATAACACAATAATTGCAGTACAGTATTTGTGAAATCTGCGGTATATGTTGTGAAAACTTGATACATGAAGGTTTAAAAAAAATGAAATTGGAGAGTGTACAATTGAGAAGCCTTAAAAAAACAAAAAAAAATGTGGACACATCATGGGTGGCAAGTTATAAGTCAGTGAAGTGAGGCAGAGTGTAATGGACAACTGCCGAGTGCTGCTTGTGTAGGTGGTGAGCCAGGCTGTGGTGGTGTGGGTGAGGGGCCCACTGAGGGTAGAAGGATGGTGATGAGGAATAAAAAATAACAAATCATTCCAAGATGATGATAGCAAGCTGATTCTGAGGCTCTACCATCCTTGTGTCTCACTCTAGAGTGTATCAGTCATCGACTTTCTATTCTTAGTATGATTTTTGGCACAGCTTTAAATTCGTGGCTCCATATGCTAATCATCTTAAGATGACAATAGTGATTTTACACTAAATCATCTGAAGATGATGATAGCAGTTAAAGGGATAATGTACAGTCTCGTTCAAGATTCTTCGAACACTGCTGGAGACAGCTGGCAACTCAAGACCGTTTGTTTACTATAGTACGTCGTAAAAATTATGAATAAATGTAAAAGTGATCGGTGATTGGTTACTTAGTTCCCCGTTGCTTAATTTACTGGTTGGACTTTGTTTTTTCGTATTATATTATACTACGTACTATCGTAAACAAACAGTCTTGAGTTGCCAGCTGTCTCCAGCAGTGTTCAAAGAATCTTGAACGAGACTATACATACAGTTAACTTACAGGTTTTCAGGAATGTATGATTTACCTGAGGTGGGCACTGTCCATACTAGATTTGTTAGAATCATATTGAAGATTGAAACAGATTTAACCAGGTCATTAAAAGTAAATTGTAGCTAAGGTACAGTACTGTGACTTATATTCATTACAGATACTGACTTGGGAAGTGAAGGAGAAACAAGAGGGAAAGAAGAATATGCTGGTATTAAGGAACAGTAAGTATTTTACACCTTGCTGTGCTCTATATTGTAATTTAGATATCAGGAAGTGTAATACATTACACTGTAGTTTCTTAAGATATGGGACACAAAGAATAAGAGCTAATTCTGCTTTCTTCCTTCAGGAAGTTTATTTTATAGTAATAATCATTCACCACTCACTTTACAACATTTAGAAAACCAATTAACCCTCAATCCCCGGGTTAGGGTGCTGGTGGCAATGCCCTTCACCCAGGGGTAAATCGAGAAAAATCTACTTTCCAAAAATAATTTTTAACCTTTTAAAATGATAAAACAAGAAAGAAAAACTATATATTGACCCTCTAGAGACTTCCCTGGCTGTGCGGAGGGAGGAGGGAGGGGAGATAAGGAGACAGTGTTGGTTTGACAGCTGATGCTCGTGGTTCCTCCGCACTTAGCAGCTATTTTTAGCTCACCTTTGTGTCCGAGGTGGCCAATAATGAAAATATTTGCTGATCTTAATACTTAATTTCTATAAATAATTAATTTAAAATATTTTATTTGCATAATTTTTCATAAAAAAGAGCTTCGCAATACTCACCAGTCAGTTGCCAGTCTACCTGGCTGTCTTTGTGTTTGGTAGAGCAAGTAATTCATAAAATAATAATAATTCCACAAATAAATACATTTATAACATAATCATAGCATTGTTTTACAGTAATACTACCCTACGATACAACTACACTCCTTTTAGCAATATTACTTTGATACAACATAATAAAATAGACAAACAATGAAAATGAAACAAACAAAAGGAGGTAATTATGTTCAGGAAGCTTCCCTGTGGCTGAGCATGTGGTGTGAGAGGCAAATAGTCACACTGGAACCTGATAACCCGCACTGGGCATTTAAACAGTGGCGGGAATAGTCGCGCGTTCTGGAATGTCACCCTGGGCCTAAGGGTTAAAGTTCATTTCATTTTCATCTTTTTAAATAATTCATGGCACTAAAATATTATTTTAACAAGTACAGTAGCTTACAAATTTAATTTGGCATATATATTTTAAGAAGGGAAAATTATATTGGGAATGTTAGTACAGTACTGTACTGTATAGTGTGAACTAGTTATCATATTCAGCTGGTGATCTATAACCTGGTTAGACTTTCTACAAAGGAGGCTGTGTTTGGCTTATATAGCACAGTATCTGGTATGAGCTAAAACATAACTACATACTGTACCTGTATACCATATTCCCATTGGCTTGTTTTAAAAATACAGCTTGTCCAGAAATATCCAGACTGACCAATAGGGGATAATACAGTACTGTACTGTATACAACATATATCTAGGTTGAATTTGCCTGTGATGTATGAAACTACATGTCTTGGATTGCCTCTTAACATTCATTACGTGAACCTCACTGTGGCTTTGGTATCTCCTTTTCTTGTTAATCCAACATTTAGAAAATATTAGAGCAGGAAAGAAATGATACAATGAAAATACTGTGTTAGTGATTGATTAAGGCAAGAAAGGAATTATTATAAAGAAAGCACTGTGTTTGAGAATATTGTGCATGATCGATTAAAGGAAGGAAGGAAGGAAGGAATTACTGTATAATGTGAATTTGAGCTAAAAAAAGGATATACCCTGTACTGTACAGTATAAGGGGTAATATAACTGACTTACCTGCCTACTCTATACTTTACTGTATATAGGCTGAAGTTCTTGAGATTTAAATTATGAATACTGTACCTTCATCTATTGTTTACTGTAAAACAACCTCTGTAATTTTTTATGATTATTCAGGATGTACCAGGACAAGCTCGCTCAACTAAAAAAACAACTGCAGCAGTTGCGTGACAGCAGTCATCCAGAATACAACAAGAAACTAAAGAAGATTGATGCAGCTTACAAAGAAAGGTATGTTTGTTACTTACAACTATATGGCAATTCATTTTCATGTCAAAATATTTTGGCATTTGGTTAAATGTAGGAAAAGGGCACATTTTCCATTAATTATTGTTTACTACTACTGTACGTATTTTCTACGAAAGCCCCATTATTTTATTATCATGAACTTAACATGATAGTGATACTGAAGGCTTCGAGGGGATAAGCTAGGAGATGCATCATCCTATCACAAGTATCCCATGCAGTCACATGACAGCATTAGCCATTCGCAGTGCATGAGCCTAGGCCCAAGTTACCCAAATGGTCTTCCCATCCACACACCCAACATGTGAGAATGCTGCTGAGCATAATGCAATCTTGTGTCACTCCTGGAACCTTTATCCCCAGGCCCGAAGCAGAAAGGTTTGGAGAGATTATCTCAAAAAAATTTCAGAAATTGTGCCATGTTGCATCCTTGGAATTTGTTCCCAGACCCAGAAAAAATATTTGGAGAGGTTTTCCAGAATTTTCTTGGAATCTTTCCGGAAAATGTGACTGATTTTCAACCTCGGAAACTCGTTCGCAGACCCAGAATTGAGAAAAGTTTCTGGAAAAATTCCGAGCCGATTTCAATTACAGTTAATGGAGAGTTCTGGGGATTCCAGCTAATGGGGAGATTACTGCAAATTAATATTTTTGTTCTATATAAACCTACTAGAAAAGATATTAAGATAGATATAAAGCTATACAGTGTTTTGAAATCTGATTATGGTTGTCCTAAACACATAATGAAAGTGTACATCCTCACCATTGGGCTAACATGTGTTTGTACTGTTGGTATTATATTACCATGTTTTTGAATGTATGGACAGGGAAATCCCATTCTGGCCTCATGATATGGACGTGTAAGAGTGTGTTAATTTGATATACAGTTGTACCCCGCTTTACGTGGTCAATTGAACCCACAGGGTACCGCGTTAAGTGAAAACCGCGTTAAGTGAACAACAGAACATATGGGATTAATTCCAATAGAGACTGGCCCGACCCCCAAACTCCACTTTTTGACGACACACAACTATGTTGTAGTAAAAATTTTATCTTAACTTTATGATGGTATGAACAAGCAAGTAATATAGAAGAGGTTAGGTTAGGAAAAATAAAGGTTAAGTTGGGGAAAATAAAGGTTAGGTTAGGAAAACTAAAAGTTAGGTGTAACACTTACGTTAGTAGAAGAGATGGGTCGGCATACGGGGATGGAGGCTGGTTCCGAGGCAGAGGGCAGATTACTGGCCCTCAAGTGAATCACCATTACTAGGTGCATCACCATCACTATCAGTTACAGTTGTCAGGGCTTCCCTGACAAATCCCTCAAAGTCACCTTCACTGTCACTATCACTGGTTCTGGCTGGCAGTGGTGGGTTGCGGGCGAAGAACTCGGTAATGCTTTTTTGACGGCTAGTGTTAATGTTGTCTTGATACACCTTGATGTACGGCTCCATAGCCTGCACCAGCCGGGTATGGAAGACTTCATAGCGGTCATCGTCATTGTCGCGGGAAAGGAAGGACTTCATTTTTTCTGCACACTCCATGGCACCCTTATTATCACTGACTTAACTAGTGTTCTTCGGAGAATGACGCACCTTCTTCCTCTTCACTGACGTGATCATCTTCCAACATCTCGTCGGCAGTCACTTCAGGATCTCTGATCACATCCAGGATGTCTTCGTTGGTGGTCTCGGAGAAGCCTTCAGCTGTAATATTGTGCGCAGCTTCTCTGGCAAGGTCCACTGCTACTGCAACAGTCTGAACCTTACCAGTCACAGGTTGACTCCTCCTCTCAGCTGGTATGCCATGCAACACACGTCTCCATGCGTGACGAATCGTAGCAATAGACAGCTGATCCCATGCCTCCACCAAGAAGTCTACAGCTTGTTTGACGTTAAACTTCTTCCAAAACTGTTTGACGAGAACTTCTTGAGTCGCCACCTCTTGTTCCTTGTCCTCGTCGCTTTTACTCTCGCTGTCGGTGTCACCCAGCTTACGCAACTCATCCTTGGTGTTGGTAGAGTCGTTCAGGAGCTTGAACTTCTTTGCAGAGTATGCAGCTTTCACATTGCAGATCAACTCCTGGTCCATGGGCTGGATTAATGACGTAGTGTTGGGAGGAAGGAAGACCACTTTTACGTTAGGGTGACGATCCATAAGTAGGGGCGAGTGTCCAGGTGTGTTGTCAATGAGCAACAAAATGTTGAATGGAACATTCTGTTGCTCGCAGAATTTCTTCACGTCGGGAACAAAACAGTCGTCAAACCAGAAGAGGGACAGAGAAGAGAACATCCACGCCTTACGTGCGGTTAGCCAGTGGACATTAAGCTTGTTCATGTCCATATTCTTGTAGGCGTGCAGCTTGCGGGCTGTGTGAATCACCGATAACTTTGGTTTACAGGTACCGGAGGCATTGGTGGTAAAGAGGACGGTGATGCGTTCCTTCTGCAAATTCCGACCCCTTACCTTGCTGGCAGACTGGACAACGAAGGTCTTGGAAGGTAGCTTTTTCCAGAAAAGACCAGATTCGTCCATGTTAAACACCTGGTCGTCAGTGTACTGTCCTTCATCCATAACCTCACGTAAGAACGGAGGAAAATCTCTAGCCGCCACACGGTCAGCACTCGCTTCCTCACCACCAATGTTGATGTTGGTGATCTTGTTCCTCTTCTTAAACCTATGCAGCCAACCAGAGGAAGCATTGAAGGGTTTGAGCTCTGCAATTCCCAGCTTGCGTGACACTGCTGTGTAAAGTTCACGTGCGTACTCCTGCACTGAGCTCGTGTCGACCGCCATGTTCCGTCTTGCCTGACGAATCAAGTAACTCACCAGCAAATTTTCCACCTTTACCAGCACCCTGTTCTGGCAACACTTGATCATTGAAGCACCTGCAGACTTTGTGATTTTCATGTGTTCTTTAATCTTGGCTGCATCCTTCTTAATAGTACGAATCGTAGATTCGTTGACGCCATGCTGGCGCGCGAGATCAGCTTGACGTGTTCCTTTCTCCAAATCTTGAATGATCTGGTATTTCACTTCGTAGCTTAGGGCACGGCGTGTCTTCTTGGGCTTAGGGCGGCTGGGTCCAGGTAAGGAAAGGTTTCTCTGGTGGCGGTGGTGGTCCGGCGGAAGCCATTTCACAGAACAGTGGATGCACGTATACACGGGGTGACCTGGAGGGATGAAACTAGCGCGGCAGCGTCCTCTTTCCTCCCTCTCTCCCTCCCTGGGTGGACACGTCATATTACTTTAAACCAATTACAGTTAGCAGCAGAGGGGGGTAGGGATGCATGGCCAATCACAGTCTGATATGTCATATGACGTCAGTGATAACGCAACAAAGAGACACACTGCACAACCTTACAGCGCGGCTTGCCCAAGCGGAGGGGGGAGGGAGGGTGGCGGGTGGGGCGAATCTAAAAATAGCGTCTCGAGCCGGACACTCTGCGCGTACATGGGTAGATGAACCGCGTTAAGTGAAAGTTCGGTTCTGGCGAGGCACCGCGTATGTGAGAAATCGCGTTAAGTGAAACCGCGTAAAGCGGGGTACAACTGTACTACTTAACAGCCAGATATGTAGTACATTACTACTACCTACAGTAATAACCCGGTTAGTGCTCAGGATACATTCCTGGAAAATGGAGCACTATCTGAAATAGCACTGTAAGGGCTCATTATGCCATTGAATATATGGAGATGCATTGCAGATGACGTTATTTTTTACCGATGGGATATATACATACAGTATTGTACAGGAATGTAAAGAGTACAGGTATTAATAAACACGGATTATTACAGTAACCTATCATTAATAATTAATGAATAACAAATAAGCAATATTATATCATAAGTGACAGTCACTTGGTGAATAGTGACGGTTGTAGTAGAATGAGAGAGATGGGTAGTGTGTCAGTAAGATGCAGTGGGTGGGAGGGAGGGAGGGAGGAAGGAAGGTGTGAGACAGTGGATATCGTGCAACTCTGCTCTGGCTGAAGCTAATCCATCTCTGCATCACTAAAATTATGATTTAGGTGGTGACAATATAGGTAGTGGTGGTGAGAGAGATTTGGTAAGTAGTGATGAGGTGATGCATCTGTCGATTTCTTTAGTAACATTGCACCCTCAGTACTGCGTGACACTATTGAACAGCTGATATTTACCCCAAAAATTTAGTGTAAGTATAAATGAGCCATGTTGTATCCCTTCAACATTACTTTACATAACATTTTAAAATATGGAGTGAGAAAGCAGAAAGGTTTGAGTGATAAGAGAGGTGGAGTGGAAGGGAGTGGTAACACACACTGGGTGTGTTGCCAAGTGCTCCTCAACAACTGACGTTCATCCCTCCACTAAACACTTGTGCTTCAGTTAACCACACACAAATTTATGCCATACAATCCACTGTAGTTGTGGGTACTTAGCAACAAAGCACTAAACCAGCAACACATCACAACAGTGGTGGGAGACATGGCTAATAAAAAAGTCACAATAATACAAAAAATTCGGCGAGTCAACAAGAATGTGTCTACAGTGTAAGCTTGACAAAATTTGTACTGTACTGTAAACAGAAAGCACTCAGCACTGATTGGCCGAGTGTTCAGACTCATGACTTTTGGCAATTATGGATTTTTATTATTATTATTTTTTTCCCCTAGAGCTCCAAGATGCAAACAAGAGCGCTATAATGAAACAGCTCTCTACATGGTAGCACTAATTTTACAGTTTGTTAACTAGAACTAAACTTAGAGAATGTTTTATGTCATTTGTTCCACTGTGTGTTATGAAAACCATTCACCTGTAATTGTCGTGCCAGGTGGTTCTCTTGAACATTAGAAAGAAGCTGGTAAAACATTCCAGGAGAAAGAAAAGTGTGGGGTATTAACTTGAATGCACCTCAAATAGAGAACATAGGATTTTATAGTGTGCCTCTATTTTTATTTAATTGACTGTACAGTAGTACAGTAGTTTCAAATTCATAAAAGAATTTGGTTTATTTATGGTAGGGGACGAGAAAAAAAATTATGGGGGCAGCCTGGTCCTTGAAATTAGATCGTATGGTTCTCTTCCCCCTGTACATCCTTAGGTAAATTCTGGTTTGTTGCATCTTAAACACTGGTAATTGAAGTATGGTATTTGGCGAAGGTGCTACATGTGCCAAACCATGTTAAATTAATAAGGATGATGCAAGTTGTTACTGTGTGTTCACTGAAAATTTTTGTCTTTTAATAGACTAAGACTCAATGATTTATGGCGTGAAATCGAGACGGAATGGGTGGAACGTGACTATTTGGCTGAGAAGAGATTGGCCGCTCGAGAATTCGAAGAAAAGAAGAGAGAACTTAAAGAAAATTTGTTGATAGAACTTGAAGAGAAAAAGAAGATCATAGAGCAGGAAAGATACACACTTGAGCTTACCGGGGATTCAATGGAGGTTGGTTTTGATAATTAAGGATTTGTTTGTTGGATGTAAATGAATTTTGACTGCAATACTATACAAGCTTGATCAGTAACATAAGGATCTGCAGTACTATGGTAAGAGTCTACCGATGTAGACTATTAATTTATTGAATTTTAAGAATTTTATGAGATTTAGTGTTCTTGTTATATTGCTATAGAACAACTTATTCATTATAAATAAAAATACTCAATTCACCATAAGAATGAGATAGAAGAAGCACAGCTGTTATGAAGAAGGTAGCTATTAAATATTTATAAACATATATACAACAGAATAATAAGTTGAATTAATAATTAAACATTGACTTAAGAAATTTGTATTGGTGTGGGTATTTTTGCTAGTCTAAGTCTTTTCTGTTTACTTTACACATGTAATGCACCACTTCCACTTGCCATGTTTTTGTACCTCATGATCCTCCTTATGCAAAAGTAGCCAAGGAGTGAAAATAATGGAGAGGTAAAACAGTGGGACCAAGATATTTGGTATAGTGGTAAATCTTCCATAGATTGTTTTATTACTCTCCATAACAGTATAAACCAGTCTCAACTCGAAAGTTACGTCGACGAGGAAATGAACCTGCACCAATTATAGAGAAACGCCGCAAGCCAGTGTCAACAACTCTGCAGCTCTTGCTTGATGAAAGGGAGATGGATGATGATTTAAAACTCATCAACAAGAGCAAGCTGATGAATATGAAAAAAAGTAAGTAGATAAAAGTACTGTACTGTATATAATTTTAAAAGTTTTGAGTATGTGGTGTATATGGTGAATAATAGATGGCAAGTTGATTTACAATAATACAATGCAAAGTAGGAGTACAGGGGGGCCCTGAAATACGTTGGGGTTAGGTACCAAAGTCCCACTACTTAAAGCAAAGCTATGTTAAGTGGAGAATTTTCTCCATGCGAATACTGTACATATAAATACAGTAAAGGGGGATAGAGACTGTAAAGGTATTTTCGTTGCCGATGCAAAACAAAGCGGAACAATTTCTCCCAAAAGAATTACTGTAATGTAATAACGTATGAATAGGGGTTGGGTTCTTTAGTCATTTTCTACTAAGAGAAGAGAAAAAGTATTTGTTATATTATTAAGTAATGACTTAAATAGATCATTTCTGTTGTAAATACAAGTAGTTTTAATGTAAAAACAAGCTCATAACTGTAAATATTTTCAAAATAATCTTAGCCTATAACCTTTAACCTTCAAATTTATTTATTGAGGAGTGGATGAGTTCACCTTGTTTACTATGCTTTACAACATTCAACCTGATATTCAGTGTAATACTACTCATACACCTTTTCCCCTCACCACTTGCACTCTGCTTGTCACTTATTATTAAATTTTTGCAAGGATAAATCCAGATACAGTTGATACTGCATGTGAAGCTCAGCCACTACTCACAGCACAATAGAAAACAATGGGGCTGAGATTCAATTTCCGAAGTTGTTTATACTAAGTCAACCGAATCAAAAATTACGTTAGCACGGGGAATTTTTAAGTTATATTCCTCAATCAGTCAATAATGTATAGCGGGGCCCCCTGTATTTAAAATGGAATCACTTGATAACTTAGTTGTTGAGGTCTTGGATGTGACAGGAAACTGCATGTAATGAATAAAAGTTATTTATATACAGTGTAAATACAGTATAGCAATCTCAATTGAGATGTAGTCCTCTCACTTGTGAACAGCTCAAAGAACACACTTTAATCAAAGATGAAGCATATGGTCAGTAAGAATTTATTATAAATTCTCTTATTTGAGCTTGCTTTATTTTGTTTTGTTATCAGAGGATTATGGGAAGTGACATGCAAGAGAACTCAACCACTAAACAACACCGCTGTGCCTTAAGAGAGTGGTCCATATTTTAGTGGTAGATACACTGTCCTAGTGACAAAGTGTGTAGATAATGTTATGATATGGGAAGTAGTTTCTTCCACTCCTGCAGTTGATTCAGGGTGGTTTGTTAGTTCCTATTTGAACCATAGGTTGACTTAATGTCCATTGGTGAATTCAGATTTACCAAGGTAACTACTGTGACTTGGATTCATCTGCTCACATGTATCTAACCCTTCATTGGAATTCATATCCGTGCTTCCATTGTAACCTGCCATTCTTTAAGCTGTACACACTTACTTCTTCATCTATGACTCCTGGATACACTTGAATTATTACTGAAGAATAAGAGATATTAATACTAATTGTTTTATTGTACGGTATTACAGTAGGTCATATAGTGTGCATCACTTTAACCTCAAATCCATCACATGAACCTCAAAATTCAAAGTACTATATTGTCGTGAGTTTTTTTTTGAGGATTAACCCACGAGGGCACAAGTCAATGACCCACAACAGGGCCTGGGGGCGAAATTATAATAATAATAAAAATTTATAAATAAAAAAAAAATATATTAAATAAAAATATAATATAATACAGTAGTAAGAAGAATAAGAATAAAAAAGGCCCATAAAAAAACAAAATTAAAAAAGATTAATACCTAGTGAGAAATGATATACTGTATGTATGTTGTGTTGTCAAGGTAAGAAAAACAATTGAAACCCTGCAATTGTGTGTAAATGAAGCAGAAAGTCAGATCAGCAACCTGGGACTTGGTCACAATTTTTGTGGTGCCTGTTTAATAGCTGCCTACTACCTACTAGGTTGCCATGCCTGTTTAGTAAGTTTGGAGAGGAAGTTATTCTTTGTATCTTCGTGATTTTCTGATGATTGTTAGTACTGTGCATGGGTTTGACCTTTATCCCCACAGCTGTGGTCTTATGTTCTATTTCCAGTTCACTTTGTCTTCCAGTTTTTATTGGAAGTTAAATTGTATACACTCAGCTAATGTCAGATGATTTTATTCAGCAGGGAAGGGACCCCGTTTACAAGTGGTTAGTAGACTATCTCCCCTAACTCTTTCACTACAGGAACGCCACTCTTAATATTTTATTTGGTGAACACCAGACGATTTTATTCAGCACGGAGGGGACCCCGAACACACGTTGTTAGATGCTTCCTGTACTAAATTTTGGAAAACTTGAATTGAGATAAAATGGTTGACATGCAGTTCTAGGGTTTAGAATTTATATTGTGTATACAATACAATATTTATTATGTTGCAAGAATATGTAGATTTGCTTAATGGCCTGGTTGGTAGTTAGCTGGTGGGCTGGTGATTTGCACACAGTACCACCAGGTGCTGTGTCATCACTCCATAGTATGTAACTCAGCTTTGTTTTACCAGATGCAGGGTCCAGCATAAGGTAAGTTGGATCTGTATGTAGTCGTCTGTTTCTCGGGGTTATCTAGAAACTGGTTGATTAATGGTGGCAACTTTGCTGTTTCAATCCCTCCTGATAAGTCTGAGCTACCCCACTATCAAAATGTATACAGTAAAACCTCCATAATTTGGAATACAGTAATAGAGGCTCTACCCTGTCCAAGATAAGGCAATTTACAAGTTATGATCAATTATGTATGGCGCCACCAACGAAGTCAATAGACGATTTATTGTATATAGTTATATTTTTTCAATTGTTATTGTATAGTGTTAGTGTTTAACAGTTGTAATTTAGTTCATCCAATAAAGTAAATTAGATGAGGTTTCCATTTTTTTATTCATTGTTTTGTACAGTATACAGTATTAGTGTTTTAACAACATTAATGTAATGTAGTTCAGCAATTAGTGCAGGTTAGGTGAGGTAATAATTTCCCTTCCTTGTAATTCTCAATCACAGTCTTTAATGTTTTCTGAAATACAAAAAAGCTACATTATTTGGTATCTCAGTATTTTGAGAGGATTGTAGAGTGACAAATGAATATTTCAAAATACAGTTGCCATGATTTTCAAATGAAGTAAAGGAACTTCCGTTAAGCATCGCGTTTTTTTTTTTTTTTTTTTTTTTTTTTAACAACCTGGTGCTTATGTTGTATAATGTACAGGGTAGTCTTTTAGAATATTATATTGGCATTGTGATATTTTTTTTTATCTTCTCCCTTATCATAAATATGCTAAGCAGACAAGTCTGTGACATGGCAGCTGACACTGCCACCTCACCAATTAACACTGTTTTGCAATTTATGTGAGAAATACCTCAATATATGATTTTTTAGTACATGTACCAGTAATGGGAAATACCAGTAACTACTGTATTACTCTTACCAATATAACACAAAACATCAATGCTCCATATACAGGTGCTTAGTGGACTGGCAAGTGTTTATTAACAAATTAACTGATCACAATAAGCTATCATAGATGCAGCTATGATCAAGTACAGTAATATCCCTGATAGCCGGAACAATTGGTGGAGAATGTTTTGATGCTCAAGATATTTCTGGGTATTGAGACGAAGCCTCATCCCGAGAAAAAATTGCACATTTGAATTTTCCCAAGCATTGGTTTAAGTTTCCAAGTCTAAATTATGCACCTGACAAGGAGTAACATTGTTAAGGATAAGCAGCTATGCATCTTCTACTAGCCTAGAGGCTTAACTGCAGTCGGACAGCCACGAAGCTGTATGCATTTGTGCAAACACCACTGTACAGGTGTAGTATACAGCAGTGATGGAATACTGTGTTTGTATTCGAATTCATTCGAATATAGCATTTCAGGATATTCGTATTCAAATACATTACTAATAGAAATCCAAATACTGTACAGGTATTTGCACACCTGTTTGAATCCTTGGGCAAAATATTCATATTCGAAGGATAATCTGACGAATAATAATTGTTTTATTGATAGAAATAACCATACAGAGAGAGGGGAAGTTTTTTGGATGTACAATCGGCTTATTGAATCTGTGACCCAAGTCACCCGAGAAGCTATATATCATGCAATGAAATTAAATATTTAAACTGACTGTTAGTAAATAGCATGCAACCCTCATCAGCCTCTGTGGTGAGTAGGCTACTGGTGACCCGTTAGTTTCGTGTGAGATGTATGCCCATATGATGCCAAATTTTAGCTTAAAATTATTGTTTGAACAATCATATTTGATTCCTATTTGAAATTGGATTACTGTACCGGTGTATATATATATATATATATATATATATATATATATATATATATATATATATATATATATATATATATATATATATATATATATATATATATATATATATATATATATATATATATATATATCTTGATATCACACGAAAATGGAAACAATATAGCTTTATCAAGATATATCCATATGGATTTATATATATATATATATATATATATATATATATATATATATATATATATATATATATATATATATATATATATATATATATATATATATATATATATATATATATTCATTATTATAAGCAATTGAAAAAACAAAACAATTATATTGTGTGCCAAACATGTACAGTACTGTATTATGTATGTACACTTCTTAATGATTTTTTAATTGCTAAATGGTGGCAACAATGCCTGCCTGCAGCCTGTCTAGAAGTGTGGAATAGGTTTAGTATAATAACTTATGATATGTTGTTTTTATTATAATTACTATGATAGTATGAATAAATATATCTACACAGGACAGTTTTGACATATTGAACACCAATCATCAAATCATCTACCACTTATTACTATACTTTAGAGATAAAAAGTCATTATTTTAAACAATAGTATTCATGAATGCATTCATTAATACTTTCATAAAGTATTCGTATCCAGAGTGTCACTGTTACTTTGTACAGTATAGTCATATTCTTATATATTAGAAGTACAGTAGTATTTGTATTTGCATTCAAATACTGAACTCTTGTATTTACTCCAGCCCTGGTATACAGTTGTATATAAACAAAATATACTATAGTATGCACCATACAGTACTGTACTGTACTCACCAGCAGATGTTGTCATCTTGAACTTGTGATGTAGACAGGCTAAATGGTGATATGATGATACAGGATGGCTAGCCTTTGTTCTGTACCATCCACAGTACTGGAGGTGCTGCAAATTGTCACTTTCTTCTCCCTCCATGAAGGAGGGATTGCACACGTGCTGTATATTGTACATACCTCCTCTACACACTAGCATACAGTAAGCATACACTGTTCATTCTGCTATGTACTGTACATGTGGTACTTTCACACTTACTGTAATCGCCTTTCATGTCTTAACACTGCTTGAACAGTATTCTTGGCTGGTTGTATCTTTGTACAGTACTGCACAATGCAGATTGTATGTGAAAATAGCAGCGAGCGAGCAAGCGCTTGTACAATGGCAACAAACAATGAAATAAGAGCACATCATGATGCTAGAGTTTGGGGAGATAGGCTGCTAGATATAATCAACCAATCTTAGGCATCCCATTCAGTCACATAACAGAAGTAGCCAGTTATAGCTGACAAGCACTCAGAGCCTACCACTTAAGTTCTCTTTGCAGCTAGCCCACCCATGCACTTGGCATATGATTCATTTGTTTGGAAATTCATATGAATACCCAGAAGGGAGAGATGTTTTGGGAATGTCTCGGAATTTGATTTTTTATTTTCCAGGTATTGGAAAGTTCCAGGAATCAAATATTCCTACTATTGGAGATATAACTATTTTTTAATCTCTTATTTCATATTAAATAACAAAGTAAATTAAATATTTGTTATTTAAGTTAGAGTTAGTTGCATGACAGCCTTGCTGTAATACTGTACTGTGTACAGGAGCAAGGGCATGCATCTCACTCAACTGTTTCATTATGACTACCAGGTGAGTCTGGCTTTGCCTGTTGGCAGAGGTGCCACCTAATTTAATTCTTATGATGTTTTCTTTGCAATTTTTTAATCCCTTGTAACTGTTAACCAGGAATCTAAACATTTTAAGACAAATTACTGAGTTATAATACAATTATCAAAGGAGCCAAAGGCGAACAAAAAGTACAGTACATACTAGTACGGTACAGTACACTGTATAGATACTTGAAAATCGTTCTACAGGATACACTTAAATGTCGAGATGATATCTTTTGTGATTCTGATCATTCACAGGTAATTTGTCTGTACTGTGCACTGATTTAGATTGATTTATATTTAGATATATAATTATTTAGTGGGTTTGTATTGAAAATACTGTAGTAATTTGAAAAATGTATTTATTATTTTTTAATAAAATGTACTTGGGGGAATATTAGTGTATGTTCTCCTTACATAATCTTCATTGTGGCTGTACACTAAATTTCATAGACAAAAAGTATTCTAGTTACCAATAGTGCAAAAATTTTATATATATCTAGCCATCTACTTGGTTTGTATTTGAAATAGTAATTTAGAAAATACTGTTGTTAATAATTTTTTAAAAAGATGTCCTGGAAGGAGTATAACAATAATGTACTTGTCTCTCACTACTGTGTCATGGGTTCAGTCACCAAATTGGATATGAGAAGGGCGTTTATCCAGTGTGACCCTACTAAACATGGGAGGTTTTCTTCAGTTTCCTCCTGCTTTAAAATTCGACAGCAAAGGTTATAAAAAATAAGAGACCAATTACCCAAAGAGCTTGTATGCTGGCGAGTATGAATGAAAAGTGAGAGTTTACTGATGATTCCGCTTTGTGCTGTACCCACATTATTGCATCAGTCAGTAAAAATGCTCATGGCAAGAAAGAGTAAATCATGAGGAAGGCGATGGTGTAATAAAAGGTAAAAATAAGTGGTGGTTAGGTGCACAGTCGCCGAAATTTTTACACTCATTTGTTTTCCTTTTTAGATTATTACTGTACACCTACTAAGGAAGAGAAATAGACCAGTTAGAAGTTTCTGTGACAAAAACTGAAATTTGGGCAATTAATACCTGTATTTCCACTTATCACTCAGACGAGGTAGGCTTTGGCATATGCACGACAATGGCGATTGGCATTAGGAATATGTATCAAATAAGCACAATATATTCATTGTAATTCCCCACATGCATGCCTTTACTGCACTGCAGTTTACTTATCACTTTTTTCCCTCCAAACTAGGCCTATATATTACAACATGCTTTTGTGTGGTATATGTGACTGTATTGTGAGTAGCCATTTCACCGTCTCGTAAGTTAAAAAATATTTCACTATTTCACTAGAAATATTTCAATACGCATCACTTCATAAAAATATATATTGAGATAGCGGCGCAAACACCATAGTGGCCATTTTTAAATTGTGCCTGGAACCGAGACACTCGCTGCTTACTGAGGCAGAAGCATTACTGTTATATGTTGTCTGTTACGGCATGGTCCACCGCACAGAGATGGATTGCCACCTAGCCTTAAGTTTTATTTACAATAAATTAAAATGCACCTTATGCATATATAGTCCCAAGAGTGTTAAGACACTGTACAAAACTACATTTGGGTGCATAGCCGGGGAGAAGAGGACAACTCACCTCCCACGCTTGTCAGCCTGCAATCCCTTTATAATGACAGTATGCAATTTCACAATAATTGCCATATTATTTGGTTCATTTGGTGCCCGGTAAATAAAACATTATCGAAAGATAATTAATTTTCCCCCAAAAAATCCCACACTCAATCCCAGATGAGCTATTGTGCCATAGTATATTCACAGTCACTTGTTTACAGAGTTCAGTAACTGCTGATCATTCCTGCTCTCCCTAACAATGTTGCCAGCACTCACCATCTCTCAAGCATTTGTTGGTGCTGCTCAAGGGAGTTGGTGCTTACCACATGATGTCTTGAACACTTAGTAAATAGTATTATAGCATATATACGTCTCCATGTGCCTGGGTTTATTCACTGATTAGTTTTTTTTAAGTGCAAAGGTAGCCTGATCGAGCCATCATGTATCATTTAATTTTATATTAGAAATTAAAATGTTATCAAACTGGTTTAGTAGTGCTATTAATGTGTGTGCTGTGTAAGTGCCTTGTCACATCCCCTCTCCTCCTGCCTCATCGCCTCACCTCTTGCCTCATCGCCTCACCCCTCACCTTGCAGTGTTACTTTTATTTGTTACTGTATTATTTACTTTATTATTACAGTATGTACATTTTAAAAAATATTTGTTTGCACAGTAATTATAAATAGATTCTTTTATGTGGTAGCCAAGGCAAGGCACAAAAACTGAACAGAAAACGAACGAATAATTGAACACAAAAATTCAGAATTTGTCACATATCAAAATATTCCGAACTTGGTTAATTCAGGTTTTTCTGTAATTTGAGTGACCCAGAGCCTCTGTCTTGTTGAATTAATGAGGGTATAGTGTATAATCATTTTGTTAGGAGAGAAATATAAAAAATAATAAGTGATTTGTAGATTTGAGTTGGGACAACTTTCAGATGAGCCTTGACTGAACTTAGTGTAATGTTTGAAATCTTGTTTTACATTTTTTTTTTATTAGTATTTTGTTTTATTATGTTGTTATGGTTTGAATGTCATGAAACATTTGTTGAAATGGGCCTGGGGCAGTATAGTATAAGTTAAAGAATGCATCCCTATTTTTCACATAAATAGTAAATACAGTCGTGGTTAATTTTATTGGATTTCTGCTTATGCAAATTTTGAGGTTATGAATTTTTTAAAATAGCCAAATTATGACAAATTTTGATTAATGGAATTACAAATATGGAGGTTTTACTGTATTATTTATAATGTTGGGTAGCCTCAAGGTAACACACGATGAAGGATTTACAGGGACACAATTCCATTCATATGATTGTTCTCTGTGCATCACATTGATTTATTTGTGCTTCTTTTTGCAACATGACCTGTGTTAGGAATATCCCTATTGTCTGGTATCTGACTGTAGTGAATATTGCTTCAGTTGGATGTAATATCAGGATGAGATTTGTGGGACTCTTATCTCTTAAGTTGTTCTACCACTCACTCACCACTCATCTACTGTCCACCATATGTCCAGACTACTGTGAGCAGCCAGGCATTCTGACTAGGGTGTTACTTGGCAGTGTTATGCGAATGGCTGCCTGGAACAATAGCAATATATTCTATGCCAAACAATCAACCATTAGTTTTCTTGTCAAGTGGTTTGAAACACACAGAGAACAAGGAAGATGCATGAACTGCCCCTCATCTCAAGATGTAATGTAATGGATTGTGTCTTGTGTGTCCTCTGATTGGCTGAAATAATGAACAAAGGCCAGAGCAAAACTAAAAAAAATTGTCTTGGAGTAGAATCTGTGGGGGACAGTGGACATGGTGTATTTGTATACTGTATGTGGATGTGGCTGGTTATCCATTTGGTGGACATGGGAGTTCAGATACATGTATCTAGTTCCAGTTAACACTAAGGGAATTTGTTCCTAGTGAATTAGTACAGCCGAGATTCTTATGCCTTGGAAAGAATAGGTTAACAAGATTCTTCTTCATAAATTAGGTCAAAGGCAATGTGGTTTTTCTGCCATCTCGCAGACTACTAACATCCATTTTGTATGACATGTGACTGGTGTTTCATTGATCATTTTAGGAATTCTTTTTAAAGTTGTGGTGTTTCTGTTATCGATTATTTTTACTCCTCTCTCTTCCCCATTCATATTTCAGCCTCCCACCTTGGGAAGTTCTTCTTTCTTACCTTTACATTTGGGTGAAGGAAACCACCTATTAACTCTGAATCTCTTCATTATATGCTCCTTCCCCTCACTCACTCCTCAATGAGACTAAGGATATACTGTATTCTCTCATTAGGTTTAGTAAATATATTTTTTTTTAAACAATCCCTTACTGTAGAGTTACACTGTGACAAGTGAACTGCAATGGTATCATTCACGGCAAGATTTTGGTACACAGTACAAGGCTGTGGAAAAAAGTCGTTCATAGTACAGTATTGGAATGTGGAAAGCAACTTTTATGTTGCTTCATATTTGCTAGTTTATGAGAGTCAGCATTTCATTCTAAAACTCCCTTTTTAATTTTTGTTTTAAGTAATGTCTGTATGTTAAGGGAATAGTTAAATGGACTTTATATATGCAAGTTGGACTTTAAAGGGATGGCTTGTTTATGTTCCATCATATACTGTATTTAACTTGCCATCTTGGCTGGAATACTTTCTGTTGTATGATATGGCTAGGAACCTCTGTTTCTCATTTTGGGAGGGAGACCTTTTATGCAGGTGTTTGTGGTGCCACCTGAGTATAAGACCAGTTGGCTTTCACTAAACTGCCATAGTAGTCTGGCCTTTGTAGGTATGTCCCAGTCTGTAGTTTGGTTGGTGGGTGCATTACTGAACCGGTTGCTTCAGCTGTCTTGATAATTCAGAAAGCTCTGTCAGAGTTCTCCTCTTGTCTTCTGTCAACTGTTAGTGTGTACAGTCAAAATGGTTTAGGGATTTATTGACAAGGTTGACCCCTTCAGGTGGATGGTTGGGTCTCAGGGATTTGGGATCTAATGTGGACAGAGTCCCCGTCTCACTTGGCCATGGATTTTCCAGGCTGACTTAGGACCTCAAAATGATATCCACAGGTATGAAAATATGTTGGTTGTTTGACCATGGGAAAATTGATAAGTTGGGTCAGTTTTACCTGCCAAATGTCAAGTTAGCACACATAACTTACCTAAATTGGTCAATAAATTTTCATCAATGAAGTAGAGCCTGGCTCTGAAGATGAGTTCAAGCTTAACTGAAGTGGTTTTGGCTAAATTTCTGACAAAATTTTCAAAGTAAGACTAAAGATAAAAGTAGCTAATGGTTATACCTAAAATCCCAGCTGTGAGATGATGATGTCATGGGTAAACCCAATTCTACTATGCTCTGAGGTCTTCTGTTACAGATCCTGAATTGCCTGGGACACCAGCAAACAATTTCACCTCTTGAGACTGGGCCAGTCATTCAAGAAGTGTTGACTCATCTACGTAAGAGTAAATAGACTTGTCACTGAAAGAAAATCATTAATGTTTGACAATTAAAGAGTTGGTGTTAGTGAGGAACTCTTGATTTGTTATAATATGTACAGTATTTTTTTTTATATATCATCAAGAACTACTGTACTTGCATTCTTCAGTCAGATAGAAATGAAAAAATTAAAGGGTATAAGGAGGAATTTTCCCTCTTTTTTTTTTTTCTTCTTTTTTTTTATGTCCAGTAGGTGAGCTGTTCATAACCTACGGTAATGCTGTATAAATGTTTCGAGAAAGGAAGACATGGTTTTTTACTTAAAAAAAAGGTACAGTATCACATATTACATCATAAAGCATTAGAATCTTTTTTTTCTTTGAATGCTCACAGCTGTCTCATTGATGTATACTCAGTCCATGGAGAAAAATCCCAGTTGTAACTGCCTTGACATGGACATACCTAAGCTCTGGTTTTCAGAAGGATTGGGAGGACTTTGTTAAAGTTTAGATCATAAAGAGAGATTAGAGGCTTTAATGGATGAAATGTTTAAGGAAGTTTGGGTGAAGGAATATGAAAGAAAGAGTAGAAGTTATAAGCTAGAACTTGGCAATGGATTTTTATAGCAAAGATTTATAGGTGTAGAAAGAGTTATTGTTTTTTATAATGGACATACCCTTGTACCTGTACTGAATATTAAAAACTTATACTTTGTGAGCTTATGAATATAACTACTGTTGTGGGTTACTGATAGGTACATGTATATGTTACTTTTTTACATCTTAGCAGTACAGTATGGCATTCACCAAAGTAATGTCATTGACAAGACAACATTTACATTTTTTTTCATTTTATGTATATGTTACAGATACAACTTCGGTAACACCAGCAGATCCCATTGGCAATGAACCAAAAATTGAAAATGGAAAATTGTATTTTGACAAAAAGTGGTAAGTCTATCTGAATTTTTTAGGTTCATAGAACAGTAAGGAATGCTTCTAGTAGTACTGTAATATCTCTGTGAGCCAGAATCCCTCAAACCCGGAACTCTCCAATAGCCGGAATTGAAATTTTCTTGGAAAACCGTTCCCAAAGCTAGAATTTTCCGGAAAATTCCAACTTTCGGAAAGATTTTCAGGATAAATCCGAGAAAATTTTAACGATACCCAGAAAACTCCAGGGATAGGGGATTTTTTTTTTTTTTTGGATTTGAGTGATGAAAATCAGGCGCATTTTCTGGAAATTCCGAGAAAATTTTCCAGTAGCCCTAAAATTGTGTGGATGGAGAATATTTTTCCGGATTTGAGAGATGATGTAATGGACAATTTATGGAACTAACGAGGAAAGTTTTTCGTTCCGGAAAATCCGAGGATGAGGGATTTTTTTCCAGCTTTGTGAGTCGTTTTGTTACCGGGAAACCTCTCATCCCGGAAGTGCTCTGCATCAATTGTTCCGGCTAACGGAAATATCACATTGTACTGTATTTATTATCTGAAGATTTTTCATGACCGTTAAGGAGAAAAAACATTAGATGAGGCTCAATTATAAGATGTTTGCCTAAACTAATACAGTGATACCTCCATTAGCCGGAACAATTGATGCAGAGCACTTCCGGGATGAGAGGTTTCCCGGTAACAAAACGACTAACAAAGCTGGAAAAAAATCCCTCATCCTCGGATTTTCCGGTTCACGAAAAACTTTTCTTGTTAGTTCCAGAAATTGTCCCTTACATCATCCCTCAAATCTGGTAAAATATCCTCCATCCATGGAATTTTCCAGGTACCGGGCAAATTTTCTTGGAATTTTCCAGAAAATTAACCCCCAAAGCCGTAATTTTCCGAAAAATACTGGCTTTGGGAACGATTTTCGGAGATATTAATGTATAGTGGTACTGTACCATTAAAAAAGAAAAAGAAAAGAACTGTATCAAACGTTAAAGATCCAACGAATATGTCTGAAACCATCTTTGTTTACATCCTCAGCAGTCTTCTAATCAACATGTGTAACCCACCAACACTCACGTTAGTTCCATTTTGGTACGCTCTTTCTTTTTCAATCTCTTGTGAGTGTTAGTCCTTTGGGTGCACATGGTAATTTCATGATCATGCTCTAGTGATGTAGTTTTGTCATGAAAAAATTAAAGTACCCCCAGTATTTGTCATCGAAAACCCTTCTAATTGTCACTGTACAAGTGGTGTCTCGGTTAGCCAGAATAATTGATGTAGAGGTCTTCCAATAATGAGAGATTTCCAGGTATTGAGACAAATTTCTCACATACCCAGAATTTTTACGGGTACAGTAAGTCCTCGCTTAACATCGGGGTTACCTTCCTAAAAATGCGACGTTATACGAAACAATATTAAGTGGATCAATTTTCCCCCTAAGAAATAGGTAAAATACAAGTGTTAGGTTCCTGAGCCTCTCTTTGCCTCATGGAATACATTACATATACAGAAAATCATTGCAATTTCTATAGAAAATAGTGCATACATATACAACTATAGTACAGCTACTCCTCGACTTACGACCACCCCAGTACTGAAGTACCAAAAATTTGTCAAAATACGTATTTTCGAGTCCCGACGTTAGTGATTGCGCTGTGTACTGACAAAATTTTCGTTTGTAATCCCCTTTAAAATGGCTGGCATGCTTAAAAGTGAGTTTTGTGGTGCTGTGAAGAAAGAGAGACACGCATTTTCGACTTACAACCTGGATTTGGGTCCCTAACCCCGTCATAAGTCAAGGAGTGGCTATACTAGTTTGTATTGGTACTCACTTATGGGTGGAGGTGGTAGAGCGAGCGTGTGGTGGATAGTAAAGCTGAGGAGGTGGTTGGCGGGAGGGTGGGAGCAGAGGAGGGTAGTGGTGAGTCACTGAGACTCTGCGATAGCCAAGAGAGAATAGCGCAGCCAGCCAAGAGCGGGTGATGCGCCGTAGAAAGTAGTCCCTGACGACACAAAACGATGTAGTATCGGATCATCGGGACGTTAAACGAATTTTTGGTCTCTTAAAGTTTAGCGACGTAGTACCGAAACAACGTTAAGCGAGGACTTACTGTACTGAAGATTTCCGAGATTCTAAACTATGCATCTCGCATGGATAGACACTGACGACACACATCCCCGGATTTTTTCCAAGTGCTGGAGAAAGTTTTCCGAGAGTTTAAATTGCACATTTCACACTGACATACAGAGCTGTATTTATTTACACAAATAAACAAATTGTATTGCTGTATACACTATACTCTACTCATCAGCAGATGCTGTCATCTTGGGCTTGTGATGCAGGCAGGTCAAATGATATGATAATACAGGATGGGCTGCTTTTTTCCTTTACCATCTACTGTAGAAGGTGTTACTAACGTCATGCGCTATATGCTATAGTGTACATGCACCTCGGCACACTAGCCTACAGTAGGCTATTATGTCTACTCTACTATGTACAGTACTATACTGTACATATTACTTTCACACTTACTGAATGTACAGTACCATATACATAACTGTAATAACTTTTTATGTCTTAACACTGTATTCTTGATTGATTGTGTCCTGGTATAATTATGTACAGTACTGCACCACATAAAAACAGCAGTGAGCGAGGGAGCACCCTTGTACAATGACAGCAGAATATCAACTAAGTGCACGAGCCTATGACCTAAGTTACCCGAGCAGCTAGCCCACTCACGCACCAGGAACCGAGATACATTTTTAAGAAGTTTTCCGGAAAATGCGCATGATTTCATCTAAAGAAACTCGTTCCCATTCACAGAAAGGAGAGAGATTTCCTGGAAGGCTCAAAATTCATTCCAGTTATTGGATAATTCTGAGGACTGGAGATTCCAGCTAACGGAGAGATTACTGTACTGTATCTGGTTATATGTAGCAGTATTATACATATACACTATACATCCACAGAGACTATAATAATGATAAATTGTCTGTAATTTATGGTGAAAATGGAGAGAGAAAGTCAGAAATCTTGGTGTTCTTTATTTATATCATCATGTGCGTACCAGCTGATGTGGAATGTATGTATCCACTTTAGTGTATGGTGGGCACCCGGAGGTAGCAGCATGATTCTAGGACAACTGTTCCCTGGACAAGTGGACCCCAACAACTGACCTCATAGGACAATTGCCCTCTGCCAGCAAATCTGTACTGACTTTTACTGTTTATCATAGGGAAAAGAAGGAGTAAATCAATGACTGGCATAGAACATGGAAAATATAACACCTAAGAATTAATTTTTTATTTTCTTTGCATAATAAGGAGTAGTAATTATATACACAAAATGCACAAATCACAAAAAAATGTATATATAAAAAATTCAACACTACAAACCTGCTAGAAAATTAAAATTAGTTAAAGACTGATAAAATTTTTTTGGATAAATTTAAAAAAATATATATATGGATCAGTCATCATCAATATTTAAGAATTCACTGACATATATCACACTAAAATTGCAAGTTGTGGGCTATTTCCTTCAAAAAGTTCAACACATGGTCGTTCTCAAAGCCTTATACGTGGATTGTTATTCTGGCTGTTGAATCTTGATAATGTTTCCATGTAGGTGGTGTTGGCTTTCCTGCAATCATCTGATTGTTGGTGATGTTGATCAGTGCCTTTTCCCTCTTCAACATTTCAAGAAACTTCCAGATATTTGGATGGATGAAGAAATGTTTATTTGCACATGATATGCCATCCTTCTATGGAGTTGTTGGTGCGAGGTAAAATCTTCGGCTACACGATCATATGTATTCCACATGCTGACAGGGAAACATGGAGCTCACCTGTTATGTCGACGTTGTCTGCCACTTTATGTATCTTCGAAGTAGTCTATAACAGGATCGGCTTCAGGTGGCATATTCTTGTGTAGTGTCTCAAATGCGTCGACCACTTCATCTTTTGGGATGAAGGCCACAGCTGGTAGCATTCAAGTACAGTACAGTGTATTTAATTTGATTGAATTTAAAATTATAATGTTAAAAAATAAAATAAAATTGAAGCTGGCTGGAAGAAGGGGAAACTTTTCTTTTTAATGACAATAAACTTAAGGCGATTGTCGTACTCGAGGGTAAATTCTGTAAATAGTTGTCGACCAGAGTTGACTGTCGCACTCAAAGAGTTAAGAGAAAATTTCTGGCCCATCTAGTCAGGAAAATTGCCTACAAGTGAGTTTGTTGGTCAAGCAGCCAAGGTAACCAGGAAGTCATTAATATGGGTATTTAAAATAAAAGTGATATGGAAGGCTAAGGCAGGCGATTGTCAAGTAGATGTTGGTCAGTCTCTTGGCATGACATCCTCTACCATTGAAACAATACTGTACTCAGACAAAATTAACAGTTGATTGTTTATAAAATTTGGTTTCATTTGTTATTTATGTTAATAACGTCTTCATCTTACCTATTAAAAACCATAAGAACATTACAGAGCCATTACTGTTACCCAAGAAAGCTGTCATTTATAAAGTAAGATGTGAAACTGTTAGGAACATCTATATAGGAACCATGTTATAATTACCGTACCTCTTTGAACAGAATAACCACTTTATGGACACTCCTCAAGAACAATCTTGTCTGTTATAAGAGGTCTGCCTGTATTATTAGTGCATTACAGTACTGTATTAGTATAAATTAATAGATACATAAAGAGAGTCACATTTCTTATACATACTGTATAGTGGAGTCTTATGTACAGTAATGTATTTTTTTTAACAAACTTGAAAGCAAAAATATTCACTTAATATAATAGGAGTACCCAGTAGTGTGTACAGTAAACCCTGCCAATACAATAGTACTGTACTGGATTAATTCATGCCAGTCCTTTTTGTTCATGGGAGGCCTTCCTTTTTCCCTCATGTACATACAAAATAATACTGTACTGTGCACCCTAAGCTGATGCACATTCTTAGTTATCCTTAAACAATTGTGTTATTATTGCTTCCATGCCTCCCCCCCCCCCCAAAATCCATACAGACACTAATTTTGGTTAAATTACCATAAAATGCATACAAGTACAGTACAGTACTGCACAAGTACTGTATATGAAATTAAATACAAAATACAATTGAAAATTATATGCATAATCTCTGTCATATGGCCATTAGGCTGGCTGTGCCACCCACCTCCAAGGACCAGCTAGCCACCACCACCACCCATTTTTGTCATTCTTGTGACATTAGATCAGGAAATATAAGATATGTAAAAATGCATAAAAGAATAATATAAGTTGTAGTAATGAGGGATTTATTGAGAAGTGTGTATGTCATATTCTCCCACTCCCTCGGCCAATCGGCAAGTTGTTCCTTCACCACACCCACATGTTGTTTATTAATGTCTAATTTCACTTTTAAAAATGACAGTGAAGCACTGGCAGGTCTTTTTTTATTCATACTGTAACACGATTTAGGCAATTTCTAAAGAAATAATTGGCTACATACGCAAACATTTCTCACAGCAATTGTCTCGGTGCTTCTAGATGCTTCAACTTGAAATTATTCCGGGGTACAGTAGAACTTCTATACACCAGAATTTACTTTTATCGTACTCTGTAAGGTGCAGAAGTTATTCTCATTTAACTCATGATAAAATAATAACTATTCACAGTACTAACTTCCAGGTTTCACTGTTCGCTGGGAGAGGGATTGAGCCCCACGATAAAAAAAAAATTAACCCTCTAGCTTAAAAAAAAATTATGGTTGTTTGAACTTCAAAAAACTTTAAACACGTTTTTCACAGCCTTTTGAATTTGGCGCTTCACCCCCTTCTAATGCGGAGTGCCTCATATGTGGTTGAATGTCTGTGTGGGGGGGTGTTGTGCTGCACGGGTCTCAATCTGAGTCCCGCATTCATATATATCGCATGAGTGCCCAACACCTCACCACCTACATTCATTTACGTGAACTTTTTATGTTGAATACGTATTTTCTTCATTAGGGATACTTGAGTGTTCTAAGAAATGGGCAAATTTATGTAAAGTGCATATTTTTAACTAATAGGCAAAATTATGTAGAATGCCTATTTTAAGAAATGGGCAAAATTAAAAAAGCATTCTTATGAAATTAATACTCTACAGTGGTCTAATCAGATTTGCTGTAGGCCTAAAGAGAGCTACTAAGTATGAGAGCTAAGACACTGTATTTAAACTGGCTGAGGGTGGGACATGGCATTGCCGCATTTGCCAGGTTTATTTATTGATTCAGTATTTATATTCTCATATGTTCAACTTCTTATGGTATATGAATCATCATAATTAATATAACATCTTCAATAATAGAAAAAAACACAGTACAGTATATAATTTGTAACTTGACTTGAAAATAAAAGGAAAACATGCATCGGAAGTTATTCATTCAGGATGCGTTCCTGGAGAATGCTTTCAACATATAGCTTGCAATGAGGTCATTATGACATACATACTACTGAACAGTATATTATTTGATATGGAGATACTTTCCTAACAACATTATTTCAAGCCTTTGAGTGATATATGATGTCTCAATTTGAATACTTGTACTCTTAGACATTTGATTAGTAAATAAACCAGGGAATACAGTACAGGTGGTCCCCGGGTTACAAACGTGTTCCGTCCTGAGGACATTCGTAAGTTGGAACACATTGCAAAACAATGTTTAAAATCCCACTATATCATAGCCTAAGTCCTTACATACATCTAAAATCACTTAATTTAAGACAAAAGAAAAATAGAATGACAAAATACAGTAAATTAAAGTAAAAAATAAGTCATCAGGTAAATAAAATACTGTCCTGTCAATTTCAAGTTTAACCCCGTTCATATCAGCAGGCGTTCGTAAGTCTGGGACCTCCTGTATGCCAATGTATAATACACTGCAATATTATTTACTAAGTGTTGATGACATGTTGTGGTAAGCATGAAAAATGGAGAGGCTGGCAAAAAGACATCCTTTATTGAGAGGATTTACTGTACAGTACAAAATAATAGAAATTATTTAAAAGTTTTCCCCAATTATTTCCATGTAATATTAGGTGCTCAGCATTAGAAGGGGGTGAAGCGACACCCCGGCCAAAATGCGTTTTTTGATGGATATCGCTATTTTCACCCTTCATCTGCATGTTGGCGTTGTATGTAACCCTCTAGCTAGAATAGAAATATAGTAGAAAATCCTTCAAAAATAAGGCGTGATTTTGCCTCAGGCCTGGAGCTATGTATCTGGCTGTGCGCTCAGTCAAAGAATATGGCAACATCCCGTTCAGAGCGAGAGGAGCGCGGGCCAATGACAGCACGCCTCCCTCGGACCATACTCCCTGAGCAGCCAATCACAATGAATTTCCCTTTGGTACGTCACAGCTCCTCGGTCAATCCGCGCTCCCTGATGCTGTCTCCTTGGTAGTTTTGGCACGTTGTATAGCATAAGGAGGTTCAGTGTACTTTCTACTGCTATTTTTTATAGCTTTTCAGCATAACATTGACGTTATTCGTGTTCCACGGGTGTGAGAAGTGCTGTGCAATATCTACCCAATATTAGAGCAAGACTCGAGTGAGGCCAGGCCTTCTGGTGTGGGCTCAGGAGCCTATTATTACCGAACGTTTATTCAGTGACGACAGTGCTCACGTGGGCACCCCAGGAATGATTGGTGATAGTGATGATGAGTTTGGTCGACTCATAATACAAAAAGTGACTGCTGTGCATCACAAGACCTTTTTGCAGACTGTGTTCCAGTACAGAGTTATGTGACATGCACTAACGGCAACGATGAAAGTGAGTCTAATTGTAACACAAACAGTGACACTAATGTATCACAAGAAGAACATACAGACTGTGAGGAGGTAGAAGTGGACAGTGATGAGACATGCATTGACCTTAATAGTGATGAAAGTGAGACTGACCCAACGAATGCTAGTGAAAGTGAGCCCATAACTCAGTCTTTTAATGAAACTGAACTGTTGCCGGCATCAATAATAATCAATGATTTAGTTGATGAAGAATCTGTGGCGATTGTTAGAGAGTGCAGAGAAAGACTTTGATCAGTACGTGATTGATTATGACGAGGCCATTAAAGTTATGCGCACTCCTCAGGATTAACGTACCTTCAAGTTACTACGACCTTTAGGTATAATAAAATGAAGGAACCAAACAAAGTAAGATTGTAATACCAAAGATTATGCAAACTTTCTCCGCCTTTGTATTCGTATGTTAATTACTTTGGGGATGAGTGTAGTGGTGTTTCCTTATTATTACACACTATTATACTTAACAATATTATAAATCTTTGGCTAATAATATGGAAGGAAAGATAAATACTGATAGGCAAATGAGTTTTTTATTATTTATTTTATTTTTTTATTATTATTTTGGGGTGGGGGGACGGGGTGTAAGACGAGTGCTGTGTTTGGTGATCATTAACTTGTTTTACAGTTTTAGCCCACAATAATAAGAAAATTTTGCAGAAAAACGCAATTATTGTTGGTTTGAAGATCAAACACCAATACATGACGGGTAGTTATTCTCATTCAACTCATTATAAAATAATAACTATTCACAGTACTAACTTCATGTTTTCACAGTTCACTAAGAGAGGGATTGAGCTGCATGCTAAAGAAAAATAACCCTCTGGCTTAAAAATTTAAAAAGTTATGGTTGTTTGAACTTCAAAAAACTTTAAATGCATTTTTCTCAGCTTTTTTTAATTTGGCGCTTCACCCCCTTCTAATGAGGAGTGCCTCATATGATGGAGCATCTTGTACATGAGGTAATGTGCATAAGAGAACACTTTTTCTCTCTGCTAATTTATTATCGTTCTTCTATTTATGCATATATTTTGATTACAATTTTAAAGCTGTAGAGAAAATTTAAATCTTCAAAGCATAAGGTACTGTATGTTATTCATCCAAGTTATTCAAAGAAATGTTTATTTGATCAAAAAATAAAAGTCCTTGTAATTGAATTAATTTCCTTAAATTTTAAAAAAAATAGTGGTCCATATTATTTAGAGCATATTTTATCACTAAATATATAAACACTTTTGAGTGATAATGACTTGGTGAGCAGGGTGGCTAGGTATACTTGGACCACAAGGGGTGTAGCTGCCACTCCAACCCTCAGAATATTAATTCAGTGATAACCGTTGCCAGGACAGTAGAAAGCCATTTAGTGTTTAATATGAAGGCTAAAAGTAATCAAATTGAGCTATGAAGAAAGAGGACCTGGGTGTGGGAGTTGATGATAAATTATCATTTGAAATATGTAGATAAAGAAGTAAATAAGATGAACCACATGATAAATCTATTCCCACAAACATTCTCACTGCACTTGCCTAAAATTTTCTTGAAACAGCAGATAGTTAAAACTGGAAACCCTGGTTTAGTACCAGTAATTAGAGGAAGACACCCCCCCCCTACCCACTAAGGATCAGAACCCTCAAGGTTCATAAACTTAGGATGCTGATGAGGTCCATAACAACTGAGATAAGTAGAGCACCACACAGACTAGCCAAACCCCTCTTGGTCACACTTAGGTCAGTGAGCAGTGCTCCTTTAAAGAACCCTTGTGATTTAATAGAAAGGCAGCTATCAAACTGGGAGGTACTACCGCCTGGGAAGATATTAGAAGCATAATGTGTTGTCTAATGGTAGACCCTGCTGCCATATGGCATCACAAAAATTGTGACCAAGTCCCAGGTTGCTGATCTGACTTTCTGCCTCATTTACACACAATTGCAGGGTCTCATTGTTTCTCTTACTTTGACAACACAACATACATACAGTATATCATTTCTCATTACAGGGGGTATTGATATTTGTATTTTTCTTTTTCTTTTATTCACGGCTCTTTATCATTACGGGGTATTATTATTATTATTTATATTTTTTATATTTTTTTTTATTATTAGTATTTTCTTTTATTATAATTGTTATTTATTTTTAAATACCTGTACATGTATTGTTATTAATTTTATTATTCTTATTCTTATTATTATTATTTTCTTTAATTATAATTGTTATTTATTTAATATATTTATATTAATTTTATTTTTATTATTAATATTATTATTATTATTATTATTATTATTATTATTATTATTATTATTACCATTATCATCATCGTAATTATTACAGTATTATTATTATTTTATATTATATTCCCCGCCTTGATGTGGGTCAGGCAAGCAATAGAAAATCATGAGGATAACGATTTATATAAATTTAATAGAAACTACATGTAATTGGATTCATTATGTGTAAAGTTCGGTGATTTGACGATGAAGAATACAGACAGCAGAGGTCTGGTTCCATGGGCTTGTAGTGGATACTCTCCCCTACAACTGCCGACTGATCACCTGCCGTTCGCTTACCAGCCAATCAGCTTACAGCCAGCGACGTCGACAGACTAAGTCTCAGGTACGGACGTAGGGGTACGATCGTCGACCTAGCTTGGACCTTCCACCTTACGCCCAGGATCAGCACACCAGCAGTCTCACGGGTACTGCACAGTGATTGGCCCCGCACAGTTCACACCTCGCGTCTCTGATCCTAAGCAGCTGTATAAATACGCGTAGGCCTGGCTACGGAGTTCATTCTACTCTACTCTCCTGAACCAGCAAGACCTCTCAACAAGCGCCTCACCAACCAGCTCCCTCAACAAGCTCCTCACCAACCAGCTCCCTCAGCAAGCGCCTCACCAACTAGCTCCCTCAGCAAGCTCCTCACCCAACAGGACCTCTGAGCATGCTTCTTACCACACAGCAACTCCGTAGCACTGCACTGTACATACAATATATATACAGAAAATGCATTGTGAGTTTCTATTCTACTTCCATCCTGAGTGTGAGATATCTTACATGTACGTACGTATGTGAGCCCATACAAAGAGATAATAGACAAGCAAAGAGAATTTGACAACTGGCCACATACAGTACGCTACAGACTCACCACTGTGTTGGCTTGTCTCTACAGCACAGTACCTTTACTATGGAAACCCTTTTGTGTGACATTATGTGAATGAACAGGAACAATTTATGGTAGGGGAGAAAGAGCATGGAAAAATACATTCTCTAAATGCATTGAGCATGAGAGAAGGCCAGGCTGCTAAATTTTCAGGACTGTACTACAGTACAGTACTTGTATACAGAAAACCTACAAATGGAGATGACTTTACTAAGCAATATTATACCTGTATTGTACATTAAATTAAATTTTAGTCAAATTACATGTAAAATAACTTTATTTATACACACTGGCCATGCAGGAGTCTTGTGCATAGAGGCTCGAGGCACCAATGAGTTGGCAGACAATTTTTTTTGCCTAATTAAAAATTAAATATGGCATGCTGTAACGAGGCTCTAATTTTAGCATTAAATTACCTCATCGCTTAACCAGGATTGATATATATACAGCTGCTCCCCAGCTTAGGACGGGGTTAGGGACCCAAATCCAGGTCGTAAGTCGAAAATGCTTGAATAATACATAGAAAATCTAAAATGGGTGTCTCTTTTTCTTCTCAGCACCACAAAACTCTCACTTTTAAGCTTGCCAGTCATTTTAAAGTGAAGCATAATTTATTTTATTTCTATTACAGGTTTCATAAAGGGCAGGCAGTAATGATTGAATGTAAGGATGGTACACGGTTTAATGCTGTCCTCACTGTCGCAGGAGCTGACGTGGTAAGCTAGCATTTGCATTATTTTGGGCTCTATACCATCATGTTTACTTCTTCATATTACCTTTCCTCCCTCTCTCCCCAACTTAAAATGCAAATGTACTGTTGTGATGCAACTAACTCAGTGTTTTGGGATAAGTTAGTTCAATTCAATTCAATTTCAATTGTTTATTCCTTGATCGAGGAAGCGGGATCCTAGTGCTGTCACTAGGTACCCCTGTACAATGACACCAGAAGCATCTGGCAAGTGTGACAAGTATATACAGTATAAATATTATAATGGGGCTTACTAAAGCCTAAGGAAGGAAGGATATTCCTTTAACACATAATCAATATTATTTACAAAATATCTGGCCAGTATGGGGAGGATCATCGTGTCTCCGTCAGGGGGTCGGTATAAGTTAGTTTGCTGATATCTGTTTTGGAAAAAGTCTTTCATTAGGGATCTTCATAATAAGAAAATATACTGACAACACTTGAGTGGGTTTGCCTCAGGTTTGACATACAGTATAGATTTCTTAGTACCATGCAGTGTGATATGCTGCTTTTAGTAGTGTTCATATTTCAGAGAATAAATCCAGTGTCTCAAACAATGTATTGTTTGTCAATTGTGCTACATTTAATTCTAGAATTTTACAGTTTAAAAAATGCCAGGCTCATGCAAATCTTATATTACTTGCTGAAGTTTATGGATTGAAAAACCATGCCCCTTTACCTTGGTGGTTAGTACTAATGGAGTACCGGTACTGCACAAGGTAATTAGTTCAAAACTTCTTACGTAACAACCATAGCTCTTTAAAGAAAGGGGTCATAGAGGCATCTACTGCCATTTAAGACTAAGTGGTGAAGGGTCTTGCTTTCTTACTAGCCATGCACTCCGTGACATTCACTTTGTGTGATGATAAACTGTCTTCAACTAGTTGTGCAGAGCCAGCAGTGGTATTCCTGTTTACAAGTGTGTAACAATACAGTTTGAGATGAGCTAGTGTACAGTATTGATATGTGGGACCACACAAACCTGTTTAGTGAACAAGTGGTATGTAAACAAGGCCAAACATGAGCTACTATTGACAGCAGTGCTGTTGTTTGGGGTAAATGCTTCCAAAATTAGAGCAGCAGTTTTGGATGATGGATGAATTATTAGATTATAATTTATGAAAAGTTAGTCAATGATTTTTCAGGTATTGGATGTTTTCAAGTTAGAATTTTAGAGAAAAAATTGCTTCTGTATTAAGAATTTTAAATATGGACGATGTATTGTATATGTGATTTATCACACTTGCTATTGATTAATGTAAGATAAGACTTACAAGTACTTCTCTATTTTAAGTGCTTCATTGCAGGTGAATCATGTACAGTACTTGGTGCAGGTTAGACTGATCTCAGTTTGTTAGCGTTGGAGGCTCTAGACTCTTGGATTTTAATTGGCGTTTTGCTCAGCCATAAGGAAAGGTTATGAGGTGTGAGTTTTGGGGACTGGGTAGGAGTACTGTGATTCCTATGGAGACACTGAGGTCTTTCTTAAACATAATTAGAAAATGATGTTTCTAACTTAGAACTGATTTTATTGACTCCCATGTTAACATTTCTTCTGTTTCTTTATTTTATAAAAGAGGTGTCATCAAAATTACCTTCATTTGACAGCCCATTTCAAATAGAATTTTTATTTTTAATAAACTATTCAGGATTAGTTGGGTAAAAATGGTGTTTCTAACTTAATTAGATACTGATTTTATGGACTCTGATATTAACATTTATTGTTGTTGTTTTTCTTTTACCATAATGATTTTTTTTTTTTGACAGTCTTGTAGAGAATTTATTCAGGAGCACGATTAAAACACGCTGTGAATAAAAGCTTATACACTTTTTGGCTAGCTGTACCGGTAAATATTTTTGCTTGTGCCTGCAAAAATGTACTGTAAAGGGAGAGTTTCTATCCATGAGAGATACGGTAACATGATGAGCGTAGTTTAGAGTCGAGGTGAGATGCGCAGTTTAGAATCTCTCAGACTGTCAGAAAATTTTCCCCAGCACCCAGAAACATTCTGGGGATGTGGGTTGATGTTTGTCTATGCAAGATGTGTAGTTTAGTCGTGCAGACACCATCTCCCAATACCCGGAAAAATTCAGGAATGTGGGAATTTTCCGGGTTTGAGAGAGCCATCTTTTTACCCAGAAATCTCTCATCCCCGGAAGAATTTTGTACCAATTGTTCCGGCTAATGGGGATATCACTGTATCTGTCTGGCTGTACTGTTTACAGCAGTCGAGGTAATTTTCCTAGTGCTTTGTATAATATTCCTAGAGTCTTGAAACTTATTTTGTTGGGAAAGTCATTTTTCTCTAAACACATTCTAAGTTCACTCATTAATTTAGATCTACAGTACACACTTAGCACTCTTCTGAATTTATATACTTTGAACAGATTCATCAGTTCATATTTTCCAGCCAGAAATCTATTTCTCAAACTAAATTGATGGAGGCACATTTAAGGTTTTTCCAATACAATAGATGTGTTGTATGTTCTTCAAGTTGTACAGTCCCTTCACTAGTGTGTTTACAGTGGCTCGTCAGGTTTTGTGCAGTGTGACAGCGCTGTGTTTGCTTACATTAGACAGAAGGAAACTCACAATAGCAAACATACTATGGAATCAAAGTAAAACAATATTTATGATTTGTGGGATGTTTATTTGATGAGCCCCTGTAAATGCACTCGTAAAGGGGACTGTACATGTCTTGAAAAATAATAACAAAAAAGTTATATTTATTATATTGAATAACTCCTTCATTAATTATATGCATTATCTTACATTTTGGACATTTATTTTTGCTCTTACATACCTCAAGGTGTATATATGGTTAATGACCTGAATTTACCAGTACAATATATAAGTAAGATTCTTCACACATAACTACAGTACTTTAAATGCAAAAGAGAGTGAGTAAGAATCATATTTTTTGCTAAATAATTTCCATTTCCCTTTACAATTCAGTTAACTAAGACGAATGCATCAGAAACACGAACAAATGACAGAAAAAGGGTGAAAATTGTGTGTTTCAGGCACCTTTGTTAAAGTAGAAGACTGCTTGCCAAAAATTTTTGTTTGAATATGAACACTTAATTTCATAACTTGTGCTCTCTTCAAATTGTTGGTTCTCCATATATCAGCTTCTTTTATGTATCAAATTTGTTGTTTACCACTTAGAAGTAAGATGTCCCAATGGAAGTAGTTACGTACAGTTCATTATTTGTACACATTTTACACTTTTATAGTTTATGTATATGATTATGCATTCATACAAGGATATTTTGCAGATTATGGTAAGAAAAGTACCTGATAACATACGTCTAAAGATCACCCTTGCTCAACTGGCTCATGGTAAATATCTCGTCCGACGCCGCAGTTCAGCGTGACCAAGGGACAAGAAACTCTTTTATGCTCTTGAAAACCAAATTAATGTCAGTCCCCACCATATTAAGAAAATGCTTTTTTGTAATTTGCCATAAAGTGATTGTGTTGCTCACAGACACTTTCTCCAGGTGTTCTACTAACAATTGTACTATACAATAAAATTTTGATGTTAAAAAATACATGGAAACCACTTTTAATATTTTACCTTATAATTTGCCCTATACAGTATACATGTATGTACTCCTTTTAAACATCTACTAAATATGACAAATGAGAAAGAGGCATAATTATCCTGTGTAGGTCATAATGGACTGAATAGTATTGTAATAAAAGAGGAAAAAATAATAAGGGATGAGAAGATGAGAGCAGCAACATATAAGATCAAGAAAACTAAGCACAAATATTGGATGTAATAGCTGTTGAAATTAATTTGTGAGAGAATAAATGACAGCAGTTATCTAATGGGAAACTATTGAATCCTGTCTATATATTTTTAGTACAAGTGAAGTGTAATTTAGAGATGGTCAGGAAAAGGGAAACCAATTTCTAATAAAAATTAATCATCAGGAATTTCTATCAGCATAGTTATATATATATATATATATATATATATATATATATATATATATATATATATATATATATATATATATATATATATATATATATATATATATATATATATATATATATATATATATATATATTCAGTAAAGCCTCGAATAACGACAGTAATGTGTCCTCCAATATTGCAGTGTAAGGTGAATTGTCGTATCATGAATCATTATTACCATTAAAATAAAGCAATGATAAAGAGATGCATTCCCAAGTGTGACATTATCATATTTATATTGTATAAGGTGCATTCATAAACATTATTTAAGGAATATAGTTTGCACTTTTCATTAATTGTATTGTTTTTGGGGGAAGGGAGGGTAAAAAGCCACACAAAAGATATGTGTGGCTTTTACCCTCCTTCCCCCCAAAACAATGCAATTAATGAAAAGTGCAAACTATATTCTTCAATTAATGTTTGTGAATGCACCTTATACAATATAAATCAATAATAATAAGATCACACAAGAGGAGATGGGACGCTATTGTTGTTGTCAGTGTTTACATCCATAATGTCAGTTATCCATCTGAAATAAGAAAATAAGACACTGGTTGTTGCTAAAGTAAAAATAATGTAAAAAAATATGTACCCGGTATGTTTTAATTAATGTTATCTAATGTACAGTAAAAGTAACCATTGATGTTAAAGAAAAAATGAGTGATAGTGGAACAGCAATGTATACTTGCGCCCTCAAGGAAACCTCGTCATTTATCTTAAGAATATGTGGGGTTATGAGATATTGGTTCACACTCAGGATGGGATGGAGAAAGGAAACTCACAATGTGCTCACTGTATACATATTGTATTGGATGTACAATGCAGCTTGGTGCTGGGTAGGCAGCATGGTTACAAGCATTGAGTAGAGAGAGCTGGTTGGTGAGGGTACCCAGAGGAGGGCACGCAGCTTGAGGGACGCCAAGGTCGCCGGCGGGAGCGGGAGCAACCAGGTTGGAGCTGAGGAGGAGGTGTTGCTAGCTGGTGGCCGTAGGTAGAAAGAGGGTGGTCACAACGGGGTGAGGTCTTATAAGGCGGGGGTAGGCGTGGGTTGATAGTTGACCCTCGCTCCATTAGGCGGCGCTGGAGGCGTAAGCTGGGGAATTCGAAAAGGGTCGGCTACTCAGCAACAAACGGCGTTTCTAGGAGAGGAATCCACTACAGCTCCTCGCCCTACAGGACCTCTGAGCAAGCTACTCCTCACCTAGTAACTCCTTAGCACTGCACTGTACAATAATATATATACAGAAAATGCATTGTGAGTTTCTATTCTACCTCATTCCTGAGTGGAGATATCTACATGTACGTACGTTTGTGTGCCCATACAAAGAGACAATAGACAACTAAAGAGAATTGACAACTGGCCACATACTGTACGCTACAACTTGAACTCGCTTGCAACCAGTCTCTGGAACCCCTTTTCAACCCTTCTACATTCTGACTTTGCTTGGTTCCTGGGTCTTGCATACATCCTCCTGCCCTGCTCATCGTTTGACCTAACCCAAGCCTTGAATTTCTGGGTTTTCTTCTTAACTTTGTCGACCGCTGCATGGTTCATGTGTATGGTTCACTTTACTAGATATGATATTCAGCGTAGTGTTTGTGTTCTTATGCCTTAGTGAGTCAAGCCAGTTAATACCCCTCATCCTGTCTTAATTTCCCTTGTAATGTTTGCACCTTTGCCTGGTTTTGTCGTAAACTAAGTAACAGTTAAATCTGAATGACAATATTACATGGTGGCTGGTGCCAACTGGGGCTAGATGTTCCAGTTTGGCCACCGTACCCTTCTTGTTTGTTATGGAGGTCCAGTGGCTTGGGTGTTTGCTCCCCTCTGTAATGCGTCGGTCCTTTAACATGTTGGAACAGAAATTATCTCTCAAGAGTTTCTACAAAACGAGTAGCTGGGTTATTTAAGTCATTTGGCGTGAACTCATTTCTCCACTCGATGTCGCCATTGTTAAAGTCCCCCATAATAAAGGAAAAGTAATCAGAGACGTGACCGATCGCCCCAGAGGCTAACGAGCCGATCACTGGCGAAGAGGATAAAAGTAAAAAAAAAAAGGAGGTTCCTAGGGTTGATCATCGCTTCGTTTTCTAGGCTGCTCTGAAGTTCCTTTGGTTTGGTAAGCTACAGTTTGGGGATCTGTAGAGACATCCGACAATAAATAAATCATATCCCTTTAATTTGTAAAAATAAATATCTACACTGTAGTGGATTCCTCCCCTACAAACGCTGTTTGTAGCTGACGAGCCGACCCACGAATCCAGCCGCACCTCGTGGTCTAGGTCAACCAGCGCAGCCTTACATGACGGAGGTCAACTATTAATCCACGCCTACCTCCGCTATATAAGATCTCACCTCGTGGTGACCTACCTCTTTCTACTCAGCCACCAGTAAGCAACACCTCCTCCTCCGCCGCTACCTGGCGGCCCTCGCTCCCGCCGGCGAGCATGGCGACCCGCAAGCTTGTCCTCCTCTGAGCATCCTCACCAACCAGCTCTCTCTACATCACGCTTGTAACCATGCTGCCTTCCCAGCACCAAGCTGCACTGTACATCTAATACAACATGTATACAGAGAGCACATTGTGAGTTTCCTTTCTCCATCCCATCCTGAGTGTGAACCAAACATCTCTACCCCACAACATATCCACCCATCTCTATTTATCATCATTTTCACACGTGTTCTCTCTTTCCAGTACCCAAATTTTTGGATATATATCAGTAACGGCTTTTGTTGACCTGTAAATAGATAGATACTGTATACTGTATATTAATTGAAATTATCATACAAGTTCATATCGGTTTACCTGTACTATACATAGAGTATAACATGCAAATGACAAACAGTCGATTCAACCAAGTTTAAAATCTTATTTCTGAAATTAATTTAAATGGTCATGCATAAAAGCGAGGACATTAATCCATGATTTATACGAGGAAACAAAATGGGTAATAAGTATACTAATACCTAATGTATTATACCCAGTAAATGTGTATAAATGTATGCATGTATTTTATGCATTTTAACCCAAAGAATGTGAATAAAATCATCAGTATTGCAAGTTTCTTTACTTATCCAGTGATCAATTGCCACGTATAACGTCCGACTAATTACAACTTACTTCCTGTAATAGAAAGACCAAATAACCATAGCGAATCAGAACATCGAGTTTAAATTACTTCACTTTATTGTAAACATAGACTTAGAGATTAGTGTAATATATAAGATAACTGTTGTAATAACGCGGTAAGATTTGCATTTGTTTCAATGGAGTTTGTTTACAAGTTTTGTTTATGTGTGGGGATAACAGGTGAGGAGTAGTTAAGGTTTCAGTGTGGGAATGTTTAAGTTAGGATATGGACACAAGTGTATGTATAACACAGTTTAGAGGTAGGATAGGAAGGAAGGAATTGGGGTTAAAAGAGATAAACGTCATAACCAAAACGTACTGGATATTTTGGGTTAGGGTCAACTCGTACCCAAGATAACTCGTACCCAACTCACGAGATAATTCGCACCCAAAATTACTTACACCCAATTCAAGAGATAATACATACCTATTCGTATATATACCATGCATTTTAGCTATATCTATGATTACAAAAAAAATATGTAAATTTTGTAGGAAAGTGCAGTGAAATAGGGAAATGTAATGCAGCCCTTTAAAATGGTTGCATCTCATTACATAAGTATGCTATTCCGTCACACAAACATTGCACTACAAGTACATATTTCACACTGTGGTTTAAAATAACTTCATTGCAATTTACAGATTTCAGGCTAATAGATTTGGCAGTTTCAATTTATAAACTGGGCGATGTAAACGTTGAAAATGGTCATAAGTCAACAAAATATAGACATGCATAAAAAAAGATTGATTTTCCAGCTCCAGCTTTTTGCAAACAAATCAGTTAGTACAGTATACAGTATATAATTTGGAGTGGCTGACATCGTAACATCGTCAGGAATTTCTTCTTCTGATATGTCAACGTCAAGAATGAAATACAGTAGTAACAAGGATATAAAAGAACGAAGAGTGAGAATATTGGCCAACGCATATGCAATTAGTTATGTTATTGTATGTTAATGATACTCTGGATAGATTTGTTTAAAATGTCACTACCACACGAAAACAAGACCAGTATGAGTAACGTAACGACTTGATTATGTGTCAACTGATATTCCCGTTCTTCCTATATGGTATATTTATATATATTGGTATGAACTGTCTCGTAATTGGGTATGAGTTGTCCAGCACCCGGATATTTTGCCGTGACTGGCTTAGTTCCTGCTAACGCTATTTAAACGTCATAACCAAAACGAAGTGGATATTTTGCCTTGTCCGGCTAAATTCCCACTAACGCTATTTTACTGTGAGCACACTCTGATTGGCCAAGTACTCTCTGGGGGTCTGCCTGCTAGGAAGTTAGGTGAGGTTAAGTAGGTCTGTTTGGTTGGTTAGGTCAAGTTCTATTAGGTTCTAATAAACGTCGGTCCGACTAATTACCCAAATGTACCCAAATGTAGCTGCAATGAAGTCAAATAATGGTCCTACATGAATAAATCGGACTGCCAATCACTTCTCGACTAGTATTTGGTGTCACAAAGTCACCAAAAATTGGAAAACTTACTTTAATCTGAGTTAATAGATCGCGTGCATGTACCGAGGGAGCGAGTAATTACCCATTTGTACCCAAATGTAGTCGCAATGAAGTCAAATGATGGTCCTACAAGCGTAAATCGGGCTGTGAATCACTTCTCGATTATTATTTGGTGTCATAAATTCACAAAAAATTGGTGAACTTAATTTAATCTGAGTTGTGTTAGGTTAGGTTAGGTTAGGTACATGCACTCAATCTATTAACTCAGATTAAATTAAGTTTACCAATTTTTGTGACTTCGTGACACCAAATACTAGTCGAGGTTAGGTTAGGTTAGGTACAGTACATGCACTCGATCTATTAACTCAGATTAAATTAAGTTTACCAATTTTTTGTGACTTTGTGACACCAAATACCAGTCGAGAAGTGATTGGCAGTCCGATTTATTCATGTAGGACCATTATTTAACTTCATTGCGGCTACATTTGGGTAATTAGTCGGACCCTATAAACGTTGCCTTGGTCTTTTTATATTAGTGCACCATTCTATTGAACATAACCTAATCGGTGGGCTCTGCCCCCCTGCACCCCTCTCCTCCTGATTAGGTTAGGTTTGATTAGTTTTGGGTAATTTTCTGTTTTTTTACACATACAATCTCTCCTCGACTTACAACGGGTTTCCACCCAGACGACCAGGTCGTAAGTCGAAAAGGCGAAAATTATACATAGAAATTCTAAATTGGGTGTCTCTTTTTCTTCTCAGCACCATGAGAAATACGCTTGCCAGCCATTTTAAAGGGAATTACAAATGAAAATTTTGTCAGTACACAACGCGATCACCAACGTCTGGAATTGAAAATACGAAATGTGAAAAATATTTTATACGACCATGGCCGTCGTAAGTCGAATATGTCTTAAGTCGAGGAGAGACTGTATTTCTAATGCCCAAAGAAAGAACAGTGCACTACAATAAATTGAGTGTCGCCTCTTTTATAATGATAAGAACATCTGTGAAAAAAAATGATGCTAATTATTGATGACTGTCCCGCAGCCAATTATTCATAGAAAACGATTATAAAAATGCCGTATTTTCAGTGTTTTATAGTGGACACTGTCGTAGTTTGGGAAAATGTGTTAAAAATGGTGATTTCTAAATTAAACCAAACCTAACCTAAGTTGATATGAAAAACAAGCAGTAAAAGTGTTGTTAGAACACCCCACCAAACAAACCTACATAACTTTACCTAACTTCCTAGCTGGGGGCTTCAACCCCAGGAACCCCCCCCCCCTGGTATATTAAACAGAAAGAACTTCCAGTACTATGATATGGTGTAATTTTACTTTTTTTTGTGGATGTGAGAGCAGGCACCAAACGGTTCATAAGCCCTGGCGGCAGAGTGTTTTGAAATATGTCGATATGATTGGCTGTTTACATCCTGGGATGAGACGTCACCGCCGCATTACCACCGAGAAGACACAGTAGTGCGCATCTAGGTGCCTAATCTCCCAAATGAAGTATTTGCACAAGAAATGATTATCATATCAGAACTCACTGATGAAAATACAGTAAGAAAATAACTGAAACAAATAACTCATCCCCGGGTCATTCGTCAATACTGTATTAACCAAAATTACCAAAATCGAACAGCTCCTGGTTCGATATGTTTACAGCTACACAACAATCGACTCGCGGTGAAATAAATGTCAAATGCCACCAGAGTCACGTTTACATATCATTCTTACGTTTTTCACTGTAAAATAGTGTTAGTAGGAATTTAGCCCACCAAGACAAAATATCCAGTGGCTTTTTCTTTTGTGTATAAGTGACATAGTCTGCAAATGCTTTCTTGTAACTTCAAATTTGTCGCTGAAAATACAGGTACAGTAGTTGGTAATTTATGAGGAAACCGCTACCATGAGAAAACGTTTATGGATTTCCTTTGTATTTTTGCTTACTTGTTGTTTGGTGATTGTAAGTACAGTAGTTTAGAGAGTGACAATTTGGTAATGTATGAGAACACCGCTATCACTAGAAGTTGTTTGATTTAGTTAATTGTTGGCGAATAATGATGATTGCGCTGCCGACGCGTTATTTGTTTTCATCTTTATATTCTTACTATATATTATCCTAAAATACTTAGAAAGAACACGAAACAAACCTTTGAAAACCTTGCCTAACGTTTCTTAACTTGTAAAAATGCTAAGAATCACTTTTGAGTTTATGGATCCCTCCTCATCTGAGCACCAAGAACAACACCATCACTTACTAAACCCGAAAACAACGCCATCACCTTTTATACACCAAAAACATGAATAAGGTAAACTTTATATGATTTTACAATTTTTAAATGTTAGGAAATGTTAGGTCAGGTTTTAAAAAAGTTTGTTTAGTGTTTTTTTTTTTTTCAAGTATTATACCACTCATTTTCCCTCTACTTCAAGCCTGGCCCACTTTAAACACATACCGGGTAATGTTGTTGGTGATTTTATTGGTTAAAATACTGTACTAAAAAAATAAAAATTTCTGATGGAACCGCTATAGAATAAATTATTTTCAATGTTTTTTTTCTCTTTCTCCCAATGCAGTATAAGACTTTATATATAAGCACTGCAGGTGTTGGCACCTTCTAAATATTTGCCTCAGTAAGTTCTAATATTATGATTTTTGTTTTTTTGGGGGGGGGGTTAGGTTAGCTTAATTTAAGGTTATGTTATGGCAACTTGATGTGATGTGATGATGCATAATAAAGTGAAATAACAGTAGTGGTGAGTAGTGATGGGCCAGCAAAGAGTAGTAGAGACTTGAATTTGTCTCCTTAGACTGTCTCTACGATCCTCAACACAGGTACAGTAAATAAGTTTCAATTTATGATTATTTAAGGCTATTATGTGTACTTTATAAGTCTGCTTTAGTTTCTTGTTTGACAGTGTGCAGTACAGAGATATATCAAGGGTAGATGGGAGTTTTTGGAGGGTGGCTGGTCCCTAAACCCCTGAATTTGTCATGTTCTTATAGGATTAATTGCTTCAATAGCCGTTAATTCACCAACCAACAACTTTTCCCGGTCCCTTTGTTCATTGATTATTGGGGTACACCTGTAGGTCTGGATCCCCAGTTATGAATCATGCTTCAGCAATGTCATATATTTCTCAATAACATTATTTTCCCTATTGCTACTAATTACAATATAACAAGAAATGTATTTTTAGGCAATCTCCAATCATAAATCTTAAATAAATAGACATTTAAAGCATATCTGTCAATTCTTCCCTGTACCAAATCACCTGCGTCATATCATGTAGGTTGGCTTGGGACAAACTTCTGCTGTTGACTGTACTTTAATCCTAAATTACCTATATACTGTATTTTTATTGCATATCATTATTTGTTTTGGTACTCAGATAAGCAGTAAGCAGCCAGGAAAATGGGGTCAACAGTCAAGTCAGTCGCTGACAAGCTTCGACAGCTGGATGCCTACCCCAAGACTCAGGAAGATTTTCAAATTAAGACCCTCTCAGGAGCTGCTGGTCAGTTCTTTTTTTTTAAATTATAGGTAATAACAGATAGCTTATGAAATAGTGGTGTATATATAACTACATTAAACTTTTCCTTATGTGATATTCTTGGAACCAAGACATTCTGAATTCTCAGTCATAGTTTCTTGAGAGTATTAATGAACAGACCAATTTTGACACCTTTTTGATGTTATGTTTAGAGTAGAATATTAATACAAACAAGATGGAAGAAAAGCCAGATTTTTTATATATTTACCCATTTAAATATAATCTAATCTGCATGTAAGGTCTATGTATATTGTATACCTGCATACTGAATTGTATAAAGGACATTATCTGCATTTTCTAGATACTGTACATGCATAATCAGGTGTAGAATTCTTTGATGATTTTATTGAATATACAATATATCTTTCCCTACTGGGTATCTTTCAAATCATCATAGAAATGAATAGCTAACACACTTTATGTACTTTACTTTTATTTTACAGTGGCCATTGTGGCGGGCATAATCATGGCATTGCTCTTCCTTTCGGAGCTTTACGACTACCTCACACCAAAACTAGCAGAAGACCTGTTTGTTGACACTACAAGAGGAAGCAAACTAAGGATCAACTTAGATGTCATTTTTCCCAATATTCCCTGCAACAGTGTGTATTATTGCTCTAAAATGCTTATTGAGTAAAACTCCCAACATCTGTAAATATTTATAGCTTCCTATCACTGTCTGTACAATATTACAGGCACTTGAGGGTATAAAATAAAGACTATATTTTATATTGATGTAAATGATAAATTATTAAAGTAAATTTATACACTTTGGAGAATATATGATAGAGAGCACCCCTTTTATATATGAATTATTGATACTGTACAGATACCTGTACAGGTAGTAAATTAGTTATATTTTGTTTTAACCTCTCAGTACTTGAATCACATAAATTTTCAGCTGCTAATTGCAAGTTGCTATTTGATTTTTGTTAATATCACAGTATTTATTTAATAATTTACTTTATTATTTTCAGTGTTGAGTCTAGATGCCATGGATTTGAGTGGGGAGCAACATGTTAACATTCACCACAACATATATAAGCGCAAACTTGACTTAGATGGCCGACCTATTCAAGATCCAGAGAGACAAGAACGTAAGTTGAATTGCCCTGTAATATTTTCCTTTCTTTGCTGTCTAAACTGCTTGTGGAAGGGTTAAATAAACCAATACAGTCAACATCTGCTTAATGTATGTGATTTGTTCCAGAAAACCTGTATGGTATGTCAAGTGAACATACAGTATGCTAAGCTGGCACTGAATTTGGAAACAAAACTTTTACTTTTTTTTTTTTTTTATGAATACAGCCACTCCTCGACTTACGATCTACCGTACTCGACATACAGCCATCCGGACATACGGCTGCCCCAGTCGTACCAAAATTTTTTCAAATTTTTGAGTCCCGACGTTAGTGATTGCGCTGTGTACTGACCAAATTTTCGTTTGTAATTTCCTTTAAAATGGCTGGCATGCTTTAAAGTGAGAGTTTTCTGGTGCTGAGAAGAAAAAGAGACACCATATTAGATTTTCTATGTATTATCTTCGCATTTTCGACTTACGACCTGGATTTGGGTCCCTAACCCCGCCGTAAGTTGAGGAGACGAGACAGAATTGATTTCGTTGTTTACAAAACCAGTGACTGAGTGGTTCTTCATATAAAACAAGAAAATAAGACCCTGGTTGTAGCTGTAGTAAAATTAATGTAATAAATTAATATGGTTGTTTTAAGTACAGTAATGTTATTTAATGTTAATAAATGGAACAATGGAAGTAGCAAACCATTATTGGTAAAAAAAAAGTGAGATCGTGTATGTAAGTGAGCTCATGTGAAAACATATCATCATTACTCTACATAAGAATATGAAAGCAACACTTATTTACTATTCACATATATATTTCAATTAATGTTTCTGAATTTAAAACAAAAATTCTACCCACCAGTGGTGGTAAAGTTGAAAACATAAAGACAGCCAATGTTGTTGTGTGTGTTTTTACTCGGATGACGAAGTTGCCAAGCCATCGGGTTCAACTCTAGCTAAAACTGTAGAACATAAGAACTTTTCTGTGTTGTTTTTAGTTTTTATTTAACTTTATCTGTGTTATTTTTGTTGGTTTATTAGGATGTTGCTTTACTCGAGGCAGTAATTCGTCAAAAAAATAGGTTAAATAAGGCAAAATTTAGCCAAACTTCAAAAGTACCAGACTCAAATTAATTTTCTCCATGGGCAAACTAAAATCGTTCCGGACCACGGGAGTTTCCGGACCACAGAATGCCGGACTAGAAAGGTACAACCTGTACTGTATATTCCTAACAACGTTATTTGGTACCTTTTGAGTGATACAAGATGGTTCGATTTGGCTTCTCATACAATAAGACAGCCGATTAATAAATAAACCTTGGTATATGCAGGTAAATAAAACACTACAATATTATTTATTAATTGCTGATAAATACTCTACAATATTGTATTTAATAAGTGCTGAAGACAGATGTTGTGGTAAGTATGATGACATGGTGAGGGATGGTGTGGGCAATCAGCTGTTTGCACTGCAGATATGTAAACAAAGCTGCTGGGAATTTAATATGATGCAATAACTCAATCTAGGGTTAAGTGTGGTATTTTTTCACGGGGAAATTGATTATTTTACTCGGCATAAAATAAACCTAAATAATACTGCTTGGGAATTATGGTCCCATGTTCAGCATGGGATGCTCTCACCTCTCAGATGCCTGTGTCAGCAACTCAACATCTTCCAATGGTATGAAAAAATACTATTTTTTTTTTCATAAAAGTACGGTTTTCATTCGTATGCCGAAGCACTGGAACAAAGTAAAATTTGCATTAGTTAATTTTTTGTAAATTGAAGCACTCTATTATTTGATAAGAAACATTAATACAAAACTGAATATGTAAAATGAACACCCGAAATATGATTCATAACTTGAAATTCCGTGACACGAGTGTGTTAATGGTGTGTGGGTGGAGCTGTGTAGTTAGTCAGAGAATATGACTTGAGGTTCTGGACTGGAGTACTGAGAAGGATGTACACTAATTTTATATTTTGTCAATACAGAATTTTTTAGATTTGGGAAAAAATATATCTACATAGCTTGGAAATCTTGAAGTAACCTGTGTAAATTCCATTATATAGGTACAGTGGGGTATGCTATAACGAACGGATCCTACTACGAATATTCCTACTGTATAACAAACGGTTTTACCAATAAAATTGAGAATGCTATAACGAACGAAACTCCTACAACGAACATTATTTATTTATTTATTTTATTTTATTTTATTTTTTTTTACTAATTTATTGTTTTTTTATTACAAGTATTAATGATATTCTTTATTTCAGGGGTTTAGATGCATATTTATGCACTTTTTTACAATTTTTACAATTTTATATTATATTTTTCAGTGTTAAGTGGTTGTATTTGGGGGCCTGGAACGGATTAATCCTATAACGAACGAATGCTATAACGAACAAGGTTCTAGAACCAATTAGATTCGTTATAGCATACCCCACTGTAATAGAAAATACATTCCTACAAAAAAATAATATATAAATCTTCCCCCTCGACACAATAAAATGGCACTGAAGACAGAAGGCCATACTTAACCCTTAGATGGTTACCAGCCCTCCCTTTTTACATTGAAACATAAGTAAATATTTTTCTCGCTGTGGAGCTAAAATATGAGTCTTAAAGATATACATTAGCATAAATGAACAGCTGGCAAGGCAGGGTTGTAGCAGCTGAGTGGATACAATGCTCACCTCGTGTCCAAAGGGTCGCTGGTCAGTGATTATTTTATCCAGGTGTACATAGGTACGTACTCGGCTTTATTGTTGGGGAAGTGAAAGTGGTGGAGAGCAGTTCTAGCCACACTGACTTCATGTGTACTGAAAGCTTGGTGTTTAGTGTAAAGTATCCATATTGCCCCGAATAAATCATTAGGCTTATGAGAACCACTGTCACTAATTCAGTCATATTTGCCCATACAGGGTAATAGGGTATATGTATCCTTCTTTATTTTGTATATCACTATTTATTTTGCCAGTGTCTTCAGTCTTTCCTTCATAAACCTGCCCTCTTGCTTATAATTTCCCTCTAATTTTACAAAAGGCCAGTGCATTGTACAGTATAACATTTCTTGGTGGTTTCTATATGTCTTGTGTTCCTTAGGTTTTAGATTTATATAATTATTTACTTTTGTGTTTATTGATTTCTTGCATGTGTTTTAGGAATTGGTCATGCAGTAAAGGAAGATGTGAACGGTACTCAAGAAAACAATGTCGTACAAACAACAGCAGCCCCAAAGTGTGGAAGTTGTTATGGGGCAGAGTCTGAAAAAGACCAGTAAGTGAGATGTTCATATTATTGTAATGGTGCAGCTAATATTTGCTGTTGTTGTAATAGAGCAACCCGTGTCATAGCTAGGGTAGGGTGGGAGGGGCAGCTGGTTGGAGAGTGCACTCCAAGAGCTAAGCATAGGTCTTCTTTATATTTCAGCACTTGACTGAAATTTTAGCATGCTGCTTCTTTGGTAAAAATTATTAAATCTTATGATAGTTAAATTTTTATCTTTTGTCATTCTTAGATAAAAAAAAAATTGACTTATTTTACCTGATTTTATTTATATATAATTTTCTAATTATTTTTCCAGTTATTAATACTGATATGTTTGCAGTGAGAAAGTTGTATGCATTTCTGATGTTGCTTACTCACACTTGCAGATGCTGTAACACTTGTGAAGATGTTAAGGATGCATATCGCACTAAAGGGTGGGCTTTGCCACCTCTGAAAAACATAAACCAGTGTGTGAAAGAAGGCAAATTAGTAGAGTCATCTGAACTGCCTGATGAAGGGTGTCAGATATATGGCTACTTGGAAGTGAACAGGGTAAGAAAACAAAAAAAAATTTCATGCTATAATTGTAAAAGATTCTTGTATAGTATGTATTTTATTAGTACATAGTCACCGTAAGTTCAATAAATTAAGAATTTGTGATATTTTTGTATTTTTAAAAAGTACACCATTGTAACTTTTATTTTATTACCTTCAGTTGGTGAACTTGTATTAGGAAAACTTTTTTTTTTTTTTTTTTTTTTGTAGAGGGGTGTGGCTGGTTAGTGGATACTGTACAGTGCTTGTGTCCTTGGGCACTTCCAATCCACCCGACTGGTGGTGGGTACACTCGCTCCAAAAGTCGCTCCTTATGATTTTGTGTGAGAAAATATGACACAACAAATGAAGGATTTTGATAAGCCTACTGAGATAACAGGAGTTACGTTGTTCATTTTTGTACCTTTTGGAGCGAGTGTTTCTAAATTTATAGTTTGGGAAGTGAGGACAGTCAAGTGCAATGCCAGTCATGCTGCCTCCTTGTGTAGTGAAGGCATAGAATATAGTGTGTTGTATCCACACTGTCCTTACTGGGCCATCAAGCCTCTGGTATTGACTTTTACTTTTAGCGCTATTGTAATAATAATATTAGTCTTTTTGTTCCAGCATATAGAGTTTTTGTCCCTCATATGTTCATTTATAAGTATATAAGGAAGAGCGAGACAGCAAACAACATACATACACAATACAATTTATTATAATCAGAAATAAGAAATAAGAAAATACAGTAATCTCCCTGTTAGCCAAAATAATTTATGCAGAGTGGTTCCAGGTTTGAGACATTTCCAGGTACTGAGATGAATTTTCTCATCCCCTGAAAAATCTTACATCCTCGGAATATTTCCAGGTACTGGTGAAAGTTTTCTAAGAGTCTAAACCACTCATCGCGCATGGAACGGTTTAACTGCAGTCGGACAGACACAGAGCTGTATTTATTTATTCAAACACCACTGTACATATACCTGTACAATATATTGTAAATAAACAGAATATACTACTGTATATACTCTACTGTACTCACCAGCAAATGCTGTCGGCTTGGGCTTGTGATGCAAGCAGGCCAACTGGTGATATGATGATACAGAATGGTCTGCTTTGTCCTATGTCATCTGCTGTGACAGTTTGTACTGTAACTCTCCACTCCCTCCATGAAGGAGAGAGGCAACTCATGAGTAACATGAAGGATTTCCACCACTGATGAAGTGCTGGTTTGTGATGATGGACAGGATGATGAGGCATGTGGTGGTGGTGATGGTAAAGGTGGTAGGTGTGCAATCTTTGACGGTGAGGGCTGTGTGTTGGCACCAGAAACACTGTCACCAGTGATACTAGGCAAGCTGCCATAGGAGACAGCACGAGGGCACCTGGGGACTGGAGCGAGGACCTTGGGGAAGTGGTCCCCAATCTTATGCTTTTTCATCTTGGTCCTCTCTCGAAGGTTCTAGTAAAAGGGGAGAAAGCAGAGGATATCAGTGGTGGCCATAAAATTCAGCAAAACATCCAGGTGTGAACATGCCTCTCTGAAACTGGTGGTTGGAACTTCCTCCACTTCTTTTCTGTCATCCTCTTCCTCCTCCTGTCCTTTATAGGACTTGATGACACCAGCTGCTATTTCTTCCTGGGTGAGGGCACCATAGCCAGGATTGTCGGCATCCACCTGCAACCACTCGCCCATATCCTCCTCGGTAACAGCAGTGTCATCACCGTCATGGAAAAGAGTGTGGGCCTCTTCCACTTTAAAGTCCTCGAAGTCCACATCATCATGCAGTAACAGAGCTTCTGCAGCACCACCACCCCCCCATTCAAGAGCTTCTTCCACTCATTCCTCAGTGCCATCTCTGTAATCTTGTTCCAGGCTGTCTTGAGGTTGAACACTGCATCCCAGATGTTGTCCTTGTTGTTCTTCATTGTCCTGGTCCCCTGAGTGTCTTCCTTCCCCTCTGGCATTGGTTCCACCACCAAAAAATTATTTAAAAGGAGGCGTCTCAAGTGATGTTTGCAGACCAGGATGATGTCTTGGTCCATGGACTGTATGAGTGAGGTGGTGTAGGGCAGCAAAAATTTCATTTTGATGCCTCCATTAGCCCTTGATGGTGGGCAGGTGTATTGTCAAGGATGAGCAAGGCCATGCAAGACCTCTTGCATGGCAATGTCATGGACTGTCATTTAGAATTGTCTGACTGCCTGGACAAAAACATAGTGGAACCAACCTTCAAATGTTTCCCGGGTGAATCTGGCTTCTTTGTTATTGCACCAGGACACAGGAAGATGATCCATGGAATTGTGCAGCATTCTAGGCCTCTGGGTATTTCCCACCAGCATGTGTGCAGCATTGGTACACAACCGCACTAACACACACTGCTTGCTGGCCTTGAGTCCAGGGGTGCTACTCTCCCTCTGTGATGCAACAGTGTTGATTTGTTGATTGGTAGGGCCTTCCAATAAGGGCCTGTCTCATCTGCATTATAAATTTCATACATCTGATTGTCATTTTCACGGATGACTTGTTGCAGCTCCTCTCTGAATGGCTGGACATTCACCACATCAGCAATAGCACTCCTACAGAGACAAAACAAGTGATCGTGGGCCCTTCGTGCCCGATGAAAGTTTGAATGCTCATGCTTGGCTAGCGTACAGCGAATGAGGGTGCGCCAAGTCAATAGACTTGCATCGTTTTCCAGCGTAAATAAAATGGTTAATTAATGCCTTCCTAAAGAAACCATTGACATGGGACCAGGTTTGTTCCACTCTTCAAATTTTTTGGCGATTTTTCCACCAAGTTTGATGAAAAACGATACACGGCTATTCCTATAGTATATTAGATTACAGTGTTGCTTAAGAAAGCTGTGAATACCAGCCGTATACAACAAGGGGATCTGATCATCACTGAAAATGGGAAAACATTTTCACATCCAATTTAAGACTTAAGGGAGTTGTTTTAAGCTGTGATTGAATTACTGTAATCTTCTTTTTTATTTACAGTGTAGAAGTTCTTCACAAACCAAAGTAAATATACTCCTGTGTTATATTGTACACTCTTCAACACATTCCAGACTTTTTATTGTTTAGTAGACAATGCAGATACAGCGATCTCCTCCAACACTACTTTCAGGTGATAATTTTCAAAGTGAATGTGAAGCTGTGGTTCATGCATTGCTGTGCTTTGTCACCACAACTGCTTCTTTGTATTAAGTAAAAGAAGCACTGTATTTAATTTAGTCTTTGTTTTCGGGTGGGTGGAAACTTTGTCACTGCTTATGTCTCACTGTATTATTGATAAAGGAAGAGTGTACAGTACTTATTTCAGTCTTTATTTTCAGGTAGGTGGAAACTTTCACCTTGCTCCTGGCAAGTCATTCCAACATAATCATCTACACAGTAAGTTTGATCTTGCAAGTCACAGAAATATTCAGGTAATATACAATACATTTTAATGGGCTTTTTATTCAATATACTCCACACTACTACTTTATTCTTATGTGCTAGATTAATTTCAGAAGGACTTGATTTTGTAATACCACTAACTTCTCAGGTTTTGGAGAATCCCTCAAACTTACCTGAATGTACTGTATGACCATCACTGTCACTTTATTTATGATATAGAAAGCAGTGAGTTTTAATGCAATTTTTGAAGAAAGGAAAACCAGGAAATGCGGATGTGTTATGAACTTTTATTTTCTGAATTACAGGGTAAATTACAATAGTTGATCACTTATACAATGTAAGTGAAGGAAATCATGCAGTAGAACAAAAATGACTCAGTTTAAAGGAGAAGTTATAAGATGGTTATTGATAATGATCATTATTATTAAGGTTACTAATTTAAACCCAGTATTTTGCACTTGTCTTAAAATTCATACAAGATGTTTTGTTTAGCTCATCAACTTTTATCTCATAACAGTCTCAAACATTGTATTTTCCCAGTTTTATTTTTGTTGAAAAGCTGACTGGGTCACTAGAGTTGTGGCCACCTCCTGGCCTATGCTGTACTTTCTGGGCTGATGTCCTGGGTTTAGGCATAGGAGGGGGAAGGGGGCACCCTGATCTGGTTTTACCCAACAGTTGCCATAATGTAATCACAGCTAACTCACACCAGAGTGGAAAATGGTTGTAAAGCGTTGATGATTTTGGTGATGAACACCACAGCAGCTATGATAGAAATTAACCTTAATACAGATAATCATATTTATTGCTGGATTAGGTTTTAGAGGCAATTATTAATTAAACTGTGTGTAAATGATGTTGAAAACCTCCCACACCGGCTAGGTATGAAAAAGTATATGAATAGGTGTGTCAGAAATGAGGTACTTTTTGTTTTCAGTTCACGATGTACAACAGTACAGAACAGCAGACTTTGACCTCTCCCATCGTATCCGGCACCTAAGTTTTGGTGTGAACATACCTGGGAAAACAAACCCCATTGATGGCACAGAACTTAAAACAGAGAAAGGACCAAAAACAATTAACTACTACATTAAGATAGTCCCCACCACATATGAAAAAGTTGATGGGTCAACACTTTCTACGAACCAATTTTCAGTGACCCAGCATCAGAAGGTAAGATTACTTGAAAGCTCTTCTTCCTAATTTTTTTTTTTGCTGTTTAATGAGATGGATGTGAACTATAACATCAGTAGATAGGAAACCCTGTACAGATCTAAGAGGGCAGCTATATATTGAGAATATTGGCAAGGTTTTTTTACAGAGATAAGCTGAGATGGTGTTGGCATGTGGAGAGAATAGAGGAGAACCAATTGAGAGAGACATGAATCTAAATGTGGAGGGAGTAGGCCAAGAATTGCATGGGGAGAGGTTGTAAGAAATGCTATTAGAGCTAAGAACCTTATGAGAGAGGCTTCAAGAGACCATGCAGCAGAGAGGTATGATAAGGTAATTGTGGCTAACCTATGCAGGTGCAGAGAATTGCCATAAAATGATGATGATGAATTGTGAATGACTTTTTTTTTCCTTTAGAACATTCAGATGGGGATGGGTGAAACAGGACTTCCAGGAGTGTTCTTCACTTATGAATTGTCACCTATGATGGTCAAATATACTGAGAAACACAAGTAAGTGAAACTTAATCACTAGTATGACTGCTTGACTTTCACTGCCTGAATCAGGGGTAGTAACTGGGCCCTTTTAATCACCTCTGTCTTATCTTTAATGAGTTGTTATTTTATATTTTTTTTCTTCCCAGCAGTTTTACTTATAACTTTTTAACCACATTATGAATTATGTCTCGAAGTTTTTTATCTAATTTGTGTGTCTTATTCTGATGTTGCCAGAAGATTGAAAGATCCAGCATAATACAATAAGTTGAGTGGACTGGCAATCTCTTTAATGCCCTCAGAATAAACCTTTACTTGTGTTTGGTTATCATGTTTTGTTTTAGTCTCTCCCTATTGCATGCTATTTTTAAGAGTTCCTTACTTGGATGATGAATACCAAATGGCTACCAAAGTTATGTATTCAAGATTATTAGTTGAGACCACTAAGTTTGCGACCGAGACCTGCATCACTTACATGTAACTTATACTGTACTTATATTTCTGTATGAGGTTCTGAGTGTGACTGTGTTTCCTCTTCGGCAGATCTCTTGGACATTTCTTGACTGGAGTTTGTTCAATCATCGGTGGTGTGTTCACTGTGGCGGGGATTATTGATTCCATCATCTATCATTCCCATCGTGCGCTCCAACGTAAAATTGAAATTGGAAAGGCAACGTAGAATAACATTTGATTTTAGGTTCTACATGCAGGTACAGTTGTGCTCTCTGAATATTTTAATATTTACTCATCATGATTAATTTGAGGACCTTGTGCATCAGTATTTTAGTTTAAACTTTTTTCTTTACAAAGAAATATCAAACTCTATCAAGATTTATTATAGCAATACAAATCAAATGTCTTCAGTATATTGTTATTTGTGTAGTATATATTTTAAATGATAAAATTATTGAAACTTTACAGCATGAAGAATCAGATCTATATGACCCACTTTCGTTTTTTACAATATTACGAGTGGAAATATATGTGTGTATGTTAACAAAGAAAGTAATGAAAGATGAATTCAAATTGTCTCCTCTATATTTGTAGGGCTGGTCATGGGACATCTTGGGCTGTAATGCTACAGTGCCCATGCCTAAGGAATTCCCACTTTTCTCAACTGTGATGGGAAAGGATGTAGGAAATGGGAAAATTGTTTGCCATGTGCTATGTCCTTTTCAAGTCTAACATAAAGAGCACAGTCAGCACACATCTTCAATGTCTATTCTCATGAGTATTACTTTATTATGAATTTACTTAATATCTGCTGGAGCATTTCACATAATTTTTTTTTCTCCAAATGACTCAAAGTATTATGATTATATAGAGATACTGTATAAGATTTGTTGCGATTTAATATATTTCTTATTTATTAAGGCTACAATATACAGTACATACCAAGATTGTTACACTTAAGATGCTATCTGTCAAATATTCTGTTTTAAATTCTTTCAGCATGGCTTTCAAGAAGGCATTTTTTGTAGTAAGAATTCTAGGGTTTTACAGGAATAGCTTGGAAATGTTAGTGATGTATTGTGTGAAAAGCTGTTCCTCATTGTTTTATTTTTTCATACTACTGTATGGGAAAATTCATTTTTTTTTTTATGGAATGAATCTGATGTATACTGTATATATTTGAAAATTGAATATTTAATACTTGAAACCCTGTGTAACCTCAGATTTGTCATTTATGAGAGTCACTGATTACGTTATATATCAGTTTTATTTTTATTATTTTTAATTGTTTATTGAAGCCAGTGAATTAAACTTGTCTGGAAGGAATCTTCATTTTATGAATGGCAACCCAGTTAGAAATAGTGGAAAGTGACTGTTGAGAGATTTTGATGTCTGGAGGGTGGAAAATGGCTGTAAAACTTTGATGACAATGTGATAAGGAAAGATCTGTAGATATAATATTTGTCTTCTCCCTGGCACTTAAAATCTTGGTGTTGGTTCTTGTGCAATGATAAAGTTGTCTGTCTTTTTATTATGAAGGAATGTGTTAGGAGACTGGTATATTCTCTGTGGTGGAAAACTTTTCCCTGAATTTGTTTGGAGTAATTGATTTGTTTTTTGACTGTTACATATCAATTTAGTGTCTTAGAATAAATTATCTGTGGAGATGTGTGCTGACTAAAGTGTATAGAGAAAATTTCTCTTCAGTCCACTTTATTTTAAATGTGAGAAGTTACACAAGAAGATGTGTAATAGTGGAGCGACATAGCAAATCTATTGTGCATTTTGTGATAAAGGTACCAAAATTGGCACACTTATTGACTTAGATAATGAAGAAATCTGGATATGGTGCCACTGCATATTTTGCCCCCGACAACCGTGGCAGGCATTTTCCAAAATGGTGGTCAGAAAACTATGGTGGCATCCAGAAAAGTCACTTCAAGACTTATTGCTGGACTAAAATAGTCGCAGTTGAAATAATCAGGTGCTAAAAGACAAGGACAAAGAAGATAAATAAAAATTAAACATGGTTTTATTACGTCATTGGTGAATACAGTATGTGAATTTGCAAGTAGAGTGAGTTGTGGAGCAGTATTCACCAATCTGGGAAGTCAATGATGGGAGCACAGTTCTTCACACACACACAGACACACACACACACACAGTACTGTGCATTCAAGTGCAGCCTTTTTGCACTTGCAGCCCTTCACACATCCCTTCTTGCATCTGCACGAGACTAGCTCACAACAGGTGTGGGCAGCTTCAGGTAGTGTCATCCAAAACGGCATGTACAAGCCTTCTGCATTCTTCATCCAGTCCCAGCTGGTTGGTGGAGGCAGCTGTGGTGATGGTACCAGGGTTTGGCCCCAGACATGAACCCCCTGGTAGGCTGCCCTTTTGACATGCTCCTCTAAGGCTGCCTTTATTGGTGGGATAACCTGCACATTTTTCTTTTGGGCGAATAGGTTCCTTCATGCCTTGTTCATGTCCATGCATGAGCTGGTTCTGTCATGCAGGAGGATAACGAAGCTCCTGATGAGGTGCATGATATCCTCTGGTATGACTTTTGATGCAGCAGAAAGCTTCAGCAGTGCCTCTGTCAGATCTGGGTAGACAGCCCATATTGCCCAGGCAGTCTTTTTACCATGACCAGAAAAACTGGACACAGTGTCGCACCCTGTCAGGGCATGGAACATAGGCAGTGCTCGCGTCTTCTCTGGTCTCAGACATGCTGCCATTTTGTGGGCTGCAAGATAGCGGAAACTCTTGCCAGTGCCAAATGCCACTCACAGTTCATCTTCTTTGTGAATCCCTTGGACCACTGAGACAGCCAAAACCATGACAACTGTGTCCACAGTCCGGATCAGCATCTTATGGTGGCCATGCTGGGCTGCAGCAACATGCGACTGTCTGCTTCTTCGTGATTGCATGGGGCGATCGATGCCAGATCAGGGAGCACTAGCTTGCTAAGGACTGCCTGTCCATCGGTGATGACAAGCTGCTTGTCTTCCTTGTCAAACCACGTGAGGAGGGGGTCTGACAGGAACTTGAACAGCTCTGTCTTGTTGCTGTCCACCCTGAGGAAGTTCTGCCAGTTTTCTGGTATGGTAACTGAACCCACCACACGTTTGCGGACTCCTTGTCCACATTTTGCTCTCGTTGTACATTACAGTGAATGAGCAACATACCTGTCAAACACCAGGTCAAGCCGTGATGCAGTTTGAAGCTTTGTTGACATACATGGGATGGAGACCTCCTGGGCATATTCCTCAAAGTCCTTGGCTGCTGCTGGTTTGAGCATCTGGAGAACTACACTGGTGGCAGGAGGAGCTTCTGTTTGGGCAACAGAGAGATCCCCTAAGCATACAAGGAGGTCACTCTTCGTACATAGACGGACGCTACCTCCAGCAGAGAGTGCAGGAGGACATGCTTGATTTTTGTGGCGAAAGAATTCTTCAAGGTTTCCATCCCTTGTCTGACAGCCAATATACAGTTGCGAGAAAAGGCTCACGTCATGCTTGAGAGAGGCCAGCTGCTCCTTTCCTTTGCTTCCCTCACTTGAGATAGAAGCACTGAACACCTTCAGCCTGTTTCGATGAAGAATAGTATCGACAGACTTGGTTCCTTCCATCAGACGTTCTCTGGTGAAGGTCTGGAACTGGTCTTGGCCAATGCTCTTTGCATTTCTGACAGTCTCAGCTACAGAAGAACTGGCAATCTCCTTGGTGTGAAGGGCCACCAGATCCAGGCTTTCCTCCTCAAAAGGGTTACCAAGCTCATCTATCACACTGACATCTGAGTGGACATCTTTGATGAATGAAGTTTGCACACTGGGAATCTGGTCATGATGGTATTCATTTTAGTAATGATCACCCCCACCACTACAGACAACAACAACTCCAGTGCATAAATTGTAGCAATCAGACGGTTAACATACTGTTTAATTAGACTAATTAGTTTAATTACTATTATTATTTCTATACAATTATAATAAAATACCCTGTAAGTCACTTAGTAGTTTTAGTTCTTTTGCAGTGAATTAAACTCCACTGTCAACATACACAGTCACACCCAGCGGGGCAATTCAGTAATTGTTAGTGGCCATTTTGGATAATGGTTGCAACGACTGTCAGCAGCTAAATCTGCAGTGGCACCATATCCAGATCTGTTCACTATATAATAATCAACATGTGTGCCAAATTTGGTGCTTTTATCACAAAATGCACAATTGGTTAAAATAGTGAGGTTATGCCTCCCGACTACAAGGATGTGTTGGAAAATTAAATAAGCATACAGCTGCTCCTCGACTTACGACGGGGTTAGGGACCCAAATCCAGGTCGTAAGTCGAAAATACTTAATACATAGAAAATCTGAAGTGGGTGTCTCTTTTTCTTCTCAGCACCGCAAAACTCTCACTTTTAAGCTTGCCAGCCATTTTAAGTGAATTGCAAACGAAAATTTTGTCTGTGTACTGACGTTAGGACTCGAAAATACGTAATTTGACAAAATTTTGGTACGACTGAGGCAGGTCTTAAGTGCGGGTGGTCGTAAGTCGAGTAGGTCGTAAGTCGAGTAGGTCGTAAGTCGGGGAGGAGCTGTAATTGTTATAACTTATTAAGTTCTGTAAAAAAAAAAAGGAATTCTCTTTTCAATCAGTTGAGTGTGTTATGTGTTTCTTCAGATCAGTTGTATAATATGTACAGTACAGGTTTTATAGATACCATGTTATAATTATAACAGTTGTTGTTCTGGGAGGGTTCTTATTAGACAAGGAGAACAGGTGTTAGGGGTGAGAATACATTGATGGGACTGCCCAGTATGGGCCAATAGGCCCGCTGCAGTTTCCTCCATTCTTATGTTCTTATCTTCTTATGTAACATATTTTCTTATTTCAAATGCCAGATTTGAAGACCTTTTACAATGTAGGATACAAAATTTAGATTGCAATCATGTAATCAAGTCTCTGTTTTATGGCATTAATGATAGAATTGTTATAAATAAAAGAGCTCAAAGGGGTAAATAATCATGTCGGTGTTGAGATTTTCATTGTACAATTGCAAGCATAATTCATGGACACTTGGGAATATCGAGCATCATTTACAGGTATTCCTCGCATAATGAATGGGTTTTAGGTTCTAGGAAAACTATTTCTTTTCGGTGAATTTTTGTATCGAATAATATAACAAATAGGAAAAATGGGGTTTGGTTCCCCAATGACAAGAAGACCCTAATATTTATACCCCAAGTGAAATCAGTTCATGAACAACAACAAAAATCTACCTAATGAAAAATAGTGTCCAAATACTGTAACATAGTATCTAACTCATTAAAAACATTAATAAAATACTATCTAGACGAAAATATGCAGCTAAAACCATTAAGTAAAAGCTAAATGAAAGTTTAAGACACTCAACATTTGCATAAGACACTGGCTGCTTGGCCTCAACGCATACCATAGCAATGCAACCCAGCCTCTGTCAAGCTTTAGCAATGGGATGCACACACTGTTCCCCCTCCTCCCCTGCTCAGCACAGCATGTTAACTCTTGCATAAAAAGAAATGTTTATTCCCTTTATGTGTTCACCTTATGATAGTTATTTTATTTTTTATTTTTTGCAGACTTGTGTGTGCATATAGCGAAAAAAAGTGAAGAAAGTTAAGTTTATCTACCCTGTATTGCAAGTTGAAAAGTAACTTATAGTATAGCTCTCCTGCTCAGCCTGCTAACTCTAGATGGTGCTTGAAGAAATGTTTATAACCTTTATGTTTTTTACCTTAAATTATTATTTTTTTTTTTTTTTTTTTTGGGGGGGGGGGATTTTGTTTGTAGGATTGTGTGTGCATGTAACTGAGTAAAAACAATATGCGAGCAGAAAATTAACATCACTTAGTTTACAGCTTAGCCTGGTAGTGAGAGGGCTAGGGGATGTAATTACAGTGACAAGTCTAACTTGGCAACAATGCGACCAGCGATGTTAAGTGCAACACTTAAATAAGCACACCCCCAGCTGTAAATTCAAACAGAGAGGGCAGTCAGGGCTCACCACAAAGGGTTGGGAATGGCGGAATGAAAGATGCGAGGGATACCTGTACTTGAGGTTTCATGTAGGTAAGAAAGATTGGGATTTTAACAGTTATGTACTCTTATTTTTCCGACCAAGTTTATTTAAAAATAACATTGACCATTTGTAAACCAGTATCATATATGAGCCAGAAGCAGATGCCAAATATTACTAAATGCCAAGGGAATTTTGTCCATAAATGCTACTAAGAGGATGAAGTCAAACATGATATACTGTATATATAGCACACTCGGTCTATCTAGAATTTAAAATATAATAGAAGAATATATGAGAAATTTTTTACCACCCAGTGTTTGATTGAAATACTGTTTTGGAAGTCAAGTTTATATTGACACGGGACTGGTTGCTTTTTTAGAACAACTCGGACTGATATTCCCTCTTTTCTTTCTGTGTAGATCACCTCATGGATGTTTGATACTTTTATGCACAGAACTTCAATGAAACAATAATATATTTTTGTAATGTACTCTCTTGGGACATTTTTTAAAGTTCTTACATGTGTTTGCATATTCCTCTGATATGATTGGGGATTTGTTTGATTTCTAGTGTGTTTTTGTAATAATTGTTACCATCTCATTGTAGTCATACCGTACTCATCATTAAGAACAGTGTTTTAAATTGAACAGTTAGGTAAGGATGTATTGTTCACATATTTGACAATCTGGATTTTATTGTAATATTATGAAAATGTTTAAGTTTCTACAATCTTATTACTGTACAGAAATTATCTTCATGATAGGCTTCTTTTCTGCTTGGCTTTCACAGATTATTTCTGTTTTTAGCAACTTGAAAAATATTTGTGTATATTATGTAACAGTTTGGTTGTACAGTATGTCTTCATAAAATCTCCAAACTTCTTAAAATGTAAAACAAGTATAAATTTTATTACAGTAAAATTCCATTTTTAAGAAGTGGTTTATGGGTGAATTCATCGTGTAAAATAGGATTTTCCTTAAAGCTATTCCCTGATATACGAAAGGGTTAGGCTCCATAAAATCTTGTCATCAATTGGAATTCCGTATATTGAACCCGACTTTCCCGTAGACTCCCATTATATAAGTGAAGATAAGTTCCTTCACAACAAAATCTTGACTCTACAATGTAACAATTATACGTAATAACACAGCAGCAAACTTTATTTATACTATCCACAACATAAACACATAATAATGCAGCAATTAAGACAATGGAAGAAAGAGGAGTGTGTGCGTGAGTAATAATACTGTAGAAATTCATGTAAGACATGTCACCAGTCAGCTGTGAGATGACTATGCACTTTGTTATTTTTGTATGTAATGAAACTTTAAAAGTTGTGGAAATGTCATTTCAATACTTGTAACTTAAAAATAAAGAATATATAATATAAAACTATAAAATACAGAAAATGAAGAGCATGGGTGTGTATGTGTGGAGGCAGACTGTACAGTAACTGTATCACCAACCCAGTCCCACTGCCTCCCATGATGTGATGTCAAGTTTTTTATCAAAATTTCCATTACAGCGAGTATTGCTTTCCATTTATCAAATTTTTTCCATAAATTAGTGATTTCCATTACAGTACTGTATAGTGAATTTCCATAAGACGAATTTCAGAAAATCTGGGGATGACTGTATTAGGTTGTGTGCCCTTAGAAATATACTGTACGTACTTTAGTGAAATTCACAAATATGTACGTATACAATTGTTTGATTACAATAACTTATATGTATAGTACATAGAAACTATGGAAAATTTCTGTACATTGTACTGTACATCATTGCACAAAAGTATCTGGTATTACAGGAATGTACTTGAAGGTAAGTAATGTGAAGTATGTTTTTTAATAAGAGTGATAAATTTTTGTACCGATACAGTACATAAAACATTATAACTTTCTTGTACAGTACTTCATTGCACAAACATTTGCTATTACACTGCTTAAAGTTAGGTGTAGTCACACTGATGGTTGACTGTTGATTCACAGGACTTAATATGACATCACAGGCAGCAAACTCTGTCTTTGGGTGTCTTATCCTATCATCCACAAACTTTTGTGTTCACACTAATCACTGCTACCAGTAAATTTTTAGCTACAATAATGAAAAATATCCTAGCAAAATCATGTTTACTGTAAAATTGTCCATATGTTTACTTTACAATAATAGGCTTAATTGAATTTTGTGCATAGCGGCAATTTTGGAACCACGGTGCAAAATTAAATTTTTCCAGCAAGTCACTTTCATTCCGTTAAACTAGCATTGTCAACAAAACGGTACTGTACTATGGTGAACCCTGGGCGGTCTGGATGAGTGTGGGTCCACTGTATGTAAATTTGGGATTCTACTGTAGTTCATCTTTTAAAGTCCTTGATATATTAGAATTCTCTCTTTATTGATATCATGTGTCAGAAAGTTCTGATCACGAACACAATTGAATTGTTAACTGGTCTGAGGAAACAATCAATAAAATGTTTTAAATTTGTTGATCACTTAGTGTATGTACAGGTGCTCCTCTACTTACAAATGAATTACGTTCCTGAGGCTTGTTCGTAAGGCCAATTGTTTGTACGAGTAAGTCCAACTTTACTCTTGTAGATACCAAAAATATTGTAAAAAATGAAAATATAATGGATGTTTAATACAGCCTTAAAACCTGGCTCATTCTTCTCCTCTTAGATAATTTAATTTATGTTCTACAGGGGGGTATTTGGAATTTTCTTGAAAATAATCCAGTCTCAACACCTGCTCTGGAAGGAAACCCTCCTCAATGATTATGTTTGTATCTCTGAAAGTTTGTAAGTCGAATGTTCTTAAGTAGAGGCGTACCTATATATAGTGCAGTACTGTAGTTTTGTTTTATTCATATTTAATATACAGTATTTAAATTATAAGACTTTTCTGATGAAACTAAAACTTGTTCTGTAGTTAGTTTACAATTCTGAACAGTAATTCATTTCTTTTTTTCTTTTCTTTTTTAAATAAGTTTGAGGATAGATTGAAGTCATGTTTCCTTTCTTTAAAAAAAAATATATATATTATATATATAGTATATATATATATATATATATATACTGTATATATATATATATATATATATATATATATATATATATATATTATATATATATATATATATATATATATATATATATATATATATATATATATATATATATATATATATATATATATATATATATATATATTACTCTTTCAAACATTAGAATATAATGTTGATAGAGAAATGTAAATATTTCAGAATATTAAAAAAAGTATTTCTAGTTTTGAGCATCTCAAAATATCATGTCAAAGTATATGGGATGAATTAAAACAATCGTGCAGTAATACAGTAATGACACATGCATTGGGTGTCCAGCATTGGATGTGTATCATGATGGTTTATTACCGGTACTTGCTGCTACATACCGGGAAATAAAATTTACATTAAATAACTTAAGTGTATTAAACTAATTATTTTAGCTTACAAGATACGACATGCAACTTGATGTAGTTGAATGAAATCCATGTAATGTCATAATTTTGAAGTCACCACTGTATTTTGAAATTGGGTCATTCTAGTCACTGTAATATAATTTTTAACCTGCCTAGTGACTCGCCACTTTTAATTTTAGAACAGAGCTGATTTGGGAAGGACAAAAGTTTCACCATGGTGTAAAAAGTTACATCTGGTCAGGGCTTCTTTGATTCTTGCCCTAATATTCCGTATGTTATGAACAATGTCTTATTGATGTAACTACTCCTGGCATTTTATTGTGAGTTGGGTGTTTATAGTTTTACTCAGGATTATTGCCTCTTCTTATGGAAAAGTATCAAGGGGATCTTATACATGGAAGATCTATCTGAGGAAATGTATTTTAAATTTGTTGTGAAAGTGGTTTCTGTCATGATATGAGGTGTCCAGAAGTACAGTAAAATGATGAAGCTACCCACCTCTGAAATTCCATTTCTGTCGTATCAGAATCTCTGTTACTTTTCCACCCGAAATCAGCTTTGTATATAAGCAAAGCGCCAGGATTAAAGAGACGAATCTACACATTCCATTTAGTCATTCAACATCCTGCCTATGGTCACGTGGCCACATTGGCCACCCCGTCACCAGCTGTCCTCAGTACACCAGTGAGTATAGTACTGTACTATGCTGTGATATGTTATTGTGAGCATGTGTGTCTTGTGTGTTTTATTTTGTGTTCATTTGGGGATATTGGAATTTTAATTTCATGAAATAATACATACAGTCAAAACAGACTTTTAAATATTTCTTACCACACCTGCTGCATCAGGTCAGTTATCAAATTTATTACTTTTTATAGTTTACAGTTATATAAAATATACACCTGTTCCACACTCTATCTTAAATTCCCTTTTCAGGGACACTAACCCCATGTAAAAAAAAAATTAACTATTTCATCACTTTACTTCTGGGTGCCTCATATGTGAATTAAAATCAATTTTCCTAAGGATTGATATGTTTATAATTCTGTTAACTGAATTTTTCAACTGTACTGTACTGTACAGTACTGTACATCTAATGATTTCAAATGAGAAAAGTCGGAAATTTTGTAAGCCTGGATTAGTAGATTTGCTTGTTAAATTGAGATATGGTACACACAGTTTTGCTGAGATTTTGAGTGTACTTTACAGTCACCTGATGGAGGACAGCTGTTATAAGTTATTTTATGTAAATATTGTACAATCATGAACCTGCCACACTATTTTTTTATTTATAGAATACTGCAGGATTTCTTTTCACTTTTATTATTGTTCTAATTTAAATGTCAGTTTTGTTGATAGTGTGGGGTATGTGATGTTTGGGTCACACTCAGGATGGGTTGGAGAAAGGAAACTCACAATGTGCTCTCTTTATACATATTGTATTGGATGTACAATGCAGCTTGGTGCTGGGAAGGCAGCATGGTTACAAGCGTGATGTAGAGAGAGCTGGTTGGTGAGGATGCTAAGAGAAGGACAGCTTGTGGGTCGCCATGCTCGCCGGTGGGAGCGAGGACCGCCAGGCAGGCGGAGGAGGAGCGAGAGCCGCCAGGCAGCGGCAGAGGAGGAGGTGGTGTTGCTAGCTGGTTGGTGTAGGTAGAAAAGGGACAGGTCACCACGAGGTCAGGTTTTAAATAGCGGGGGGTAGGCGTGGCTTAGTAGTTGACCCCCGCTCCGTGATGTATGGCGGCGCTGGTTGACCTAGACCACGAGGCATACACTGGAGAATTGGTGGGGTCGGCTACCAAGCGACAAACAGCGTTTGTAGGGGAGAAATCCACTACAATAGTACTCTTAGCTAACTGGTTTGTTTCAGAGGCTAATTTGATATACAGGTGTATCTACTTTTGTATCTTTAATGTAATTTGTATAATAGTTATATATACTGTATATATATATATATATATATATATATATATATATTACTGTACCAGTATAAAAAGTGATGAATTTAAAATTTTACACCGGACTTTCTTTCGCTGTTATTAATGTGTGTTTCGTAATGTTTAGGCACTTCTAAGACATTTTTCTTCTATGTTATTTCCGCCGGAAATTAAGGATAACCGAGATATAAATTTTTCAAAATTATTACTTTCGCTCATTCACAAGTGTCGTCATGTCTTGTTTACATCTGGTGGAGGAAGTCTGACACCCGCTCACGCATCGCTCCAGAGTTCCGTGTTTGCTTCTTAAGCGTCTACAGCGCATGTGCGGGGAGGAGGGGGGGGGGTGAAGTGGTAGTTTCTTATTGGCTATAGCAATAGGAGTATTTTTATTGGGCAAGGGTTTTTTTGTTTTTTTTTAGCCAATGAACAGTGAGTGGGTGGGTCAGGAGCGGAGATTTGAGTAGGAAGAGCTGTGCCGACATTGTGAGAATGATTATTTTGCGCCATTTGCAAAGTTTCACCAGAAAAATAGATAATTTCTTTTTTTTTTAAATGTGTATTGCCGAATATAGTTCTTTGTCCAAAGTGTAATAACCAGTGTACACTGCCTGAAGAACAGCATATTTGGCGTTGTCACAATAGTTTTACAGATTAAGATAAGATGTGGGGGCATGACGAATGGAGGGTTAGGTTAGGTTTTGCTGGTTGGTTAGTATTTTATTTATTTGATTTGTAGTGGACGTCTCCCCTACAACTGCCTACAACTGCGTAGCCACAGCCACCACCTGCTACCGCCTCCCTAGCAACCAACCAGATGTTACCGTATCTTAGCAACGAAACTAGTCACCGGCTACTTTCTGGGTTTTCCCAACATGATTCATAGAGGACTGGCGGCTGCTGCTGGGTATATAAGCTCTGTCTCTCCATTGAGATTCATTCTGACCATTCTTCTTGAACAAGCAACACCTCCTCCTCCGCCACTGCCTGGCTGCCTTCGCTCCTCCTCGCCTGCCTGGCGGTCCTCGCTCCCGCCAGCGAGCATGGCGACCCACCAGCTGTCCTTCTCTGAGCTTCCTCACCAACCAACTCTCATTCTGGCCCATCTTCCTGAACACGCAACACCTCCTCCCAGCAAGCTCCTAGCTGTCCAGCATTCATTCAACCAGGAGGCCAGCAACAGGCAACATCTTCTCTAACGAAGCTCCTGCACATCTACCTCCTTCAACACGCTACTCACCGAACGTCTTCTACTGAGCAGCTCCCCACCACACGGCACCTCCAGCACCAGACTGTCTATCATATAACTTATATTATATAAGAAAACCACATTAGAGTTTCCTTCCATCCTGAGTGCTAGACAACATTAATATATCGATACCCCTACAGATTTATTCGACAAAAAAAGAAAATCCACCTTTTTTCGGCATGATTGTCGGGTGGGTGGGGGAGTATCTATAAAAAAATCAAGTGATTTGCGGAGGAAATGGATATAAAATTCATTCGAAACTCATCAAAAACCAAAGGAAAATACTTATTTTTAATAGAATAATAAAGTCTGGTGTGATACTATCAATTGACCTAAAAAGTTGTCGTCTCTTGTAAAATACTTACTATAATGATAAGAATATCTGTGGAAAAACTGAACAAAGTCGAATAGCCCTTTCTGGTGGTAGTTGTGTTCTCAGAAAAAAAATGAAATCCTTACCTAACCTTTTCTAACCCAGATAAAAAAAATATATATACATGTATATATATATATATATATATATATATATATATATATATATATATATATATATATATATATATATATATATATATATATATATATATATATATATATATATATACAAAGCGGCTTTACGTTAATTTACATCTTCGGGTCTTGAGTATTTGGCTATTTTCCGCACCTGGCGATGTGAAACCAACTGATTATGAATCACGCTCACCTACAGTAATTTACTTGCATATATATATATATATATATATATATATATATATATATATATATATATATATATTATATATATATATATATATATATATATATATATATATATATATATATATATATATATATATGGGAAATATCTACTTTCTGGGAAAGTTGGTTATCTACTTTCCCGAAAAGTAGATAACCTACTTTTCGTGAAAGTAGATTATGGACTTTTTGGGGAAGTAGATTATCGACTTTTTGGGTAAATATTACCTTATTTTCCGAAGTAGATTATCATAGAAAATGGGAAATTTGTATCACAGAAAATGGGAAATATCTACTTTCCGGGAAAGTTGGTTATCTACTTTCCCGAAAAGTAGATAATCTACTTTTCGTGAAAGTAGATTATGGACTTTTTGGGGAAGTAGATTATCGACTTTTTGGGTAAATATTATCTAATTTTCCGAAGTAGATTATCATAGAAAATGGGAAATTTGTATCACAGAAAATGGGAAATATCTACTTTCCGGGAAAGTTGGTTATCTACTTTCCCGAAAAGTAGATAATCTACTTTTCGTGAAAGTAGATTATGGACTTTTTGGGGAAGTAGATTATCGACTTTCTGGGTAAATATTACCTAATTTTCCGAAGTAGATTATCATAGAAAATGGGAAATTTGTATCACAGAAAATGGGAAATATCTACTTTCCGGGAAAGTTGGTTATCTACTTTCCCGAAAAGTAGATAATCTACTTTTCGTGAAAGTAGATTATGGACTTTTTGGGGAAGTAGATTATCGACTTTTTGGGTAAATATTACCTAATTTTCCGAAGTAGATTATCATAGAAAATGGGAAATTTGTATCACAGAAAATGGGAAATATCTACTTTCCGGGAAAGTTGGTTATCTACTTTCCCGAAAAGTAGATAATCTACTTTTCGTGAAAGTAGATTGTGGACTTTTTGGGGAAGTAGATTATCGACTTTTTGGGTAAATATTACCTAATTTTCCGAAGTAGATTATCATAGAAAATGGGAAATTTGTATCACAGAAAATGGGAAATATCTACTTTCCGGGAAAGTTGGTTTATCTACTTTCGAAAGTAGATAATCTACTTTTCGTAGTAGAATTATGGTTTTTGGGAAGTAGATTATCGACTTTTGGGTAAATATTACCTAATTTTTCGAAGTAGATTATCATAGAAAATGGGAAATTTGTATCACAGAAAATGGGAAATATCTACTTTCCGGGAAAGTTGGTTATCTACTTTCCAGTAGATAATCTACTTTCGTGAAAGTAGATTATGGACTTTTTGGGAAGTAGATTATCGACTTTTGGGTAAATATTACCTAATTTTCCGAAGTAGATTATCATGAAAATGGGAAATATCTACTTTCCGGGAAAGTTGGTTATCTACTTTCGAAGTAGATAATCTACTTTCGTGCAAGTAGATTATGGACTTTTTGGGGAAGTAGATTATCGACTTTTTGGGTAAATATTACCTAATTTTCCGAAGTAGATTATCATAGAAAATGGAAATTTGTATCACAGAAAATGGGAAATATCTACTTTCCGGGAAAGTTGGTTATCTACTTTCGAAAGTAGATAATCTACTTTTCGTAGTATATATGGACTTTTGAAGTAGATTATCGACTTTTTGGGTAAATATTACCTTATTTCCGAAGTAGATTATCATAGAAAATGGGAAATTTGTATCACAGAAAATGGGAAATATCTACTTTCCGGAAGGTTGGTTATCTACTTTCCCGAAAGTAGATAATCTACTTTTCGTGAAAGTGATTATGGACTTTGAAGTGGATTATCGACTTTTTGGGTAAATATTATCTAATTTTCGGTAGATTATCATAGAAAATGGGAAATTTGTATCACAGAAAATGGAAATATCTACTTTCGGGGAAAGTTGGTTATCTATTTTCCTCGAAAAGTAGATAATCTACTTTTCGTGAAAGTAGATTATGGACTTTTGGAAATAGATTATCGACTTTTTGGGTAAATATTACCTAATTTTCCGAAGTAGATTATCATAGAAAATGGAAATTTGTATCACAGAAAATGGGAAATATTCTACTTTCCGGAAAGTTGGTTATCTACTTTCGAAGAATAATCTACTTTTCGTGAAAGTAGATTATGGACTTTTTGAAGTAGATTATCGACTTTTGGGTAAATATTACCTAATTTTCCGAAGTGATTATCATAGAAAATAAATTTGTATCACAGAAAATTGGAAATATCTACTTTCCGGAAAGTTGGTTATCTACTCCGAAAAGTAGATAATCTTTTCGTGAAAGTAGATTATGGACTTTTGGGGAAGTAGATTATCGACTTTTGGGTAAATATTAATTTTCGAAGTAGTTTATCGAAAAATTTGTATCACAGAAAATGGGAAATATCTACTTTCCGGGAAAGTTGGTTATCTACTTTCGAAAGTAGATAATCTACTTTTCGTGAAAGTAGATTATGGACTTTTGGGGAAGTAGATTATCGACTTTTGGGTAAATATTACCTAATTTTCCGAAGTATCATAGAAATGGGAAATTTATCACAGAAAATGGGAAATATCTACTTTCCGGGAAAGTTGGTTATCTACTTCCCGAAAGTAGATAATCTACTTTTCGTGAAAGTAGATTATGGACTTTTTGGGGAAGTAGATTATCGACTTTTTGGGTAAATATTAGGCTACCTTATTTTCCGAAGTAGATTATCATAGAAAATGGGAAATTTGTATCACAGAAAATGGGAAATATCTACTTTCCAGGAAAGTTGGTTATCTACTTCGAAAAAGTAGATAATCTTGTGAAAAGTGGATTATGGACTTTTTGAGAAATAGATTTCGACTTTTTGGGTAAATATTACCTAATTCGAAGTAGATTATCATAGAAAATGGGAAATTTGTATCACGAAAATGGGAAATATCTACTTCCGGGAAAGTTGGTTATCTACTTTCCGAAAAGTAGATAATCTACTTTTCGTGAAAGTAGATTATGGACTTTTTGAAGTAGATTATCGACTTTTTGAGTAAATATTACCTAATTTTCGAAGTATCATTCTCATAGAAAACGGAAATTTGTATCACAAAATTGGAAATTATCTACTTTCTGGGAAAGTTGGTTATCTCACTTATCATAGAAAACGAAATTTGTATAATGAAAATGGGAAATATCTACTTTCTGGGAAAGTTGGTTATCTACTTTCCCGAAAAGTAGATAATCTACTTTTCGTGAAAGTAGATTATGGACTTTAAAGTAGATTATCGACTTTTGGGTAAATATTACCTTTTTACCAGTAGATTATCTAGAAACAGGAAATTTGTATCAGAAAATATCTACTTTCTGGGCAAGTTGGTTATCTACTTATCATAGAAAATGGGAAATTGTATCACAGAAAATGGGAAATATCTACTTTCCGGGAAAGTTGGTTATCTACTTTCGAAAGTAGATAATCTACTTTTCGTGAAAAGTAGATTATAGTTTTGAAGTAGTTATCGACTTTTGGGTAAATATTACCTAATTTTTCGAAGTAGATTATCATAGAAAATGGAAATTTGTATCACAGAAAATGGAAATATCTACTTTCGGGAAAGTTGGTTCTTTCCCGAAAAGTAGATAATCTACCGTGAAAGTAGATTATATGGACTTTTGAAGTAGATTATCTACTTTTCGGGAAAGTAGATAACCAACTTTCCGGAAAATTTCCCATTTTCTGTGATACAAATTTCTATTACCTATGGTAAATGTAATTATTTTCACGAAAAGTGAATTATCTTTTCGGAAAATAGGTAATATTTACCCAAAAAGGTCGATAATCTACTTCCCAAAAGTCCATATCTACTTTCACGAAAGTAGATTATCTACTTTTCAGGAAAGTAGATAACTTTCCGGAAAGTAGATATTTCCCATTTTCTGTGATACAAATTTCCCATTTTCTATCTCTCGGAAATTAGGTAATATTTACCCAAAAGTCGATAATCTACTTCAAAAGTCCATAATCTACTACAGATTCACAAAGGAAAGTAGAATTCCATTCTGTGATACATTTTTTTCGTTTTCTATAAATAGAAAATAACCAACTTTCCCAGAAAGTAGATATTTCCCATTCTGTGATACAAATTTCCCGTTTTCTATGATAATCTACTTCGGAAAATTAGGTAATATTTACCCAAAAAGTCGATATTCTACTGAAACGGGCGGGTTTCTCTTTTCAATAATCTACCATCCAGCTATTCTTTTCTGTTAGGATTCCATTTATTCATATACTTATATGTTCTGTGTAGCACTCTTTCCAATGAGTACCCTGTTTTATATACTTATTTTTATATATTCTTGCTTATATTCTTATATGTTCTTTACCTCTATATACCTTATATTCTTATATAAGTAACTCTTATGCTTCTCTGCTTGTGTTTTCCAAGTCAATGTTCTTTCTTTTCATTTCCTTTCATATATATTGTATTCTCAGGTTCTATGTTCTTACCTTTCGGAAGTATACTTTGTTTTATGTCTATTCTTATACATGGGTTAGTCTGGGGAACCATGTTATTCTTTGTACAACACTTTTTATACTTACAAAGGGTAGCTGCCACCACCCAGACTTTTCATTATATACCATAACTCATGGAAAGTTTTAGGTAGTGTGGTAGATGTCTAGGCACGTGAGTAAGTATTATTTTCTGGGAACCAATGTTGAGAAGGAGTAGAGTGGTGATACTCGTAGTTTACTAATTCAATATTTATTTACACAGTGAGTGGAGAAGATGCATCTTAGATTCACTCAGGCTAAACAGAACCGCAATTAACTTATTAAATCATCAAACACTTCAAGAGCTTATTACCTCATTCAACACCTCCAAATACTCATTACTTTATTAGACAATTGGAATATCATTACCTTGATACACGAGATTCCGTACTATTATTCACAAGCCATCACTGGACCCTCAGGTCTTACTTTAACAAGTAACAAATTACCTCTCCACTTCTTGATTAGAGCATGATACTCTCAGGTTATTCTTTCATGGGTACTACAGATGAATACATAACACACTGGGCAATTCCACAATTAGTAACATACCATATTTCTTATCATTTCACAAGGAACCACCTGGTACCTTGAACTCTCATTCAGGGGTTCAATACTTAACCTGGGATGACTATATTTCTGCTAGTCATCCCTAAGCATGGATATTAATACGGCTCCATACATATAACCAAGGACAGTAGATAGACCATGATCATATGACGGAGTCAGTGGGCCAGAGTTGTTTACAGGCTCGCTCGCTAGCTCGGAGCGCCTGGCCCGGGAAAAGTTGACTGTGGCGGTGGGCCGGGGCGTCTGCCAAGGAATCTCGCCCTGGGATTCTAATCTCGCCACCTTAAAGACGTCTTTCGAGAGACATCGTGCCCATAGGCGGCTCCCGAACCTCAGGAGTGTTGCTAACCCCCACAATAGCGTCTGGGGACGTGGAGGAGAAATCACAGGAGTGAATATTTAACTTCACTATACAAAACATACGTCTGGCACCGGTTCAGACGATAGCGAGATCTCTACTTTACTTGACTCAATTGGCACTGAAGGTACTATGTTAAAACATGAACACTGATATTCACAAAATGACTAAGTTAAATTGAGTTAATATGGCGGCGTGGAACACACGTGAACATACCTGGGGACGTGGAGGAGAAATCACAGGAGTGATTTTTCCTTGCGCGTCTGCATATATATACGGGCCTGAGGGCATATTCCTACTAGAAAGACAAATTTTACTAACAATAGACCCTCTATTCACAGTAGTCGTTGGACACCTAGCTGTGACCGTCAGTGTCACAGATCAGGCTAATTTTCTACATCTATATTTATGATTTAATCAGAGATTGAGTTTGTCAGTAAAGAGGTGAATTGAAGTTATATATGCGTTCCCAACTCTATTGGCCTGACCGCAAACCACATCCCCGGTCAAACGGCCGTTAAATCTTGGAGAATTTTGAGTTTGACAGGAACTGTTCAGAAGATTAATGACTTTCTTATATAGACAACTGACACTAACTAAACTATGAACATCAGATTCTCTGATGTCGGGGCGACAAAATAATATAACTTCTTTTACTTTTACTTTTACTTTTATCCTCTTCGCCACTGATCGGCTTGTTAGCCGCTTGGGCGATCGGTCACGTCTCTTTTCATTTATATTCTTCACCAAAAGATCCGCTCGCTAGCCGCCCGGGCGATCGGTCACGTCTCTGTCACGCACTGTTGGCAAATACTGGGCATGCACCGGCTCCTGAATGTACCTGAACCCGCTCCAGTGTTGGTCAAGTCTTCTCTTGAAAGAGCTCACACTCGGTGCCGTCACAACACTCTCTGGTAGATTGTTCCAAGAGTTTACAACCCTCACTCCGAAAAAGTTTGCCCTCACGGTTTTCTGGACTTGCGGCTTCTTCAATCTTGAGCTGTGACCCCTTGTGGGGCGAGCGTCCGCCAGCTCCAAGTAAGGACACTCAACTGAGTAGTGCCCCCTGAGATGCTTATACACCTCAAATAGGTCCCCCCTTGCCCGTCTGTAGTATAAGCTAGGCAAGTTCAGGCGCTCCAATCTCTCAGGGTAGCTGAGGTGCCGAAGTGCAGGCTTCAGTAGCGATCAGACACCCATGGGTATTGTAGTGGATTTCTCCCCTACAAACGCTGTTTGTCGCTGAGTAGCCGACCCCACCAATTCCCCAGTGTATGCCTCGTGGTCTAGGTCAATCAGCGCCGCCATACATCACGGAGCGGGGGTCAACTACTAAGCCACGCCTACCCCCCGCTATTTAAGACCTGACCTCGTGGTGACCTGTCTCTTTTCTACCTACACCGCCTGGAGGGAAGGGGGAGTATTGTAGTGGAATTCTCCCCTACAAACGCTGTTTGTCGCCGCCTAGCCGACCCCACCAATTCCCCAGTGTATGCCTCGTGGTCTAGGTCAACCAGCGCCGCCATACATCACGGAGCGGGGGTCAACTGCTAAGCTACGCCTACCCCCGCTATTTAAGACCTGACCTCGTGGTGATCTCCCTCTTTCTACCCACACCAACCAGCCAGCAACACCTCCTCCGCCGCTGCCTGGCGGCCCTCGCTCCTCCTCCTCCTGCCTGGCGGTCCTCTCTCCCGCCGGCGAGCATGGCGACCCACAAGCTGGTCCTCCTCTGAGCATCCTCACCAACCAGCTCTCTCTACATCACGCTTGAAACCATGCTGCCTTCCCAGCACCAAGCTGCATTGTACCTGACCTCGTGGTGATCTCTCCCTTTCTACCCACACCAACCAGCCAGCAACACCTCCTCCGCCGCTGCCTGGCGGCCCTCGCTCCTTCTCCTCCTGCCTGGCGGTCCTCTCTCCCGCTGGCGAGCATGGCGACCCACAAGCTGTCCTTCTCTGAGCGTCCTCACCAACCAGCTCTCTCTACATCACGCTTGTAACCATGCTGCCTTCCCAGCACCAAGCTGCATTGTACATCCAATACAACATGTATATAGAGAGCACATTGTGAGTTTCCTTTCTCCATTCCATCCTGAGTGTGAACCAAATATCCTGAACCCCACAAATAGTGACTCCCGGAGATTCGCACTCACACAGGATGGAGGAGAAACTGATCACGCTCCCAGTCTTCAAGCAACATGGAAGACTGGCTTATCCACCCAGAAGCAGCTCTCATCGGCTCTACAGCTACTGTCTCTACACCGCAGGTTAGACACCCTAGAGCAGCTCTGGTACTCTAAGCAGACAGACGCTCCTCTTCCGACCCCAGCACACCCGTCCTGCCTCAGACGCCGACCCCGGCCCAGCAGTAACCCCTGCCGCCCCTGATGCGGCCTCTGTTCCTGAGTGTGGACCCACACACCCCTCTTTTCTCCCTCAGGTACTCCCTGCTACTGTCCTGCACCCTGCTGCTGTCGTGGACCCAGCTGCTGTCACGAGCTCTCATCCGCTTCTGCTGACGCAGCCCCTGCTCCTGACCCAGGCCCACACACCCCAGCAGGCGCATCTGGCGACTCTGTACCTGCCGTGAGGGAAGAACAAAATTCATCGCCGCCACACACCCTTTTTCTCCCTCTCTTCTCCCACAGATAGTGTGTATATAGACAGTTGTATCCAGCGACCGGCTCATCCACGCCATCGCCGTTGTCTCACATGAGGCATGCACCTCCCGTTCTGCCTCACATGTGCTATGCAACCCTGCAGACAACAAGTCTCCTACACCGCCTGGAGGGAAGGGGGAGTATTGTAGTGGATTTCTCCCCTACAAACGCTGTTTGTCGCTGAGTAGCCGACCCCACCAATTCCCCAGTGTATGCCTCGTGGTCTAGGTCAATCAGCGCCGCCATACATCACGGAGCGGGGGTCAACTACTAAGCCACGCCTACCCCCCGCTATTTAAGACCTGACCTCGTGGTGACCTGTCTCTTTCTACCTACAGCCGCAGCCAGCGACACCTCCTCCTCCGCCGCTGCCTGGCGGCCCTCGTTCCTCCTCTGCCTGCCTGGCGGTCCTCTCTCCCGCTGGCGAGCATGGCGACCCACAAGCTGTCCTTCTCTGAGCGTCCTCACCAACCAGCTCTCTCTACATCACGCTTGTAACCATGCTGCCTTCCCAGCACCAAGCTGCATTGTACATCCAATACAACATGTATATAGAGAGCACATTGTGAGTTTCCTTTCTCCAACCCATCCTGAGTGTGAACCAAATATCCTGAACCCCACAGTATCCCCACGGATGACCTAAAATACGCCACTCTAACTGGCAAACTCAACACTCGCTTACTTGACACGTCTTACTAACAATAAGGACAGTTGAAGCGTTCAACAACACTCACAATGGATCTTGAATGTTCCAACTGTAAACAGACATATCTAAGTTGACTCAAAACCAGGGTGTTCTCTCTCACATTCAAATTCATTTTATAGAGAGGTTGGTTTCAGTAAGTCAGAGAAAATGGGATAACGGAGGACTGAGGCGTCTTGAAGTGATGAGAAAACGGACTCCTCAGATGGAGGACTCAAAATAAAGCAGAGGTACATGTTTTGTGGGCTATTGAGCGTAATATGAATCATCTGATTTTGGCGTTAGCTGACGTGTACGACCGTGGTCGTTACACTACTTCCCCGAAAAGTCCATAATCTACTTTCCCGAAAAGTAGATTTTCTACTTTTCGGGAAAGTAGAAAACCAACTTTCCCAGAAAGCAGATATTTCCCATTTTCTATTATACAAATTTCCCGTTTTCTATGATAAGTAGATAACCAACTTTCCCAGAAAGTAGATATTTCCAATTTTCTGTGATACGAATTTGCAGTTTTCAATGATAATCTACTTCGGAAAATTAGGTAATATTTCCCCAAAGAGTCGATAATCTACTTTCACGAAAAGCAGATAATCTACTGTTTGGGAAAGTAGATCACCAACTTTCCCAGAAAGTAGATATTTCCCATTTTCTGTGATGCAAATTTCCCGTTTTCTATGATAAGTAGATAACCAACTTGCCCAGAAAGTAGATATTTTCTGATACAAATAGGAAGTTTTCTATGATAATCTACTTCGGAAAATTAGGTAATATTTCCCCAAAAAGTCGATAATGTACTTTCATGAAAAGCAGATAATCTACTGGTTGGGAAAGTAGATAACCAACTTTCCCAGAAAGTAGATATTTCCCATATATATATATATATATATATATATATATATATATATATATATATATATATATATATATATATATATATATATATATATATATATATATATATATATATATATATATGCAAGTAAATCACTGTGGGTAGCGTGATCCAGGTATATGCTGATAACCACAAGGAAAGAAGAAAACACGAAGTTCCCAAGCGCTTTCGTGTAATTCACATCTTCAGGGGCGAGGACAGTCTGTACTCACACCTGAAGATGTAAATACAGCAGCAAACATAGTTATCATATATATATATATATATATATATATATATATATATATATATATATATATATATATATATATATATATGTTTATTTGGAGTTATCTGGGTTAGAAAAGGTTAGGTAAGGATTTCATTTTTTTTTCTGAAAAACACAACTACCACCAGAAAGGGCTATTCGACTTTGTTCAGTTTTTCCACAGATATTCTTATCATTATTGTAAGTACTTTACAAGAGACGACAACTTTTTAGGTCAATTGATAGTATCATACCGGACTTTATTATTCTATTAAAAATAAGTATTTTCCTTTGGTTTTTGATGAGTTTCGAATGAATTTTATATCCATTTCCTCCGGAAATCACTTGGTTTTTTTTAGATACTCCCCCACCCACCCTACAATCATACCGAAAAAAGATGGATTTTCTTTTTTTTTTTTAATAAATCAAATAAATAAAATACTAACCAACCAGCAAAACCTAGCCTAACCCTCCATTCGTCATGCCCCCACATCTTACCTTAATCTGTAAAACTATTGTGACAACGCCAAATATGCTTGGCCAAAAACATAACTCATATACCTTAGTAATTTTTTTACCAAAATAGACTTTTCTGTCGGAATTGAAATTTGAGGGGTATAACCAATTAATTACTTCCAGAAGAACACAAAAACACCAAAATCTGAAATGGGAAACGCATAGTTGGCTAGTAATTAGCATTGAAAAAGTCCTAAAAATATTCCAAGCCTCAGTAAGGCCACTAATTACCCTCCACTCGAAACGAGGATCATGGATTTGCAATCAGCGTGCTCGCGAGTACATATACTGAGATTTTCAGCAAAATCAAATTTTTGGCCAAAAACATAAGTCTTATACCTTACTAGTTTTTAGACCAGAAAAGACTTTTCTCTCGGAATTGGTATTTGAGGAGTTTAACCAATTAATTACTTCCAGAAGAGCACAAAAACACCAAAATCTCACCTGGAAAACCCATAGTTGGCTAGTAATTAGCATTGAAAAAGTCATAACCATTGAAATAATCCTAAAAATACTCCAAGCCTCATTAAGGCCACTAATTACCCTCCAATCGAAACGAGGATCATAGATTTGCAATTAGCATGCTCAGGAGTATATATACTGAGATTTTCAGCAAAATCAAATTTTTGGCCAAAAACATAAGCCTTATACCTTACTCATTTTTTGACCAAAATTGACTTTTGTCTCGTAATTGGAATTTGAGGAGTTTAACCAATTAATTACTTCCAGAAGACCACAAAAACACCAAAATCTCACCTGGAAAACGCATAGTTGGCTAGTAATTTGCATTGAAAAAGTCCTAAGCATTGAAAAAGTCCTAAAAATACTCCAAGCCTCATTAAGGCCACTAAATACTATCCAATCGAAACGAGGATCATAGATTTGCAATCAGCGGCTCAGAAGTACATATATACTGAGATTTTCAGCAAAATCATATTTTTGGCCAAAAACATAAACCTTTGTAGTAATTTTGACCAAAAATAGACTTTTCTCTCGGAGACGAAATTTGAGGGGTTTAACCAATTAATTGCTTCCAGAAGAGCACAAAAACACCAAAATCTCACCTGGGAACCCATAGTTGGCTACAGTAATTAGCATGAAAAAAAGTCAAAAGCATTGAAAAAGTCTAAAAAATACTCCAAGCCTCATTAAAAGGCCACCTAATTACCCTGTAATCGAAGCAAGGATCATAGATTTGCAATCAGCGTGCTCACAGTACCGCCTATACTGAGATTTTCAGCAAAATAAAATTACGACCAAAACATAAGCCTTATACCTTAATTAATTTTTTGACCCAAAATAGACTTTTCTCTCGGAATTAAATTTGAGGGGTCTAACAATTAATTACTTCCAGAAAAGAACACAAAACACCAAAACCTCACCTGGAAAACCATAGTTGGCTCGTAATTACATTTGAAAAAGTCAAAAGCATTGAAAAAGTCCGAAAAAAATACTCCACGCCTCATTAAGGCCATAGTACTATCAATCGAAACGAGGATCATAGATTTTTAATCAGCGGCTCGGGATTACATATGCGATTTTCAACAAAATCAGAATTTTGGCCAAAAACATAAAGTCTTATACATAGTAATTTTTTTACCACAATAGACTTTTCTCTCGGAAATATAGAATTTGAAGCGTTTTGCTAATTAATTACTTCCAGGAATACAAAAAACACCAAAATCTCACCTGGAAAACGCATAGTTGGCTAGTAATTTGCATTGAAAAAGTCCTCAGCATTGAAAAAGTCCTAAAAATACTCCAAGCGCATTAAGGCCATAATACTATCAATAATCGAAACGAGGATCATAGATTTGCAATCAGCGTGCTCTGAGTACATATACAGGATTTTCAGCAAAATCCTTATTTTTATTACAAAAACATAGCCTTTTACCTTAGTAATTTTTGACCAAATAGACTTTTCTCGGAATTGAAATTTGAGGGTTTAACCAATTAATTACTTCCAGAAGAGCACAAAACACAAAAATCTCACCTGAGGAACCCACTGGTTGGCTAGTAATTAGCATGAAAAAAATTAAGCATTGAAAAAAGTCCTAAAATACTCCAAGCCTCATTAAGGCCACTAGTACCCTGTAATCAAACGGATCATAGATTTTGCAATCAGCGTGCTCACGAGAATTGCATATACTGAGATTTTCAGCAAATAAAATTTTTTGACCAAAAAACATAAGCCTTATACCTTAGTAATTTTTGACCAAAATAGACTTTTCTCTCGGAATTAGAATTTGAGGGTCCTAACCAATTAATTACTTCCAGAAGAACACAAAACGCAAAACCTCACCTGGAAAACCCATAGTTGGCTCATGTAATTACATTTAGAAAAAAGTCCAAAGCATTGGTCCGAAAATGCTCCGCCTCATTAAGGCCACTAGTACTATCCAATCGAAACGAGGATCATAGATTTGCAATCAACGGCTCCAGGATTACATATGCTGAGATTTTCAGCAAATCAAATTTTTGTGTTAAAAACATAAGTCTTATACCTTAGTAATTTTTACCTGTTAGACTTTTCTCTCGAAATAGAATTTGAGGCGTTTAACTAATTAATTGCTTAAGAAAAGAACTAAAAACACCAAAATCTCACCTGGAAAACCCATAGTTGGCTAGTAATTAGCATTGAAAAAGTTCAAAAGCATTGAAAACGTCCTAAAAACTCCCAAAGACTCATTAAGGCCACTCAAATTACCCTCAATCGAAACAGGGATCATAGATTTGCAATCGGCGTGCTCACGGTATATATGCTGAAGTTTTTCAGCATAATCAAATTTTTGCCAAAACATAAGCCTTATACCTTAGTAATTTTTTTGACCAAAATAGACTTTTCTCTCAGAATTGGAATTTGAGGGATTTAACCAATTAATTACTTCAGAAGAACACAAAAACACCAAAACCTCACCTGGAAAACCATAGTTGGCTCATATTACATTTAAAAGTCCAAAAGCATTGAAAAAGTCCGAAAATACTCCCACGCCTCCATTAAGGCCACTAGTACTATCCAATCGAAACGAGGATCTCATAGATTTGCAATCAACTGGCTCAAGTTATATATATACTGAGATTTTCAACCAAAACAAATTTTTGGCCAAAAACATAAGTCTTATACCTTAGTAATTTTTTTACCACAATAGACTTTCTCTCGGAAATAGAAGGTAGAGTTTAACCAATTAATTACTTCCAGATGAACACAAAAACACCAAAATCTCACTGTTCCATAGTTGGCTAGTAACTAGCATTGAAAAAGTCCAAAAGCATTGAAAAAAGTCCTAAAAAATACTGAAAGCCTCATTAAGGCCTGAATTACTATCCAATCAGAGAGCAGGGATCATGGATTTGCAATCAGCGTGCTCACGGTACATACTGAGATTTTCAACCAAGATATATTTTGGCCAAAAACATAAGTCTTTTACCTTAGTAATTTTTTGACCAAAAATGGGCTTTTCTCTCAGGTGGAAATTTGAGGTTTAACCAATTAATTACTTCAGAAAGAGCACAAAAGCACCAAAATCTCACCTGGGAAACCCATAGTTGGCCTGATAATTAGCATTGCAAAATTCTAAGCAATGTAAAGTCCTAAAAATACTCCAAGCCTCATTAAGGCCACTAATTCCCTCAATCGAAACGAGGATCATAGATTTGCAATCAGCGTGCTCGCGGTACATATACTGAGATTTTCAACAAAATCATATTTTTTGGCCAAAAACATAAGTCTTTTACCTAAGTAATTTTTTTGACCAAAATAGACTTTTCTCTCGGAATTGAAATTTGAGGGTTTAACCAATTAGTGCTTCCAGAAGAACACAAAAACACCAAAATCATAAAATGGGGAAACACATAGTTGGTTAGTAATTAGCATTGAAAAAAGTCCAAAGCATTGAAAAAGTCCTAAAATATACAGAAGCCTCATTAAGGCCACTATTACTATCCAATCAGAAACAAGGATCATGGATTTGCAATCAGCGTGCTCGCGAGTACATATACTGAGATTTTCCAGCAAAATCATATTTTTGGCAAAAACATAAGTCTTTTACCTTAGTAATTTTTGACCGGAAAATAGACTTTCTCTCAGAATTGGAAATTTGAGGGTTTAACCAATTAATTACTTCAGAAGAGCAGAAAAAGCACCAAAATCTCACCTGGGAAACCCATAGTTGGCTAGTAATTAGCATTGAAAAAGTCAAAGCATTGAAAAAGTCCTAAAAATACTCCAAGCCTCATTAAAGCCACTTATAACCCTGCAATCGAAACAGCAGTCATAGATTTGCAATCAGCGTGCTCACAGGTACATATCTGAGATCTTCAACAAACTCAAATTTTTTTGCAAAAACATAAGCCTTATACTGTAATGAATTTTTATTAAAAATAGACTTTTCTCTCAGGAATTAAATTTGAGGGGTATAACCAATTAATTACTTCCCAGAAGAACACAAAATCACCAAAAATCTCACCTGGAAGACCCATAGTTGGCTAATGAAATTAGCATTGAAAAAGTCAAAAGCATTGAAAAAAGTCCTAAAATACTTCAAGCCTCATTAAGGCCACTAATTACTATCCAATCAGAAACGGATCATGGATTTGCAATCAGCGTGCTCGCCGTACATATACTAAGATTTTCAGCAAAATCTATTTTTTGGCCAAAAACATAAGTCTTTTACCTTAGTAATTTTTTTGACCAAATGAACTTTTCTCTCGGAATTGAAATTTGAGGGTTTAACCAATTAATTACTTCAGAAGAGCAGAAAAACGCAAAATCTCCTATAGAGGAAGCTATAGTTGGCTATTAATTAGTGAAAAAGTCAAAGCATTGAAAAAAGTCCTAAAAATACTCCAAGCCTCGTAAAGGCCTAATTACTATCCAATCAGAAACGAGGATCATAGATTTGCAATCAGCATGCTCAGGAGTACATATACAGAGATTTTCAGCAAAATCAAATTTGGCCAAAAACATAAGTCTTATTATACCTTACTAATTTTTGACGAAAATAGGCGTTTCTCTCGGAATTGAATTTGAGAGTTTAACCAATTAATTTAACCGAAGATACAAAAACACTTAAAATCTCACCTGGAAAGCCCATAGTTGGCTAGTAATTTGCATTGAAAAAGTCCTAAGCATTGAAAAAGATCCACGAAAATATCCAAGCCTCATTGAATACTAGTACTATCAATCGAAACGAAAAGTATAGATTTGCAATCAGCGGCTCAAGTACATATGCAGAGATTTTCAACAAATCATATTTTGGCCAAAACATAAGTCTTTTACCTTAGTAATTTTTTGACCAAAATAGACTTTTTCTCTCAAATTGAAATTTGGGGGGTTTAACCAATTAATTACTTCAGAAGAACACAAAACACCAAAAAATCTCAAATAGGAAACACATAGTTGACTAGTAATTACCATTCCAAAAGTCCAAAGCATTGAAAAAAGTCCCAAAATAATTCAGAAGCCTCATTAAGGCCACGAATTACTATCCAATCGAAACGAGGATCATAGATTTGCAATCTAAACGGCTCAGGAGAATATATACTGAGATTTTCAGCAAAATCAAATTTTTTGTTTACCAAAAACATAAGCCCTTATAACTTAGTAATTTTGACCATAATAAACTTTTCTCTCGGAATTGAAATTTAGGGTTTAACCAATTAATTACTTCGAAGAACACAAAAACACCAAAATCTCACCTGGAAAGGCAATATAGTTGGCTAGTAAAACTAACATTAGAAAAAAGTCCAGAGCATTGAAAAAGTCGAAAAAATGTAAAACCTCATTAAGGCCACCAAATTACTATCCAATCGGAAACGAGATCATAGATTTACCGTCAACTGGCTCAGAAGTACATATAGAGATTTTCAGCAAAATCAAGATTTTATTAAAAACATAAGTCTTATACCAAACTAATTTTTTGACCAAAAATAGGCTTTCTCTCGGAATTGGAATTTGAGGGAGTTCAACCAATTAATTACCTCCAGAAGAACACAAAAACACCAAAATCTCACCTGGAAAACCCATAGTTGGCTAGTAATTTGCATTGAAAAGTCCTAGCATTGAAAAAGTCCTAATAATACTCCCAAGCCTCATTAAGGCCACTAATTACTATCAGTAAACGAGGGATTTATAGATTTTGCAATCAGCGGCTCAGAAATGCATACAGAGATTTACCAGCAAATCAAATTTACGGCCAAAAACATAAGTCTTATACCTTACTAATTTTTTGACCTAAATAGACTTTTCTCTCGAATTGGAATTTGAGGGTTTAACCAATTAATTACTTCAGAAAGAACACAAAAACTGCAAAATCTCACCGGGAAAACCCGGCAGTTGGCTAGTAATTAGCATTGCAAAAGTCCTAAGCAATGTAAAAAGTCCTAAAAAATACTCCAAAGCCTCATTAAGGCCATAATTGCTATCAATCAGAAACGAGGATCGTGGTTGCAATCAGCATGCTCGCAGTACATATACTGAGATTTTCAGCAAAAATCATATTTTTGGCCAAAACATAAAGTCTTTTACCTTAGTAATTTTTTGACCAAATAGACTTTTCCTCTCGGAATTGAAATTTGAGGGTTTAACCAATTAATTACATCGAAGAACACAAAAACACCAAAATCTCAAATGGGGAAACGCATAGTTGGCTACTAATTAGCATTAAGAAAAAGTCCAAAGCATTGAAAAAGTCCTAAAAATACTCAAGCCTCATTAAGGCCACTAATTACCCTCCAATCGAAACGAGGATCAAAGATTTGCAATCAGCGTGCTCACAGTACATATACTGAGATTTCAACAAAATCATATTTTTACCAAAAACATAAGCCTTATACCTTATTAATTTTGACCAAAATAGACTTTTCTCTCGGAATTAGAATTTGAAGTCCTAACCAATTAATTACTTCGAAGAACACAAAAACACCAAATCTCACCTGGAAAACCTGGTTACTCATAAATACATTTGAAAAAGTCCAAAGCGTTAGAAAAAAGTCCGAAAAAATACTCCACGCCTCATTAAAGGCCACTAATTACCCTGTAATCAGAAACGAGGATCATAGATTTGCAATCGGCAGCTCCAGAGTTACATATACTGAGATTTTCCAGCAAAATCAAATTTTGGCCAAAACAAAAGTCTTATACCTTAGTAATTTTTTTTACCTGGCCGTTTCTCTGGAAATAGAATTTGATTTTAACTAATTAAATAACTTCCAGAAAGAACACAAAAAACACCAAAATCTCACCTGGAAAACCCATAGTTGGCTAGTAAATTTAGCATTGAAAAAGTTCAAAGCATTGAAAACGTCCTAAAAACTCCAAGCCTCATTAGGCCACTGTTACCCTCCAGTCGAAACGGGGGATCATAGATTTGCAATCAGCGTGCTCACAATTACATATCTTCAGAGATTTTCAGCAAAATCAAATTTGTTGCCAAAACATAAGCCTTATACCTTAGTAATTTTTTGGCCAAAATAGACTTTCTCTCGGAATTGAAATTTGAGGGGTTTAACCAATTAATTACTTCAGAAGAACACAAAAAACACCAAAAATCTCACCTGGGAAACACGTAGTTGGCTAGTAATTAGCATTGAAAAAGTCCTAAAATACTCCAAACTCATTAAGGCCACCCCATTACTATCCAATCGAAACGAGGATCATAGATTTTGCAATCAGCAGCTCAGGGTACCATATACAGAGATTTTCAGCAAATCAAATTTGTGTTAAAAACACCAAGCCTTATACCGCCACTAATTTTTTTGACGAAAATAGACGTTTCTCTGGAATTGGAATTTGAGGAGTTAACCAATTAATTACTTCCAGAAGGCCACAAAAAACACCAAAATCTCAAATGGAAACACACATAGTTGGCTAGTAATTAGCATTGAAAAAGTCCAAAGCATTGAAAAAGTCCTAAAAATACTTCAAGCCTCGTGGGCCACTAATTACTATCAATCGAAACGAGGATCGCGTTTTGCAATCAGCGTGCTCACGAGGTACATATACTGAGATTTTTCCAGCAAAATATATTTTGACCCCAAACATAAGTCTCTTGCACCTGAGTAATTTTTTGGCCAAAATAGACTTTCTCTCGGAATTGAAATTTGAGGGTTAACCAATTAAATACTTCCAGAAAGAACACAAAAACACAAAAATCTCACCTAGAAACACATAGTTATTTCAATTAGCATTGAAAGTCTAAAAAAATACTCCAAGCCTCATTAAGGCCACTAATTGCTATCCAATCAAACAGGGATCATAGATTTGCAATCAGCTGGCTCAGGAGTACATATACAGAGATTTTC